>NC_057864.1:222836063-223471063 GCF_019393635.1 Dromiciops gliroides | reverse complement strand
CTCATTTTTAGAACGAAGGTCCATGAAGGGTAAGTGACTTGAGCAAGGCATCAAGAGATGAACCCAGACCCTCTGACTCCAAACTTGGGGTCTTTGAAATGAAAATTCACGTCTTTACATTCTTCTACAAACTCAATTTAGAAAAGGGCCCAGATTTCTTTCTATAATGTTGTTCCCTAGATTTTTTACAAAGAAGTGGTCATAATTAATCTATATAAAACACATAAATGTGTATATTAATACAAAATATTTGTGTATGTATATATGTATCATATATAAATATGTTATATACCACCTGTGTATTTAGATGTGTGTATGTGTATCACATGTATGTATTTATATATTTATTGGAAGACATTTATGCAAAGGCCCAAGTATACTTCAAGAAGGTGCTTATAATTAACTACTAAAGCATCTCAATACTGGGCTATATCACTTTTTAAAGTTTATCTTGCATTTTTTAAGGAAATTTTAAAAATTCTAAATTAAACACCAAAAAGGTGAGCATTCTCCCACATATATAATAGAACATTTTGTAGTTATTTTGAATGAAATTTATTTCTTCCTGTTGATTTTTGGTTTGAAAATACAGGAATGCCAATGATTTGTATATTTCAATTAAGTTTATTTGTTTTTTAAAGCATCATCATATATCATCTTTAAACAGAGATGTGTTGTTTCCTCGTTTCTGATGCTCATTCCTTTACTTTATTTTTCTTTTCTTATTGCTATAGCCATAACTAGTTTCTTATTGCATATAGCCATAATAGTGCTACTATTTCAAACAGTAGTGCTGATAGTGAATATGCTTGCTTTATCTTTATCTTATTGGCAAGGTTTCTAGTTTATCTCCTTTACATATTATATTGGTTCTTAGTTATAGATAGTTATTATTTACAATATTAATGAAAGTTCCCTTTATTCCTTTTTTTAGTGATATTGTTGTTGTTGTTGTTGGGTGTGTTGTTTTTTTGGGGGGTTTTTTGGTGAGGCAATTAGGGGTTAAGTGACTTGCCCAGGGTCACACAGCTAGTAAGTGTTAAGTGTCTGAGGCCAGATTTGAACTTGGGTCCTCCTGAATCCAGGGCCAGTGCTCTATCCACTGAGCCACCTAGCTGCCCCCAGTGATATTGTTTTTAATATAAATGGGTGTTGTATTTTGTCAATACCCTTTTCTGTGTCTATTGATATAATCTTGTGACTTTTTTATTAATACGGTCTACTATATTTACATTTTTCCTAATATTGAACCAACCCTATATTTCTGATAGAAACCTGGCCTCATAATATTGTAGAATCTTTTCAATTTCTTGTATCTCTTTTGCTAATATTTTTGTATTGATATTCAGTAAGTGTGCTAGACTGTTGGGTTTGTAGTTTCCTCTGTTTTGTCTCTTTGATTCAGGTATCAAGACCATTTTTATATCAGCAAAAATTTGGCAGGGTCCCTTTTTTATTTTTGCATTTTATTTAATATTAGAATTAATTTTCCTTTTTTTAAAGTAATAAACATTTTTATTTATAGTTTTGAGTTCCGATTTTTATCCCTCCTTCCCTCCTGCTTCTTCCCCCCTCCCTGAGGCAATCAGATTTGGGTTATACATGTATAATGATGTAAAACATTACCAAATTAGTCATTTTGTACACAAAAATTTGAATAAAAGAAAAAAATGAAAGAAAATGAAAAATACCATGCTTCAGTCTGTGTTCCATCAATATCAGTTCTTTCTTTGGAGGTGGATAATATGTTACATCAATGGTCTCTTGGAATTGTCTTAGATCATTGTATTGTTGAGAATAGTTGTCATTCACAGTTCTTGATGAAGCAATATTGCTGTCTCTGTGTACGGCATTCTCTTGGTTCTGCACACTTCACTATATTTCAGTTCATACAAGTCTTTTCAGGCCTTTCTGAAATCATCCTGCTTGTCATTTCTTACAGCACAATAATATTCCATCACCATCATATACCACAGCTTGTTTAGCCATTCCCCAATTGATAGGCATTCATTTGATTTCCAATTAATTATCCTTTGGTAGAAGTTGCTTGCAAATCCATTGGGTTGTGGTTTGTTTTTTTCTTTGACAGTTAATTCTTTTGTTTTTTCAATCTCTTTTCCTGAGAGTAGATTAAGTGCTCACTTTCATATTTTGTTAATCTGTTCATTTCATATGTCTGTAAATATATATCTATTCATTGAAGTCAGTTTTACTGCTAAATAATTGGGCAGAATAGTTTCTAGTAATTTATTTGTTTTTCTTCATTTGTTTTTAATTTTTGGATATAGTTTAATTTGATTTTTCTCTTAATTTTTTAAAAGACCAATGAATTGATTTTTTTTTAAAAAGCAGCTCCTGCTTTTGTTTATTAATGCACTTCTTTTTGGTTTTATGTTTTTTGGGAGTAATTTTGTTGATTTCCCCTTTGACTTACAGAATTTCTATTTTGGAATTTAATTGTTTTTTTTTTTTGTTGTTGTTTTTCCTCTTTCCCTTCTACCCCCAGTTACATGCTCAATTCATTGATCTGTTTTTCTCTCTCTTTTTGTTTTTTGGTTTTTTTTTTTTTTTTTTTAGGCAACGGGGGTTAAGTGACTTGCCCCACGGTCACACAGCTAGTAAATGTCAAGTGTCTGAGGCCGGATTTGAACTCAGGTACTCCTGAGTCCAGGGCCGGTGCTTTAACCACTGCGCCATCTAGCTGCCCCTGATCTGTTTTTCTCTCTCTTTTGTGGATAAATATGTTTAGAGAAGGATTGTTTTGCCTTAATCCTCAAAATTTTGGTATGTGATCTCATTGCTGTTATTTTCTTTCATGAAATTGATTATTGTTTCTATGATTTGTTTTTTGACCCAACAGTTCTTTAAAATTGTTAGTCTATAATTTCTTTATTCATCTATTAAATATAATTTTTATTATGCATAGTGGATATATTTAACATTTCTGATTTCCTGCTTTTGCCAGGGCTTTATGCTCCAATACATATTTAATTTTTTAAAAAGTTTTCACATACTATTGATATATATGTATATGTGTATATACACATATATATGTATGATGCACATACACATATGTGCCCTGTTCTATTCCCTCCTTAGTATTTAGGTGCTATACCCTTGTGTGTTTGTGTGTATTTGTATGTTAAATACTGATATTCATCATGTGAGGTGCCTTTAAGCATAATATAGTTTGCCTGTTTATCTCTTTTAAGAGTGTTTCCCTTGCTTTTTTTCAGTTTAGCTAAAGCATAATAGATTTTTCTTCAGCTCCTCATTTTAATTCTGTATAAATCATTATATTTTGATTTTAAAAATAACCAGTTGTTAAATTCTACTTTCTAATCTATACATTATCTTTTTTTGTTTTATAAATGAATTCATCCCTTTCACATTCACAGTTATCATTGTCAATTATATATTTTCCTTTTTCTTATTCTCTTACACTTTTTTCTTCTCTCATGCTTCAGCTCCACTATCTCTATTCTCTTCCCCTTGACCAGACTCCAAACATGGATGCTTCTTTCTTTCTATTTAAAATTGAAGGCTTAGACTGAATCACAAAGTTCCTTAAAAGACAGTACTTACAAAGGCCAATTTGAACACTTTTCAAGAGGTGTTGCATCAGACACTCAAGTAATTATTCATTCTTTTGTAAAATGTTGAGTACAACTAAAACGATTTGGGGAGCTTATACACATGTAGTAAATAGAGTTCATTTTAGAAGTAGAGAGTACAGGTTTAAGTACAGGTCATTCTCTTTGTGTTTACTGAGTACACTGTATTCTCTTTCTACCCACCTACTGCTTCTACTCTCATCTATGAGGCAAAAGGGAAATAGGAGCTCTCATCTGGTTTCCTGGATCCTAGTTTAGTTTTGAGTTTCTGTATATCACATTCCCAACTCAATCTCTCTTATCTCTTCTATTAATGATTGCTCTCTGTTCCCATCCAGAGACTGGGGTTTCTTCATTTATTGTTCAGTTAGACCCTGCCACATTCATAGGATCATGCATTTAGAGCTGGAAGGGCTCTTAGAATGAATAAAGAAATTGAATCATGCCTTGGAGAAATTGACCCTTCACCTCAGGAAACTTAACCTCATGTCCTTGCTCCCCACCTCTCTACCCTACCCCAATTGGGGAGTTCCTCAAAATGACCACTACATCTAAGCCAGACAAGGCTATATTTCACTTCACTCTCCTGCTTTCTTTACCAAGCTCATACCCTCTATATTCCCCCCCATAACTTTCCTACCCATTTAATAACACTAGCATTTATAAAGTGCTTACTATGTGCCAAGCACTGTGCTAAGCACTTTACAATTATTGTCTTATTTGATCCTCAAAACAACCGTGGGAGCTATGTGCTATTATTATCCCCATTTTACAGGTGATGAAACTGAGGCAGACAGGTGAAGTGATTTGACTAGGGTCACATGTAGAGTATGTGTCTGAATCTGCATTTGAACTCAGATCTTCCTGACTCAGGGCTCAATGTGCTTTCCACTGTGTCACCTGAACAGGTCACTGAACTATTCTGGGCTTTAGTTTTGATATCTACAAATGACAAAATACATATAACAGTGAGGGGATTGTACTAGATATACTAGATTGTACTAAAATCCCTGCCAACTCTAAGTCTATGGTTTTATTTAATTTCTAAAATCATGCTCACGTTTCTTTTCCATGTGTTGTGTTCTTTGCTTTAACCTTGTATTTGTAGTAAACACAGAACCTGTTTTTTAATCCTCCAAATTCTCTATTCTAGTATCCCACAGATTTCAGTCACTATCTTTAAAATGACTGGAAAATGACTTCACTTCCAAAGCTTCAATAGTCAGAGACTGAGAAAGAGAAAATAAATCTTAGGCAACTTCCTGCTTTTTCTCCAGGTTGAAGCAGGTTGTTATTTTTCCAATATATCGGAGAATGTGGTGTTCTCCTTTCCTAGTCTAAGCCACCAAATCCTTTTCTTTCAGTCATCTTCCTTCTCTTAGGCAATTATGAGCTCTATCAAACTGCTTTTAATTTTATTTTTAGAGAGGACTTTTTATTTCATTAGTGTCCTGAACTCACAATGAGGAAGCTTCTTCAACCAATGCCGGCAGTCATCTGATCTGCAATCTATTAAGAACTGCCTAGGCCACTGAGGGGTTAAGTGACTTGTCTAAGATCACACAACCTGTATTTCAGTGTTGAAACTTGAATGTATCTTCTTGACTTTGAGGTTGGCCTCTCTACCAACTTTGCCACATTTAAAGTTTAACTTGAATAAACAAATATTTAGGAACAGCAAGCCACAGCTCGAACATAAGGATGATATTAAAAAGCATGACATTTAGAGATGCAGTACAAACATTGGAATATAATTAAATAAGAAATTCATCAAATATTTATTATTATGGTCACTCTACTGTGGGGGATGGTACAGGGAGTGGAGGGAGACACCATAGAAAGTAAGGGAAGGAGAGAGACCAGTGCCTGTTCTCAAGAAAATAGAAAGAGGGGGAAAAAAATAGAACTCAAAACTTGCCAAAGAGCATGCAAAGTGCTGTTTGAGTGCTGATATTATAGGAAGAAAGACAAAACCCCTAAAATTTCATTTGACCTATTCTATTATCCCTATGTGGATGAGGATTTCCTGGAGCTGGGCAAGGAGAGGGTCTAGGAGGAAAAGAGATTTATTTCTCTTACAGTAGTGGACTCAGACTTCAGCTTTTGGATTTAGATAGATTTTCTTTGAACTTCTTTTGGAGACTACCTTTCAAAAGAAGGTGCGATGTTTAAAATCTAAATTGTGGTCACCTTAAATCAGAAGCTTCAACTCCAGTCCAGTCTAGAGTTCTAGCCTGGTTGGGCTCTTCCTGAAGTCCTCCTCCACGAGCCTGCTTTAATCAGGAACACCCTGGCAAGCTGTTTGTGGAAGCTTTTTTATAGATCTGGAACAGAGGCGGTCCTTACACACTGCTTCAAGGTGATTGGTTGGCGTCATCCAAATCCATTGTCTTTGAAGGTGTTCTCAAGTTGAGTTCATAGTCTAGTTTCTGAGAACAATACCTTCTTAAGGGATAGCCAGGTGTGATTACAATCCAATTGACTGCTTAATCAGCAGTCAATCACTCTCACTTGATTCAATCAGTATAGATTAATCTCCAGGTGGGTCTTTGAGTATCTGCTAAATCCCCTTATTTCATCACAAAGGTAAACTGGAAGGGACCAAAGAAGCCTATATTATTTATATCCCAGGTCTTTATCAAGTCTAATCAAGTGAATAAGCATTTATTAAACACTTCCAATATGTCAAACCTTTTGCTTTGTGGTTGGAAGATGTCAGTCTCACCACTAGGCCTCGTAAGTCATCTTTGCTTAAAGGGAAATACATGTACTAGGTACCTTATCATCATAATGGGACCCTCTACCAAGTAGCTGTAGTCTGTGGTACCCATTAACATGATTAGAGGCTACTCACCCTCTTATCTCCATTAATATTGCTGGAAGTCAGGGCAACCACTACTTAGGACAAAATGGTGGTTGATCTATGGGTAAACCCACTGTTGTTAAGTGAGAAAGGTCAAATGAAAAACCTTTGCTATCGGATCCAAGGCAGCATAAACTTTTTTCTTTTCTTTTTTTTAAATCTGCCTGAGTGCTCCATAAACAGGAATCCTTCCACTTAAAGGGTTAGGGACCCTGTGCAGAGTCTGAAGCTTCTAAGATCCCAGGCAGTGGAGACCCTACTCTGTTGTATTTGTTTGTTTTTTAATCTTACTGAGTGATCTGTAAGCATGAATCCTTCCCCTTAAAAGCCTGGGGCTCTGTGCCAACCATTGAGAGCTCACCCTTGGCACTCTCCCACACGTTATAGTTCTGAAGGATTCTCCAAGGAGTTGTGGTTACACTGGTTGGAAGAGGAGCTGATCATGTCAGCTGTATAAAGAACTTTACAAGGGGCTGTGGTTTTCTTGCTAGTTCCACGCTTGTCTTTACTGTTGTTGCCTGTGGGCATGGGATAGAAAGGGATTTCTACCTTTTATAGCCATGGCCTTTCCTTGCTTTTGTCTTTTTTTCATAGTGTACTATCAGAACATCAACCTATTCTTAGGTGGTTTGTCTTTATTTAATTGGGCAGTTTTGGCAAAGCCTGATTTTTTTTTAAAACCCAAGTCATTTTCTGACCTCTCTGAACCTTCCCTTAGAGGGAGTAGAAGCAGTTAAGTAAACCCAGGTGATGACAACATCATTGTCTTTGTAATCCTCATCCCTAGCATTTATATAGTGCCTTCTCTGTGCTCAGGCACTGCTGAGCACTTTACAAATATCTTATTTGTTCCTCACAACAACTTGTAGGTAGGTGCTATTTAATCATCCTTTTTGAGGAAACTGAAACAAACGGAGGTTAAGTGATTCGATCAGCCTCAAGTCTAAGGCTGGATTTGAATCCAGGTCTCCCTGAATGCATACATGGAGCCCAGCACTCCATCCAAGATTCACCCGTGAAAGTATTTGACAGAATATGCAACATTCTCTAACCATATTCCCCCAGCCTGTCTCCTGAGATGTAGTTCCTTTTCCACCCTTCCCCCCCATTATTTCTCTTCTAGATTCGTCATTTTAATTAATAGTTTGGGTACAGTTTAGCATTGCTTTCATTTACATTACTATAAATGAGCCACCAGGTGGCATGGGCGAGCTAGGCAGGGTGAGCTGTCAGTCATTCCTATGTTCCAGCACCTGTCTGGGCATGCTCAGACTTCAGCAACTTGCTCCTCCTTTGTGTGTATGTCATTTTTCCAGCTGCTCAGGGATGGTTGCAGCTTAAATTCTCTCTCTTCACAAGCAATATGGCATTCGTTAAAACCTAAACAGCATTTTGCAGGAAAAGGGAAGGGAAAATGTCTTCCAGAGCTCACATTACGTTCTGGAGTTATTACTGTCATCTGTCCATCTGTCTGTCTATGTGTGTATGCATATGCACATTTATTTATTTTGCTATTCATTCGTTCATTCATTCACTTGTTTGTTTGTTTGGTATCTAAGTTATTTTTAATTCTGTTCCACACTTATAACAGTTCATTCCCAGGCCTTTCACTTTGCCCACATGACTCAGCCCAATAAACCAAATATTTCATCTCTAAGCAAGAAAACCTTTCTCCTATCCCTGTATCTAGGAAAAGTAGCACCAATAAAATGACACAAGTTAGAAATTCTTCTGGTTAACATATTTTATGGTAGATAAATAAAATCAAATTTTAGAGTAAAGAACAAGCTTGCTTGCACACCTGGCTATTTTGATGAATAATTAGAAGGGAATAAGCAGCTTTGCCAGAAAGTAAGAGGGGCAGTGGGATCAGTCTCTCAACTTTCTAGGAGGCTCTTACCATCTCAGGGCTGCAGATCCTTGGAAGTGTTCCTCATGTTGGGACTGGTTGTAGTACAGTATCCATCTCAACCCTCCTGCGGTCCTAATGGCTCACCTTCAGTTGTTGTTTCCAATCAAGTCCCATGGGCATTTTTTTGGCTTTTAATGGTTTCTTCCTAAATTCCATTACTCTTAGCCCTTCCTCTTCTCTTGATTGCTTATCTTTCCAGTTCTTACCCACCAGCTACAGGTATCTTTAAGATCAAAGTTGGTAGCAGTCTGGGCAGTCTGACTGATTGCCAAGTACAAAGCCCCCTTAGAATTTAGGGAATGCTGGGGGAAAAGGACCTGTCTTGTCACCAGACAGCTCTTCCCCCCATGTCCCCCCTTGCTCCATTATCAAACCTTTTGGTAGAGCTAGAGTAGATTATAAGTAGTCATTATGCTATTATTATCTTGATTTCTGCTTACTCTGTTCTGTATTAATTCTTATATCATTTTGGTTTTTTCCAAAATTTTCTGATTCATTCTTTATTATGGTAGTAAGAGAATACAATTATAATTTCATATGCAATTTGTTCAGCCATCTTCCCTATTGAGGACTACCCATTTTATTTATTGTTTCTTGCTACCATAAAAAGTGCTGCAATAGCTATTTTGATATATATATATATATGTATAGGAACTTACTTTCTGCCTTAACCTCTTTATGGGGCATATCCAATAGTGGGATCACTGGGTTAAAGGGTGTGGATAGATCAGTAACTTTTGTTATACAGTTCCAAGTTTTTTGGGGTTGGGTTGTCTTTTTTCAGGATATTTGGTCTTGAAAATCTTTTTGAGTTCCACTGGGGAAGCAGTGTGGTTGTAGTGAAAGGAATATTGTATCTGTAGTAAGAGAATATAGGTTCAAATCCTATTTCTAATACTACCTTTTTGACCATGGGCAAATCGTTTACCTCCTCAGGTTTTTTTTTCCTCATTTGTAAAAGGAGGGGGTTTGAAAGTTCTGGCCAAGATGGATGCCTGAACAAAAGCAAGCAAATCTGTTTCCTCACATCCACTTTGGCAAAAACAGGAAAAAAAAAAACTTTATGAGGCTAAGTAATGACCAAGAAATCAACGAGAACAAAAAATAAATCAATGAAAACCAACAGTGATTTCTTCCCCCCTTAGGCTTTACAAAAAGTCGTCCAGAAACCCCTTAGGAAAGGGATTGGCCAACAAAGCCAGTATCAAGCAAACAAGCCAGCAGTTTCCCAGCATGACCAGAGGCAGATCAGAGATACATGTAGCCTGCAGGGTTCTATGTCTGGAGGCAGCAAGAGGAGTAGATTTCCAAAAAGAAGTCTAGTGGTTGGTAACCTACTGCAGGGACATTGGCAGCCACTAGGAGTAGGCATGATAAGTGGAGTAGGAATGGAGGTGAGGGGGAGATATCCTGGGAAATGGAATGCATCACAGGAATTTAGGGGATTTAAGCTGGGAACAGGTAGGGCTGAACATCAAGAGGTAGTCTGGCTGGGGCAAAAAGCCCCAATTCAGAAAATAAGGCTGGAAATCATTGTAGATCCTGAGATGCCCCTCCAATCTATTTCATAAAAGGAAAGTAATATCATAACAATGACAAGCATAAAATCAAAGGAAAAAAAATGGATTTTCCACAAGGAATACATAAATACTTAGGAGAAACAAAGCAAGACATAAAATGTGAAATAAATTCTAGAGGAAAAAATTGGAAGGAAAACAAATTACTTAGAACAAAAAGTGCTCAGTCTTACCCAAGTAATGGACACTGAAAATTAGGATAGACCAAGTAGAAATCAGTGATTCCTTGAGACAGCAGAAATATTAGAACAAAATCAAAGAATTATTATTATTATATTTGTTGTAGTGATCTCTTATTTTATTTATTTGTTTATTCGTTTTTGTTTATTTATTTATTTTGTTTGTTTGCTTGTTTCTGTTTATTTATTCATTCATTCATTCATTCATTCATTCATTCATTCATTTATTTATTTATTGCGGGACAATGGGGGTTAAGCAACTTGTCCAGGGGTCACACGGCTACTAAGTGTCAAGTGTCTGAGGCCAGATTTGAA
Organism: Dromiciops gliroides; assembly: GCF_019393635.1. Taxonomy (NCBI): domain Eukaryota; kingdom Metazoa; phylum Chordata; class Mammalia; order Microbiotheria; family Microbiotheriidae; genus Dromiciops; species Dromiciops gliroides. The sequence goes on along the minus strand of NC_057864.1, from coordinate 223,460,603 downwards.
CTCAGGTCCTCCTGAATCCAGGGCCAGTGCTTTATCCACTGCACCATCTAGCTGCCCCCAAAATCAAAGAATTGATAAAATAGAAGAAAGTAAAATCTCTATGATATAAAAAAAAAAACTGACCCGGAAAACAGGGCCAGGAGAGATCAGTTTAGAATAATTGGACTCTCTTAAACATGATTTTTTAAAATGTCCAGCACTCCATCCACTATACCAGTTTAAACTGCCCAGATCTGTTAATATCAGAGGGCAATGTGAAGATAGAAAGAATCCATTGTTCTCCTTCTGAAAGAAACCCCAAAAGGAAAAAATCCCAGGATTGTAAGAGCCAAAGTCCAGAGCTTCTATGTCAAACTAAACTAAAACAAAAAATCAGCAAGTATTGAGAAAGGAGTTCAAATACAAAGGGACTACAGTTAATATCACTATCACTTGATGGTTTCTACAATCAATCAGAGATCTTAGAATATAGTATCTCAAAAGTCAAAGGATGTGGATTTAGAACCAAGTATAACTTATACTGAAAAACTGTAATCTTGAGGGGAAAAACTCAGGTTTAATGAAATTGACTTTCATACATTTTGATGAAAACACCAGACCTGAAAAGGAACTTTGGTGGGGAAAAAATGAGTTAAAAGAAACCTAACAGATAGAAAGAATTATGCTGTGCATGTTATTGTTAACATTCTAATAGAAGAGAAAAAAAAAAACACCTTTAGAACCTTAATGGCTTCAACAGGTATTGAGAGATTAAATTAAGAAAAATGAAGAGCCTGGGGAAGGAACGGTATTGTTCTGATGATTTCAAGAGGAAAAAGAGAGGAACAAGTAAAAGGAATCCACTGCTGTAGAAGAGAGGAAGAAGAGTATGGAACTTGATAATCCTCTATTTGGGGTGTGTAAAAGGAGCGTAGAAATAGGGAGTAAATGTTTGAAAGAGTAGACATGAGATGAACCTCATTTTTATTTGAAACAAAGAAGAGTTGGACACTCACAAACAATTTGGTGTAGAAATGGATCAAACATAACAGAGAAATGAGTGGGGATAGGTAAAGAAAGTTTTAATTCAGAGAGAGATTGCCAGGATTCCCAAAATTGGAATAGTCAGAAACAAAACAAACTTCCTAATCCTGATTGGTGGAGGTGGGGTGGGGGTTGGGGGTGAGGATTAAAAGAAAAACAAAAAACTCCACATAACTGGAATCTAAGATGGTTTCCCACCATTTAGGGAAGTGCTGAACAAACTGTTACATGGATGTAATGGAATATTGTTTTATCATTTTTAAATGATAAAAAATTATTTCAGAGAATCCTGGGAAGTGTGAACTGATTCAGAGTGAAGGGAATTGAACCAGGAACAAATTACTGTGGTAACAAAATATTATAAAGAAAAATGACCCTGACTTAAGATCTCAGAAACAATGACTAGCCATGTCTATGGAGGACTTCTGGAACCTCTAGTGAAACATCTTCTGACAGAAAAGTGGTCTCATCATGGCATAGAAAAGGATATACATTTTTCCGAAGTACTTGAAGTGTGGACTCATTTTGTTTGACTATGCTTATAATAAGGATCTCTCTCTCTCCCTCTCTGTCTCTCCCTGCCCTGCCTACCCCCCACCCCTATCTTTTTCTAATTGGAGGAGGTATTTCAGGGGGAGAAAACAATCATGATGGGTGAAAAAAAGAAGACCTTTGAAATATTATTTAAAATGGGCAGAAGAAAACAGAAAGAAGTTCAGATGGAAGTATAGCCAGAACTGTGTGTGTGTGCATATGTGTATATATGTGTGTATACGTATGTATGTATAAGCAAGTGTTATAAAATGGAAATTCATCGTTTCATCTAAAAATTCTTTTTGTTGCAACTATAATATAAGATGCACTCTTTTGTGTTTATATTCAGAATAAATAAATTATAAATTATTTCAAAAATTAAATAAAATGAGGTGACTGGGCTAGGTTGCTTCCATCTCTAAACCTATGATCATGATATTATTAATGCCACTTTGCTTAGAAGGGAGATGGTAGATTAGAATGTTAGACCTAGAAGGGATCCTATTTATCTAGTCCAATCCTTTCATTTTCCAGAAAAGAGAGCAGAGATACATAAAAATAAGTGATCTATTTGACAAAACCTTGTCTAGAACCCAGTTCTCCTGACTCTCAGTCCAATGATCCTTTTACCACACACCTCCATTCCATTCCCCATCCCCAACCCTCACCCCTTCACAGGAAATAGCAAGGTATATTAAATAATCAACTATTGTTCTCCCCCTCTTCCTTTGATTTCTTTGGAGTCTGATGAAGTATTAGAGATTCCTGTTCTGAGACAGTCAGATTTGTAGTCAGTCCTGAGTCAGAGCCTTGCAGGAATGGAGGGGAACTAAGGACCAGAGAAATTTTCCTTCTCCTGACTATTCAGACCATATTAGGAGTAGAATGGGTAAGTAGTTGCTTATAGCAGAACCACTTGCAAGGCTAAGACAAAACATAATAGATTTTTTAATATGTATGCATTTTTTGGCTCTCACCTGTGGTTTCAGCATACATATGAAACATATGTATATGAGTATACATGTAAAGCTCTTGGCATAAGTGAACTCTTACCATTTTGATTCCTTACCTTCTCTACATTTAATGAAATTGCTTGCAGCATAGGAGAATTGACTTGCCCAGGATCACATAACCAGTTTAGATCAAAGGCAGAACTTGAACCTAGGTATTCCTCACTGAGACCTGCTCTTTGTTTACTATGCCAGCTGCCTCTCCCTTTTAATATTACGTTTTATAAATGCAAGCATTTTTAATATCAGAAAATTCATAAAATCCTCTGCTTGGTATCCAAAGTCCTTGACAACCTGGTTCCCTCCTACCTTTCCAGTCTTCTTATACCAACTCCCTTCTACATACTCTATGACCCAGTGACACCAGCCTTTTTGATCTTCCTCACAAATTACACTTCATCTTCTAACCCCCGGAATTTTCACTGGCTGTCCCCCCCATCCCTACCCCCACACCCCATGCCTGGAATTCTCTCCCTCTTCATCTCTGCCTCTTGGCTTCTTTCATGTACCAACTAAAATCTTACCTTCTACAAGATGCCTTTCCTAATTATACTCTATTGATAATTCCTTCTCTTAGTTGATTATTTCCAATTTATCCTGTATATAGCCTTTTTGTATATTTCATGTCATCTCTTTCACTAGACTGTGAGCTCCTTGAGAGCTAGGAATTTCTGGAGTCTTTCTTTATAATCCCATCCACAGTGTCTAATACCTAGTTGTTGTTTTTGTTGTTCAGTCTTCCTGAAACTGAGGCAGACAGGGTTAAGTGACTTGCTTAGGGTCACACAACTAGTAAGTGCCTGAGGCCAAATTTGAACTCATGAAGATGAGTCTTCCTGATTCCAGGCCCAACACTCTATCTACTGTGCCACCTAGCTGCCTTGAGTGGAACATAGTAGGTGCTTAATAAATGCCTATTGACTGACATTGCCTAACGCACATCAATGTTTTGTCTTGGTTATGTTAGACCAATAAGTACTGATGACACATATGAGTTGCAACATCATGCCACGGCATCCATGCAAGTGCCTGAAAACCTTATACTTCCCAAAACAATTTAGGAACTATGACCCAAATAACTGTCATTCTTCCTGAACCCTTCAGATTACAACTACTGAAAAAAATATTATATCTGTGTGGTGACTTCTTTCTCTCTCTTTCCCCTGCCTCCCCACACCCTAACAGAAGCCTGGAATGGTTCCCCCCCAGCCTGCAGAAGAGACTCAGACTTCTTTATTACCACCTGGCTGGCAAAGCTACCTGTCTCCTCAGGGCCGCCGATACTATGTCAACACAACCACCAATGGTGAGTACAGCTCCAGAGAACATCATGTCCCTACTTCCTAGAGTCCCTACATCTTTATCTGTCTCTATCCTCTTAAGTTTCTGTTGAATAGACTGGTTACCCTTGAAATGCATGCTAGGTGGTAGATTTCCCTCCAAACCACACTTGTGATTCTGTGAACACTTTTAGAGTAAGGTGTTGTACTAGATGGAGTGATGTCATCCCAAATTTGAAGACTGTGCAGTGTAGGAGGTAGGCATGGTGATGTGATACATTGTAACCCAAGCTGGGGCAAACATAAATATAGCTAAAGCACCCAAAAGGAAAGCAATAAGATGAAAGAAATGGAAGGACTGAAATTAAGTGACAGAAAGATTGATTTTTGTGGGAAATACCGGCCAAAGAAGGCTATTTAAACCTCTACCCCCTATCCTACTGATCATGCAGAGCCAACGTTCAGTCCTCCTGCCTTTGTGAAGCTTTCCCCAATGTGCCAGCCTATATCCATATGCCTCTCACCCCCTAACACCTAATTTCCTCCTATATTCTCATTTCAGCTGGTCCCAGGCAGCAATATTCATACCATTTATTATCTAAGGAAAGATCTGAGACCCCAAGAGCTAGACAGCCCTGTATTTTGTTCCAATATGGAGGAAATAATTGGCAGTTCTCTCTGTCCCTCTCTATAATACTTGTTATTTTCTTTGACTTCTTCAAAAGCCTAGCTTTTAGGAGGTTAGAAGATTTCTCTCTGTAAAAAGGAGTTCTGAATTTTCTAAGAAAAGGGGGAATAGGGGGCCTCTGGGCTATACAAATAAAAAGTTTCTTGAAAATAAACACATCAACAATTTATGACAGACCTCTGAGGCTTCAAGGAATACTGTATTTTCTCTCCTTCTTGGAATATCCTCACCTTTCTTTTCCACTTGAGCAAATCCTACTTGGATAATTGTCAGTGTTTTAGATCACATAGCCCAGGTCTAAGATGAATGGTATTGAGCTATCAGTCTTGCCTTTTTCTCCATTCCAGTGGCTGAGACTAGTCAGGAATAGTTTGATTTTATCTGGAAAGGAGCCCAAATACCTTCACCATCCTTCTCTAAGGCTACCTGAACTCTCCTTCACACTAACACATTATGATAAGCAGGATTTGTACCTTTTTTGCGAAGGTGTGAATTTCCTTTCCAATTCTTTGTTCCATAGCTTTCATTTCTTTTCCCATTTTTTCTCCCTCTAGCATTCTCATTTCATTTACTAGAACTTTTTAAATTCTTGCTTCATCTCTTCCAGGAAGTCTAACTCAATTTGTGTCCAAGCTCTGTTTTTTAAGGTTTTGCTTGTAGATACTTTGGCACCAGTTCTGCGTTTGTGTCTTGAATGTCCCTATCACCATCATAGCTTTTTATGGTGGAATTCTTTTTAAAATTTGTTCATCCTTCCTGACTACTTTTTGACTTTGGATTTAATATTAGGCTGGGCCCTGCAAACTTCTGGAGAGAATATGTGGGCTGGTTCTACTGCTATTTCTTGGGGTACTGAGTGTTGTATTATTCCAAAATCTCACCACCTAAGCACTGGGGATACAAGAAGCAAAAAGGAGGAGCTCACATTCTAATGAGGAAGACAAAAAAATATGTACAAATACAGAATAAAGAATTGACAGAGGGAAATTACTAGAATTAAGAAGGATTGGGAAAAATTTCTTGTAAAAAGGAAAATTACAGTTTGGATTTGAGGGAAGCCAGGAGGCAAAGATAAGGCAGGAGAACATTCTAGGCATGGGGGACAGTCAGAGAAAATGCCTAGAGCCAAGATATGGAGGGTCTTGTTTATGTAACAGCCAAGAGACTAATGCTTCTGGATCAGAGTTAAGTATGAGAAGACAGGAAAGATGGTGGGATATGGATGGGAAGAGGGGTAGGTTGTGAGGGACTTTGAATTCCAAATAGAGGATCTTATATTTTATCTTGGAGTAACTTGAGTTTATTGTGTAGGGGGTGGCACGGTCCAATCTGAACTTTAGGAAGTAACTTCTGCCCCAGAACTGGAGTGGGGAAAGACTCGTAGCAACAGACCAACCGTCAGGCTATTGCAATAGTCCAGGTGATACGGAGCTATCAGGATAGTAGAAAGAAGGGGGCAGATTTGAATGATGTTGCAAAAGTGAAGTCAATAAACCTTCCCAACAGTAACTACTGAGGCTGGAAAAATAGGTTGAGACAAGGATAAGAAAGGTTTTCAAAGCTAAACATTGAAAGTTATTCTCAATCCTAGATGCAATAAGAAACCATTGGTGTTGATTAAGTAGGGGAGTCACACAGTAAAATCAATGCCAGTATGTTGGATGGACTGGAATGGAGAGAGACTTGAAAGTAGGGAGACCAATTAGGAGATTGTTGAATAAAAGAAATAAGAGTCTGAACTAATGCGGCAGTTGTGTGAGTAGAAAGAAGGGGTTGAATGCGAGAGATGTGGGGGTTAAAATGGCAACATTTGGCAGCTGATTGGATTTGAGGAGGGAGAATTAGGAGTCCAAGATGGTGGTGCCATCATCAGACGGTTTGGGAGAGGCTTTAAGGCAAGTACTTTTATTGAAGTCAAACAGTAATACAGTAGATAATAGAGCTGAAATTTCAGCAGATGAAGAAACTGATCCAAGAAAGTTATCTAAGCTTTCAAAATTTATGGCATGAATAATTGAACATATTGCATCCTAGAAACATTCAAATAATCAGAAAAATCATGGTAGTTCCTTGAAATAAAAGCATCGAGTATTATTGTACTTTCACCTAAAAGACAGAAAACAGAACAGGATCATAATGAGCTCTTATGGCAGGAGGTCATGTTGGGAAATGATTATAATTTTTTCTCCAAAAATTTAGCCCTACAAAAGCATTTTATCTTTGGGGCATATGCCAGACAGTTGGTATTTTTACTTGATTTCTTCTGTTAATTTTGCTTTAAATCAGGTGATTCTCATTTAGGCCATTTTATTATACAAGGAACAATTGTGAGTTTCAGGGTAATTTTTTTCCCAGTAAAACACTTTTAACAGCTTTTCAAGAGCTTTTATTTGTTACTAAATAATTGGATACACCCCAAACTCCCACAACAAAGTATAACACTAGCAATTCTAAGTTAATAAAAGCTATCCTGAGAGGTTTCCACACCTTAGGTATTAATCTATTTTCTTCTGTTCCATCTGTGTTCAACAAATGTGAGAGCTTCACAAATGTTTTTATTCAACACATTCTCTTACTTTAATAGGTTTCTCATTTTATGCTCATACCCATTGCTTATTTTAGTATCCTTAAAAAAAAAAAGGATTCTGGTAATTGGAGTGTTAGACTAAATGTACACAAGACATTTGCTTATGTGTGTCTGGCTTTGTTGTTGTATTTTTCTCTCGGCACATCCATATTTTCTTGGTTGTAGTGTTTTTTGCCTGAAGGGTAGGTGGACCATTGTCCTTATTTCCTGGATATTCTCAGAGGCCCTTTTTTTTCAGAAGGGATTGACAATAATAACATATGTTTCTTCTTCTTCTTTTTATGCGGGGAAGGAGGGCAATGAGGGTTAAGTGAGTTGCCCAGGGTCACACAGCTAGTAAGTGTCTGAGACAGGATTTGAACTCAGGTCCTCCTGAATCCAGGGCCGGTGCTTTATCCACTGCACCACCTAGATGCCCCAATAGCAATATGTTTCAAAGGAGGCATGTAAGATGATCTTGAACCTAGAATATTGGAAAGATACTTGAAAGATCATTTCATTCAAACTCCTCATTTCTCAGTTAAGTCAACTGGGAATTAGAGTGTTGAGTTATTTTTCAGTTATGATCCCATTTGGCGTTGGCAAACATACCAGTGTCGTTTGCCATTTCCTTCTCCAGCTATAGATGAGGAAACTGAGGCAACAGGGTAAAGTGACTTGCTCAGGGTCACACAGCTTGTCAGTGTCTGAGGCCAGTTTTGAACTAAGGTAAGATGAGTCTTCCTGACTCCAGACCTGACACTCTAGCCACTGCTCCACCTAGCTGCCCATGACTTAGCTGAACTGAACTACCCATTGCTTACACTGAAGGTAGAATTAAAGCCCAAGTGTCTGGAATTCTGTTCCAATACAATTTCTACCATATTGTGTTACCTGTCAGAAGTAAAAAATGTATTTTTGAGTATTGGGGTTTGTTTGTTTTTTTAATTCACATTTTTAGCAATTGTCTCAGTTAAAACTCTAAAGAAATAATTTTCTCATTATTTACTTATCTGGAGATGGTATGTTATTACCAAAATAAATATATTGTGTAACTACTGAAAAATCATAGGATCATGAGATCATAAATGCATTGTTTGGTTCAACCTCCTTGTTTTATAGATTAGGAAATAAGCTACATGAAGTTGCATATTCCATCCAAGGTTGCACATACAGTAAATCAGTGATCTTACTGATTTGACTTTCCCATACTGCATTATAATAACAGTAGTTTACATTTATGTAACATAATTGCAAAGTGCTTTCGCATGTGTCATCCTATTTAATCCTTCCAACAACTCTACGTGGATCCATTAAAAGTATTATTATCCTTCTTTTATAGGTAAGAAAATTAGAGAAGTAAATTAGGACAAGCTAAGTTAACTTTCATAAGGTCACAGAACAAGTAAGTGATAGAACTAGATCACAAGCTGAGGTGTTCTGACTCAGCTAAAGTTTCAATATATCCCATTTGGATTTAGAGTATGAAGACCTGGTATAGCTCTTCCACTTTTGTTTATCAGTTCTTTCTCTGGGGTGGATAGCATCTTCCTTCAAAGGCCTTTTGTACTTTATTTGCATATTTAGAGTACTCAGAATAACTTAGTTCTTCACAGTTGTTCTTTTAACAATATTGTTCTCACTGTATACAATGTTTTCTTGGTTCTGTTCATTTTACTACTAACGAACTCCAAGTGAATTTTGTTACTATTTTTTCTAGCTCAATAAAATAATTTTGGGTAGTTCAATTGGGATAGCATTAAATAAGTAGATTAAGTAGAATTGTCATTTTTATTATATTGGCTCAGTCCACCCATGAACAATTAATATTTCTCCAACTGTTTAGATCTAATTTTATTTGTATAAAAAGTGTTTTATTACTATGTTCATGTAGTTCTGAGGTTTGCCATTGAAGGTATATTCCCAGGTAATTTATGCTATTTATAGTTTTGGCGTTTTGGGTTTTTTTTTGGTGGGACAATGGGGGTTAAGTGACTTTATAGTTATTTTTAATGGGGTATCACTATCTTTTTTGCAGGAGTTTGTTGGTGACACATAGAAATAATGATTTGTGATGGCTTATTTCATATCCTGCTACTTTGTTAAAATTATTAATAATTTCAATTTCTAGGATCTCTAGGATTTTCCAAGTATATCATACTGTCTGCAAAAGAGATAGTTTTATTACCTTATTTCCCATTCTGATTTGTTCGATTTCTTTTTCTTCTCTTATTTCTACTGTTGGTATTTCTAATACATTATAGAATAATATGGGTGGTAATGGGCCTCCTTGTTTTGCTCCTGGTCTTATTGCTTGCTGATGGCTTGAAGATTGAACTTAGTTCACATAAGCCCTGAGTTTGGCATCCCAGATCACAAATTACATAAGGAAGCATTTCCTAACAATTAGATTTGTTCATATACAAAATGTATATGTCTTGCCTTTTGAGACATGTTCCCTTGTCACTAAATTTGTTCAGAGGCTAGATGATAAAATCATTATTTGGAAAGTTCAGTGGCCTTGGGGTTCAGGCCCAAACCAGGATTTAGTAGCCTTGTCACCCCTAACATGTTGCTTCTGGATCACCAGATAGTTCCAGAAGCATTCTCACCAAATGTTCACCACGTTCCCAGGAGTCAGCCCTCTCTGGCCAATCCCTGTGACACATACCAATGCATTAATGGCTGTTAACCCTATTTTGTGTTTTAAACTGGCCGTTTAACAGATTTTTTAAAGGTATTCATCCTTATTCCTTAACTAAGATTTAAATGCCTATAGGGACCTTATACTCTTTTAATTCTTTGTATCCACAGCAACTTCCATAATGTCCCCATACTATGATAAATGCTTTCTGTAGCTACTATAGCAACATACTAACCCTCAGAAATGGTTTTCCTCCAAGGTAACATGCCTAATATATTCAAATTATGATTAAGTTTATAGGATTACATTGGATTCTAAAGTTTAAACAGTACTTTCTTCAAAGTATCTTTCATATGTAAAATGAAGATGATTCTTATTAGATAGTTTTCAGGAAAATGTTTTGTGCCTGCCTGCCCCCTGCAAATGTCCATTTTATTGGCAACTTAGGATGAAAAATATGTTTCTAAACCTAAAACTTAAAAAAAGCCTAGGTTTTCTAGAGCTGTAGTGTATATGTTTTTGGAACTGAACCATACTATAAAAATATTGGTAACAATTTTGTTAATGTTTATTGTTCAGTCATGTCCAGCTTTTTGTGACCCCATTTGAGGTTTTCTTGGCAAAGATACTGGAGTGGTTTGCTATTTCCTTCTCTAGCTCATTTTATAGATGAGGAAACTGAGGCAAAATGTTAACTAAGTTGCCCAAGATCATATAGCTAGTGCCTGAGGCCAGATTTGAAATCAGGAAGATGAGCCTTTCTGACTCCAGGTCCAGCACTTCATCTACTGTGTCACCTCACTGAACTTAATATGTATTAGTAAGGATAAATTATCATAATAAATGTATGAATATCAAGACTTTTTTGGGTCTTGACCTGTGAATTCATCACAGAAGAGGGAGCTTCCCTCTTCTGATTCATATCTATAACTTACAATCTGCAATTATAGTTTTAAAGATTTGCCTGATGGCCATGAGAGGATGTTTCTTTCCCATAGTCCCACGTAGGTGGCAGTACCTGTGGTACAACCTGAACCCATTCATTACTTCTCTCTCCAGTTCCACAACTGCATATAAGTATAGTCACATGCTTATAGCTCCACTACCTTCTTTGGTGTGTGTGTGTGGTGTATTTCTCCACCTCTCTCTTTTCATTTAGTTTGAAATGGAAGCACAAAAGCAGTCTGAATATAGTCTTCTTCATTAAGGAGAACATGCCAATAACCAAGTTTACTGACCTCCTCCCTCTTAAAGTGTGAGCAAGCAGGGTCAGCACTTATCTGTGAGCACCTAAGTAACCTAACAGACTATATAGAAGCTTACCCCCTCATTTTACTAAAGAAGAAAGAGGAGAAATGACTTACCTAAGTTCCCATAGCTAGTTAGCTGCAGAACTGGGAGTAGGACCTGTGTTTTCTAATACCTAATCTAGTTTTCTTTCTACACACCACTATGCACATGGGCAGGAAATAGCAAGTTATGAAACAGACAATGACATAGAATATGATATACTAGTGGGATCCTTGCATGTAAAGTGAGTTGGCTTGGGCTTTTAAACATTTCTTACCTGCTGTGGCTAGTCTGTTAGATGGTGACTGGGGATGATTTAATCGATTACTCAGCAAGTATTTTAATAAATACTACTATGTACTGAGCATTGTACTTGGCATGGAACAAAGACAAAAATTCAATGGTCCCTGCCCTCAAGACCTTACAGTCAATCAGAGAAACAATGCATACATCTAAATATTAAACATAAAAAATAATTTGGGAGACTACTAGCAATGAGGGGCATCAGGAGAGTCCTCATTGATTATAGTACTTGATGAGCTTTCACAGAAACTGGGGTTTCTATGAAGTAGAAGTTAGAAGGCAGTGCACTCTATGCACTGGGGACACCCTGTACAGGGGCAGGCAATTGAGAGAGGTAGCTAGAACAGAAAGTGAGACAGAATAGAGACTTAAATACATAAATCAAAGTAGAGATTCTTCTACCATCAATGAGGAAAAGCAAGTAGATTTGTGTGCCCCTCCCCCTTCACATTCTGGTTGCCCCTCCTCAGGGGCAACTTCTGCAACTTCTCAGCTCATCACAGAACCCCTTGGTGTTCATTTTCACCTGATTTCTGCCATATAAAAGTCTTAGAAAAGAAAAGACAATGTAATTGGACCTCCCACCTCCTCAAGACAGCTCTGCATATAGAGAACAGTAAGATCATCTTTATAAAGAGTGTTCAAGATTTTTCCTATATCTGTTTTTTTTATGTTAAGTTTCCTCAGTTAAAGATGGAAAGTTTTAATTCCTGGTTTTGTTCTTTCTTTCTCTCTCTCTCTTTCTTTCTTTCTTCCTTCCTTTCTTTCTTTTTTTTTTTGCTTTCATGGAAATAATTCCATTTAAGTCATCTCTGCTATACCTTTATCTGTCAGGTACACTGCAGTGTTTATCTTGAATAGCTTAGGGGGCAGAGGTTCTGATAATAGATTTAGAATATCAGGAGCCATCTGGTCTAAACCCTTTATTTTACAAAAGAGCAAAATTAAACTTAGACATGCCTAATGCCACAAAAGTCCTATAATTAATGATAGAGGTGAGTTTTGAATCCTGACTCCAAATTCAGTCCTCTTTCCATTGTACCGGTGTATGTTATATTTCAGTTCATCAATAATATATGAGAAAGGAGGTGGGAAAATTAGTGGGTTTTCTATAGCCTTGTCTGAGCTCTCAGGGACTTTGGGGTAGGGACACCCAGGAAAAGAGCAGGTAGGATAAATTTTCCTCATAACCCTAATACTAATTTGCCACATGCAGCAATCCAGGCAATATGCTACCATTTAAATTTTGTCATTTTTCTTACAAGCAATGGTCTTTTGCGGGGTGGGGGGGACAATGAGGGTTAAGTGACTTGCCCAAGGTCACACAGCTAGTGAGTATCAAGTGTCTTAGGTAGGATTTGAACTCAGGTCCTCCTGAATCCAGGGGGCTGGTGCTTTACCTACTGTGCCACCTAGCTGCCCCACAAGCAATGGTTTTAGTAAGGAAGAGAGAAGGGATATATTCAGAAATGAAAGTGATGTAAAAAAATTAAGATATAACCTCCCTCCTCCACCAAATAAATATAGTAACATTTCAAGACTATGCAGCACATTCTCTTCCATTATTGCACAAACATGTGTACCAAATTATCCATCAGCAGCAGCCCAGATGTCCCACAGATATCCAGACCTTCACATGGGCTTAAATGGAAAGGACTCAATGGTATTATTGAAAGAGTTCTATCTAAAGTTAAGAAGACCCGCTCTGATACTTATTACTGATGTGGCTTTAAACAAGTCATGTCTTCTCTTTGGGCCTCAGTTTCTTTATCTGTAGAAGATGGGGGAGGACTCAGGTCCTTTCTAATTAAAAATCCTATGATCCAAGGGAAAGAAAATCTTAAGCCGTCCTTCAAATAAACACTGGCTCAAAGAACATCAAAACACTTGAATCAATAAATAATAAAATGTCAAGCTGGAAGGGACCCTAGAGATTCAAAGTCCATTGGCTGTTTTTTACAGCCAAGAGAACAGGTCCTGAAAAGTGAAGTTAATTTGCCCAAAGTCAGACAGCTTATTGGCAAAACCCGGACTAGAGTGAAGGTCATGTGAGTCACAGATTAATGTCCTTTCCACTATTTCATGCTTTACTATCTGCTGGAAGATATTTAATATCCACATGCTTCTGATTCTCTACTGTTTTCCCCTTTCAATCATACAAGGCTAATTCTTCTCCCTCCCCATTTCAAATGCCACAAAATGCTACTATTTTCACTTTTCCTGAATGTCCTTTGAGATCCAGAATAGCTTTCTTGCCCAGAATTTCTTCCCAGCCTTGTAAGTGAATGATAGTTTGATAGAGATGTTTGACGTGTGCCTAAAAAGCAACATGATGCCTTTGTGTCTGAATCTGGTTGACGGGTGCACTGGCTGTCCTTAGGAATTCATCAGTCTGGGCTATTCTTTTGTTACAGTGCTCTGGTGAAATTAGGGCTTATTTCCGTAGTCCAAAATAGCTTAGGCTCTCTCAAACATTTCATTTCCACAGCCTTGTGAAAACCAACACTCACAATAATTTAGAGCATTATTTATAAGTGGAAAGTTCCACCTTTTACTGGAAAGCATTATGTGGACAGATTAAGGATACAGAGCAATAGCAATTAATGAGCACCTTAAGCTTTTCAGAAAGAAGGTGGTGTTGAATGCAAAATACCTTACTCCACACCAAGGTAAGCCTTTTTTTCTTCTTTTAAAGAATGCAACTATGTAATCTATCATGAAAGAGAACAAACCCTATTTCCTTGTCTTCAGATCATAGCCTTAGAAATGGAAGGGACCTTTGAAGTTATGTAGTTCACCCCTTGACTGTACAGTGAAGGAAACCAAGGTCAAGGAAAGTTAAATAACTTGGCCAAAGTCACACAGGTTGTAATTAGCAGAGAAAGGATTTTTATTAATTTAGCTCCCCTGACTCTTCTCCCATCACATAAAGAGTCAATATTCCTAATTGTTACAGAATGAAGAAGTCTTTCCACAATTCCCCCAAATGTCAATACTTTCCCCAAATTACTCTGTATTTATTTTGTATATATTTTGTATTTGCTTTTCTGTGTCTGTAATTTCACCCAATATAATATAATCTTCTTGAGGACACAAACAGTTGTGAGACTGAAGGAAGAAAGACACTTGTAGAAGCACAAGATCCTATCTATTGGAAGAAAGAGTGGCCCTGTTTCTTTTCTATCATTGGCCACCCTTCCAGAATAAATCTCCTCTAAATCTGCTTTTTCTTTTTACTCATTATCTGTTTCTTCTTTAACCATTTTTGGTCTGGCTTTGATTTGCAACTTCCAGTTCTGTTCTAATCACCAGTGGTCCTCTTGTTGCCAAATCCAAAGAACTTTTCTTGGAATAGCTTTTACTTTAGTCTCTCTGCTATATTAGACACTGTTAATTGCCCCATTCTTGAAACTTTCTTCTTTGACTTCTACAATTATATTATATTATACTTATTCAGCAGTAGAGTATATTTGCTATGGGTTCCCTTTCTCTACTCCATATTTCAAAACCCTTTGACACAATCTCCCATTCTTTTCTTTACTTCAATCTCTGATGAAAAGGTAATCACCATAGTCAAGAACCCCATACATGTAACGTCAGTCTTACTGCCCCCATTCTCCAGCAGATTGTCCCTTCTACCTTCAACCTCTCCCTGTCTACTGCATCCTTCTCTGCTACCTACAAACACTCCCATCTCCCCATCTTTTAAAGAAAATTTCACTACACTCTATAATCATCTCAAGCTATTATCCTGAATCTCTTCTCCTTTTCTCAGACAAGCACTTAGAAAAAAACTGTCTGCATTTTATGTTTCCACTTCTACTCTCACTTGCTTCTCAACCCTTTGCAATCTGGTCTCCAACTTCATAGTTCTTCAAAATTACCAGTGATCTCTTCTTAAATTGCTAAATCTGATGGCCTTTCCTTTTTTTAAAAAATAAGTTTTTACTGATGTCTTATTTATTTAAATAATCATAGTTTCTTCCAACATCCTTCCCCATCCCAGACAGTCATACCATAATAAAGAGTATTTTAAAGTCAAAAAAAAAGGAAAAAGATACAAAGAAGAGGGGAAAAATCAGTACAATAAATCAGCACATTGAAAACATATGCAATGTGCAACACCTGTGTACCCATGTTCTTATATATCTTCATTCTAGTCCCTTTCTGTACTCTATATTTCAAAATCCTTTGACACAATCCTCATTCTTTTCTTTACTTCAATCAAGTATGATCTTTATAATTTTGTTACATTCAATTTTGATTTTGTGTGTGCATAGTTTTTCTTTATTGGTCTGACCGTTACTTCTAAGTCTTCTTTGCTGGTTTATCATTCATATCACATTTATTAAACAGCAGTGTACTCCCTTCTAGCCATCATTATATACCCTCAAGGTTCTCTCTTCTGGTCTCTCTTCTCTGTTTTCTACATTCAGACTTAGTGGTTTTATCATCACTATGCAGATGATCCTGAGATCTATTCATTCAGTCCTAGTCTTTCTTCTGAACTCCACTACTGAATCGCCAGCTACCTAGTAGATACTTCAAAATTGATGTCCTATAGTCACATGGCTAGAGATAGCTAGGTGATACAGTGGATAGGGCACGGGAAGATCTGAGTTCAAATCTGGCCTCAGACACTTACTAATTGTGTGGCCTTGGACAAGTCACTTAACTGCTGTCTGCCTCAGTTTCCCTAACTGTAAAATGGGGATAATAATAGCACTTGCCTTCTAGATTTCTGAGAATTAAACTCCAATAATCCCTATTGCCCCTAGGATCAAATACAAACTCCTGTTTGGCTTTTATAGTCCTTTACAATCTTTTCCTAACCTACCCATCCCGTACTTTGCAATTCAGTTAGACTGGCCCACTTATTGTTCCTCATATATCATATTTTATCTACATTCCCCATGCCCTAGCACAAGTTGTCCCTCATTCATGGAATGAACTCCCAAGTCACTTATACCTCATAGACTCCCTACCTTCCTTCAAAGTTCAGCTCAAGTACTATCTACCATATACCTCCCAGCACAAAATTCCCTTGTATTGATCTCATATTCATTTTGTAGATTCTTCTATATGTATATGTATAAGAATTTGTACTTAAACTTACATACATATGTATATGTGTGTATATATGTTTGTGTTTATAAACACATCCACACATCCACTGCCTTCGCCTATAGAATGCAAGATTTCTTAAAAGAAGGGACATTTTTTGTTGTTGTTTTTGGTCTTCACATCCCTAGCCCCTTGCACAATAATTTATACTAATAGTAGTAGGTGCTTAATAGATTCTTACTGATTGATTGCTTTTCTTTCTACCTGTATGACTCACTGTTCCTCTGAATATATCGTGCCTCAAAGAACTCAGTTTTCATAGATTCGATTATCACCTCAATGCAAATAATATAGTAACAAGAACACCAGCTTTGGCACATTTGGTACATATTTGGTCCATGGTCCATGGTTGAGTCTCAGCTCTGGCATCTTTTAGCTGTGTGATGTTAGGAAAATAACTTAAATTTCTTTATTTCTTCTATAAAATGGGAATAACAAAAATGCCTGCCCTGCCTACGCCAGAGAGTTGTTGTGAAAATTAAAGGGGAAAGTGTGAAAATACTTCTTAGTAATATGATTATTTATAAATGTAATCAAATATGATTATGAATACAATTGCTATTATGACTTCCAAATTCCTATCTGAAGTCCTGACCTCTCACCTGTTCTCCATCCTTGAGCAAACATTCCTGACTGCTAGATGTTTTCACTTGGATGTCCTGCTGTCACCTCAAATTCACCATAGTCAATACCAAACTTAGCATGCCTGTCTGCTTCTGTACCCTCGTATTAGCTTCATAAATTCACTGCTAAATCCCTTTAGCTTTTTATCTCCATCTCTTCTGTCTACTGCCTCCAATCCAGCAGTTGTTTTGCTAAAGCTCCTGTTTGTTTAGCCTTCACCCTTCTGTTAACCTCTGCTTTTGTTATGTTGTAATATAGCATTTTTTTCTTTAGAAATGGGGGTAAATTTGATTAGCTATGCCCATAAAAAACATTTTCTTCCATCCAGGGTTTTTACTCTTCTGCCTCTTCTGTCTTTCCTGGAAATAAATCGTTAGCATTTTGAATACTGACCTTCTAAATACTTATGCAGAACTTAAAAGAAAAATCCATTTGTAATAGTAAATTATAATTACTTATAGAGTGATCAGTACTAACATGTATGGGAGTCACTTATTTTTGGAATAATAATAAAGCCATATTGTTTACATTCAAAGGAGGGCATATCATACCTTCTCCAGTATTAAGTGACACACATCTATGTTGTTTTTCCCACAAAAACATTTCATCTCCAGATAATTGACATTTTCCCTGTCTATCCCCCTAGAATTCTTTCTTTTTTGTGTGTGTGAGGCAATTGGGGTTAAGTGACTTGCCCAGGGTCACACAGCTAGTAAGTGTCAAGTGTCGGAGGCTGGATTTGAACTCACGTCCTCCTGAATCCAGGGCCATGGCTCTATCCACTGTGCCACCTAGCTGCCCCACCCCCCCTAGGATTGTAAATTCTCTTTCCTTATCTCTGTCTCCTAGCTTTCCTCAACACTCAGCTAAATTCCCAATTTCCACAGGAAGCCCTTCCTGATCCCCCTTAATGCTAGTGCTTTTCCATGATGGTTCTCTCCAAAATGATCTTGTACATGGCTCTTACTTGTTACATGGCTGTTTACATATTCTACCCTGCCCCCATCTCCCCACAGTCTTTTCCCAAAGACTGAGTTCTTTGAGAGTTGGAACTGCCTTTTGCTTCTCTTTGTATCCTCAGTACTTAGCATAGTGCAGGCCACATAGTAGACATGTAATAAGTGCTTGTCAACAGTATCTACTCTAGCTCCCATTGCTGAAAGTCAGATGTATTACATTTCACCCTGCCTCAGGGTTTTCCATTATCCTTAAGGGTGTTTGCTGGAGGTAGTGGGAGTCAGAGAGGGTTGTCTCATCTCTCTGCCATTAAATCCATCCCACACCAATGGTGTTCTCCAATTTTAGGGATCCCCTCTACCCCAATTTCATTTGACCACAAAACAGTCAGATTTACAAAGCTAAAAATTTTTTTTAAAAAAATTAATTCAAAGGGGCAGCTAGATGGTGCAGTGGATAGAGCACCGGCCCTGGAGTCAGGAGTACCTGAGTTCAAATCCAGCCTCAGACACTTAACACTTACTAGCTGTGTGACCCTGGGAAAGTCACTTAACCCCAATTGCCTCACTTAAAAACAAAATTAATTCAAAGGTATAGCAAGAATAAACATACAAATATATCCCTAACACATCCCTCCTCACCCCCCTCACAACAACTCATATTTGGGAGAAGGGAAAGGGATTCGGTTCACAGTTTAGCTCTTATATAGCACAAACCAATCGAGTCCCAAGACCAAAGCCTCCCTTGGGCCTGAGTCTGGTTTCTCCATGACCTCCAAGGTCACCATGGCTCAATTCCTGTTCCTGTCCCTACCTGCATCTAGAACTGAAACAGATAAACAAAACAGACCAAAACAAAACCCCCAAACCTGGTCCTCAAGACCACAGGGTAAAAGAGAGTGGGGGGGGGCGGCTAGGTGGCACAGTGGATAAAGCACCGACCCTGGATTCAGGAGTACCTGAGTTCAAATCCGGCCTCAGACACTTGACACTTATTAGATGTGTGACCCTGGGCAAGTCACTTAACCCCCATTGCCCTGCAAAAAAAAGAAAAAAAAAAAAAGAAAAAGAGAGTGGGGAAAGTCTCCTAGCCAGTTAGTTCATGGTGTCCATACTGTGAATGAACATGACCTACATCATCTCTGGACTCCATGAAAGGAAAAAAGAGAGAGATTATCCCATATGGGCTCCTGTTCCAGCTGTGCAGTTGATGGAGAAGGCTTCTCCAACCCACATTGTAGAGAAACTCAGAATGCCTCCATTTTGGGTTCCCTGGATGTGGCAGAGCCCTGCTTAACAAGCAATGCCTTTGAATACACAGAGCTAAGTAATGAAAACCCTTCTCTTATACTAATTGAACCGCCCACAGCTCACAAATACTAAAGTAGCCTGTAACTTAGTGAGTCTTATGATGATGATGATTGTTGTGAATAACAATAACAATGCTAGCTCACATTTATAGTGGTTTTATGGTTTTTGTGTTTTTTTAACCACTAATCCAATATGATAACCTATAATTCTAAAAAGTTAGGAAGGGGATTTGGAGGAAACAACCATTTTCTTAAAAAAAAAACAGCAAAAACATTTTATAACATTTTCATTGATCAGATAGTTGCATACCAGATCATTGGATTTCATAAAGCTAGGTCTTTATCTCGCTATTTTTATCATTATTATTTGTTTAAATCATAGGATCATATGTCCAGAGCTGGATGAGATTTCAGGGGCTAATTCAACCCCTTCGTTTTGCAGATAAGGAAACTGAGGCCCTGGGATTTTAAGTCAACTGTTCAAAGTCTTTAGATTGTTAGAGGAAGTTTTCTTTCTCTTATCTATAACTTACTGAGAATTTCTTATGACACCGTGACATTATATCTTTCCCATCTTTCCCACAGTTAGTTTATGTCGGTGACAGGATTTATGCTCAAGAAACCCAAGTTTTCCCACATATTTTCCCCTCTATAAATTCACATCACTAAGCTAAGGGATTCTATTTGTTTATCTGCAGCCTAGCTGTTTCCTGGAGCACATATTTTAGTTATTTGGGACTCTTATTTCCTCATAAAATGGTGGTAGTATTACTTGCCTTACTAATAATAACACAGGTTTGTTGTTGTTTTTTTCAGAATAGTGCTTTTCATAATTCAAAGTAATAAATGTAGACTACTATCATTGTCTTTATGTTCCTGTCTGCATCAGTGGGTCCAGGTTCTTCCACTTACTAGTAAGTCAGCCCTTATTTTTTTCATCTATTCATTGAGAGGGATAATACTTCTCTTCCCCATCTCACAGAATTTTGTAGATCAAATGAGATCATAGGATCATAAATTTAGAACTGGAAGGGCCCTCAGAGGTCATTTAGTCCAGCTTCCCATCTGCCTCCACTCTTTTACAGACAAAGAGATTGAGGCCTACCAAACTTAAGTTACTTGCCTTAAGTCACACAGCTAGTAAACAGTAGAGATGGGATAAGGTGTATAAAAAAATCATGTGGTAAACTACAAAGCATCATATAAAGTATCATTATTTTTCCATCCTTAGAAGAGGAGGAAAGCAAAAAGTAGATATTCTGGTTAAGTTCAGGTTCAAATTCATATCACTTAGAGTTCACCAAGTTAATTTGCATTAGAGCTAGAGGTGTCAAGATATTCTTCATTACTTATTTTCTGAAAATGCTAAGGATTTTTTTCCTGCTTACTTTATCAAGTTCAAAGTAATTAATTAAATTTTATCAGGCTTTGTGATAATGGAATTTATTTCTGTGCTATTAAAGCTGCTTTGAAAATGGAATTAATTACTACTGAATTTCATTAAGGCTAGCGGGTTTCAGGAACAGGCTGAAGGTAAAAGAAAGAGGTATTACTTAAAATAATAATCATTATTATGGGATTGACAGTGATTTTAGGAAAAGACATCTTCCTTTTTTCCTGGTGTAGGCAGTATCATAGAAATCAAAAGTATTGGATTTGAAATGGTAGAATATAGTTTAAATTTTACCCCACTATTTGCTACTTGTATAACTCTAGACAAGACCCTTACCTCTGCAGGCATTATTTCTTCATATATAAAAGTGGCCCCATTTCAAAATGAGGAGGGTAGAGAATAGCATGGCAGCCCAGCAAGCCTTTCCAGGGAAGGATAGCCCTTTTACTTCCACTACTGCCCTAGGATACAGCGTTATGATTTATTTATGTTTGTATTCAGGAAATCCTTCAGCTCCAGATTAAGTCCCACCATGGTCATATGTCAAGAGAGAATTATGAAGATGAAGGGTTTCAATTAATATTTTATTTCATTAATTTATTCAGTATTTATTGTTACCTATGAAGGATCTAAATTGGATGGGGGGGAGGGGAGCAGAACCTGTGCAGAGGGTACAACCTGAAGCTGCAGTAATAGTAGTAGTACTAGTAGCAGCAGTAATAATAATGGTCATAGTTGTGGTTGTAAGTCTGGTCCTAGAGTCAGGAAGACCTAGGTCCAAACTTCTAGTGATGAGCTAGGATTTCCCTAGGCTGGTCCTCTCTGAATTTGCCTAAGCTGATCCTCTCTGGGTCTGACACAGTTGGTCCTTAGAGGATTAGCTCTGGCCAGGCTCCTAGTCAAAGCCTCTCGAGCTCCGTAGAACATTACCAAATCTGCGCATGATAGACATAACTAAGAGGCAGCTCTGTGCCATGATGAGGAACCTGAGATGAGTTTTAGTGGAGAAGTAATAATAGCTCACAATTATATATAATGCTTTATAGTTTTCAAAGTGCACTTTCTCATACAAATCCCTTTAAGCCTTACAAAGACCTCGTCAGAATGGCACTGTTGTTGTTTAGTTGTTTCAGTCTTGTCCAATTCTTCATGACCCCATGTGGGGTTTTCTTGGCAAATATACTAGAGTGGGTTGCCATTTCCTTCTCCAGCTCATTTTCCAAGTGAGGAAACTGATGCAAACAGGGTGAAGTGGCTTGCCCAGGGTCACACAGCTAGCAAGTGTCTGAGGCCAAATTTGAACTCAGGAGCATGAGCCTTCCAGATTCCAGGTCTGATATTCTATCCATCTAAGTGGCATACTCTACCACCTAGCTGCCCATCAGATTGGTAAATCAGGTATTATCATGTTTATTTTATAGTCTGAGAAATTAAGACTTAAAAGAGATTGGCTGGGCTAAGACCACACACAACTAGTAAGTGTCCAAGTCAGCATCAAATCAAGGTTTTCAGAATCAGACTCCTGAGATCTTTGCAGTACAACATCCTTCCTCTTCTAATGGAAAACCAGAAAGTTTTGTGACTAGTATTTCATGTATTGGATATAATTACATCAATACCAGGACATAGACTTACTAATGGACCTGCAACATACTAAGTTGGTCAGCAATTTTCTCTCCATTGTTCCTATACTTACAGCATTCTAGTTTCTGCTTTTTCCTCTGATGAGTTTTAGTGGAGAATATCTGTGTGTACATTTTAGGGATGTCTGTCACTTAACTTTCTGAGGTTCAGTATGCAAGGAAGCAGGGGTCATGGATAAAAGGTCATCTTTGAAGTAAGGAATACTGGGTTCAGGCCTCACCTCTGACACTTCCTACCTGGGTGACCATGAAGTCATGTAGCCTCTCAGCTCCCCAAGCAACTAGAACTTTTAAGTTACTTTCAGTTGCTTGACTCTACTGCTGGGAGGAGTTCCTCCACCAGGGATTTGCCCACACAATGAAATTATAGGTAGAATCAAATAAAACATGTCACCTACTTCACAAAGCTATTGTATCACATGAGATAGTACACAAAAAATTCTTTGACAACCTAAAAGTTCTCCATTATACATGGCTTCACTCCCCCTATACTAGAACCCATCATGTAGCACTGCTGAGTACTATGGGCATCTGTGTAAGGTGGTTACAACATGTGTAATTTAAAATTCTAAATGTGGGTCCTAATGTGTTCCCCCAGTTTGGGGGAAAACTGACTAAAATCACTGATAAAACGAGTTTAGGTTTTTTAAGGGTTTATTGAAAGATAGAAAGAGAAAGATTGAGAACAGAATTCCTACAGCCTGGCAATCCTATCTTTCCTCAATTTTCCTGTGAAGTCCTCTGGAGTCTCTTTCACTCTCTTTCCTCCATCATGGTGAAGTCAGGAACCAAAAGAGACAGCGCTCTCTTCGCAGGCTCTCCTTCCTCCTTCCTGTCCCCTCCCAGAAATAGGAGGTTCTTCAAGCTGGTTGGTTGACTGGGCTGGAAGTTCAAAGTTTTTTTAGATTCTGAGAACCATGCTTTCTTAAGTACTCTCAAGCACCAGCCAGATGTGCTTAGAATCTAGTCAACTACTAATCCAGTCAAATCAGCCAGTAATCCACTCAGGTGGGCTTCTGAGTATCTGCCAAATCTCATCTATCACATTCCATTATCTTGACAAACAGAACAATTATTCACTGCTCCATACTCTTTGTTGACAGATGAAGAAATAGTCTAGAAAAATAAGATCACAGACCTGGTTAGGGTGGAGCAGGGACTAGCACCCAAGTCTCCAGATTCCCAGGTCAATATTCCTTATTGTGGTGGTGGTGGTGGTTGTTCAGGCTGCCAGGGCTGTATGATACTGTGGACCATACTGTCCATGGGATTTTCTTGGGAAAGATACTAGAGTGGTTTGCCATTTCCTTGTCCAGTGAATTAAGACAAACAGAGGTTAAGTGACTTGCCCACAGTCACACTGCTAGTAAGTATTTGAGGCTGGATTTGAACGTGGATCTTCCTGACCCCAGTCCCAGTACTCTATCCATTGAGCCACCTCATTGCCTTCGGTATTCTTATCACTATATCATGTCTGAGAAAGGATATTGTCTGTGCCATTGAGGCATTTATTTCCTGGTGGTGTATACAAAATAATTAGAAAAGTGGGATAAATGGGGTCCATGAGAGTTAAAGAAATGGATAGTGTACAGTGTGCAAGGCCTAGAGGTTCAAGGTAGGGCTAGTAAAGGTAATAGCAATTTTAAGACCAGGCATCAGAGATCCAGAGGAAGTTAATGGTACCTATGTTTGACACAGGTAACTTTTAAAGATGGTGGGCTAAGAGAAGGAGGCATCATGTGGATGGAGAACCCAGTCTGGCCTGGAGGAGGCTGAGAGCTAAAAATATATAGAGAGATGCCGGGGCATCACTAGTGTAGAGTAGTTGAAACACTTGTGAGTTTGATTGACCCTGCTGGGGGGAGGAGTGCAGAGAAAGAGAAGAGCAAGTAGGCGAGGGCTGCTGGTTGAGCCTTTATTCCTCTTATTAAAGGTTCTTACCTTTGAACTTGCATTCTGAGGTGGAAGAGCAGCTGAAACAATCATATATATGAAGATAAATAAGTGGCTGTATTTCGTAATTACTCCCAGAGACCGTGAGAGAGGACATTTGCATTCTAGTAATTTGCCTGGGACCTGGCCTACCGTCAAAGGGCATAGAGCAACTATATCCATAGGGCTTTGGCCAAGAAAGGGATAGGAGAACCTGCTGGGTGAGCCAACAATTTCTATAATAAAATCCAGAAAGGTAAGGACTATGCTCCTGATAGGACCAGACCATGCCAAGAAGAGCCTGAAATACCAGCCTAGACACACTCCAGAGGCATGAGAAATACTTAGGGAGGGAGAACAGCATAATGGGTGGAGAGAAACAGACCAACTGACACAGACAGTGGGTAATCTGAGTGGGTCATATAGCTGAACTGAAAAGGACAAAGAAAAAGGGAAAGGGAAGCTATCTTCATTTCCGAGATAGTATTTCAAGATAAACAGCTCTTCTCTTGTGCTGCAATTCTCCTGGGATACCTGCTTTGGAGTAAGGTTTCACTGATTTGTCCCTTTCTTTGAAATTCAGATGGACTACTTTGGATAGCTCCTTAACTGGGTCTTTAACCTTCAACCTTCAGAGGTTTCTCTGTAAATATGGTTGCTTCTTATGGGCTTTCTTGCTGCTAAGAATATAACCCAAATGTATGTTCTGCTTCCCTACTTTCCTAGTCCTGGAAAGGACCTGGGGAGCTTATGGAGCCATCAAGGGGGCAAAAAAATGAGTCTCTGGGCTGCAATCGTAGTGACCAGAGTTGTAGTCCCTTCTGATCTCATGGCTGTGGAAACCTCTCCTTTTTAGGGTGTGCTTGACTCCCTTGCTTTCAGTGGGTGCAGCCAAAGATTGAGTTGAAGTTGTCATTCCAGAAAAATGTGTTTCCATGTAAACTGGGTGTGGGGGGTGAGGGGAGGGGAATGGGAGGGGCTGCTATTTGTCAAGTCAGTGTCAATCCTTATGCTTTAATTTTAACCTGTTCTTCTGGAGGGTTGCAGGCCAGGAAAGTGTCTCTTCATGAGTTGGGACCTTCACCAATATCTAGGGTGACCAAAGACTCAAATGCTGCCCTAGATACTGCTGAAGTCATTATTTTCAAAGGATCTCACCCAGTCTACTATTTCGAAGGCCAAGACACATTTCTACCTTAACACTGGCCTTGATTCCTATTGTGTGGGTGGTATGGACAACTGGAAGATATCTGACTTGCCCTTTTGCTGCCAATGATATAATCCAGATGGGTTGCTTTCCTAACTTCATAGTTACAGCTGCATTCAGGGAGATTATCAGCGTACAGAGGTAAATTCCGGCCCTCAGTTTATGATACAGACTTGTTTTATATCATTCTGGTAAAGCTGTGAACAAAAAAGAAAACAGGGTACTTAGGGTCTTCCTATGTCACTAGATCAATCCTTCATCCCAGAACTTGTGAAGTGGGGTAATAGTTACTAGCTACCCAGGTCTTGATGTCCATTTTGATGATATTAGCATTTATAGTACTTTGGCAAATTTCTTAATATTATGTTATTACATTTAATCTCACAATAACTACTTGAGGTAGGTACTAATATTATCCCCATTTTAACAAATGAGGAAACTGAGGTTGAAAGAGTTGAAAGAAGTTACTTGTGTGACAATGTCACATAGCCAGGAAGTATCTGAGGCAGGATCTGATCTTGGGTTTTCAGGACTCCAGATCTAATACTCTTTTGACTGTACCATCTATTTTTTTTTGTTTTACTTTATTTTTTCCATCTATTTTTTTTAATTGTCTTCATTATATCCTAAGTTGAAGTTTGAGTAGAGATGGGTGGTGCTTAGATAGAGGGGGAGTATAGCTTCTGCCAATAGGCAGAGGTGACTAAAGAACTTAAGGGCCAGAAAGGGAGAAGAGAAGGCAAAGCAGTAGATTGAGATCTAAGAGAGAGATCAAGGCAGTGGACTATAGTAAAAAGAAACTTAGTGGATAGAGCACTGGCCCTGGAGTCAGGAGTACCCGAGTTCAAATCCGGCCTCAGACACTTAACACTTACTAGCTGTGTGACCCTGGGCAAGTCACTTAACCCCAATTGCCTCACTAAAAAAAAAAAAAAAAGAAAGAAACTTGACAGGGCAAGAAAACAAGTTTTTTCAGTCCTGGGTTTGCCACTAACCAATCCTTTGACCTCAGACAAATCATTTCACCTCTAACCTTGGTTTCCTATCTGTAAAATGAGAGAGGTGAATTAGGTGTTTACTGACATCCCATGATTTTAAGATTCTAGGTCTCTAAGGCTAAACATAGTAGATCTCCAAGTGTGTTACCATCTCAAGCTTTGTCAGTCATTCATTAAGTGTCTACTATGTTCCAGGCCCTGTACTAAGCTCTGGAAATACAAAGAAAGGCAAAAGACAGTCTCTACTCTCAAACAGTTCACAGTCTAATGGGAAAGACAACATGGAAACAACTATGCACAAATAAGCTACATACAAATGTTTATTGACTGATATACAGAACAAATGTGAAATAATCAGGGGCAGCTAGGTGGCACAGTGGATAACTCACCAGCCCTGGATTCAGGAAGTCCTGAGTTCAAATCTGGCCTCAGACACTTGACACCTACTAGCTGTGTGACCTTGGGCAAGCCACTTAACCCTCATTGCCCCACAAAAACAAATGTGAAATAATCAACAGAGGGAAAACACTAGCATTAAAAGAGGGTCAGGAAAGGCTTTCTGTAGCAGGTGAGATTTTATCTGCAACTTGAAAGAAACCAAGAAAGGCTGGAAATAGAAATGAGGAGAGAGATCATTATAGACATGGGAGACAGCCGGTGAAAATACTTGGAATCAGGTGATGGAGTTTCTTATATGAGAAAAGCAAGGGAGGTAGTGTCACTGGATTGAAGAGTCCTGGGAGGATGGAGGGGAATGTGTAAGAAAGAAGACTGGAAATGAAGACGAACTAGGAAGGAGTTTCATTGTCAAGTAGACGTTGTTATATTTGATCCAGTAGGTGATAGGGAGCTATTGGAGCTTATTGAAGGGGGATGGCTACTTGGTTAGATTTGTACTCTAGCAATATTCCTTTGACAGCTGAGTAGAGGATGGGACTGAAGTGGGGAGAGAATTGTGGCAGGGTAACCAACCAGCAGGGTTTTGCAATAATCTAGACATGAGGCAATAAGAGCCAGCACTGGGATGGTGGCAATATTAGAAGAGAGAGGTGGGCATATTGTGAGAGAGATTATGAAGATGATATAATCTAAAAGACTGGCAATAGATTGGTTATGGGGGAGGGGGTGGGAGAGAGTGAGGAATCAAGGATGACACCTAGATTTTGAGCCTAGGAGGCTGGGGAGGGGATGGCAGTATTCTAATAATAAGAAAGTTGGAAAGAGGAGAGAGTTTGGGAAGAAAGATAATGAGTTTTAGACATGTTCACGATGTCTTTGGGACATCCAATTTAATATGTCCAGAATTAGTAGATTCAAGTCTGAAAGTCATCTGAGACATTAGGACTGGAAATAGTCGACTTGAAAATCATCAGCTTAGAGTTTGATCATTGAATCCACAGGCACTAATGAGATCACCAGGTGAAATGGTAGTGGGAAAATAGAATTTGGAATCAGAAAATAGGTTCAAAGGCTAGGTCTCCCTACTTTACTACCTACTATGACTTTGGTCAAGTCACTTTTCCCAAGTGGGCCTTGGTTTTCTCATCTGCAAAATGAGGGGGGAGGATAAGGTAACCTCTAAGGTGTCTTATTTTAAATTTATTATCCTTCTACCATTTGCCAAGAATTGAAGTGGAGCAGTTACGAAACTAAGACTCACTTTCATCGATCTATTAGGACATTTATAATTTCGCTTTCTTAAGCCCCAGACAGCAAGCTTAGAAACTATGAAAAGTAACATCTTTCCCCAAAAGTTATGGGGACTTCTGGTGTAGAAGAAATACATCAAACATTCACAGCAGTAAAATTACCTCAGAGAGTAGGATATCTGCTTCATAATGACAGTTAATGTAAGTTGGATAAAGAAGATGGGAGGTAGTATCTCATGAGCCACACTGTGGCTTCTATTGGATGAAGATTTTTTTCTGAGTGCCCCATTTCTCCCAGCAGGACTGTAAATGTCAACATATTCATAGGAACCAACAAAACACTTCAAACAGGATTTGAGTTGGTGTTCACTTGGCATGTTTGATTAAGGGATGAGAAAGGGTAGCTTGTCTGTGGAACAAGCTTTCTGGGACTTTTGTAAAAGTTTTTGCCTTTTTCTTTTATTTTTTCACTTTTTTAAAGAAGGGCTGAGTTCAGAAATCCCAAACCTATAGTAAATAGTTCCTTCTCTGCCACAATACTGACCCATGAATAGACAGGTCCTTCCCTTCTCTGGCTATGAACATGGGGGAGGGAGAAATGGGGAGAATCCCTTGGTTTTCTGGCCAAAAAAAGGCTCTTCCCTGTTAAATCTCCAAAGATCTCTCCCTTTTGGCTTCATCCTCCTTGCATTTATATTATCTCTTGTTCTGTCCTTTGACACTCACAATGCTATTCTCTTTGACTAGAGACTACATGGGAGCGGCCCAACGGTTCTCCTCGGACCCCATCGAGCCCTGGCCCTCAGAGGAACTTTCAGCCTACAGCAGGTACTGTCTAGTTGCCATCTCCTAGCAATAGAAAGCAGGTCACAGCTAGGGGTCATCATCAGTCCCTCATTAGAAAACTACAAAGAGTCAATTCTAACCTCTGAAATTGATCTGGAGGCTTGTCAAGATTCTCAGATATGGCTAACCTAGTCTAGGACTAAAGTAATCACCAAAGATAGGGAGTAAATACTGAGCATGGTCTGTCTCATGGTACCAAAAAGCCCTTGAGAACTTTAGCCTTTTAGTGTAGTGGAGAAGGCTAATGAGAAATGCTCTAGGAGTCCTGGTGCCAAAGAGCGCCTGCATTATATGCAGAATAATGTACTTGCTTGTGCAAAGGAGTTTGGTCAAGTTGGTAAATGTCAAATTGTTTAAAAGGGCTCGTGAAGAGAAATAAAATGATGGAGGTTGAGAGAGAGGGGCAAGACAAGTGAGAGAGAATTTACAAACATAAATCATTTGTGATCTCCCAAAGAATGTTGTCTACTTTCCAATATAAGTATACATGAGATTTGAACCAGAGCCTATCATATAATGTGCTCTGTGGTCTAAGACACACAGAATGTGCCATCTCTGTTATTTATTATTTTGCTGTGTGCAAGCTAGGTTGTGCTTAGGTGTGTTGATTATCTAGGTCCCTTGGGGTAAAAAAACAGTTATAGTAAGTTGGAAGAAGTCACTGAGAGACCTGTGAGGTATAGTCTTTCTTCCTAGCTTATTCACTGTTGGCCAGACATTAACCAGGAAAAGAACAGTCATTTCTTTCAGCTATTATGATTACTGAATACAACTGGAGGCACTGAATCATGTCAATGTTGACATTCTCACTAAAAGAAGAAACTAAAATATATTAGAAAGTTACAACCAAAGGAAAGATGATGCAAAAGTTCTCCTTAGAACTCCTTAGTGTTACTCTGAGCTCTGGATCAGAGAGGTGACTCAGTTCTAATCTTCAGCTCAGCACATAAGTTTACCATGAATAATTAGGAGACCAAGACCAAAAGGGAATTCAGTTGCTTTGAATCTGCAAAATCTCCCAATGGGCTAATACTGAGTCCATCTGCAGTACTCAGTAGATTCAACTTACAGAATTCATACTAGGAGGTCAGTGAACAGCCTCTCCCCAAGTCATACCTCTTTGGAAGCCCTGAAAACTTGCAACCCTCCCACTGAGCTGTGAAAGTAGCAAAAAGGACATAGATTAACAAAAGCTAAAGTCCTTCCTAGAGGTGAGCAGAGCCCAACACTAACATTTAAAAAGTCCAAATTCAGGAAATGGGCTATGAGAATGAGTAAAAAGGACCTAATCATAAAGAACTACTCTTGTGATGATGAAGACAATGACTTAAAAACATCTATAAACAAGATTTCAGAGAAAGACTCAGATTGGACATAAATCCAATAAGAATTCCAGAAAGACTTAAAGGAAAACTAAAAGTAGCTTAAAAAAAAAAAGATTTTAAAACCCTAATGAGAACTATGGAAAAAAGATGTGAAAAGAGAATTAACTTCTTGGTAACACAAGCACAAAACTTCTTTTTGAAGTAAAAGTTCTCTTTGGAGCCATAAAACAAAGCATCGGCAGGATTGGAATCATGCATCAAAACAAAGCAAGAAATAATTTGATAGACATTTAGTCATGGTTTCTGATGATCATAAGCAAAAAAAGATAATTATAAATTATAGTCATATGCCAATGTCTTTTCAAAAAGGTAAAGAGGTAGAAAAATTCTACCAAAACCCCCCCAATATATCATTTAAAAGCTAAGTCAACTTTAGTAATTGGTGTTTTTGAATACTAAAATAAGCATTGAGAAAGACTGAAAATTTGACTCAGGATCAAGAAATTAAAGCCTCATACCTAAATCTCATGAACACCTTTTCTTAAAGCAACAATAACAAAACAATTCTATTGATGCCTTTTAAAATTTTTAATCAGTTTTTAATTGATTTCTTCAGTTTTTTACACCATCATAATTTTCCCCAGTATCCCTCTCTCTCCCTTTCCTGGAGAGCCATCTCATATAACTAAATATTTTTTAAAGATAAAAAGAAAGAAAGAAAAAAGAAGAGGGAATAAAATAAGCATAATTGAACAATATATTGCAAAGGTCCTAAAACATGTGCAATATGTAGCAAAGATGCCCTACCTCCACAAAAGGGTGGGTTGGAGGTGTTTTCACTCTTCGTTTTAGTTCTGCTTTTGATCTTTACATTTTTGATGTGTGTGTGTGTGTGTGTAATTTTTCTTTCCATTTACATTATTGTAGTTATTGTGTATATTGTTTTCTGTGCTGTGCTTACTTCATTCTGAATCAATTCATGCAGATTTTCCCCTGCTTCTCAGCATTCTTCACATATATCACTTCTTACAGCACAGCAGTACTGTAGACTAATACTGTTTCCTGCAAACATTTAACCATGTAAAGCATTTATGAGGAAATGTCTTAGGGACTCAAAGAAAAGCAAGAAAGAGTCTCTCCTTTCCAGTCTACTGGGGGAGACCATGCAAACAACTATGTACCAATAAGATATAAAAAAGATAACTTGGGAGCTAAGGAAGGGGATTAAGGAGGCTTCTTGCAGAGAGTGGAGCTTTAGCTGAGACTTAAGGAAAGCCAGTAAAGCTAGGAAGCAGAAATGAGGAGAAAAACCATTCCAGACATGGGGGACAGCCAGAAAAACTCTTCAATGGAGTATCCCAGACAAGGAATGGAAAGGAGGCAGTTGTCACTGTTATCAAGTACATTGAGAGGTTAAGTGATGGAATGAAAAAAGACTTACATAAAACTGAGCATGAAACTGAATTAACCATATTTTCCCCAAAGCATTTAAAGATGAAATTAGAAGAAAAAATATAAATCTCAGTGTTTGTAATTTTACAAGAAACAACTTTTTTTTCTTCAATACCATTTTTGAAGTCTTATATTGCTGCATAAGGAAGTAGAAATGACACTAAAGGAAAAGAAAAAAAGCTAAGGAAGGAAGAGCTCTAAACCAGACCAACTATGTAGTGAGGAGGTCGCAATTGAATGTGACACAATGCTGGGGGGATTGAAAGATCGATATCTGAATCACCAAATCTTTGATGATAGAACTAAAATGGAGCAAGGACACTTTCACAATTTGTAATCTTGAGAGAAGCACATAATTAAAGTCATCCAATTTCCTGAAGGGAGCAGAGAATATTAGGTCTCAGTATGATTAACAGGCATTTGATACAAAGAGCCTTAATGCCTCTCCTCTCCCCTCACCCCCCGCCCCATGCACATGTTAAGATTATGAAAGATATCTTGGTAAATATAACAACAAGTAATAATGTCAAATAAAAGATAGAGAAGGAAGACATAAGCTCATCAAATGTGTTTGCCACTGTCATGGAGGATGTCCAGCAAAGGGCTGCCCTACAGATGGTGAGGTCCTCCAGATGTTCCTTTTTGCAGATGAAACATTGATTTTATCAAGCCTTGGAACACTCCAGAACATTTGGAATAAGCTCTGTAATTACTCAAAAAAAATTGGCATCACTATCACACAGGAAAAATGAAGCAGATGAAGAATGACATCATGATATAGAATTGAAGGGACAACATGTAGAGTTAGTCCATCAGTTCGCCTATTGAAAATTATGGTGGAGATTGATAATGAAGTAAACCCAGAATTGAATAAAGGGAGGAGAGCAGCCTGGGAAATGGTGACTACAGAACTCACCCTGATACAATGATCCATCTCTTTAATAGCAATATTCTTCCATTATGATGACTGTGAGTAATGGAATATCACAATTACAGAATTTCAGAATTGGAAATGCATTAGGGGCCCTTTCATCCAAAGTATAGCTAAAAAAGAAGCCACTCTGCCTAAAGCCCCCAAACTTGTTATCCAAGCTTTTCTTAAAGATCTTCAGCAAGAAGCAACTATCTCCCAAAGTAATCCATTCTGCTTTCAGATAACTGTAATTGGCTGAAAATGTTTCTTTCATCACATCAAATTCTCCCTCTTTTCAATTTCTATGCACTTTCTAGTTCTGCTTTCTTGGACTAAGCAAAGTATGTTTAATCAGTCAATAACCACTTGCTATGTACCAAGGCACTGTGCTAGTTACTAAAGGTATAAAGATAAAAATGGAACAGTCACTGCCTTTATGGAACTTGTATACTACTTGGGGAGAAAATGTGTGTGTGTTTGTGTGTGTGTATATATATATATATATATATATATATATATATATATATATATATATATATATATATATATATATATATATATATATATTTAAGTGAGGCACTAACAACTGAAATAAGGACATTTAGAAAATGGCATTTGAGGCGGAGCCAAGATGGCGGAGAGGAAGCAGCAAGCTGCCTGAGCTCTCCTTCTGTTCCCTCAAAACGAACATTAAATCAAGCCTCTGGACGGATTCTGAAACTACAGAACCTGCAAAGAGACAGAGAGACACAGTCCTCCAACCAGAGATAATTTAGAAGACTTCAGGAAAAGGTCGGTCTGACTCGGGCAAAAGGGAGGCCCAGCGCAGGGCAGCAACCCAGCGCCGAGGGGGTCGGGGCAAATCAGCAGGAGCTGTGGGTCACAGCCGAACAACTGAGGCTCCCGGAACCTGGTTCAAAAATCTGGTGGCCAAGAAGGACAGTGGAAAAACTTACCTGCACCGGCCGAGAGGGCCACGAACGGCGGGATCAGACGCCGGGGTCTGACGCCTGGCGGGCTGAGCACAATCAGACAGGAAGTGCAGGACAGGGGATCTCCACACACCATAAAGGCCTCAGAGTAAAAGCCCGGTCACACAGCACCTATACACCTGCACAAGAAGCCCAAAACAGGGACCCTGGTGCCCCCAGAGCAGACCTCAACTTAAAGAATAAATAAATAAGCTGCAATAATGAGTAAGAAGCAAAAAAGAGCCCTCTCCATTGAGAGCTTCTGTATCAATAGGGAAGAAGCCAACACAAACTCAGATGAGGACAATAGCCTCAAATTGTCTACATCTGAAGCCTCACAAGGGAAGGTGAATTGGTCGCAAGAACAAAAAGCCTTCCTGGAAGAGCTCAAAAAGGATTTTAAAAATCAATTGCAAGAGGTAGAAGAAAAAATGGGGAGAGAAATGAAAGCAACACAAAAAAACTATGAAAAAAGAATCAGCAGCTTAGAAAAAGAAGTTGAAGAAAACAAAGCCTTAAAAAATTCATTTGGCCAAATGGAAAAAAAGCTGCATAATCTCACTGAAGAAAACAATACCTTAAAAAATTCACTTAGCCAAACGGAAAAAAAGGTACATAATCTCACTGAAGAAAACAATACCTTAAAAAATTCACTTAGCCAAATGGAAAAAAAGGTGCATAATCTCACTGAAGAAAACAATGCCTTAAAAATTAAAGTGGGACAGTTGGAAGAAAAGGAATCCATGAGACACCAAGAATCGGTCAAGCAGAATAAAAAAAATGAAAAAATAGAAGAAAATGTGAAATACCTCATTGGAAAGACAACTGATCTGGAAAACAGATCGAGGAGAGACAATTTGAGAATCATTGGACTGCCTGAAAGCCATGACCAGAAAAAGAATCTAGATACCATATTCCAGGAAATTATTAAGGAGAACTGCCCTGATATCATAGAATCAGAGGATAAAATCATCATTGAAAGAATCCATCGATCACCTCCTGAAAGAGACCCCAAAAGGAAAACTCCAAGGAATATTGTAGCCAAATTCCAGAATTATCAGGTGAAGGAGAAAATACTCCAAGCAGCCAGAAAGAAGCAATTTAAATATCATGGAGCCACAGTCAGGATTGCTCAGGACCTGGCAGCTTCAACATTAAAGGACCGCAAGGCTTGGAATATGATATTCCGGAAGGCAAAGGAGATTGGATTGCAGCCGAGAATCTATTACCCAGCAAAAATGTGCATTTTCTTTCAGGGGAAAAGATGGACATTTAATGACATTGGGGACTTTCAATCTTTCCTGGTGAAAAGACCAGAACTGAATAGAAAATTTGATCTCAACATACAAGACTCAAGAGAAGTTTAAAAAGGTAAACAGAGGGGGAAAAAAAAAGTTACCCTATTAGGTTAAACTGTTTATATCCCTACACAGGAAGATAATACTCATAACTCGTAAGAACTGTAAATGTATTTGGGCAGAGAGAAGGACTTTATATAGAGGGTATAAATATAAATTGTCTTTGATGTGATGATACAAAAGAATTAAGGAGATAAAAAGGGAGTCTATGGGGAGGAGAGGAAAGGGGAGGTGGAATGGGATGAATTATATCATATGAAGAGGTGGAAAAAAACCTATTATAATAGAGGGAAAGAAAGGAGGGGGGAACATGGTTTCAACCCTATTCTCATTAGATTTGACTCAAAGAGGGAATAACATATACGTTCATTGGGATAAAGAAACTTAACTCACTCTTTAGGGAAACAAAAGGGGAAGTGAAAGGGGGGGACTGAGAAGGGAGGACAAAAGCAAGGGAGAAAAGGGTAAAGAAAAGAGAGGGGGGTGATAAAAAGGGAGGGCAGATTGGGGGAGGCAGGGGTAAGAAGTAAAACGTCGGTAAGGAGGAATAGGGTGAAAGAAGGGGGGAAAAGTACAAAGGGGGTAAATAGAATGGAGGGGAATAGACAGTCAGTAATAATAACTGTGAATGTGAATGGGATGAACTCTGCTATAAAACGGAAGCGAATTGCAGAGTGGATTAAAAACCAGAACCCTACAATATGCTGTTTACAAGAAACACATTTGAAGCAGAGAGATACACACAGAGTAAAGGTAAAAGGCTGGAGCAGAATATATTATGCCTCAGCTAAAGTAAAAAAGGCAGGGGTAGCAATCCTTATCTCAGACAAAGTGCAGGCAAAAATAGATCTCATTAAAAGAGATAAGGAAGGAAATTACATCTTACTTAAAGGTACTATAGATAATGAAGTAATATCAATATTGAATATGTATGCGCCAAGTGGTATAGCATCCAAGTTCTTAGAGGAGAAGTTAAATGAGTTACAAGAGGAATTAGATAGTAATACTATACTAGTGGGGGATCTGAATCTCCCCCTCTCAGAATTAGATAAATCTAGCCAAAAAATAAATAAGAAAGAAGTGAAAGAGGTGAATAGATTACTAGAAAAGTTAGACATGATAGATGTCTGGAGAAAATTGAATGGGGATAGAAAGGAATATACCTTTTTCTCAGCAGTACATGGCACATTTTCAAAAATTGACCATGTATTAGGGCACAAAAACATCCTAGTCAAATGTAGAAAGGCAGAAATAGTAAATGCATCCTTCTCAGATCATGATGCAATAAAAATTACATGTAAGAAAGAGCCAGGGAAAAGTAGAATGAAAATCAATTGGAAACTAAATAATTTCATTCTAAAGAATGAATGGGCCAAACAAGAAATCATAGAAACAATCAATAACTTTATCCAAGAGAATGACAATAATGAGACAACATACCAAAATCTATGGGATGCAGCCAAAGCAGTGCTTAGGGGAAAATTTATAGCTCTAAATGCTTACATGAATAAAAAAGAGAAAGAGGAGATTAATGAATTGGGCATGCAACTTAAAAAGCTAGAAAAAGAACAAATTAGAAATCCCCAATTAGACACTAAATTAGAGATCCTGAAAATTAAAGGAGAAATCAATAAGATTGAAA
The DNA here is from genome assembly GCF_019393635.1 of Dromiciops gliroides. Taxonomy (NCBI): domain Eukaryota; kingdom Metazoa; phylum Chordata; class Mammalia; order Microbiotheria; family Microbiotheriidae; genus Dromiciops; species Dromiciops gliroides. The sequence goes on along the minus strand of NC_057864.1, from coordinate 223,423,922 downwards.
GCAAAAAAACTATAGAACTAATCAATAAAACTAAGAGCTGGTTTTATGAAAAAACCAATAAAATAGATAAAATACTGGTTAATTTGATTAAAAAAAAGAAAGAAGAAAACCAAATTACCAGTATCAAAAATGAAAAGGGTGATGTTACCACCAATGAAGTGGAAATTAAAGCAATAATTAGGAAATATTTTGCCCAACTGTATGCCAATAAATTTGACAATCTAAATGAAATGGATGAATATTTACAAAAATACAAACTGCCCAGGTTAACTGAAGAGGAAATAAAATCCTTAAATAAACCCATATTAGAAAAAGAAATTGAACAAGCTATTAATGAACTCCCTAAGAAAAAATCCCCAGGGCCAGATGGGTTTACGGGTGAATTTTACCAAACATTTAAAGAACAATTAATTCCAATATTATACAAATTATTTGGAAAAATAGGTGAAGAAGGAGTTCTACCAAATTCGTTTTATGACACAAATATGGTGGTGATACCAAAACCAGGCAAAGCAAAAACAGAGAAAGAAAATTATAGACCAATCTCCCTAATGAATATTGATGCTAAAATCTTAAATAAGATATTAGCAAGGAGATTACAGCAAGTGATCACCAGGATAATACACTATGACCAGGTGGGATTTATACCAGGAATGCAGGGCTGGTTCAACATTAGGAAAACTATTAACATAATCAACCACATCAATAAGAAAACCAACCAAAATCATATGATTATCTCAATAGATGCAGAGAAAGCTTTTGACAAAGTACAGCACCCATTCCTAATAAAAACACTAGAGAGTTTAGGAATAGGGGGAGCTTTCCTTAGAATAATAAACAGTATCTACCTAAAGCCATCAGCAAGTATTATATGCAATGGAGATAAATTAGAGGCCTTCCCAATAAGATCAGGGGTGAAACAGGGATGTCCATTATCACCCCTATTATTTAATATTGTCCTAGAAATGTTAGCTTTAGCAATCAGAGAAGAGAAAGGAATTAAAGGAATTAGAATAGGCAAGGAGGAAACAAAACTATCACTCTTTGCAGATGATATGATGGTATACTTAAGGAATCCTCGAGAATCAAGTCAAAAATTACTTGAAACAATTAACAACTTTAGCAAAGTAGCAGGATATAAAATAAATCCACATAAATCATCAGCATTTCTATACATGACCAACAAAGTCCAGCAGCAAGAGATAGAAAGAGAAATTCCATTTAAAGTAACGGTAGGTAATATAAAATACTTGGGAGTCTACTTGCCAAGACAAACCCAGGAACTCTATGAACACAACTACCAAACACTCTTCACACAAATCAAATCAGATCTAAATAATTGGAAAGATATCAATTGCTCATGGATAGGCAGAGCTAATATAGTAAAAATGACAATACTGCCTAAATTAATTTACTTATTCAGTGCCATACCAATCAGGCTACCTAAAAATTATTTTATACAGCTAGAAAAAATAATAACAAAATTCATCTGGAAAAACAAAAAATCAAGAATATCCAGGGAAATAATGAAAAAAAAATTCACAGGAAGGTGGGTTAGCGGTACCAAACCTGGAGCTTTACTATAAAGCGGCAGTCATCAAAACTATCTGGTACTGGCTAAAAAATAGAGTGGTAGATCAATGGAATAGGCTAGGCTCAGGAAATGCAGTAGTAAATGACACTAGTAATGTAGTGTTTGATAAACCCAAAGACTCCAGCTTCTGGGATAGGAACTCAGTATTTGACAAAAACTGCTGGGAAAACTGGAAGATAGTATGGCAGAAATTAGGCTTAGACCAACATCTTACACCTTATACTAAAATAAGGTCAAAATGGATACATGATTTAGACATAAGAGGTGATACCATAGGTAAATTAGGAGAGAAAGGAATAGTGTACCTTTCAGATCTTTGGAAAGGAGAACAGTTTTTGACCAAACATGAGATAGAGTATATTATAAAATGCAAAGTGGATGATTTTGATTATATTAAATTAAAAAATTTTTGTACAAACAGAAGCAATGCATCCAAAATTAGAAGGGAGGCAGAAAGCTGGGAAACAATTTTTGAGGCTAGTGCTTCTGATAAAGGCCTCATCTCTAAAATATATAGGGAATTAAATCAAATTTATAAGAATCCAAGTCATTCCCCAATTGAGAAATGGTCAAAGGATATGAACAGGCAGTTTTCTGATGAAGAAACCAAAGCTATCTATTCCCATATGAAAAAATGCTCTAAATCTCTAATGATTAGAGAGATGCAAATTAAAACAACTCTGAGGTACCACCTGACACCTATCAGATTGGCTAAAATGACAAAAAAGGAAGATAATAAATGTTGGAGAGGCTGTGGGAAAATTGGAACACTAATGCATTGTTGGTGGAGCTGTGAGCTGATCCAACCATTCTGGAGAGCAATTTGGAATTATGCCCAAAGGGCGATAAAGCTGTGCATACCCTTTGACCCAGCAATCCCACTTTTAGGTCTTTTGCCCAAAGAAATCATGGAAGGGGGAAAGGGACCCACATGTACAAAAATATTTATAGCTGCTCTTTACGTGGTAGCAAGGAATTGGAAGTTGAGGGGGTGCCCATCAATTGGGGAATGGCTGGACAAGTTGTGGTATATGAATACAATGGAATACTATTGTGCTGTAAGAAATGATGAGCAGGAAGAGTTCAGAGAAACCTGGAGGGTCTTACGTGAGCTGATGATGAGTGAGATGAGCAGAACCAGAAGAACATTGTACACAGTATCATCAACATTGAGTGTTGACCTACTGTGATGGACTATATTCTTCTCACCAATGCAATGGTACAGAAGAGTTCCAGGGAACTCATGATAGAAGAGGATCTCCAAATCCAAGAAAAAAAAGAAAGAAAGAACTGTGGAGTATAGATGCTGATTGAACCATATTATTTCTTTTGTTTTGGGTGCTGTTGTTTTTTTTTTTCTATTTTGAGGTTTTGCATCACTGCTCTGATTCTTTCTCTTGTAACAGGATTAATGCAGAAATAGGATTAATGTTATTATGTGTATATATATGTGTGTGTATATATATATCTATATGTATAGATATATATAGATATAACCTATATCAGATTACCTGCTGTCTAGGGGAGGGGGGAGGGAGGGGAGGGAGGGAGAAAAATCTGAAATTGTAAAGCATGTATAAACAAAAGTTGAGAACTATCTTTACATGTAACGGAAAAAATAAACTATCTCATAATGTAAAAAAAAAAAAAAAAAGAAAATGGCATTTGAGTCAGGAACAAAGACGGGCAAAAACACAGTCATTGCCCCCAAGAAGCTCACAATCCAGTGGGGAAGACAGTGTATAAATAACTATGTTGTTGTTAAGTCTTTTCCAATTCTCCATGACCCATTTGTGTTTTCTTGGAAAATACTGGAGTGGTTTGTCGTTTCCTTCTCCAGCTCATTTTACAGATGAGGAACTGAGACAAACAGAGGTAAGTGACTTGCCCAGGTTCACACAGCTAGCAAAGGCCTGCAGCCAGATTTGAACTCAGGTCCTCCTGACTCTAGGGCCAGTGCTCTATCTACAGTACCACCAAACTGTCCTACATAGATATGTACGGATAAGCTATTTATAGGATAAATATGAAATAATCAACAGAGGGAAGACACCAGAATTAAGACAATAAGGAAAGAAATAGTGATATTTTATCTGGGACTTGAAGAAAGCCAGGAAAGTCAGGAAGGAGAGATGAGGAGAGAAAGCATGTGAAGCATGGGGATAGCCAGTGAAAAAGACTGGAATTGGGACATAGAGGTTTATTTTGTGAGGAGCAGCAAAGAGGACAGTGTAACTGGATCACAGAGTATATTGGAAGGGGTATGAGGTGTAAGAAGACTGGAAATGAAGGAGAGGGGCAGATTAGGAAGGTCTGTGGGAGTTAAACACAAAGATTTTGCATCTAACCTTGGGGCTATTAGGGAACCACTGGAGTTATTGAATGGGGTTGGAGTGGAGTGACATGGTCAGACCTGCACTTTAGGAAGATCACTTTGATAGCCGAGTGAAGAATTAACTAGAGTGGGGAGATACTTGTTGCTATAACCAATAGTCAAGGCTTGAGGTGATGCTGGCCTGTACCAAGGTGCAAGGGAGTGTACTGTGAGAGATGTTACAAAGGTAAAATCAGCAAGACTTATGAACAGAATGGCTATGGAAAGTGAGAGAGAGTGAGGAATAAAGCATAACACCTAGGTGTTGATCTTGGGTAACTGGGAAGATGGCAGTACTTTTAATAATAATATGGAAATTAGGAGAAAGGGAAGATTTGAAAGGAAAGATAATGAATTTATTTTGGACATATTGAGTTGAAGATGTCTATGGGACATTCATTTCCTGATATCCAGTGGTCAATTGGAGATGAATGCTTGGAGGTCAGTAGAGAAATTAGGTCTAGATAAGTGAATTTGAGAATTAGCATAGAGATGATAATCAAATTCATGGGAGCTGATGAAATAGTTTAGAAGGGAGAAGAGTTCCCTGTGTGACACTCATGGTCAGCCAGAATATTGTGAAATGAAGATCTCAGAAAGGAGACTGGGAAGAAAAGGTCAGATTAGCTAGGACAAGAATCAGGAGAGAGAAGTGTCACAAAGGCCTAGAGAAAAGGGAGTATCAGAGAAGAGGGTGTACAACAGTATACCATTTTGAAGGAAACTAGAGATTCTGAAAGGCAGAGGTGAGGAGGGAGGACATTCAAGGCATGGGGGTTGGAAAATGGGGCAGCCCATGCAAAAGTACTTAGACTCCTATCTAATGTCCTCCTAAAAGGTTGTAAGTAAAGAACACCACACAGACCAATGTATCTGGGTCATAAAGTACATGAATGTCACTTTGGTTCTTTGTTGTAGAGGATGAATTATAAAAGGAAATGCCTTAAGACCAAGAAACCAAATAGGAGGCTCTTGCAATAGTCCATGTGAGAGGTGATGAGACCTAAATTAGAATGTGGCCATGTAAGTGGAAAGAATGAGATAGATGCAAGAGATTATTCAGGTAGTAGCTAATTGTCATTTGTCATTGATTGAATATATAGGGTGAAAAAGAGAAAGGATTAAAGGATGACTCTAAGGTTGCAAATCTGGGTGACCAGAAGAAGCACGGTGGTATCCTTAATAGAAAAAAGGAAGTTTGGAAGAGAGGTGGGCTTAGGAAGCAATGCATTCAGTTTTGAACTTAGGAAGTTTGAGATATCTATGGAACGTCCAGTTGGGGATGTTCAATAGGTAGTTGGTGATGGCAAACCTGGAGCTCAGGAGAGAAATTTGAAGTGGATATATAGAACCATGGGAAGTGATGAGGTCACATGGAAAGTATAGAGATAGAAAAGAAGAGGGCTGAGGACATAGCTTTGGATGTAACCCAGAGTTAGGGGAAGGCTATAGATGATGGTCAAACATAGAGAGGTACTGGTAAAACCAAGACAGAGGAGTGTCATGAAGATCTAAAGAAGAGTGAATAATCAGGGAGGAAATGGTGGTTAGCAGTGTCATGCTGCAGAGATGTTAAGAAGAATGAGTATTCATAGAATCTTAGATTTAGATCTGGAATAGACTTTAAAGTTCATAGAGTCCAACACAACTATTTGTTTTTGTTGTTTTTGGTTGTTTTGGTTTTTTTGTGTGGGGCAATGAGGGTTAAGTGACTTGCCCCCAAAGGTCACACAGCTAGTAAGTGTCAAGTGTCTGAGGCCAGATTTGAACCCAGGCCCTCCTGAATCCAGGGCTGGTGCTTTATCCACTGTGCTACTCAGCTGCCCCCCACACACACACACACACAACTTTTTTACAGATAACGAAACTGTAACTGAGGTTAATGGCTTGGCTAGAGTCACACAGTTAATAAAGATCTGAGGCAGCATTTGTAGTCAGTCCTTCCTTATTCCAAGTCTAGCACAATGTGCACAACACCACACTGCCTTCATTAATTGAGAAAAGGGAAAAGAAATTGGGCAATTAAGAAATCATTGGTAACTTTGGAGGGAGAAGTTTCATTTGAGTGACTAAATTGAAAGCCAGGTTTCAAGAAGTTGAGAAGGCAGTGAGGAGAAAAATAGAGTCAACCAAGTATGTTTTTCTATGAGTTTTACTGTAAAAAGCAAGTGGATGAAAGGATAAAAGGAAGTGTTTTTGTTTGATTGATTTTTAAATTGGGGAAGCCTATAAGCAGCAAGACATAAGCCAGTAGAGAGGGAGAAATTAAAGATTAGAAAAAGGGATCATTTTCTGTAGAAAAAAAAGGAAGAGATAGAGTCAAGGGTACAGGTAGATGGGTTGGATTTGATGAAGGGCCATCAGAAACTAGAATGAAGGGGAATGATATCAAGTAGTATCAAGGTGGATAGTAGGAAAGAAGAAGAAGCTCATAAAAATGTCCTCCATTTTCTCAGTTATGAAGAAAGTCAGGTTCTGTGCTACAAGGGCAGGAGAAGGGATGGTTTCAGGAATTTGAAAGAACAAAATAGTCACTGTGGGAAATGAAATAGAAAAACATTTAGGAAGGAGCAAAAGCTTTGTTTGTCTTACTTCAGTGAGAGATCAGTTAAGATTCAATAACAGATTTGAGTGTACATCAGTATACAGTCTCTATATTCCTTTGGACATCCTTATGTCATCAGGGGAAATCAAAGAAGGCCCCCAACATGTTGGGAGGGCATGATCAAGAAACAGAGGCACAGAGGTTGCCCAGACATGGGCTGGACTTCGATATGCATATTTGGAGAAAACTTGCAGGTGATCTTGGTGAGGAAATGCCCTCTATCAATGCAAATCCACAACTTCTTGTCTTAGATCTATCCAAGGGCACTTGAAAAGTTAAATGATTTTCCTAGAACCAGGATGTGATAGAGGTGAGAAGTGAGCCAATCTCATCGTTGCTCTGAGGCAAGCTTTCCTTGGAAACCTCCCTCCAGTGAAAGAGAAACCTCTATCTCCTGAATTAGCCTATTCCACTTTTAGGTAGTTCTAGTTGTTGGAGAATTTTTCTTATATGATGCCTCAATTTCCCTCTTTGCAGTTTTCTTTGAATTCTGCCTGATGACATCCTTTTATTATATTTGACCCAGTATGAAAATGGTTTGGAACTTTGGGATCATAGAATAGAGTTAGATCTGGAAAAAACCCTAGAGTTATATAGTCCAGTCTCTTCATTTGACAGATAAGGAACTAAGGCCTAGAGAGGTTAAGTGACCTGCCTTACGTTTATACAAATAATGCATCATAAAGTCGACTTGAACCCAAGTCATACAATTCCAATGCTTTTTCCACTTACTGACTCCCAAATGTTATTCTTCTTTAGTTTGTCATCTATAAATTTAATAATCAAGACATTTGATCCAAGTCACTGATAAAAGGGCCAAGTACAGCACCAAGCACAGATGTCTGGAGGATGAGAACAAAGTCGACTGAAATCCATTAATGAGTACCTTCTTGGTCCAACACTTCATTTAGTTCTGAATCCAATTAACTGTACTATTTTCTTGATCATATCTTTCCTTTTCTATAAAAATAGCATAGGCTTTTGTCAAATCCTTTTGCTAAATCTAGTTAAACTGTATTTGTAACATTCACTTGATCTTACATTTTAAGAATACTGTCAAGAAAAGAATAAGGTCAGTTTGGCATAACCTGTTCTTAATGAAGTCATGCTAAAGTCTTTGGGAACTTTGTGATTTCTTTCCATTTTCTCTATGTTCACTATCCTTTCCTTAAAGAATATGCTTTAGAATTTTGCCACAAATTGAAGAAAAACTCCATGACCTATGCAGATAGACTTTTAAAAAAAAGTGGGGGATATTACTTGTCCCTCTTATCCAGTTAGAATTGACAAATCCCACAACTTGGGAGCTAGAAGGGACCTTCTCTGGATACTCAGCAACTTTTTCATGTCCTTCCTAAACCATAGAACCCAAGAAAATATTCTACATGAAGTCTGACAAGCAGAGTACAGTGAGACTCTCATCTAACTACTCCCCCCAAATAGTCCCTTCTTTAATGAAGCTCCAGATCTCGTTAGCTTTTTTCTGTCTGCTCTTGCAGTCCACTAAAACCCCTAAATCTTTTTGAGAACTGCTGTCTAACCATGCCTCCCCTTTTTTGTAGTTGGGAATTAGAATTTTTATATCTAAGTTAAAGATTTTATAGTTATCCATATTGAATTAAATCTCAGCAGATTCAGCCCAATGTTTTAGCATGTCAAGATCTTTTTGAACCCAGATACATCCAATAGGTTTACTATCCCTCCCTGTTTTGTGTCATTGGCAAATTTAATGAGAAGACTATATTTTTATCCAGGTCACTGATAAAAATGTTGAACAGCACAGGATATAGTAGAAATCTTTAGTGTAAGGCACTAGAGACCTCTTACTAACATTGAAATTGAACCATTATCAGGGACAGCTAGGTGGCACAGTGGATAGAGCACCAGCCCTGGAGTCAGGAGGACTTGAGTTCAAATATGGCCTCAGACACTTAACACTTACTAGCTGTGTGACCCTGGGCAAGTCACTTAACTCCAATTGCTTCACCAAAAAAAAAAAAAAAGAAAGAAAGAAAGAAAAGAAATCGAACCATTATCACTTCTTCTTTGAGTATAGCTATCCAATCACTTATTTTATTGTATTATCATTTGATATCTCTTCTCTACAACAGTATCAGATAAGGTATGAAAAAACTTTGCTAAGATCTAGGTTAAATCTATCTGAAGCACTGCCTAAATCTACTAGTTTTATAATTTTTTCCAAAAAGGAAATTAAATTAGTCTGGCATCTACGTCTTTGTAATCATCACTTCCTACTTGTTCATCAACCATCTCTGTAATGATCTGTTCCAAAATTTTTCCAGGAATTGAAGTCAAGCTCAATGGCCTCTAATTTGCAGATTCTGTTCTCGTCTCTCTTTTTTGAGATATTTGCCCTCCCCTGTTTTCTGAGATCTTTCACATATCACTGACAGTGACTCAGCAGTCATATTTACCAATTATTTCATGACAAATGTTATTCAACAGTCATTTATTATGTCCCTATTATGTTCCAGGTGCTGGGAATACAAAGTCTCTGTCCTTGAGGAACTTATATTCTAATAGAAGAGACAGTATGACACTTATATAAAGAACACCTTAAGCACAAGTACAAAGTAACCTTGAAGGGGGCAGCTAGATGGTGCAGTGGATAAAGCACCGGCCCTGGATTCAGAAGGACCTGAGTTCAAATCTGGCCTCAGACATTTGACATTTACTAGCTGTGTGACCCTGGGGGGCAAGTCACTTAACCCTCATTGTCCAGCAAAAAAAAAAAAAGTAACCTTGAAAGGAATGGTATTAGCAGCTGAGGGACAAGGAAAGAAAAATCTGTCAGTTCTGTTAATAATGGAGGATCAAGTTCATCAGAGCCTGGTGACTTGAACTCATAATGAATATCTAGATATTCTCTGATTTTCTCCCTACCTATATTCCCTTTCTATTCCCTATTAACCCCTTTTATTCAATTCTCATAAGTCCAAAGATCATTCCACTTGGCAGGGGAAACAGAGGCAGAACAAGAGTCAAGGAGCTCTGCTTTCTCTCCATCTACTTTTCCCGATAGATTTACTTTTTTTTTTTTTTTTTAGTGAGGCAATTGGGGTTAAGTGACTTGCCCAGGGTCACACAGCTAGTTAAGTGTTAAGTGTCTGAGGCCGGATTTGAACTCAAGTACTCCTGACTCCAGGGCCAGTGCTCTATCCACTGCGCCACCTAGCTGCCCCAAGAGATTTACTTTTAAAAAACAAACTTAACACTTCTTTGGTTGTCCTTAGCTTCTCTTGCCAACCTTAGAATTAACACTACTGACCCTTTTTTTGGCAGGGGGTCGGGAATTGGGGTTAAATGACTTGCCTGGGGTCATACAGCTAGTAAGTGTTAAGTGTCTGAGGCTGGATTTGAACTCAGGTCCTCCTGACTCTAGGGCCAGTGCTCTGTCCACTGTGCCACCTAGCTGCCCCTACTAACCCTTTTCTTACAAGACTGTGCCCAGCTATTAAATTCATCTTCCATTCCCTACCTTAGCTTCCATTTTAGGTAAATGTCTTTTAAAAATCTAATCTGGGTGAACAGTTCCTGTGCATTCATTTAAAACAATTCCTTCACTTCCACTATTATTGTATTTTTCTCTGTGTCTTCAGAATTCTGTTTTTGAAAGCTTCCCATTCCTCCTGACCTAGCTTACTCTATAGATAGTGTCCTATCTATCTTACCTTCCTTCTCTCCCCACCCATATCTAGAGTGCATTTCAGGCAACATTCAACTTTCTTCTCCTTAGTCACTAATGCTAAAATGGAGTGATCATTCTCTCCCATGTTTCCCATCATTTCTACCTGAGTATCCAGTTATTCTTTGTTGATGAGAGTCAGTACCAAAACAGAAGTTCTCCTTATTAGTTTGTCTACCTTTTGAAGGATAGAATTGTCATCTAGACAAGTTAAAAAATCATTAGATTTACAAGCTCCAACCAACATTTGGAAACTAAAGCTCATCATGCCTTCATGACAGACTTGTCTCTTTTTTCAGGTGATTTTTTTTCCAGGTGATCTTACTTTGAGGACAATATGACTTTTATTTCTGCCTCCCAATCTTTACCCAAATGCACTCTATCATGACCTCCCAGTCTCTGGATTTCCTCATAGGAATATATCTTCTTAGTAATCAGGGCTATTTTTCCTATCCTTCTTTCCTATTATCTTCCTTTAGATTAAAGGACTTACTCTTGAATCATATGATGTTTAACTTTACCTTCTTGTATTAGGACCTCTAGTTCATCTTGCCCATTATGTACCTATGAATCTGAGGCCATGTGTTTTACTGCTAGTTGCTTTTCAGGACTTTGTATCTCTTGGGCATCTCTTCTGCTAGAAGTTTTCTTATATTATTACTACATTCTATGCTATCTAGGGTGTTGTTTTGTGTGTGAATACATGTGTGTAAATTACAAACATAAATGTAGATATTTATATGTATACAAATAATATATGCAAGTTTCTTTCTTCCCTGTATTATAGTGCCTTTGATTAGATTTTTGAGACTCAAGACTAGTACTTGTTGACTCTTTGGTGATACAAATTAATGTTTGAACAAGAGCTCAACATTCCTGTTTTAAGCCATCATTCAGAAATCCAAATCCTTTTTTCAGATATTATCATCTGAACCCAAGGTTTGTTTTCCACACTATTACCTTTCTCTTCTAATTAACATCAATGATGAAAACACTTCTAATGCCCTAAGGTCAATACTCTTTTTGCCTAGAACTTCATAATCTTTAGCAATATATTCTAGATTATTTCTGACAAGAACTTATACCCATGTGAATAACCAGAATTGGATATAAATAATCCCGTTTGACAAGCCTTGTGAGGTTCTCTGTCATTCCCTGGATACATGCTTTACATACATACAGTAGACTTCTCTATATTTGTCATAATATTAACAAATATCTGTCACAGTATCCACATGACTCACCTAGTAACTAGCAGCAACTAGGTAGTTGCATTGGACCTGGAGTCAGGAACACTTGAGTTCACATCCTGCCTCAGACACTTAATAGCTGTGCAATCTTGGACAAGCCACTTAGCATCTGTCTGCCTCAGTTTCCTCTTCTGTAAACTGGGGATAATAATAGCACATGAATCCCAGGGTTGCAGTAAGGATGAAATAAAATAATATTTGTAAAGTAGTTTCCAAACCTTAAAGTGTTATATAAATGCTAGCTATCATTACTCCTTGCTTTTTTTTTTTTCCTTCGGGGCAGTGGGGATTAAGTGACTTGCCCAGGGTCACACAGCTAGTAAGTGTTAAGTGTCTGAGGCCGGATTTGAACTCAGGTACTCCTGAATCCAGGGCCGGTGCTTAATCCACTGCGCCACCTAGCTGCCCCTACTCCTTGCTTTTTAAAAAATTTGATCTACATTGGGTATTCATTCACCTTTAAGTAAAATAATAACGAGATTGAAGTGTAGGGCTCAACAGAACTCTGAGTAAACAACTGAATAGTTGTTTAGCTAGGCTATATTTTCACTGAGCATTATAGCTAGATTTCTCCAAGGGACCTGTAGCTTAATTGTGCTTGCTTCCTCCTAGGGACCAGCTTCTTGATAAGATGAGCCAATCTGCTGGGGGGCAGGATCAAACAAGCCACTAGGTGGCTGCACTGCTATTGAGTTCTCAAGTTGCTGTATCTCTGGTGGGTTGAAATACTGCCTTTCCTAGCTGACTCTTGGATGGGAAACTAGTTTTTCCACCTTCAGCAACTGTGTACGTGGTAGTCCCATGCTTTCTTCAACTGGAGTGACATAGAGTTCTTTCAGCTAGTGTAAAAAATCATTAGCTTAGGATCTGCAGAAGTCTCATCCCATTGAGGCTCTCAGAGCTTTAGCTTTGATGTTCTCACCTCCAGACAGGAGATACTAGTAGCTATCATTTATAGAGTACTTTAAGGTTTGCAAAGCACTTTACAAATATTACCTGATTTTATCCTCACAACAGCCTTAGGAAATGGGTGCTATTATGACCCCAATTTTACTGTTGAAACCCAAGAGTGAGAGAGGTTAAGTGGCCTGCTCAGAGTCATGCAGCTAATTAGGTCATAATACAGCTAAGGTCAAATTTGAACTCGGCTCTTCCTTACTCCAGGTCCAGTGCTCTTTCCACTATTCACTGTACCACCTTACCTCTCCTATTAAACAATCCTTCTTAGCTTAAAAGCAACTTCCCTTAATAAACCCCTCTTCTGCATCTTAGAGTCATTAGTTCCAATTTAACCAGTTTCATCTCCCATCCTCCTTTGGGAATCTTAGGTTTCAAATGTGTGACCCTGGGCAAGGGTGGAGGCAGCTAGGTGGTACAGTGGATAAAGCACCGGCTCTGTATTCAGGAGGACCTGAATTCAAATCTGACCCCAGACACTTGACATTTACTAGCTGTGTGACACTGGGTAAGTCACTTAACCCTCATTGCCCCCCAGCCAAAAAAAGTGGCTAAGAACAAAGGTATGATGTCTTTACCCTGGAGAGGAAGGAATTTTCTCCTGTCCTCATCATATTCAGCCCATCTATTGAAATCTCCAAACTTTAACAGGAAATGTCTATTTTATATCTGAAGGCATTCTGCCCCATATTTCAATATCTTTGCCTTTTAGCCCTGAAAACTTTCAGCTTTTTCTAAAAGGGTGGAGGTACCCCCTTGTTATGCTTCTCTATCTCTACCCACTAATAAACCCACTTTTAGCATTAATCAAAAGCCCTCCCTTGTAATAAATCAATATACTTACCTTCATCTCTTAACGGCATGCTCATGTCACAAAGAAAATGGTAGAATTGAACTTGGTTACCTTTTTGGACGTAATGGAATCATTTGGGGTGGGTTCCCCTTACCTGAGTGTGTTCCTTTGCAGTTTATACAACGTTTCCCTTACTCCATACCCCTTAAGCAAGGGAAAGGTCTTTCAAAAAGCTTTTTTAAAAGGAAAATTAAAGGTTCAGAAGATGGCATATGGAGCTCTGGGAAAGGACAGAGGAAAAGCAGGTCAATAGAAAATTAGAAGGAAGCCACAGGCTTTCATGGCCAAGCCACATTTGGGAAACCCTCACAGAAGCAAAGGAACAGAAGGAAAACAAGGGCATCCTGTTTTAATTTTGTCTCCCAGCTTCATGCTAGAGAGTGTGGCAGAGCTAAATTTGAACAGGACTGATTTTTTTTTATTGGATCATTAGAATTCAGAGCAGGAAGAAGACCCAAGAAAGCATTTTGTCTAATTACCTCATTTTAAAGATGAAGAAATTAAGGGTCAGAGAGGGAAAATAGCTTTCTCAAAACTCTAGGGCTTGTTAGAAGTCAAGACCAGAACTCAGAACTCCTGACTCTCGGTCTAGTGTTCTTTCTACCATACTACTTCCTAGATATTCAGTAGTACTCTATTCCTCATCCTTTCTTTTACAGACAGGCAAACATAAATTGTTATGGCCTATAAAACCTCTGCTACCAGGATTTCTTCTTAAAATTAGTAAAATTAAAAAACTGAATCTTGTTTTAAACTGTCCCTCACATCTTATTTCTTTCAACCCAGCTCTCATCTTTTCAGTTCCCTGTCCAACCACCAAAAGAAAACCACAGCAGGTAATTCCGTTTCAATCAGTGTGTAAAGTGGCTTTACCTACACAGGAACACCTCACAACAAGGATTGTAGATGCCTATTCATGCTCAAATTGGTCAAAGGAAGTTTTCAAAGAAATCATTACAAATTATTAATGACTTTTTGAAAACAATTTTCCAAGTCACATTGCTGTTTTGATATTAGCAAAAGACAAAAAGTTTCTATCAGTTGAGGAATGGCTGAAACTATTATGGCATATGAATGCCATTGAATACTATTATACTGTAAGAAATGATAAAAGGTGGGCAGTTCCTAGGAAACATGGGAAGACTTAAAGGAACTGGAGACAGAGAAGTAAGCAGAACCAGAAAACATTTTAATATAGTAACAACAACAGTGTAAAAGCAAACAACTTTGAAAGACTTAACTGTTAAATGCATGGCCAATTATGATTTCAGAGTATTGATAGTGATAAATAATTCATATCTTTGGACAGAGAGGTGATGGACTCAAGAAACAGAATGACATACATATTTAGATGTGGCCAACAGAGAAATTTATTTTTGCTTTGACTATGCAATTTTGTTATGAGAATTTGGTTTTTCTTTTTTCTTTTTTAGTTTTGGGTGAGGGAGAAGATGAGAAGGAGAATAAGGATAGTATTCCCCTTCCCCCCAACCAGAAAAAAAAAACACCAGAAAGAATCACAGGACTGTTTTGAAATTTACATGTTGAATTTATGAAATAGTTTAAAAGAAAAATGCTTTCTACATAAAAGAGATTCACAGTTTCATTCCTAATCCTTTTCTGTTTATGGTAAAGCTTATTGGTTAAGGTCTGAATATAAAAATTTTTTAATAAAAAATTATTCTTAAGGCTGTTTCATTCACTTCATCCTCCTCAAACTGACCAGTTGATATTCCCAAAGAAAGTCTACCACCACAGGTTATACTAAAACTCTCCTAGGGGGTAATCTTACTGTGGGCTAATTCACTTCTCCTATTCATATTAATGACATGTTTAGATCCTAAATATAGCTATTTCCTTGGCATTAAGGCAAAAGAGATAATAACAAAAAAGATACTTGTTAAGTCAAATGGTAATGTAATCATTACATTACAATTCATGCATAAACCTGGGTCATACTCTCCCACCAATGCTTTCAATATTTGTGAGGGAAAAGTAGACACTCATTAATAGAAACCTGGCAAGGAGAACATGTGGAAGAAAAACCCACGGACTTGGGGTAACTTACAACCATAGAACCATAAATTCTCTGTCTCAGGAACAATTCACAAAAGTTCCATAATGAACATGGCTTCTATGTGGAACAAATGTTTTTATTGCTAAGCTGAATTAAGCCATACTAGCCTTGATGATCCATGATGTCTCTTTCGAACCTATTGTTGTTGTTTGTCCTTCATTCTCAAAGGGGTCCATGACATCGGAGCTGAGGTCATGCCTTGCACTGAATTGAATTTAAGTGAGGCAGGGCTGGGCTGTGCAAGGTCAGCAACCTCACTCTTTCCTCCAGAGCCATTTGGGGCCAGTGGCAAGACAGATATCAGGATGACTGGAGAAGGCCCTGTATGTTTCAAGGCAATTGGGGTTAAGTGACTTGCCCAATCTGCTGAAGGAAAAGCTTTACTTCTCAACTAGACTTGGACCTCAGCACCAACTATAATGTCCATCTCTTCTAACTTGAAAATTAAATTGTGCATTTATGAAATCTGTCTTTTTTTCCTCTCACTCTTCCTTTTTCTTTATCTTTCTAGGTTAATAGTCTATATCCTCTCTGAGAACAATGCTGTGTATGATTAGTAATCAAATTCTCTTCTTCCTATAATCAAATAAATTGTCTTTGTCTCATGATCATAGGACAGTTTTTGACCATATCACTCAAGTATGCTATAGCTTCACATGCAAAATGAAAAACTGTTTCAGTCACAGTAACTGATTTAGAATAATTCTTTTTCTTAGGTTTCTAAGCAGACCTATGCCCCATTCACCTGAACTGCATGAGCAGACATTACTCAATAATAAGCTGTTCCCTGTGAAAGGCTGTAGCTTAAAGGGACAGTAGCTTATATAGGTATTTTCTCTTATTTGCAATAGAGTTTGAGTTGAGAAACACTGCACTAAAATGATTATTTCTTTCTGAGCTGCCAGTCTAGGAAGCACTATTAGAACTTAGTATAGATGTCATACTGATAGGTTGGTTTGTGAATTTAATGTTTGAGACAGAATAACAGGGGGCAGCTAGGTGGCGTGGTGGATAAAGCACCCAGCCATGGATTCAGGAGAACCTGAGTTCAAATCTTGCTTCAGACACTTGGCACTTATTTATTAGCTGTGTGACCCTGGGCAAGTCACTTAACCCTCATTGCCCCTTAGAGAGAGAGACAGAGAGAGAGAGAGAAAGACAGAGAGACAGAGAGAAACAGTAAAAAGAGAAGCAGCTAGGTAGAACAGTGCATAGAATATTGGAGCTGGAGTTGGGGAGACCTGTCTTTGAATCCTGTTTTAGAAACTTTCCAGCTGTGTGACCCTGAACAAATCACCTAACCTCTCTGCCTCAGTTTTCTCAACTGTAGAATGGGGATAATAATAGTACCTACCTCTCAGTTGCTGTGGGGATCAAATGAAAACACATTAAATGAAAACATTAAAACATTATATAAGGGTTCCCCTTACCTGAGTGTCTTCCTTTGCAGTTTATACAATGTTTCCCTTACTCCATACCTCTTAATTAGCATGGGAAAGGTCTTTCAAAAAGCTTTTTTTTTTTTAAGGAAAATTAAAGGTTCAGAAGATGGCATATGGAGCTCTAGCTATACTAGTATTTATCTTAAGATTCAGGAAATCTGGGTAAAGATTCTAGTTTTACCTTTGACATAATGATATTTTTAGCTTCTATTTTCTTGCTACTTTAAGATTTACAAAGAGCTTTTCTCACAAGTCTGTCTGTGAGGTAGGTTTTACAAATTTTATGCCCATTTTCTACATAGGTACTAAAGAATCCAGTTCTCTTGACTCAGAGTCCAGCATGGGCTGATCCAAAGTTTATTAGTGCTAAGAGTTTATTATTGTTGGGTGAACAAGATACCTGTGGGTATCCAGGACAGATATAGAGCTTTGAGTCTTAAAGAAAGAGGCATTCATGTGAGAGGCACAAGATTATTAGTTTTAACAGCTCTTGAGTAAAGCTTGAACTGTCCACAAAGATCCAAAGAATTGTATTGCTTCCCACCCAAGGAGAGATTAGGACTGGACTGTGGGTTTCCCTGCATCAAGCAAGTGTTTTTGGAAGGTCTCTGGAGAAGGAGAAAAGAGATCACATGAGAAGAAGAGAAAAGAGAGGTGTGGGAGGTATGGCTAGGTTCTCTCACCCATGCAGCAGCATAGCCTACTCAGTGGCAGGAACATCTGCAGTTCTCTTCCTCAAACCAAACCCTTCAAGAGAGACCACAAGAGGTGAAAACTAAAGGGACAGCAAGCAGGTACAAGACTGTGTGTGTTTTGTTTTTGTTGTTTGCTTTTTGGTATTTTTTAAAATCATATTAATTGGGGGCAGCTAGGTGGTACAGTGGATAAAGCACCAGCCCTCGATTCAGGAGTACCTGAGTTCAAATCCAGCTTCAGACACTTGGCACTTACTAGCCGTGTAACCCTGGGAAAATCACTTAACCCTCACTGCCCTGCAAAGAAAGAAAGAAAGAAAGAAAGAAAGAAAGAAAGAAAGAAAGAAAGAAAGAAAGAAAGAAAGAAAGAAAGAAAGAAAGAAAGAAAGAAAGAAAGAAAGAAAGAAAGAAAGAAAGAAAGAAAGAAAGAAAGAAAATGAAAGAAAGAAAGAAAGAAAGAAAGAAAGAAAGAAAGAAAGAAAATCATATTAATTAAAAACAGATACAAAGAACCAGCTGTCCTTATATCTGACCCCTGACTTCAGGGGGATTGTTAATTCATAATCACATCCTTTCATTTTGATAAATACTCCATCTGAATGGTCTTACCTTATTTCTCAAAGAACACTTGTGTTTATCCTGTTGTTGCATTTCCTTACATGCTGTTGTTCTGGGCATGAGGGTATGGTAGAACTCTGGGAGCTACCCTGGAGAGAGTGGTCTCTCCTATTCCAGGGCTCAGAATTCAACCCCTACTCCATCATTAGAGAATTTTTGTTCTCTAACTGGAGGCATGATCATATGACATTCATGTGTTTCATAACTACATTTCCAAGTGCAGAATTTTTATGTACTGCACCCTCTTAAAATCCGTTTCATCAGACATAAGCCTAACAGAGTGACCACTAGTGTCTGCAGTAAGGAAAAAGAGGAATGAATTAATAGTAAATAATGGATAAGGAAAGATTTGTCTTTCAGAAATCAGAGGATATAGCTCAAGCCAGTCTAGGAGTGTGTTCTTCTGTCCAGAGAAGCGAAGTGGGAATGCTCTATTTGGGTGAGGGTAAAATGAAAAAAGGATAAAGCACGAAAAAGAAAGCAGGAATTGTTGACTTACAAAGGATCACACAGACATACATACACACACATAAGTATGTATATACATATGTACCTACATACATACATACATAGACAGACAGACAGATGGGAAATCTGTTTCTCAGAATACTTCCAGTCCTCCTCCTCCCACCCCCATCCTCATCCCAGAGCTTACCACAAGCTCACCACAGCATCTCATGGCATAACTGAGAATAGAAAGACCTACATTCTAATTCCACATCTGCCATAGCCTAAGCTATGTGACCTTGGGTAATTCACTTCCTCTCTCTAGAACTCAATTTCTTTATCTATGAGAGAGTTGGAGTAGGTGATCTCTAAGGACCCTTCCAGATCTAATATTTTACATAGTTTTCCTGCATGATCATGTGGCACACAAAAAGCTTCTTGGAAGATCAGAGTACCAGAAGCAGGCTACAGTATAAGGAAATCCTTGTAAGGTTACATATTAACATTCAATCAATCCTCAAGTTCCTACAGTACAACTAGGCACTAAGAATACAAAGGCAAAAACAAAACTGGCTTTGCCTCCAAGAAGTTGATATCCTATCAGGGAAAGCAACATGTAAAGATGATGATAGCTAAAATTTATATAGTATTTTAAGGTTTGTGCAATATTTTACAAATACCATCTCATTTTATCCTCACGACAACTCTAGAAGGTAGGTGCTATTATTTTCTTTATTCTACAAATGAGGAACCTGAGATAGAGGTTAAGTGACTTGCCCAGAGTCACATAGCTAGTAGGTGTCTAAGACCAGGTAATAATGCTTGCACTATGTATCTAATTGGAACGCAAATCTTCCTCATTTCAAGTCCAATATTCTATTCACTGTGCTACCTATCTGCTTCCCAACTTATAGACTGTATGCCATAAGACCAGGAGGCTAGAAATTGTGAGATCAACTAATGATTTGGTCATTGGGAATAGAAATGAATTTAGTGAATACACAAATATAAACTCATATTTCTATTACTTAATTTATAGAGTGTGTTTAATGGAAAAAAAGAAACAAGGGGAGGGAGGGAGCATTCATTAAGTGCCTACTATGTGTTAGGCTAAGCACTTTACAAATGTTATCTCATTCAATCCTCAAAACATCCCTCAGAGATAGGTGCCACTATTATCCTCATTTTTCAGTTGAGAAAACTGAAGCAGACACAGACTAAATCACTTGCCCAGGGTCACATAGTTAGTAAGTGACAGAGGTTGCCTTTGAATTCAGGTTTTTCTGACTCTAGGACCCCTACACTATCTCCTACACCACCTTGGGGTGGGGAGACACCTAGGGAGCATAGTAAATAAAGCACTGGCCCTGAGGTTGGGATTATCTGAGTCCAAATCTTACCTCAGATACTTACCAGCTGTGTGACTCTGGGCAAGTCACTTAACCCCAACTGCCTCACCAAAAAAAAAAAAAAAAGAAATAAAAGAAAAGAAAATGAAGGACAAACAACAACTACTACACCACCTAGTTGGTAAAATGGTTATATTTCTCAGGACCTAAGTTGGAACTCAGAATGAAGCAATATTATAAAAAGTTGGGGGCAGCTAGGTGGCACAACAGTGGATAAAGCACTGGCCCTGGATTCAGGAGGACCTGAGTTCAAATCTCTCCTCAGAGACTAGACCCTTACTAGATGTGTGACCCTCATTGTTTGTCCCAAAACAAAATAAACAAAAATTACAAAAAGTGCTTCAGTATCAATAATAATGATAATTCACATTTATATGGTGTTTTTAGGATCATGAAAAGCTTTCTTCATAACCATTTTGTAAGATATACAATTCAATAAGATTATCCTCATTTTACAACTATCTTAGCTACAATGTAGACTAAGGGATAATTGAAATATTGTATCCTATGCATATATAAACATAGACAACATGGTATTATGGAAAGACCACTGTACTTAGATTCAGATCAGACTCTGAAGTCTAGTTTTGACATTTCCTTGGATTTGCTAGTCATTTAGCCTTTCTCTTCATCCATAAAACAGATAATAATGCTTGCACTATGTATCTAATTTGATTATAAAGTGTCAAGTCCTATAGAAATCTGAACTAGTATATTCTTTACCATGTGTTATAGTATGTTAGAACTATACTTCAGGTATATTGTGAGTAAAAATAACTTCTTTAGGAGTACCTGATAACATTCCTCATTTATAACATTATTTATATGTGGAAATTATTTTGGTGTCCCATACAACCCACCACTAAACTTTGGGAACAAACCCCACTCATAATTTAGGGACTGTCTGTACAAACTCCTCAGATAGCCAAGGAAGAAACACTTGAGCCAGGAACAGGCTGGACTTGGATAACTGGACAGAGGCATCCAGAACAGAAAGATCTCTATGTGAAACTACTCTTTGAGCCGAGTGAAGCTTAATTTTGTACTTTTTGTTCCTTGTATATAGTTTGTACCATGATAAATGTTCATGCTTGTAATAAAGTAGTTTTCATTGTTCCCATGGCCCATGGAAAATATTGGTAACTGAATAGAGGTGTGGGAGATGGGAAAGTGGCTACATTTCTAAGGCCATAGCCATAGGAAAAAGTTCTAAGCCCTGGGTGTCAAGAGGAGACTAAAAAGAGGGAGCGCCACTGTCCTCACAGTTTTGTCCTGAATCCTGCTTGGACAGGTAAGACTGTGTCTACATCATAGAGACGTGTTGGTATCAGGTGCTATGTCGATTCTCAGTTCTGATTGTAAGGTGGAGATGGGCAGCGAGTAAAGGAGAGATAGGATGGTTGATTGTGTGTGCACATGATGGCGCAGTATTCTGTCATCTTTAGCTTCAGGAGACATTTTGTACTCACTGAGGAACCCTAAGTAGAGAAACAGATTAATTATTTTCCACATTGATTCTCGTCCTTTGTTAGGAAATGTCTATTACTGAGCTCAGAGGAGAGGAAGTAAAGGTCTTCCTACTCTGTTTCAGCCAGACCCTCCTGCATAGAGGTAATGCCCAGTTTGATCTAACAGCCACCAGACACCCCTTCTACTGCTTCCCACACTCCCTTCCTCCCCCTCCCTGTACATATACTGTATAGCGATTGTGCGTATATGCAGTATGAATATTCATTTTGGATATACCTATCTATGTAGATGAGAGATCCGAGTACAAGTTCTAGAGGGCTTCATATACCTAATTCCTAGACCATAATAGGAGTTTAATAAATGCTTATTGACTATTGATTGACTGATAGAGTCTAAGAACACCCATCTCCTGACATTGTCAGGCCACTTCCAGGTGGCCCTCCACTGTGGAAAAACCTAACACTACAAACAAATGCACACACCTAAGAGAGGAAAAAGATGAAGGAGATCAGACTTAGTCACTGCTAGATGTGCAGGGTGACAATAAAAGGTGAGGAACCTCTGGTCACGTCTAAGTTTTCTCAGATTAGGTGTTCATGGGGATATTCCCACGTCCCCTGTCTAGCTGAAAGAGTAACATGGTGCTATTAATTATATACTTCATTAAGAATTATAGTCTTTTCCTTACAACTTGTGAGGTAGGCAGTACAAGTAGTAGTGGTAGTAGTAGTATTTCTGTTATATAATAATAGCTAGAATTTATTTAGCACTTTATGGTTCGTGAAATACTTTGCACATATTAACTAATTTGGTCCTATGTTGTGAGGTAGATGTTTTTACTGGCCCATTTTTTTTTTGTTTTGGTTTTGGTTTTGCGGGGAAATGAGGGTTAAGTGACTTACCTAGGGTCACACAGCTAGTAAATATCAAGTGTCTGAGGTCAGATTTGAACTGGGGTCCACCTGATTCCAAGGCCGGTCAGTGCTTTATCCACTGTACCACCTAGCTGCCCCCTGGCCCATTTTACAGTTGTGAAAACTAAGGTTGAGAGAATTTAAATAACTTTCCCAGGGTTGCACAGCTTTCTTAGTATCTAGTAACTAGGGCAGGATTTGGATGCAACTCATTTTAATTTTATCAGAAGGTGAGTGGTGTGTTTTAGCTTCTTTCCTTTGGATGCATGATTTGCCATTGTGTTGATCAGAGTTCTTAAGTTTTTCAAAGTGGCTTTTCTCTATAATGTTGTTATTGTATACATTGTTCTCCTAGTTCTACTCTCTTCCCTGTCTATTAGTTCACAAATGTCTGTCAAGTCTGAAATCATCCATTTATTTCATCATTTCTTATGGCACAATAATTTTACAATATATTCACAAACCACAGTGTCAGTCATTCCTCAATAGAATACCCCTTTCATTCCCCATTTTTGGCTACCGTGAAAAAAAGCTAATATAAATATTTTTTGCTTTTCCCCTTTCTTTGATTTCTTGGAGATGTAGACCCAGTCTTACATAACACCATCCCACTACTAAGTATCAGAGCCTGGTTTCAAACCCAGGTCCTCAGACTCCAAGAACAGTACCCTTTCCACTACATCTTGCTACCACCTTCCCTAGGGTCCTCCCTTTAATACGTAGCTCCACAAAAGGGCAGAGTAGAGATAGGTAAATCACCCAAGTTTATATTCTCAGAGGTACTTTTGATAGTTAGTTGGATAGAAGGGGGATATTGGTGGTGGAAACAATTCTTGGGATGGGCTCAGGAAAAGAATTAAATGATGGGAAGAAAAAAGAGAAAGTGAAGAGCCCCAGTAGAAATGGGGAAGAAGCCAAAGAATTGAGGAGTAAGATTGTAGAGAATAAGGAAAAGCCCCACTCTAAATTTTTCTGGACCAAACAAGATGGAAGATGAAACACTGCCCCAGCCCATGGGATCAGCCCATGCTTGGAAATGGGGTTATGTGAAGCTGGTGATCTTTGGGTAAAATGGAAACCAATTTAGCCAAGCTATTTCAAGACTAGGGAGTTTTGAGCCTGAGACATTCAAACCAGAAGTTTGAGTTCAATCAAAGAACATGGAAATCAAGGGATATAGGGATATAGATGGGTAGGAGATATAAGCCTTCTCTTTCATTTCTTTATATACATCTTCACCCCTCTTCCCTTTTGATGACTTATTTCTGACTTTCCATTCATCATCTTTGTCCTTTTCTCTGTCCTTTATCTCCATTTTTCTTTGCCCTGGATTTCTCCTTTTTATTTAATCAAAATGTCGGTCTGGACATCCTCTACTTCATCTTTAAAATCAACTAATTGGGTTCTATTCCTATCTGGAAGCATCTCATCTGTATGGTACAAGTCTTCTCATCCTAGAGGTAGTGAAGTGGCATACTGGATAAAGTGGTAGAATTGGAGTCAAGAAAGATCTGAGTTCAAATTTTGTCTCAGATACATAATAGCTGAGTACTGCTGGATAAGTCACTTAATTTTTTTGTGCCTCTGCTCATCCGCAAAATGGAGAAATTGAAATTTATTATCTCTGAGGGCCTTTCCAGCTCTAACTTATGGTCTAGAACTTGTAAAATAATAATAGCACCTGACAGGGTTGTTATGAGGATCAAAGAAAAATAAGTGAATTGAGCATTTTGCATTTCTCTCTGACCACTCTTCTCATGCCAAATGTAAATTAAGTTGCTTTTGGGGCAGCTAGGTGGCGCAGTGGATAGAGCACCGGCCCTGGAGTCAGGAGTACCTGAGTTCAAATCCAGCCTCAGACACTTAACACTTACTAGCTGTGTGACCCTGGGCAAGTCACTTAACCCCAATTGCCTCACTAAAAAAAAAAAAATTAAGTTGCTTTTTTAAACTTGTGCAGAAACCCTGATTTTTTTTCTCCCTGTTTTCCAATGGCTCTGGAAAGAAGGATCAGATTTCCCCATCAGAGAACAGGGAATACTCACTCATTCAGGATACTCGTCAGTGAAAATTGATTTAATCTGGTGCACCAAAAATCCTCACTGTTTGCCCATTAGATTTCTATTACAGCAAAATAAAAATAGATGCCAGTGTGACGTTACATTGTGACAAAAGGTTGAACAGAGAATTGTATTCCCTTTACAGTATTTCTTCAGCTGTGGATGGGAGGCAACATGGTACCTTGGAAACAGTACCCACTCCATAAGCCAGAGTTTCATCATTTGACCAAAACCTTAGGCACACACAAGTGGGACAACTAGGTGGCACAGTGAAAAAAGCCAGCCCTAGAATAAGGAAGAATTGAGTTTAAATGTAGCCTCAGACACTTACTGTGTGACCCTGAGCAAGTCACTTAACCCCTATTGCCTCAAAAACATAGAGAAATAATGACCTACTCAATAAAAGGCAGAGTGGAATCAGAGAACTTAGGTTTACTATTATTATTATTATTATTACTATAATTGCTTACTATTTCCATAACCTTTGACAAGTCTCAACCTCCTTAAGCTGAGAGAGCTGGGACCAGATGGCCTATGCTCATATGAAAAGTAATAATTATCCAAGTGATATCAAGAGACCAGGCCTACGAGTTGTCATAAGAAAATAGATTAAGGAATCAAATATTCGTTTTCAGGAAGTGAGGTGCTGAGCTCCTAGAAGACCAGAGCTAAAGATAGTTAACTTATGAGCATCCGACAAAATCTTAGACTTAGAAGAGAGGATTCAGGTGCAACTAGTTCATGTAATACTTAAAAAGAAGCCTTTCAAAAACATTCCCAACACGTGACCTGCAATGTTGGTTCTATTTATCTCCTGAGAGGCAGCTCATTCCCCCTTTGGGTACCTCTAATTGTTAGGAAATTTGTCTGACATCAAGCCTTAATTTGCTTCTTTGCAGATTCTTCCCATTGCTTCTGGTTCTACCCTCTGGAGCCAAATGAAAAGTTTAAACCCTCTTCAATATGACAACCCTTCACATAATTAAAACTGCTATTGTGTCTTCTCTCTTTCTGCCAAGTTTTCTGTAGGCTAAACATTTCCAGTTCCTTTGACTGATCTGCTTATGACATAGTCTTAATCATCCCAGCAGCCTGTGTACAGGGGTGCCTGTATAGTGAAAAAAAATATGGGTTTGGAGTCAGAGGAGGCAGCTCTGCTTATGAATTATGTGACCTCTGGGTCTCATCTGGAAAATGAGAGATTGGGTTAAATGGCCTTCTGGCTCTAACTCTGTGATGTTATTATAATCCTTTCTGGGTGCTCTCTAGTTTACCAATGTTTTTTCCTAAGGTGTAGCTCCCAGAATAAAACCAAATTGAATATAATATGATCTAACCTGGGCAGAATCCAACAATTTCACCGTGTGCAGCATACTAAGTACTGCAGGGGAATTTCATCACTAATCAAACAAACAAATGCATTAACAATTTAGCTGCAACTCATTTCTATGTTCATAATAACTCTCCTATCTAGCAAGTAATGGCAAGTAATGCTTGTTCAAGTACTCTCTTGTTTTCTATTTCATTAGAATAGCCTCATGACTGACTGAGTGACTGGCCTTCCTGCCACCAATCTATCCACTTTCCAATTCATTCTCCACAGTCCTGCCTGAGTAATATCTATACACAGCATTATGATCATGTCACTTATTTACTCAAAAGCCCATAGGAACTTTCCTTTGCCTAATAAAAAAAGTAGAGACTTCTGAATAGAATTTAATGTCCCCCCCCCTCCAAACCACCCCTATACTCACACACACAAACACGCATACACACACACACACACACACACACAATCTGCCTCTAACCTATGTTCCAGGACTTATCAGATATTAGTCCTTTCCCTTACTCTGTATACTCTGTATCACACCCTAACCAGATGTTAGGTCATCCTCTGTTCTGTCTCCAAACATTCACATGTCATCTCCCATGCCTGGAATAAACTTCCTTTTTTATCAACCTACCACCATCTTCCTCCCTCCCTGTAAATAAGAATAATAAGGATGATGATGGTAATTTGCTAAAGTCCCTTCTTTCAGGACCCAATTCAGATCAGTACCTCCTCTCCTTATCAAAGCCTACCCTGATACCAAATGTTCTCTTCTTCCACAAATTTTTGTGTTGCTTTGGGACATGTTCCCTTTGTTAAATTCATTTGTATACTTATGTTCCTCACCCCTGTTCTCTAATAGATTATAAACTCTTTGAGAGTAGAATGTTGCATTTATCTTTATGTCCTCAGATCTTTCAACTGGAAAGGACAGAACACAAATGGATTAGTAGGAATGCAGTAAAAGAGAATCTAGTTGTCCTTAATGAGTTTAGATCACTGTGCCCGAATGAGTTATAACTTTATGTACTGAAAGAAACTGGAAGATTTGATTACTGGACTATTTTCAGTCACCATTGAAAGAGCACTGAAAGTTGGAAAGGTACCAAATGGAAGAAGAGCAAATGCTGTCTTTATTTTCAAGGAAGACAGGATTCCATAAACTATATTCCAATGAACTTGACATAATTTCTGGAAGATGAATTAGAGGGATTAAACATTTTTAACCTGAAGTCCATTGATTTTTTAAAAAAATTTAATAGCTATTTCAATATAATTGTTTTCCTTTGCAATCTCATGTATTTTATACTATCTAATTAAAAAACATTACTCTGAGAAGAGGTGGGTAGGCTTCACAAGAATGCTTAAAAGGAGTCCTAATACAAAATAGATTAAGAACCCCTTGTTCAAGGGATATCATTGAAGAGCTACCTATGTAGTGTATATCTAGGAAAAAAAATAATGATCACAAAAAGCCAGGATGGCTTAATAGTTCATACCATACTATCCTCATTTCCTTTTTGGAAAGGGTTGTAGATAATTAGATGAGGGGCCAAGGTAGGGGATGCTATTGATGTAGCCTAGATTTAGCAAAGCATTTGACTTAGTCAGTTTTTTGTGAATATCTTGGCAAGGCAGAGGCTAGATTCAGAAATGTTTGAATTGATGGACCAAAAAAGGAGTCATCACTGCCTCAATGGCTTCATGGAAAGGCATTTCTGATGGAAAGCCCCAAAAATCTGTGCTCAGCCCCGTTACCAAGGTTGTGCTGGAGCCAGCACAAGCTGGAACCAATTGTGAAATTTTCAGGGTGAGCATTTGGGCCTCAGAAATTGGCAAGTGTTACAAATGAGGGCTTGATTTGTAGTTTTGTTGATTGTCTAGAATTAAGAAAATGTTGATAATGCCGATTAAATTTTAAAATTTTTATGTGCACATTTTCTCCCTAGAGAGTCATTTGTTAAACATTTACTAGGACACCACCATCCTTTATTTACTATTTATCTTTATTAATGACTTGGATAAGTGGATAGATGGTACACATATCAGAGTTGGACTGAATTACCTGCGCCCCCAAAAAAAGTCTCTACTGGCTAAAGCATTAGGTTAAATATTATAAAATTATATTTAACAGAAGGCATGAGGTGGGTTTTTTTTTATTTTTTTAAATTCTGAACTTAATAAGGACCCCAAACCCCAAATAGTTCTATATACAAAGTAAAATAGAAAAACACTATGAATCTCTAATAAAATACATGGGGTGGCTAGGTGGCACAGTGGATACAATGCTAGGCCTGTAGTGAGTTCAAATCTGGCCTCAGACACTTACTAACTATGTGACCCTGGGCAAATCACTTAATCCAGTTTGCCTCAGTTTCCTCATTTGTAAATTGAACTGGAGAATGAAATGGTAAACCATTCCAGTATCTTTGCCAAAAAAAAAATCTCAAATGGGATCACAAAGGGTTGGGCACAACTGGAAACAACTGAGCAACAACAACAAAAATCTAGAAACTTGTTTTCAAAAAAATCAGTTTCAGAAACACATGCCAAAGGAGATATAGACAAATAGTTTGAAAACCGGGGAGGGGGGGGGTTAATTGAGAGTTTCTAGGACAAGAGAGGTAATAGTCATAGTTTTTAGACCACATCAGGAATATTGTATTCATTTTTGAGTTCCAGATTTTAGTAAAAGCATTGATAAGTTGAAGAGCAGGGAAAGAAATATGATCTGAATGGTCAAACTCCTTGTCATGAATGAAGATTGGTCCAAGGATATGTGGTTGTTTAAGCAGGAGAAGAGAAAGCAAGAGGTACATAACAGCTATTTTTGAAAGTTGTCACAGGGAACATGGATTAGACTTATTCCACTTGACCCTAGAGGGCAGGACAAGAAGTACTGGGTAAAAGTTGCAGAGAGGCAGGTTGTCTTGATGTTAGAGAAGAAGCTTGCTAACCATTAGAGCTATCCAAATGTAGAATGGGATACTTTGAGAGTAGTGAGTTTCTCCTCATTGGACATCTTCAAGCAGGGATTAAATGGCTATTTGTCAGTGAAGATATTCATTGCATTAGATGGCCTTTGGACCATCCAACTCTGGGATTCTGTATAACAGTCTCCAGGACTTGGCTTATAATTTGAAAGAACCAGGTTCAGGAATCTGCTGAGATTTTGAGGCAGGGTTCCTGGGAAGCTCAAGGCATGAAGGCATAGCTGTTGAGCAGTTGAGGGGGTTGTGGGGGAGGGGGAGGCAGAGGATCCTTGACCCTATAGGAATCATTCAGTAGAGGAAGTGTGGTTCTTAGTTGTCATTGAGTAAGTCACCTCCAAAGCCTTAAGTGTCCAAAGCCTTATGGTGTTCTATATTCTCACTCCTAAGCAAGCACCTACTACTTCCTTCACTCAGGTTAAAACACTTTGAGAGTTCTAGGTAGGTGTACTAGGATGATGCAGGATGGAGACAGGCGACCACTTCCAGGATCTATTGTCTTTTCAGTTGAAGGTGGAGCTTAGCACTGTGGAGGTCCTGGGCAATAGTCCTGACCATTTTCTAAAGATCCTGGTACCTTTCTCCAGGGATTGGGATATGGGGAGGGTGTGCCCTCTTGTTATGCTGTGCAATTAGAGACTAATGTCTCTGTCCCTCACAGTGAACGGCTACCACTCATCAGGGACCCCAGTGCATCAGTCAGAGCCTGTCCACATGAGTCTCCGAAAACCCACTGGTGATTTCCAGGTAAGGGATGTGGGCTTCAAGACTGGGATTTGGGTGGTAGGAGCTGTGAATGATATAGGCAGAGTCTGATGGATTCAGACAGTTGCCCCAAGTGACTAGGTAGGGGTTTAGCAAGGTCATTCTGTCTTCCAGTGGTTACAAAAAAAAAAATCAACTCGGGCATCTGCACGTCAGTCCTCAAATCCCTACCATCACCATCAGGAAAGGCAGTGACCTGTCATATACCTCTCAGGCTAACCTTTTTTGATTTGTTTTCCCCTTCAAGACAATTTTTTTCTGGGGATGGGGCAATGAGGGTTAAGTGACTAACCCAGGGTCACAGAGCTAGTAAGTGTCAAGTGTCTGAGGCCGGATTTGAACTCAGATCCTCCTGAATCCAGGGCCAGTGCTTTATCTACTGCACCACCTAGCTGCCCCCGCCCCAGACTATTTTTATGGGTTCCTAAATGTAGAGCTTTAAGATAAGTTAGAGGTCATCCAATCCAAAGCTTCTTAAACTGTAGGTGGCAACTCCATGTGGGTTGCATAACTGAATATGGGGGTTGTACAAAATTTGACAACAATAAAAGGTTATGTATACCTATTTTATATACCTATATACCTGGGATCATGTAAAAAAAATTCATGGGTGAAAATGGATTGCAAGTGGGAAAAGTTTAAGAAGTCTTTGAAATCCAGCCCCTTTGTTTTCTAAATAAATAAATTGAGGTCCAAAGAAGTTAAATGACTCACCTAAAGTTGAACAAATAAGAGCTGGACTTTGAACCCCCTGTCCTCTGAATCCAAATCCATCCTTGTTCTCACTGTTCCATGATTCCTCTTCTTCATCAGTTTCATTCAGGATCATAAATTTAAAGTTGGAAGTGGTCTAAAAGATTATGTTCCATACTGATCAATAAACATTTTGTAAATGCCTACTATGGACCTGGCATCATATTAAGCAATAGGGATACACACACAAGAAAAGGGAGAAGACAGTCCCTGACCTCAACAAGCTCACAATTCAATAGGGTAGACAACATGTAAATATATAACATTATATATACATATATTTATATATGATATAAATATAATTATATATAATATGTAAATATATAATCATACAACATACAGGATGAAATTGAAATAATCAACAGATAGATGGCACTATAATTAAGGGGAATCAGGAAAGGCTTTCTATAGAAAATGAGATTTTATCTGGGACTTGAAGAAAGCCAGGGAAGCCAAAAATGAGAAGGGACAGACCTCAATGAATATCTATTTTAACTCCTATAAGAGCTAATATACCCAACAAGTATTATATTTCATAGCAAATTACCCAAGTACAGGTGGCTGGGGAGTGGGTAAAAAACAAGAAAAACTCTATTTTGTCTAAGTCTAGGCCCACTAGGTAATTTAGTAAGGCCTAATTAAATTTTGCATCGCTTTGTCAATGTGGTCATATTGTCAGTGGTGTCGTGAATTATTGTTAACTGTAGAGTAGCTGTCCTGTGGTTATGCATTTTCATTCTGGACCTGTCAAAATAAGTATAATCATACTAGCTGACATTTCTGATGGTTTTTAAGGCTTACAAAGTACTTTGCATATATTATCTCATTTGACTAGTGAAATAGGTAGTACGAATGTTGCTATAGCTAATTTAAACTATGAGGAAATTGATCATAGAGCTAGTAAGTAACAGAACAAGGACTTGAACCCACCCCTGACTCTAAGTTAATTTACTAATTGTATTTATTACATTAATTAGGGGCTGTGGTGGTAGAATATTATATGTCTATTGAGACTTCTCTATATAAAATATACAGTGAAGTCCCCTAGGGATTAATATGATTTAGCATGGTTTTATAAATGACCAGGAGAATGGAGTTCATGATAAAACTGCAAACCTTCAGATGACATCAAAACCTTCCCTTCTACTGAAATGCCAAGTTGACAGGGATAAATGGCACAGATAACATTTGAGACTGTTAGTGATCTGAAAAATTACTGAGGAGCTTCAGCAATATTTGTAGGGTAATAGATCTTGAGCTATCATAAGACACAGGAGCACAAAGCTTGGAAGAGGGCTCAAAGGCTACCTAGTCCAACCTATACCTGGATACCCATTATAATGCACCTGAAAAATGATCCTCTCACAGGGGCTGTGTGGGAGATAAACATCTTCCAAGAAGTTAGGTGGGGAATCCCTTTCCCTTCAGATATGATTATTAGCTTCAGCCTGTGGAGATCCTAATTCCCCTCCCACTTTACACACATACCCCCGAAAGGATATTCTACATCAGGAAAAAGTAATAGGAGATCAGTGCGACAGGTAACATAGTGGATAGAATACAGGGCCTAGAGTTAGGAAGACCTGAGTTCAAATATGACTTCAGCCACTTACTAGTTTGCTGACACTGGGCAAGTCACTTAACCCTCTTTGCCTTAGTTTCTTCATCTGTAAAATGAAGGAAATCACAAATTATTCTAACATCTTTGCCAAGAAAACCCCAAATGGAGCCGTGAAGAGTCCTACATGATTGAAATGACTGAACAACAAAGCTGCTAATGCAGAAAGTTTGCTAATTCTCTCCTATGGCTACAGTTTTATAATTGGCTTGTATTTTCCCATTTGGTAACTGAGCAAAAAGCCATCTTCCTCCAGGACCCGAAGAGAAAATGACGAGGAGAAAGATAATAGGATCATAGATTTAAATATGGAAGGCACATTAGAGTTTAATTAGTCCAAGCCTTTCATTTTATAGATGGAGAAATAGAGGTTCATAGAGAGAATAAGTCTTGGCTTACTAATAGCTAGATAGGCAGTAATTAGAAGGGCTTAGATTCAAACCCAGATCTTCTGACTCCCAATTCAGTATTCCCTTCCCCTTCCTACCTTGCACTTCCCAGCTTCCCTCCCCCCCACCCCCACCCGAAAAAAAATCATGCTAGATAAATATAGGAGGAGGCTTATTTATATATGAAATAGAAGGTTTATAGGGTGTGGTGAAGAAGATATCAAGTAAAAGAAGATGAGAGGCTAGGACTATAATTACTTGAGAGGAGAAAGCTGAACAATGTAGAAACATGTATATTGTGATCTGGACAAAACTGCCAGAATATTGAACTGAGACCAGGAAATGCAGTTTAAAGAATGCAAGGGGTGGGAGGCAGCTAGGTGACTCAGTGGATAAAGCACTGGCCCTGGATTCAGGAGGACCTGAGTTCAAATTCTGCCTCAGACACATGACATTTAACTAGCTGTGTGACCCTGGGCAAGTCACTTAACCCTCGTTCCCCCCCCCAAAAAAAAGAATTCAAGGGAGAAAGAGGTGGTATAAGGCACTGAACTTGTGGGATGGGGGACAGATGGAAAGTTAATTTTTTTCATAGGAATTTTGGATGGACTTGAGTGTATTAGGAGATTCATGTGGAAGTGGAGGAATCTGATGGGGAGAATGCAAGTTAGGGTTATAAGCAATAAGCAAATAATGTATGGACTGGCAAAGTTTGGGAAGCCATCTCTAAGACTGTGCTGCCCCATGTTACCCTCTTTGTCACATTCCTGCTTACAAAAGAACATACTGAAAAGCTGCTAAGTCTTCTTAAAATTTATTGGCCTATTTTATTTTTGAACCTTTGTGTCTAAATATGTCCCTCCCCCTGCTTAGCAAGCCATTCTTTGTCATTAATATAGTCACTGAAACCATACACACTCTCTGTACTGGCTTGCTCACTCTGATATACCCTCAAACTAACAGGTCTAGGTTCCCAGAGAAGGAGCACCAACAGCACATAGTTATATTCATTCACTCAGGGCCATAAGGGTAAACCTATCATGGCATAACATAATCTTGTTCCTCACTACTTTAGCTCTTGAACCCCAACTGATGTCCTTCCCTTTAAACAACCCAACTACTCATGATGTTGACACTTAAATGTTAAACATAATCCCTTATCTAGCAATAAGGCAAAAGAAATGATAATAGCATCACAAATACTTTTATATTAAAGAAAATTTGTGAATAATTAAATGTTACACAGACCTGGGTCACACTCTCCCAACAAATTCATTCAGTATCAGTAAGAGAGAGTAGGCACACATTATTAGCAACTTGGTGGGGAATCAATCATGTATGCAAGGCAGTTCACAACTCTGAGATGCAACCTTGATGTCATTGGTTCATTCAAGAATATTTCTGCCACATGAACCCACTTCTATGTTAACTGCTTCCTTTCTGATCTTCACTAAGCAGAATCCCTCCTCTTTTTTTGTTCCTAGCCCATCATAGGATTACAGTCTCTTTCAACTTATAATCACCCTTAAAGGAAGTTGAGGAAATGTTGTTCTATTAATTTGGCTAACAATTCATTTTAAGCCATAGCACTTCAGAACTCATCTATGTGGCTTTCCAAGGGCACTATGGACCACCCTCAGTAGCTATTCACTTACTTGTCCAAACAAATTGTAGCAAAAAATAACTCAGAATAAAATATCTCAAATTGACTCTGAGTCAGGCAAACCTAGCCAATTTTTTTCTTACTAAAATTCTGTATTGTCCAGTTGAAGCTGAGCATCTCTCCTTTACCCTTTCTTTTTTTTTCCTCAAACCAGAGGGGCACAGCAAAGAGTAACAGGTACTTCTGAGAGGCTTCACCTCTCTCTAGCTCTAGGAGCTAGAAGAGGAATTATCTGGAACTGTGGCTCTGGTTCAATGGGTTTGAGTCCATGTCCAACCAATCAGAAATTATATGGCTAAAGATATCTGTTACCTGACTGACCTTGTAGTTTGTCTTTTCAAGCAGATCTGATAAAAAATATCTTTCACCCCCCTGATGAGTCTTATGAAATATTATTCAATTTCTATACTATATCAGCCTCAAACTCTAGACATATCCCTAGTACTTTTCAGCACTTTAAGTTAGAGACTCCTGGAATTTAGTGCTGCACCTTTCACTTAGAAGGTATCAACTCACCAAATCTCCCCTGAAAAATTGACAATCATAACTGAGTCTCCAAATAATTATATAAGTTCTGTTTTTCTTTCTTTCTTTCTTTCTTTCTTTCTTTCTTTCTTTCTTTCTTTCTTTCTTTCTTTCTTTCTTTCTTTTTCTTTTCTTTTTTCCTTTTTCTTTTTTTTTGGCAGGGCAATGAGGGTTAAGTGACTTGCCCAGGGTCACACAACTAGTGTCAAGTGTTTAGGGTTGGATTTGAACTCAGGTCCTCCTGAATACTAGGACCAGTGCTTTATCCACTGCACCACCTAGCTGCCCCAAGTTCTCACTTTTTAAGGTTTACTCTCTTAAGTTTTAAAAACAGATTAGCTAAGGGATCACAATGCCCTGCAGTTCCAAGTTCTTAATATGATCTTCCATCTCATTTTGTGTCTTTGAAACTGTTTCTTCATACTCACATTTTTCCTATTTTTAATAAATATAAATAATTTATCTGTCCTCTGTAAACTATCTAAATTGTTCTGTACAAATGAGGCATGATCCTACATTCATCACAAGGAGATTTGAGTTGTTATGTTTATATCACAGTTCATTTTCTATCCAAAATTGCTCAAATCCCATCTGAAAACTATGTTTCTTCATACATAGATTTGCAGTAGTTTTAAACCAAATTTCTTTTCATGCTATTTTTAGGCATCAACATCTTCATTTATCAGAGACAATATCTTATATCATTTACCACTTGATATATCCATATTTTTTTTACCCGAAAGTATTTTCATGCTCTTTTCAGCACTAGACAATTTTTTTTTTGGTGGGACAATTGGGGTTAAGTGACTTGCCCAGGGTCACGCAGCTAGGAAGTATTTAAGTGTGTGAGGTCAGATTTGAACTCAGGTCCTCCTGAATCCAGGGCTGGTTCTCTATCCACTGCGCCACCTAGCTGCCCCTAGACTACTTTTTTTTTAAAAGGACAGTACCTTACATAATGAATTTTTAAAAAAACAAGCAAGCAAGAATGAGCAGTTTAGCATAACTAACTACCATATTAACCATCTGACATTGTCTGCAGTATTCTACTCCCATAGTCCCTCCAGTTTTGGTGTCTAGATTACAGGAAGTGATAACCTCACTACATTTTGCTTCAGTCAAACTAATCTGGCAGAGTAGAAAGGTCATAGTATTCAGGACCTGAAGAATAAGATTTCAGTACCAAGTCCAAAATATTTTACTTGAGAATTTGTATGCCTCTCTGTATCTTAGTTTTTTCATCTCTAAAATGGAGATAATAATACCCGTGTTAATACTTCCTTTAAAGAGTTATTTTGAGGAAAGTGTTTTGCAAACCTTTAAACTCTATTTAAATTTGGTCTGGAGTATAGTGATCATTTCTAGATTTTAAGAAAAACATTAGCAAGCTAGAGGACTGTCAGTGTGCAGTGATTAAGATGGCAGAAAGTCTGGAAATTGTCAATTGTGACATGTTTTAAGGAACTAGTGATGTTTCTCCTGAGGAAGAGAAGACTAAGGGAAGACATGATGAACTGTCTTCAGATATTATATTCAAATGACTGTCATTGAACTTTGCAATTAATGATTTGGATGACCTTCTTTGTTTTCTTTTACATTATTATAGTAATTGTACATATTTTTCTCTTGGTTCTTCTCAATTTGTTCTACATTTGTTCCTAGAAGCCTTCTCACATTTCTTCTCACATTTCATATTCAATACTTTTTCACTGAAACATCTTATTAAATTTATGTATCATATATTGCTTAGCCATTGTTCAACAGGTGAGTACTCACTTTGTTTCCAATATTTTCATACCACCAAAAGAGCTGCTGTAAATATTCCTATAATTTTAACCTTTATGTCACTGAACTCCTTGGGTATTGATTGGTTCAAAGAGTGTGAAGTTTAGTAACATTTCCCCCACAATCCTAAATTCCAAACTATTTTCTTTATCCTATATCTCTTATCTTTTTCATAGCCTAACTCCTAGAAAGAGTTATCAGCATTAGTTGCCTTCATTTTTTACCTCCCACTCATTTCTTTAAATATATACATATGTGTGCATATCTGATGTAGTGCTTTAAATTTTGCAGATTGTTTTGCATACATTATCTCATTTAAGCCTCTCAATAACTTGGTGAGGTAGCAGCTATCCAATTACCTTCTTAACTCCTTGCAACCTTCTGACTCCATCGCTCAACCGAAGCTGTTGAAAAACCCAATGACCTTTTCTCATGCCCTATGTTACTTTATCTCTCTGTGGCTGTGGTATTATCGATTATCCTCTTTATTCCTGAATATTCTCTCCTCCCTTGGCTTCCATGATACATGTCTCCTATGTTTCCTCTTATCTATTTGAATGCTTCTTGTCAGTCTTCTTTGCTGGATCGTCATCCATCTCTTATCCTCTAAGTATGAGTGTTCTCCAAGGCCATTTTCTCTTCCTATTGTGGACTCTTTTTCTAAGTGATCTCATCGACTTCCATTCACCCAGTTTTTATCTCTAAGCAAATGATTTATCTATCCAATGGTTTATCTATCCAGCCCTAACCTCTCTTCTGAATGCTAATCCTATACACCAGCTGCATGAAAGACACAATACTTGGATGTTCTATCAGTATCTCAAAATCAGCATGCCCAAAATGGAACTCAGTTATTTTTCCCCATACATGTTCCTCTTTCAAATTTTGCAACTTCTGATGAGGCTATTTCTAGTCTCTCAGATTCATAACTTCAGTGTCTTGACTCAGTCTAGCCTCTTCCCTCTCTCTCACCTTCCCAATCATATCCAATCAGGTGCCAAACCTTATCCATCCTCTACCTATCTTTTGAATCTGTCCCCTTTTTCCCATTTTATAAGGCTATTCCCCTAGTTCAGGAGTTCTTTATGTTTCCCATGGATTATTGAAATAGCCAGTCCTCAAACACTGTTAAATTGATCTTTCTACGATATGGAACTTGTCAGGCCACTGCTCTGCTCAGAACTCTTCAGTGGGTACCTTTTGCCTCTAAGATTGAATGTAAACTCCTCTCTTTGGTACATTTAAAGTCCTCCATAGTCTAGCTAGCATCTACCTTTCCAGAATGATTTCACATTATAATCAAATTGGCCTGCCAGCTGATCCTCACACTCAGTATTCTATCTCCTATCTTTGTTCTACTTCATAGACTGTCCCTCATGCCTGAAATAAGTTTACCTCAAGGCTAAACTCAGGTGCCACCTCATATTGACAGCCATTCCTGGTTCACCTAGTTGTTAGCAATCTTCAAACTACCTTAAATTTAATTATTCATGTACATATATCCCACAAGTAGAATATAAACTCCTTGAAAGAAGAAACTGTTTCATATTGGGGAATCGTGTCATAGCTGATATAGTGTTAGACTGAGGTCTAATCTTGCTAGTGGTATGACCTTGGTCCATTATGCTGTCAGCCTCAGTTTCCTCATTTGTAAAATGGGGATAATAATAGCACCTACCTCCCAGAGTGTTTGTGAGGATCAATGAAATAATATATGGAAAGAGCTTTGCAAACCTTAAAGTACTATAAATGAATCTGTGTGTTATATGTGTTTGTATTTATATACACATATACACAAATCTATATGCTATTATTTATTTATTTGTTCTCATTGCACCTTGAATGTCATGACTTTTACATGGTACAATGTACACTATAAAATACTTGTTGCCTCCTAGTTTGTCTGTAAAATACCTGCAACCTTCTCCTAGCCACCTCTGCACTACCCAATAAAAGAAAAAAGAAAGTAGAAAATGTAAGCCATTAGACAAATGTGCAGTGTTGTCCAATGTTTTATCTCATTCTTAATCCCAAAATGTTCAATACAGGAAATGGTTGTTAAAATTCCTGATCTGAGAACAATCTTTATGTTCAATCACTTACACACTGATTGGTTAAAAAGGTCCCAAGACTGAGTTTCTGACCCTGTCCATCCTCCATGGTCTGTGCTACCAGAAAATTTTACTTTGATTTGATCATTCTTTCTTATCCAAGCTTTAAAATACAAGGACCTTAGGAATTACCTAGGAAATGTGTGGACTCAGAGTGACTGAGACTATGGCTCCCTGCCTCGGAAAAGAAAGAAAACTGAAAACAGATTAAACTGAAAATAACTTGTGGTTCACTTGAATTCAGAGAGAGACAGCAAAGAAATCTGAATTCTGAATTATATTGTTCATAGTATTTTTCCAGATCCCCAAACTTGGATATTTCAAAATAAGAAACCATTTACTAAATTCTCAGTGCAAAGGATGCTTTAGCCCTCAGTGAATTCTATTGGTATTATGCAGCAGAGACAATAACAGAGTAGTTGAGGGTAGCTGAGGGGTTAACTCCCCAAATCGCAATCTGATTCTAAGAGTAGGTAGGGACCTGGTTTGAGTGAATTGCTTTAATAAGTAGCACTCTATCTCTGCTTCAGTGAGCTCAGATGGGAGCTGCATGGTGCTGTCTTCCACTGTCCTGGGCATGGTGACTTAGGAGTTAAACTGAATATATTGGGCTTCCTTGGCACTAGGCTTAGGCATTTGTTCCTCCTCTGAAAATCAAGATGCAAAAAATGCCAAATATGGAGAGCAGTTTTGATGATGCTTCTTTCCTTTCTTGCCAGAACCCAGGGTCTCCGTCTCCAGGCAAGAAACAGAGCAAGGAGAGCACCATCACAGTAAGTACCAACTGCCTTGGTCAGTATCAATGGTGTGAGCAGAGGGGTCTCTATGGTAATGTAGGCAGTACTCAGCTAGAGAACAGGGAAGTTCCAAGACACAGATTTAGCCAAAGTTTTTTTTTTCCCTTTATCTTTTCCTTTCAACATTTCAATTTTTGTTTCTGCCATACCTGAACCGTGGTTGTAATTTTAAAGAAGCCATTTTAAAAGGTAGGCACCAGGAAGGGACTTGTTCAAAAGGCATGAAAAGATTAAAGGAAGGGGGTGGAATGTGCCATGTGCCTAATTGAAATGACGTTTAAATTACAGGAGCAGCACAG
This sequence comes from Dromiciops gliroides, assembly GCF_019393635.1. Lineage (NCBI taxonomy): Eukaryota > Metazoa > Chordata > Mammalia > Microbiotheria > Microbiotheriidae > Dromiciops > Dromiciops gliroides. The sequence goes on along the minus strand of NC_057864.1, from coordinate 223,384,426 downwards.
TTGCTTTTGTGCAGGATAACTTCAGGGAAAACAAGAAAATTCTTCCTAAGAATAGAATTCCTAGGAGCCAGAAGCAAAATGATAAAAGCTGACAGTAGGGTCATGTAACTTCTGTCCAACAGAGTTGATGCTGTCTTTATGGACATATTCCTCAATGACAGAAAACAAACAAGGCTTGATCTCCTTAAGATTGTTTGAAGTAGTCAGAGAATGAATTTCTATACTTGGATTCCAACTCTCTGGGAACTCCTAATACCTATTTACAATATGGGGGTAGGATGATAATGAATTTTCAAATTGGGCGAAAGAATTCTGCTGCTGTCCAATTGTGAGTGAGTTTGGTGATTGTAAATCTGTGGTCTCTTTAATTCTCTGAAATGAGCAAATGGACCCTGGGGATTAAATAGAAACCTTCTATAAAATGGCATTGTCATAATTCCCTTAGAACCTATTAAAATAGAGCTGAACAGGGGCAGCTAGGCGGCGCAGTGGATAGAGCACCGGCCCTGGAGTCAAGAAGACCTGAGTTCAAATCCGGTATCACACACTTGACAACTTGGTAGCTGTGTGACCCTGGGCAAGTCACTTAACCCTCATTGCCCTGCCAAAAAAAAAAAGAGCTGAGCATCTGAATGATCCCAAAGGGCTTCCTTCATTAATATGAGGGGATCCCTTCTATGTTGTCCAACTTCCCTTGACATTTGCTGACAGTTTCAAAGTAATTGCATATCAGTAGGTCCATGAGGCTTAGTTTGTTCATTTCCTTAGAGAATATTGTGGAACTGAGGTCAGCAGCAAAGTTAAACCATAAGTACACCCCACAAGGACCAGCGATAACCAAATGAGTAGCTGTCAGGCCTAAGACAAACTCCTACAAGGTCGGGTTTTGTGTCTTATTCATCCTCTGCATTTCTCTTTCCCTACCTTCAACCGTGACCTCCTACCTAGCATAGGACCTCCTAGCACATAGTAAGTAGGCTTTCAATATATGCCTGTCAAAAGAAACAAAACAGAAAGAGTTAACTGATATTTCCATAGCACTTTAAAGTTTACAAAAATACTTTCCTCATGAGAACTCTGTGGGACTGGTATTAAAGTCATTATCTTCAATTTACAAATGAAAAAATAAACTGAAAGAGGTTAAATCAATTACCACTGGACATATAGATGGTAATTGTCAGAGACAGGACTCAAATTCACATCTTCTGATTACCAGTCCAAAGTTTTCCCTACTTTAAAATAACAATTACGAAGAAAAGGACTAAAATAATAAAGAGAAAGGAAGAAAAGTGAAAAGAAAAATGCCTATAATGGAAAGCTAGAGAACACTATTGACTGCCTCCCTTAGTTTATCTCTGAATCATCACCCCCAAGACATGGAATATTCCCTATACTATCCTCTCTGGCTGGGAAGCAGCTCATGTAAATGGCAGAGGGCAAAAAGTCTTTAAGCAAGAAGATTGAGAATATGCTTCTTCTTCCCTTCATTGAAGAGGTTTTATGGATGCCAAACACGGCCACTGTGTTGATTACTTTTGGCAAACTTTTTTCCCTCTTTCTTTTAAGTTATTTTAAAGTTGTTTAGAGGGGACTGTTGGGAGATCAGTTGGATCCCAGCCTCTACTCCTCAGATTGATGTTCTTAAAACAAAGGGCTGACTGTGTCACTTCCCTTCTCAAGGAGCTTCATTCAATGACTTATTATTGCCTCTAGTATAAAATAAACACTCCTGTGTTTGGCATTTAGAACCCTTCACAATGTCTCCAACTTATCTTTCCAGCCTGATTATACATTACTTCCCCTTCTGCACTCTATGTTCCAACCAAATTGTCCTGTTTGCTATTCTCATAACATCCCATGTCCTACCTCCATACCTTTGTATCACTTGGCCCTCAGGTCTGAAATGCTCTTTTCCTTGCTTCAGACTCTTGGAACTCAAAGACTTTCTTGATTCTTCCAATTAATGCTTTACCCTCTCTCCCCCCAATAAACATTGTATTTAGTATATGCATATATACTTTTTTGTGTAAAAGAATTTAAGGTTTTGAGGTCGAGTACTATTTAGTTTTTGTCTTTGTGCCTATCCCCAGGGCCTAGGATGGTGCTTAATAAACACTAATTGGAGCAAATGATTGAGGCCAATAGAGAAATAGCAAAGGTATTTGAGCCTAGGGATGACTTCCCTGAATGGTAGTAGACTTCAGGGAATTTTTTTTTTGGAGGGGGAGGGAACTAAAATTAAGCCAAGACACGGCCAAGAAATTATCTTGGTCTATTTGGCCTACCACTACTCTGGTTGCTTTATCTTTTTTTTTTTTTTTGTGAGGCAATTGGGGTTAAGTGACTTGCCCAGGGTCACACAGCTAGTAAGTGTTAAGTGTCTGAGGCCGGATTTGAACTCAGGTACTCTTGACTCCAGGACCAGTGTTCTAGCCACTACGCCACCTAGCTGCTCCCTTTATCTTTGCTATAAAGGTTATACTAGACTTTCTATCATCAGTCCTTGATGACAATTCATTTCCCTCTCCAGGATAGAAGGCAATAGAATCACTAAGGGAAAAAAGAAAAAAAGAAAAACTGCCCCAAACCAGGAGGTCTTAAATGTCCAACTATTGGTTGTTCATCAGATATAGCCCTTGTACAACTGTCTTTGGAAAGTGAATAAGTAGCTGTCTAGCCACCTAAAGCTCAAAGAACAAAGGGTTAAGAGCCCAAGTAACCAAGTCTTGCCAACCAAAGGCTAAGACCTATGTAGTGTATCTAGATAATAATGCATCTGGGTACCAGGTATATAGCAGATATATCACCAATAGCAAGAGTGGAATTTCCAATCACCTTATGCATCATGGTTCCCTGTATACTTCCTGGCTTAGGCCTGAAGAAGTTTCAAAGTGTGTCTTGAGTCTTTATGTAAAGCTCATGTTATACATAGCAGGAATTGGGGAATAACAAGAAAGGTGATCTGCAGCCAAGGAATTCTCTTGATTTCTGTTGTCATTCCTTTTCCATCAGTTTTGTGCTAGTAGAATGAGCCCATGAGATTGGCTGGTACCGATAACAAGCAAACATGATTTAAATTAGTTCTACCTGTGTCCAGATGATTAAAGGAATAATAAACAAGAAGCATCTTTCTAGTCTTTCATTTTCACTATTATAAAACAAGGCCACATTCTCTCCATTGAGAGTTTTGAGTGGCAATAAAAATTTCCATGGAGAATTTTATTTTTGAGCTTTGGTCCTAGCTGGGCCTAAAAATATGGATGGTCTGTTCAAGGTCCCCAGTGGCATTCACTGCCCTCATGTCTTCAGTTAGTTCTTGTTCTGTGTAAAAAAATAGCTCAGGTGAAATGGGACTATGTAATGCATTCCTTCCCTTGGCCAAATTTTAAAGGATCATAGGATTTGTAGCATTTTCATAGCTAGTGGGGACTTTAAATATTATCTAACCCTATCCCCGAATAAATGAAGAAACTGAGGACCACAGAGTGACACACCCAAATTTACCTGAATAGTAAGCAACAGAGTTGAGTTGAACCAAGGTTCTCTAACTCCCAATCCAGTTGCCATTTCTACTGTACCATGACTATATTTATTTAGTCACTTTTCTTTTGAAGAGGGAATAAGGTGGCCATTGGTAACATTGTACCTTTTGGCTAAAAGAAACAGAGTAAGAAGTAAATTGGGGCAAGTAACCATCGAACAGAGCAGACTTCAGCTGGTAAGCTCAAGTACCTCTTAGGGGTCTTTGAAGCATCCTCCCCACTCCCTTTTCTCAGCATACACCCATTCCATAGTCATATTTCCATCTGGTCTCCCCAAATAGGGATGGGTTGTTTTGTCAAATCAGACCATAGATGTAAGCCTCAGTAATCTCAAAAATCTATATTCACATACTCTGAAAGTAGGTCAGTAATGCAACCTGCTAGTGATTTGCAGTTGGTCGTGATCATTGATTATCCTTCAAATCCTTTCTCGTTTGAGAGTCATTGCTCTTAGGGGAATAACTACCAGAGGGAACTCCCTCTGACTCCTGGCTGCTTCTGAGCACTGGGGATGGCAGTGGGAGAGCTTTTTGTGAAGCACAGTTGCTGTGTTGAAATCTGCTGCAGAATACTAGGCTGGGGGCAGGGAAATGTTCTGCAAGGATTTTTTAGCTTTTCTGGTGACAAGAAAGAATAGTCATTTTAGAAGTAGAATTGAATGAATAAATGAATGAATAAGCATTTATTAAGGGCCTACAACTGTGCCAGGCACTCTACTAAGCAATAGCAATGCAAACACAAGTGAGCTCCTCAAGTATCTTAAATTAGAATGGGGGATGACAACACCTGTAATGGAAGTAGTGTTGGAAAATTGTGGCAGGTGCTGGTGTTGGACAAAGGTGGAAGAATTTGAGACAGAGGAGCATCCAAGTGGCTTGGAATTAGCCAGAGAGTGGTGTGCAATAAAAACTCACATTAAAAAATTAATTTATTACTTAACTTTTATAAGCATTTATTTCCTCGGAACTTTCTTAACCCCCCCACCCCCTCAAAAAAAAAAGAAAGAAAAAGGAAGAAAGCTTATTTATTATAGCATTTATATGGGATTTTAAGGCTTTAAAAGTGTTTTATGTTGTTTCATTTGATCTTTATATATTATCCCCCTTTTACAGATTAAGAAAACAAGGCTTAAAGAGGTTAAATGACCTGCCCAAAGTCACACAGCTATTAAATACCTGAGGCAGGATTTTAATGCAGGTCTTCCTGACTCCAGATTCTGCACTATGTCAATCATACCACTTGGCTACCTTCCAAAACCCTTATAACAAATGAGCATAGTTGAGCCCAACAAAGTCTCACATTGACTGTGTCCAAAAAATATGTATCATTCTTCATTTTTAGTTCATCATCTCTGGCAGGACTTAGGTGAAAGCTCACTTATCAGAGCCCAGGACTCCAGGAGTAAGAATGAAGAAAGGCTAAAAGTCCAAGGGAGCTATAATTAAGTCCTAATAAATTATATTCTTCCAAAAAGATCTTATCAGCATAAAATATCAGGCCAAATCTCCCATCTAATAAGGATGAATGTGAAGTCTCTCAAAGAGTTTTTTTTAAATGATGTTATAATACGTGATGAGTGAGAGGAAGCATTTATCTGAATGTTGTTTATCTGAAAAAAAGGATGGGGTTTTTATGAACTACAAGCTTAATATGCATCAACAGTCTGACTATGACAGCCAAAAAAAGCCAGCACAATTTAAAATGAGGCATATTTTCCAGGAATGACGTGGTGATGAGCACCCTCATCATGTCAGACCACATCTGCAAGATTGAGTTCAGTTATAGGCTTTATAGCACGTGATGCACATTGATAAATTCGAGTAGATACAGAGGAGGAAAGCCAGGGTGATCAAGGGCCTTGATCCATAGAAAATCATATAATATCCATATCATATAAAGGATATGGAGAAGAGAAGAATCAGTGAAAACATGGTAACTTTCTTTAAGTATTTGAAGGGCTATCAAGTGGAAAAAGACAGATTTGATCTATTTTGCCCCTAATATGAGGGGCCTGGATGGTGGGTGGATGTAAGTTACAAAAAAGAAAAATGAAAGCTTTCCAAAAGTGGAATGGACCCTCAATTAGTCAGGGATTGATTCAGTATCTACTATGTGCCAGGCACATAGCACTGAAACAATCCCCCTTCACAAGGAGCTTAAGTTCTAGTGAGGGAGTTAAATACATGTATATCATAAGCAGCAGCTAGGTGGCACAGTGGATAGAGTACTGGGCCTAGAGTCAGAAGACTCCTCTTCCTGAGTTCAAATCTGGCCTCCAACACTTAGTAAGTGGTTAATCCTAAGCAAGTCACTTAACCCTATTTGTCTCCATTTCTTCATCTGAAAAATGAGCTGGAGAAAGAAATTGCAAACCACTCCTACATCTCTGCCTAGAAAACCCTAATGGGGTCACAAAAAGTTGGACACAACTGAAAAACTACTCAACAATAACACAACATAAACAAAATGGGCATAAATGCCAATATATACAAAGTTAAATACAATGTCATTTTTGAGGAATGGAACCAGCAGCTGGGTGGGATCAGGAAAGGCTTCATGCAAAAAGATGGTGTTTGAGCTATGTCTTAAAGGAAGAAAGGGACTCTGAGGCACAGGTATAATTGAACTGTGTTCTAGCCATGTGAGCTCCCTCAGGAGTTAGTGGTTTCCTCCTCATTGGAAGTCTTCAAGTGGTGCTTGGAATTCATTCTGATGGTAGATAAACAATAAGGTCTCTTCCAGATCTTAAATGAATTGATTTTGTCAAGAAATAGAGAACTTCATTTGTTTAGGCAATAGGGAACTCTTAACATGAAAACTATACCTGCAAAAGAGACACAGTCTAAGATGATGTGAATAATTCAGAAAAGGAAAGTTAGTGGGGTAGTGAGAAAATCTCCATATATAAATAGCAGGGAAATATCATTACCCTTTTCTTCTTCAACTTTGTACTTTATTGGATGGTGATATGTTGTGGGTTTTTTTGTTTTGGTTTGGTTTTAGTTTTGGTTTTGGTTTTTTGAGTTTTTTTGGGGGGGGTTTTGTGGTGCAATGAGGGTTAAATGACTTGCCCAGGGTCACACAGCTAGTGACAAGTGTCTGAGGGTGGGATTTGAAGTCAGGTCCTCCTTAATCCAGGGCCAGTACTTTACCCACTGTGCCACCTAGCTGTCCCCAAATGGTGATATGTGACGTCCTCATTTCAACCTCATTGATCACCCTAGGCATAGTTACACTTTTCCCCTCTGACTCTTCCAGGATTATGCTTCACAACCCTGATACTAAAGCAACCTAGTAACCCAGTGACTTCCTTTCCCCTTAAGCTAGGGTTCTGTTTTCTGCCAAGACTTGAATTTCTTTGGAGGTATCTCTTTTATAAAGGAGTCCCTGGGAAAGTCCTTTATTATTATGCAGCATCTCTGAAAAGGAAAATTCCGAGAATACCCTGCTAATGATTACTCCTATAACTAGGCTCACAAAGACTCTAGATAGCTAAGTTTTTGTGAGAAGTGGGACAATTCATGGTCAGAAGTTAGACTGCTCAAACATTCTGATATATTTCTTGGAATTTTCCTTTTGCCTTGGTTCTTTCTATTGGGTTAGCTGTCAATAAAGCCATTTATTTAACTGACATTTAAAATGACTAGTTGAAAAAAACTGAGGCTATTTAGCCTAAAGAAGGAAAACTTAGAAGCTATGATAGCCATCTTTGAACATTCGAAGGGATATCATGTAAGAGCAAACTTCCTAATAACAGGGGCTATCCAAAAATAGATTGGGAATTCACTAACACCTCAGAAATTAGTGAGTTTCTAATCACTGGAAGTATTCAAGTAGAAATTGAATTACCATTTGTCAGGGATGTTGGAGAGGGAATTCCTATTTAATGGGTTGTTCTAAATGAAAAAAGTAAATAAAATAATATCTTCTATTCAAAACTTCTTTGAAATATTATAGACTAAGCATGGAATTGTTCTGAATTTGTTCCTGGCCCACTCCACCTTTAAGGGAAAAGAGGGTCCTCTAGTAAGTTCCAGCCCAGACTTATTTTTCCTCCCAACCTTTTATTCATAGACATCAAATATGGTTCATTTTATTGCTGACTCTTTTCTTGCATTGTAGCTCTTGGGAATCACCTTTCTTTGATTGATCTACCTATGTCGTACTTACTACAGGTGTAGCTTTCTTTTTCTTCCACATTTTTCAGTTTAAATGTCTCTTAATCAGTTCACAAAATTCTAGGCTTGTATGTGTGTGTGTGTGTGCGTGTGCGTGTGCGTGTGTGTGTGTGAGTGTGTGTGTGTGTGTGTAATTTACTGGCTCTCATGAAGTATACTCCATCCATGGCATAGAGCCAATTGTTTGTATATTCTAGATCATGGTATGAAAATCCAATTTTTTTTTCAAATACCATTCTCTTACCAATTGCTCACTTCCAAAATCGGCCTTTTCCTCCTTAATCCCCTACTTTCAACAATCAGCAATGATGAAAACCCCACCCATGCCCCCAAGATCTTCAATTTCTTCATCAGGATTTTGTAATCCCTATCCAAGGTTTATTTTGGTAATATCCTTGGGTTTCCCATGATCACTAGAAGCGTGTATCAATCATGAGGTTTGACAGGTTTCTCCACCACAACCCACATCATTGGAAAACAGAACCTGTCCTCAGTGTCATCTTCAGCTAAATAAAGTGTCCCCTCAGGTCTTCTCAACAGGGAACCATCAACCATGACTGTTCATTCTTCCTGTGACCTTTTGCCTTGGTCCCGTGTGTTCAGCTGTCCTCCTTTTCCTATCCCTTCCAATTCCTACCCCAAAAATGAGTGATGGTGACTTAGATGGATTTCTTCCAATTCATAGAGGCTTGACTGATGAGTCTTTCTGACTCTAGGCCCAGAACTCTAATCCACTGTGCCACCTAGATTTCCCATGAAGCTCTTTATATTATTATTAATTATTATTATTCAGAGAACTGAATATTTGGAAAGCTTGCTGGGACTCAATCTCTGGTGGCCTCAGGCTATAGCAGAGGTTTCTGTTGGACCCTGGAGTTATGGGACAGTGATACCCCTAACCCATAAACTTCTTTTCATATGTCCCACCTGGTCCAGGCCCCACCATCTCCAACCCAAGTTCCCCTCCTCATATTCCATTCTCAGGGGTCCCATGATCTCTGGTTATCCTGGATTCCCCATTCTCCAAGGCAAGTTCTGATAACCACTGCTATTAGAGATTACATATGCAAAAAGCCATAAACCATATCCTATTCATCTGCATATCTGTCTTGTGTTGATGAAAGTGTTTGGAGATAATAACATTTCCCCCTAAGAACTGCTTTAGATAGAATCCCATAAGTTTTAGTTTATTGTCTCATTACTGTCATTTTCTTTTATGAAATATTTTATTATTTCTATAATTTGTTCTTTGACTCACTAGTTCTTTAGAATTGTTCATCTCCAAATATTTTAATCCATTTATTGAATATAATTCTTTATTGGGAAATGATGTTTATTATTTCTGCTTTTCTACATTTTTTTGGTAATGATTCTATGTCCCAATACATGGTCTTTTTTTTTAATGGTACCATATACAGCTTAGATATATGTAAATACCTTTCTCTCCCTATTCAGTCATCACCAGGATCAAACATAAAATCCTCTGTTTGGCATTCAGATCCCTTTACAATCTGTCCCCCTTCCACACCTTTCTAATCTTCTTGTACACATCCCCTCCCCCAACCTACTCCATCATCTGGTGACACTGACCTCTTTGCTTTTTCTTAAATAAGACACACTATCTTCTGACTCTAGGCATTTTCACTTGCTATCCCCCATGTCTGGAATTTTCTCCCTCCTGATTTCTGCCTCCTTGTATCTCTGACTTCTTTCAAGGCCTTGGATAAGTGCCTCAGTTTCCTCAAATGTAAAATGAGGATAATAACAATACTTCCAGAGTTGTTATAAAATCAAATGAGGTAGGGGGCAGCTAGGTGGCACAGTGGATAGAACACTGGCCCTGGAGTCAGGAGGACCTGAGTTCAAATATGGCCTCAGACACTTAACACTTACTAGCTGTGTGACCCTGGGCAAGTTACTTAACCCCAATTGCCTCATAAAAAAAAATCAAATCAAATGAGGTAATATTTGTAAGACAATGCCTGGTACATAATAGGTGCTTAATAAATTATTATTCTTTCCATTCCAAGATCCCTGACTACTTCCTAAAAAAGGAATAAAGGAATTCAGTTCAATTGTTAAAGTATTTATTAGCCATACTATATGTAAAGCACTGTAAATATGATGTGGTCCTAACACTTAAGGAACTGAAGTAGAGATGGTAAGACAAATGTACAAATAATTGTTTTATATGATGTGTTTTGGAAAAATACGAAGTGCTTTGAGAGATCTCAAAAAGGGGAAGCATGAAGATCATTCTGGAATAATTTGAACTCACTTGGAAGTTAGGTGGGACAGTGAAGAAAGCAATTAAATAAAGGCTTCAAAAGAAGAAGCAATGCAGGGCATTTGAGTATGGCTTTGCTATTGAGCCAAGGTATCTGAAACTTTGGTATACCTGTCTTCTTTGGATATTCAGTGAAGTGCAACATTTGCCTATTCCTCATGGGCATGGGGAGAATCCTTAGCAAAATTCATGGTGCTTCCAAATATCAAGGGTGTATCTATTCCCATTCTTCATGTCGTATAATCAGTTGGAATGGACCTACTGATTCTATTCCAAAAATAGTCAAATTTGAATAATGGAGCAATGAATTTCCTTCCCTGGCCACAGATTGTTAGACGTACTTCTCACAGTTAGAAAATTAATAAATGCTAATTGACTGACTAAATAACAGTTCTAAAGTGTACCCAGATCCTGTCATCCATACCTAGAATTTTGTCCCTTATCATCTAGGAACCTGAATTTTGCTTCCCCTCAGACTTATCTTGCTTGGTGTCCCTGAGGCCCCAAAGCTTGTCTCCATTGTTGATTGATTATAACTTTTGATTTTCTTTTAAAAAAAATAATAAACATTTTTATTAAAAGTCTTGAATTCCAAATTCTATCCCTTCTTCCCTCCCTTCCCTCCCCATGCCCTGAGGTAGTAAGCAATTAGATATGTTTTATACAGGTGCAATTATGTGAAACATTACTATATTAGTCATTTTGTATAAGAAAACTTGACTAAAAGGGAAAAACTGAAAGAAAGTGAAAAATAACATGCTTCAGTCTGTGATCAAGCAATCAGTTCTTTCTTTGGAGGTGGGTAGTGCTCTTTATCATTAGTCCTTTGGGATTGTCTTGGATCATTGTATTGCTGAGAATAGTTAAGTCATTCAGAGTTCTTCCTCAAACAATATTGCTGTCATTGCAAACAACATTCTCCTGGCTCTTCTCACATCACTATACATCAGTTCATATAAATTTTTCCAGGCCTTTCTGAAATGAAGAAATTAAGAAATGACAAGATAGTCATTTCTTATAGCACAATAATATTCCTTCATAATCATATAACACAGCTTGTTTAGCCATTCCCCAATTAATGGACATTCCTTTGATTTCTAATTCTTAGCTACCACAAAAAGAGCTGCTATAAATATTTTTGTACAAATAAGTCTTTTTTCTCTTTTGGGGGTATCTTTGGGATATAATCCTAGCAATGGTATTGCTGGATCCAAGCATGTACACAGTTTTATAACCCTTTGGGCATAGTTCCAAAGTGTTCTACAGAATGGCTGGATCTGTTCACAACTCTACCAACAGTAGATTAAGGTTCCAGTTTTCCCATATCCCCTCCAACATCCAATATTTTCCTTTTTTGTTATATTTGCCACTCTGAGAAGTATGAGGTGATACCTCAGAGTTGTTTTAATTTGCATTTCTCTTATCAATAGTGATTTAAAGCATTTTTTTCATATGATTATAGATAGCTTTGATTTCATTGTCTGAAAACTGCCTATTCATATCCTTTGACCATTTATTAATTGGGGAATGTATTTTTATACATTTATAGTTGAGAAATGAGGCCATTATCAGAGATAGCTTGTTCCAAAAATTCTTTCTCAGTTCTCTCTTTCCTTATGATATTGGTTACATTAGTTTTGTTTGTATGAAAGCTTTTAAATTTTAATCCAAATAATCTATTTTACATTTTGGATTGCTCTCAGTATCTTCTTTGGTCCTAAATTCTTCCTCTGTCTACAAATATGATAGATAAACTATTCCATGCTCTCTTAATTTGTTTATGGTATCACCCTTTATGTGTAAATCATGTACCCATTTTGACCTCTTTTAGTATATGGTGTGAGATATTGGTCTATACCTAGTTTCTGTCTTCCGGTTTTCCTAGCAGTTTTTGTTAGATGATGATTTTTGGTTCCAAATGCTTGGATTTTGGGGTTTATCATGTACTAAATTACTATAGTCATTTCCTGTACTGCAATTTGTTCTTCTTGTTCTTTCCTTTTACATTATTATTCTCTCTCTTTCTCTCTACACATGTATGTATGTACATATAGTATATATATGTGTGTGTATATATATGCATGTATACATACATTATCTATCTATCTCTACACACACACACATGTTTATATATTTATATCATTTACCTGGTTTTGATAACTTCATTCTGAATCATCATGTTGTCTTGAGGCCACTAGGTGGCACTGTGCCTGGGGACAAGAAGATCTGAATTTAAATTTGGCCCCAGGCAGGTAGGAGATGTTTGACTTTGGGAAAGTCCTTTAACCTCTGTCTGCCTCAGTTTTTTCAACTGTAAATTGGGAATCATAATGGCATCTATTTCCCAGACTTTTTGTGAGGATCAAATGAGATAATTGTAAAGCACTAAGTATAGTGCTTGACACAGAGTAAGCACTATATAAATCTTAGTTATTACTATCAAATCTGGCCATAGACACTAGCTATGCAACCCTGGGCAAGTCATTTTAACATCTCTGTGCCTCAGTTTTCTCAACTGCAAGATGGGGATTATAGCACTTCCCTCACAAAGTTGTATCAAATGAGATATGTATAAAGTCTGTAGCACGGTGCCTAGCATATAGTAGGCACTATAAAAATACTTATTCTTTTCCCTTCTTTCCATGCTTTTCAATAGTCTTCATATTGTTTCTTATAGCATTACATTCATATGCCAAAATTTGTCAGACTTTTCTTCAACATCTATTTGGTTTCTTTTTCTTTGCAACTATAAGGAAATACTATTTTGGTGAATATGGGACTTTTCTCTTTTAATTCTTCATGGGATATATGCCTCCAAGTGTGATCTTTCTATCAAAAGTATAAACATTTTAGCTACTTTTTAAGCAAAATTTCATTTGCTTTCCAGAATGGCTGGACAAATTCTTGACTCCACCAACACTGTGTAAGTGTATGCCTATCTCTCCACAATCCCTTCAATATTGACTTTCTCCTTTATCATCTTTGCCAGTCTTATGGGTAGAGTCAACATCATCACCTTACAAAGACTGTTCAGCCTCTCAAGTTCTGTGTTTGTGTCTCTTCTCCACTTTCCTAACTTTTTGGTAAAGCTGTTGCTTCTTTTTCCTTTTCAGATAAACTGTGTGACTTTCCCACATCCTGATACAATGCCAGAACAGCAGCTGTTGAAGCCCACTGAATGGAGCTACTGTGATTACTTCTGGGTAAGTGACCCAAACTTCACTCTGTCCAAAGCCTATCTCTGAGAGAATGAATTAATTAATTAATGAAAAAAATATTTATTAATTGCTTACTCTGTACTGTGCTGCTGGGTTTACAAATATAAGCAAGAAAATATTTCTTGCCCTCAAAGAGCTTATATTTTAATTGAGGAATACCATACAAATATGGCTTTTTGAGTAGAAAGTAAGAGGGAATGGTAATTGGAGTCATGGAGGAATTGATGGACTTGTCCTTTCTAGGAATAGTAATATTGATTAGATTACTGTTCTCAGAGGTAGAGTTGAGGAAGATAATTGGTACATAGCCTTTCTAGTAGGTGTGGAAATATTGATTTGATTACAGTTTGCTGAGGAATCACTCTTAAGCTGGGAAAGAAGGGAAGTTGTATCAACAAGGTAGATAGCAGAAGGTAGGGGGAATAGAAATCAAGTTAACAAACAAAGAATGACTAGAACAGACTAGAAATGTGAGTTTATACTCACAAACTCACCACCATTTAGGACAGGGGGTCCCAGAATGGTAGTTCCAAAATTGAGTGAATTAAGTCTCCCTGGGCATGGTTTCTGGTGAACTGGTGATGCTGAGGACTCAACAGCGAAATCAATGACAAGAATGTGCCTGGGCTAGACTGTAAAGGATACCTGGAGCTGACCATTCCCTGTGTTTTTGTACAGGCTATCCTCTGCACCTAGAATGTTCTACCTTCTTACTTCCACTTTCCTCAGGGAAGTTTTCTTCAGGGCTCAGTTCTATTATGTCCCCTTCTTCATTGTTATTGCTCTCACCCAAGAAATGTTTTTGTCTATACTTTTTATTTAGTGTAGGAGTGTAAACTGAACAACAGAGGCCTGGGTTGGTTTAATTGCAAGTATATATTTAGCTATATAATATGTAATGTAATTTCCACCTTTGGTCAAGAAGACAACCATGGTTGGCATCTCACTCCTCTACTTTCCTATATCCAAAAGTCATATTGCACTAGAATTATATTTATCTATGACACTTCAGACACATTTAGTTTTATTACCTCATTGCCTATTCTCATTCCTTCTATTTCTTTTTCTTTTCTTATTGTTATTGCTAGGATTTCCAATAAAATATTGAGTAATATTGGTGATAGTGGGTGTCCTTGTTTCACACCTGACTTTAATGGGAAGGCATCTAGTTTATTCCCATTACAAATAATGCTTGCTAGGGGCAGCTAGGTGGCACAGTGGATAGAGTACCGGCCATAGACTCAGGAGGACCTGAGTTCAAACCTGGCCTCCGCCACTTGACACTTACTGTTTGACCCTGGGCAAGTCATTTAACCCCAACTGCCTCACCAAGAGAGAGAAAGAGAGAGAGAGAGAGAGAAAGAGAGAGAGAGAGAGAGAGATAATGCTTGCTTTTTATATAAATATATATAAAATTTATAAAAATATAAATTTTTATATAAATGTTTTTTATCAATTTAAGGAAAAATCCATTTATACCTAGACTTTCAAGTGTTTTTAATAGAAATGAGTGTTGTACTTTATCAAAAGCTTTTTCTGAATCTAATGATGTAATCATGATTTTTTTTACTATTATTACTGCTGGGACAGGCACTGGGAATCAGAGGACATAGTAAAGGGATGCTTTCTGGCATTCCTGCAGCTCTAGGGAGATCTAATATCTGCCACTTCAAGTTCTCACCTTGCCTTTTGTATCTGAAATCAGCACAGTGGGAGTAGAGCATTGGACCTGGAATCAGGAATAGTTGAGTTCAAAGCAGGTCAAAGACATTTATTGTGTTTTTGGTTTCTTTTTTGTCTGGGGGCCCAACCTCAAGGACTCCTCTCCTCTCCTAAACCACAGTTAGGGCCTTAGTTAAGCTGTCCTAAAAGTGTTCTTGATCCTTGCAGTACTGATAGCATACTCGCCAGGTGTGTGCTCATTCCTTTTCTCCCATAGCCACACCCTAGGATCATGTCTGGTCAGTACCACCAGCCCTGCTATCTGGAACCAGGAGAGAAGGGGTGTACTTGAGGAAGAAAAGGTAAAAGGGAGCAATTATCTCATGAAATCTTCCCCCATTCAGCCATCTGATCCCCACACTGTTTGTTAGATGAAAGTTTATGATGTGAAAATTCATGAGGTAAAAGTTCTTGACACCTAGTCTGCTCACCTATGGAGCTGCCCCTAGGGCCTGCTATTTGTTCATTTAACATAGTATAGGTGGATTGAAACCTGATTACAATAATAAACTATTTAAAATAAAACAAAATAAAAGTGAATAAGGAAAGGAAAAAGAAACAAACCATAGATAGCTACTATGGTATAAAGAAGAGCAGGGTTCATATTCAGAGGAAGATAGTGAGGTAAAAAAAGAAGCCACTACTACCCCAAACCCAAAAAGAGTTCTTGGAAGAACTTAAAAAAGACTTCAAAAATCAAATAAGAGAGAAAATTGAGGGAAAGTTGGGGGGGGGAATAAAAGCAAAAGCAATCCAAGAAAATTAGGAAAAGAAAGATAACCAATTGGGGAAAAGGTCCAAACTCTTGAGGAAGAAAATAACTCCTCAAAAACTAGAATTGGGCAAGTAGAATTGAATGGCACCAAAAAATAATGAAACCAAGGAAAGAAAAAAGAAGAGAATCTGAAACATCTCATTAAAAAACAAAACAAAACAAAAAACAACTGATCCATAGAACAGATTGAGGAGAGACAACATAAGACTTGTTGGACTACCTGAAAGTTATGATAAAAAAAAAGAAACTTGATACAATATTACAAGAAATTATTAAGGAAAATTGCCCTGAAGCTCTAGAATGAGAAGGTAAAGTAAGAAATGAGGGGGAATCTACTATTCACCACCTGAAAGAGATACCAGGAAGAAAACTTATAGGAAACAATAGCGAAGTTTAAAACTCCTGGTTAAGGAGAAAATATTACAAGCAACAAGAAAAAAAACAATTTAAATATTGCATATAAATTCATGAGAAAAATATGGAATTAAAAAAGACATAATACAGCAGTAAGAAATTTTAATGTTCTCTCAAAATTAGACTAATATGACAAAGATAATAAAAGGAAAAATGTAAAATTAGAAAAAAGTTGCTTTACTGAATGGGACTCCTTAATAGTACACATATTTCTTAGTACCATATTGCTCTTTTACAGAAATTGACCACATATTAGGCTACAGAGAAATTGCAGATAAATGTAAAAAGACAAAAATACTAACCCACATTCTTTATAGACCATAACAAAATAATAATAGTAATCAATTCAGAGGATACTAACAAAAGACACAAACCTAAATGGAGGCTTAATGATGAAATCCTAAATAATGAGTAAGTCAAACAAACAAAAATCATAGAAACAAATAATAATTATGTGAAAGACAATGATGATGATGAGATAGCATGACAAAATTTTGGGGATAAAGTTAATTCAGTCCTAAAAGCAAAAAATGTCCCTAAAATTATACATGATATTAAAAACACAGAGCCTGACATGTACTAAATGCTTAATAATTTTTTTATATTTAGTAATATATTGACAAAAGAAAGAATTAATTGTGTGTGCATTTTAATAAATTAATTCAATAAGCCCAAAAGAAAAAATCTTGAAAATTATAGGAAGAATCAGTTGGAAACCAAATTATACTAAAAACTGGTTCTCTAAAAAGATTGGGAAAATTTTAACCAACTTGATTAAGAAAGAAAAAAAATTGTTCATTCAACAAATTAAAAAGCTGAAATCACAACAAAACCAGAATAAAAATAATTATCAGATCTTATTATTCATAGTTATATGTCAACAAAAGAGATCACAAAAGAAACAGAGGATTACCATCAAAAATATAAAATATCCAAACTAACAAAACATCAAATAGATATAACTTAATATCTCTATTTGATATTCTGGTAGATAGTAAATTACCCAGTTTCATAAAAGAAGTAGAATCTTCTGTAAAGGAAGTGCCAAAAACGAATTCCTCATTTTGATAGATTTGTAAGAGAATTTTATCAAACTTTTAAAGAACAATTAATACCTACATTAAACAAATTATTCTCAACTATTGAGAAAAAGTACCCTAGCAAATTCTTTTTATCTTTTTATTTATAGTCAGAAGGGGGAGTTCTTCATTTTTCTAGTTAAGTATGAGGCAAGGTCCTTAGCTAAGAATAATGGGGAAAAGAATGTTATTGGGAGGCTTGGGGAGAGATGAAAGTTTGGAACAGTCACTGTGGGGAGAGTAATAAGTTTATTAGGAGGGAATATTTTGTATCCATAAAGACTCAGTTGAGATTAGATAACATAAACTTTTTTTTGTCTTTACCCCTTTTTCTTTTTTTTTTAATTAATAAAGTATTTTTTTCCCATTACATGTAAAGATAGTTCTCAACCTTTGTTTATACAAGCTTTACAATTTCAGATTTTTCTCCCTCCCTCCCCTCCCTCCCCCCCTCCCCTAGACAGCAGGTAATCTGATATAGGTTTTATATATATATATATACACACATAATAACATTAATCCTATTTCTGCATTAGTCATGTTATAAGAGAAAAAAAATCAGAGCAATGATGGAAAACCTCAAAATAGAAAAAAGACAACAGCATCAAAAACAAAAGAAATAGTATGGTTCATTTAGCATCTATACTCTGCAGTTCTTTTTTTTTTTTTCCTGGATTTGGAGATCCTCTTCCATCACAGGTTCCCTGGAACTCTTCTGTGCCATTGCATTGGCAAGAAGAATATAGTCCATCACAGTAGATCAACACTCAATGTTGATGTTACTGTGTACAATGTTCTTCTAGTTCTGCTCATCTCACTCATCATCAGCCCATGCAAGACCCTCCAGGTTTCTCTGAACTCCTCCTGCTCATCGTTTCTTATAGCACAATAGTATTCCATTGTATTCATATACCATAACTCGTCCAGCCATTCCCCAATTGATGGGCACTACCTCAACTTTCAATTCTTTGCCACCACGTAAAGAGCAGCTAAAAATATTTTTGTACATGTGGGTCCCTTTCCCCCTTCCATGATCTCTTTGGGAAAAAGACCCAAAAGTGGTATTGCTGGGTCAAAGGGTATGCACAGCTTTATCGCCCTTTGGGCATAATTCCAAATTGCTCTCCAGAATGGTTGGATCAGTTCACAGCTCCACCAACAATGGATTAGTGTTTCAATTTTCCCACAGCTTCTCCTAACATAAACTTTTAATGGACTCAGACAACATGGTTTTAGGATTTCCTCCAGTGCTATTCAATATTACAGTAGTAGTAAAGGTGGTAGATGGTGGCTTGGGGAAAGGTGAAGACTTCAAGAGTAGAAGATAATGTAGCATTAAATTAGTTCACCAAGGGGTTAGAATAGGAAAGAAAGGGGAGTGAAGGCAATGCCTGGGAAAAAACAGAGGACTGAGAGAGTTGAAAACACTAGGAAAGTGAAGAACAGTGTTAAGGATCATAATACCGAGGGAAATTTGGAATAATAAAAGATCATGATCAGACAAAGGAATTTCAGAATTCATGAAAATACAAGTGAAACATCTGTGGGTGTCGGCAAGATCAAGGATATCTGTGTGTAGGTGAAATGGGATGGAGTGGGTCGAAGCACTTGAACAGATTGAAGAACTGGGGTGTTAAGGAATTTGCAAGAGTATCAGTATGTATTTTGAAGTTCCCTAGTAGGAGGGCAGGAGATGGGTAACAATCAAAGACTGTGAGTGGGGCACTGAATTCGCTGAAGAAGGAAGCTAAGTGTCAATAGATCAAAGTCATCAGGATCTGGATTGGGTAACAAATTTGGATGGTATAAATTAAACCTCAAAGAAAGACAAGTAGCTCAGTGGAGATAGTAGAGGGATATTGTGGCACTAGAGAGCATGCGATATTCCTATTCCTTATGACCGGTTAATTAGAAATTATAGCTAGTACTAGAAATAGTGAAAAGGAAAGCGGAAGGGAGAGAGCCAGGACCAAAGGAAGCATGCTAACCAGGCCTTCCAGAGGACACAGTGGAAAGAGTGGGTAGGTTTGGAGTAGGACATTGGGATCTAGATTAGGCTTGAGGTGAATTGTAGTAAGGTCAGTTGGGGAAGGGGAATAGAGTTTGTACATTGGCAGCTAATTGATCAGAATCACTTGGATAGGGTAAGGATAAGGGTTTTCATTAGCCATTGAGGAAAGAGAGACCATCAAGAGTATATGTGGTTAGAGAAAGGTATGTCATGGGAGGCATGTGATTAGACTGGTCATCTTTTCTTTTGAGGTTCAACCTTGTGACAATTGATGGTGTGTCCTGAGACCCCAGGGAGCCTAGTGAGAAGGCAGGGGTACTATGTCTGACCTGGAGAAGATACTGAGATCTGGTGTGCATTATGGTACTGGAGATGGCTGGGGGACATGGCCTGAAGGCAAGCCAGCATGCACATGGTTTGTGAGGGCTCTAAACTTCAAAGGAGAGTAACTGTTTATGACCATATGTTCTTCTATGTTTGCTTTAAAAAAAAATCATTTCTATTACTTGGTGCTAAAAGATTGTGATAAAAGATCACCATATAGGTTCTACTTGGAACGAATTAGGTTAACCAAGTTGCACATTTTCTTGTTATGCTCTAGGAAATGGGCTGATAAATGAGGTCCATGTTCCATCTTCCAGGTCACCAGGATGTCTTGAGTATTTCCTTCTAGAGCTCTCACCTTCATGACCCAACCTCCACAACCCTTTGCCTTTTTAAAATCCAGGAACAGATGCTAAGGACTAACAAAATTGTTATCCTTCAGGTTTCCTCTTAGCTCCTGAGCTCTTCATACCCCATCTTTTTTCCTTTCCAGGCTGATAAGAAGGATCCCCAAGGCAATGGCACTGTGGCTGGGTTTGAGATTCTTCTTCAGAAACAACTGAAAGGCAAACAGATGCAGAAGGAAATGTCAGAATTCATTAGGGAAAGGTAACCATTACTCCAGGGGCCTGCATAGCAATATCAATTCCATGCCCCTTAGCCTAAAGGGAGTGACCTGAGAAGCAGTGTTGACAGTGCCTGAGCACTGGGAATGAAGGGGCAGGGCAGTTCAGAGGGAAGCATGCTGGTCCTTGAGTCAGACAGCCTGGGTTTGGATCCTGGGTTTGCTATTTGCTATTTGTGTGACTGAGTAATTTGCTTAATCTCTCTGAGCCTCAGTTTCCTCATCTGTAAGATAAGAAAGGTTGACCACTTGACTTCTAATATCCCTTCCAGTTTTAAATCTATGTTTTTAAGGAGCAGATTAATAGCTACTTATGACATCCAGGGATATAGTACAATCAGGGATCATTTTTGGCAGTGAGGTTTTCTTTGGGATAATTCAGAGATGCCAAATGATATAGAAACCAAGTAAACCTCTAAAGTTTAAAGGACCAAGTTAGAGGAAGATAGCACCAAAAGTGGCCTTTCATGGGACATCGCAATGAACCAAATGAAAACTACTGGATAACTATATTTCCCTAGAGATGAGAATGCCAAGGTCTGATAAGTGGAAAAACTGGGCTATTTAAACATCTGAGAGACTCTCACTGAAATTCCAGACTAAGTTTCCAGAAGAGTTGAAAAGACATTTGATAAAGAATGAGGGCAGGATGGGAGGGAGGAAAAGCAGTAGCCAACACATTCGTTTGGTCTGTAGTATCACTGGGCAAACTTCCATGCTGGAGAGATGATTCATTGGGCTTTATGTCTTTGCAGAATTAAGATTGAAGAAGAATATGCCAAGAACTTAGCCAAGCTCTCTCAGAATTCCTTGGCAGCTCAGGAAGAAGGGTGAGTTTTGGGGTAGGAGTGGTGGGTGATGGTGAGATGGGAGAGGAGAGAAGGGTGATGGTAGTGGGGAGGGAGGTTAAGAAGGAGGTTTTTGATTTTCCTTTTTGTCTAGCTTATTGCTACTTGTACAAAATATGATATGCTTGGGAAAATCTCCATATGTCAGCTTAAGTCCTTGCTTCACTTAGAGATTAGACCTGTGGAACCTTTCTATTTGCCAGGCTAACTATGGCAGCTTTGGGCTCTGTCTTTGTCACTAAGATTGCCAGAGCAAGAAAAGACTTTTGAAATCATCTTGAGATCAAGAGTTCTTAACTCTCTGTTGTCTGTGAATTTGTTTTGTTTTGTTTCAATATTTTGATAATTGTATTTCAATATAATTAGTTTTCTTTCAATCTTATGCATTTTATTTTATGCATTTAAAACATTATTTTAGGGACAGCAAGGTGGTGGGTGCTGTGGATAAAGCGCTGGCCCTGGATTCAGGAGGACCTGAGTTCAAATGTGGCCTCAGACAGTTGACACTTACTAGCTGTGTGACCCCGGGCAAGTCACTTCACCCTCATTGCCCCACCAAAAAAAAAAATTATTTTGAGGAATGCATAGGCTTCACCAAACTACCAAAGGAGTAAACGATACAAAAATAGTTAAGAACCCCTGATGTAGATCAACCCATTCATTTTATACAGGAGAAAACTGAGGCTCAGAGAATGGAAGTGATTTGCCCAAGGTCACAGAGTTAGCAAGAGCTGAGATAGGCTTCAAATTCAAATCTTTTGACCTGAGGCTTACGAATCATGTTCTTCTGTGGACCCCAGTTTTCATATCCAACACCTCCAAGATGATGAGACAGAGGTCCTCCTGCAGACTTACTTTCTTATGCAGAGTACTTGCTCTTTGTTAATGTGGCTGGCAGGATAGCATGGCACTACCATCTGGAAAAGCTGGGCATTGGCCCAAGTACTTATAAAAACCTCCCTTTCTGTGAGCAAAAGCTGGTTGCTAACCATTGTTTGAGAGTAGCTCTGTTTTCCCTGTTCAGCATCACAGAGTGTTTTACTCAAAACCACACCAGATTTTGTTCCTGCAATATCCAGTGACTCCTAAAAACACCTCATGTGCAGTAATAATAATTCCAACCCCTTTAGATTACGAAGCAGCACATGAGGCTGGTCGAAGCAGCTACAGAAGCATTAGAGAATCTTAGATATCTAAGGGACCTGTTCATCCCTCTGGTTCAACCTACACCTGACCAAGAATCTACCCTATAAGATCCCTGACAGGTTATCCTCTAGTTTCTGCTTGAAAGGAGTAAGGGAGACTTCTTGCTCCCAATGTGGCCCATTTCTCCTTACAGCAGCTCTACATGTTAGGAAGTTTTTCTGCCTTTTGCAACTTCTAGCCATTTCTCCCCATTATGTCATCAACCCCTCTTCCACATGATAGACAGTTCCAGAATGGGGTGCTTTGAGCCTTGTGGTTATTGGAAAAAGGCTCAATCTGAGCAGTTCATTGCCTGAAAGATCAAAGAATCTTATGTTTGGAAGGGAACTTGAAAGACTATCTTATCAACTCTCCTACCCAGCACAGGACTCACCTCTGCAGCATCTCAGACAAGAAAACATTTGCATATTTTTCTTTTCTTCTTCTTCTTCTTCTTCTTCTTCTTCTTCTTCTTCTTCTTCTTCTTCTTCTTCTTCTTCTTCTTCTTCTTCTTCTTCTTCTTCTTCTTCTTAAGTGACTTGCCCAGGGTCACACAGCTAGCGTCTGAGGCCAGATTTTGAATCCAGGTGCTCCTGACTCTAGGGCCCATGTTCTCTCCACTGCACTACCTAGCTTCCCCTCATATTCTTATTTTTAGTCTGATAAGAAGTTATATCAGATGGAGATGCATAACTAGAAGTCTGG
The DNA here is from genome assembly GCF_019393635.1 of Dromiciops gliroides. NCBI lineage: Eukaryota > Metazoa > Chordata > Mammalia > Microbiotheria > Microbiotheriidae > Dromiciops > Dromiciops gliroides. The sequence goes on along the minus strand of NC_057864.1, from coordinate 223,361,513 downwards.
CCTCAAAGTCATAAAGACCTAGGTTCAGGTACTACCCCTGATATACTGACCCTGTGACTCTGGGCAAGTCTCTTAATGTCTCAGGACTCCAGGTAACTCTCTAAGACTAAGCTTCAGGGCAGGTCCCCATCTGAATTAGCAAGTGTTTACTCATTGGGGATTTTCTATACAAAAAAAAAAAAATCACTAAAGGGCAGGTCCAAAAAACTCCAAACACTCTACTTGAATATGTCAAGGGATAGTGAGCTCACTATTTCTTAGAGCAGTCTTTCAATTTCTGGCTTTAAATGTTAGAAAATTCTGCCTCCTATTGCTCTTTGTTTAATTCCTTCAGGAAGACTAGGATTTCCAATTAAATGTGTCTTCAGTTGAACCAAATACTTAGTCCAAATATTTAAACAAGTGGCATCCTCTAAATGGTTTTCCATCAGGCCTGCTGGCTAAGTTTGTACCATTCAAGCCTTGCCTTCCCTGATTTTTTTCTCTGGTTACCCAAATGAGATGAATTCCCATTCTTCTCCTTGTTCCCCCTCCCCCCACCACCACAACCACCCAATTCATCAAGCACTGCCTAGGAACATGTTCATGCCTGGACAAATTTGGGGAATCACTGTGGTCACTGGCAAATGAAGTTCTAACTCGGTCAGCCCAGGAATGGGACTACCCTCACCACACCCACATCGTACAGCCCACAGCCCACAGCCCCCAGAAGCCTTTTAGTTCCTACCTCTTCTAACTTCCAAGTACTCTCAGTTCTGCCAATGAGTACAACATATGCTTCCGACATGAGCATCCCGTTCCACAAATAGGCATGCACTGCCATGACCTACGCAAATACACATGCTCCGGCTCTTGCTCTCTCTCTCTCTCTTTCTCTCTCTCTCTCCCTCTGGTCTGTGCTTTCACTCTGGCTGAGTATTTGCATTCTTGTTTTTCAGACATTTGAAATTTTGTCTACTTCTTTCCTAAAAGCAGTTCTGGAGCCTCAGACTCTGTAATGTCTTGAGAGATGCTAACTGATGAAACCTGAGCTGCTTTTGCAACTTAATATCTCTATGTAAATTAGATTTCACAGGACACGTGAATCAAAGAAAGAAGATTATTTGTTTTACCCATAGTTTTCTCCCGCAGAAAAAAAACAATGGTAATATAGGGCTTTCTTTATTGGCAGGTGTGACAATTATACACATTTCATTTTATTTTTTAAAAGTACACATCAATCTCCCTCCATTCTTTACAGAGGTTGGGATGCTATAGCTGTGAAATAAGCTACCAGACCAGACCCTTCATGCCTGATTCCAAACTATCTTGCTGACATTATACCAGCCCTGTAGGGTATGACAACGCCTCCTCGTTGAATCTGAGCATACAAACCCCATGTTGGTATCATTTAAATTCATCCAGTGGTCTTCAATCCTTCCAAACTGATCTAGGATTTTTTCATGCTTGGTTAAAATGCTTTTGATTGAGATATCTAAGCCTTGTTCATATCTCTGATTGGTTCATTCAAGTAGGCCAGCTGCTCTGTAATTTTTGAGGTATTGTTATGGAATTCCTATCTTGTATTCTTCCCCCCAATTTAATATTTGCTGGCCCCAGCAAATCTGCTGGGCTTGGCAAAATCTATAGTCTTCAATCTTGGATAGCTCTCTAGTGATAGAAGAAATTTTGCATATTCTTTCTGCATGAATTCGCCAGCTTTTTTATATTAAAGAGTCTGTGTGGCACCATTCCTAATCAAATTTCATAATTACCATTCTCCCCTCTCTACCCCCCACTCCCCACCAGATTTTAAATCCTGCTGGGGAAGGGTGAAGGAGGAGTGGAAACTCTGCCTTCTAGTTCTAATCTCTTCCTGAGATGAGGAAAAAACAAGAAAATTTCCAGGTTCTTTAAGCCAAGCTAGGTTAACCCTCCCCTTGTCCCATCAGCCAAGGCAAGCCTTGCTGGGATAACTGTTATATTCCTCCCCTGTTTTGGGAATGGCCAATGATAGGGATGATAATGGTGGTGATGGAGATGATGATCACTATAATAGCTAGTATTTATATAGTGCTTTAAGATTTGCACAGCACTCCACAAATGTTATCTCACAAATCCTGAAAATGAGTGCTTATAATTATTCCCCCCCCACATAAATCATTAGCCTCTATACATATTCCAATAAAACCCAGCAAGGAGAGATAGAAAGGGAAATTCCATTCAAAATAACTACATAACGTATTAAATATTTGACAGTCCACCCACCAAGACACACAGGAACTACATGAATATAGCTATATAATACTTAATAATTGGGGATATTATAATTGCTCATGGTTAGGCTGTGCCAGTATAATAAAAATAACAATACATTAATTTATTTTCTCAGTGTCATGCCGATCAAACCACCAGGGATGATTTTAGAGAGCTAGAAAAATATTAACAATTCATATAAAGGAATAAAAGCAAAAATCTCAAGGGAAGTAATAAAAGAAAGTAAAAAGGAAGAGGGCCTGGCAGTGACATATTTCAAACTACACTACAAAGCAGTAGTCATAAATTTATAACAATTCGATAATGGTTAAAAAAAATTAATTATCAGATGGACAAATTAGGAGCACAATATACAGAAACAAGGGAATATACTATTGTAATGCTTGACAAATCCCAAACTTCAACTGCAGGGGTAAGGGACTCACTATTCAACAAAAAACTGCTGGACAAACTGGAAAGCAATCTGGCAAAATTAAGTTTAGACCAACACTTTACACCATTTATGAAAGTAAGCTCCAAATGAATATAGGACCTAGACATAAAAGTTCAAATCATAAACAAGTTAGAAGAAAAAGAAAGGAAATAGTTTTTGCATTTATGGATAGGGAAATTGTTCTTGACCAAAGAAAAGATAAAGAGGATCACAGGAGTGAAAATGAGTAAGTTTGATTATATAAAATTTGCTTGAACAAAATCACAAAAAAAAAAGTCACTAAATTATCCATACTGTTTAACTTAGTGATGCCACTAGGAGGCATATGTCCCAAAGTGGGGGGGGGGGAGGGAGGGAGGGAGGGAGAGAGAGAGAGAGAGAGAGAGAGAGAGAGAGAGAGAGAGAGAGAGAGAGAGAGAGAGAGAGAGAGATTGACAGAGGAACTATAATGCACAAAAACATTCATAGCAGCCTGTTCTGGGTTAGGGATTGCCTCAGGCCTGGTTTAGGTACAATGTTGGAACAGAATAGCTCATTCAATAGTTTACAAATTAAAGTAACATGGAAAATGAATGGCCTGAAAGTTGAGTCTCAGTTGAAGGAACTAGAGATTTTAAAAGGAAAGAAGAGAGAGAAGAGAACATTTGGGGGAACAGAAGAGCTGTCTTCAGGCATTTTGAGGGCATTCTTGTGGAAGAGGGATTGCATTTATTCCACTTGGTCATAGGAGGCAGAACTAACAGCAATGTATAAAAGTTTCAAGACAAACTTAGGCTTGATTATATGGGAGAGGAGTCAATTTCCTCTTAAGGGGAGCTATGCAAAAGCCAAATGTTGTACCTGACAATGTAGTGTGTTTCCCCCTTCACTAACAAGTTTTCCAAACAATGACCGTTTGGTGGGTATATTGCAAAGGGAATTCTAAGCTGGGTATAGATTAGATGACCTCTGAGATCTCTTCTAACTCTGTTACTCTATAATGAGGTTTTCTTTAGGTGACATATATGAATTAAATGAACTCAATGTTTAGTATGGATTTATGGATTCAGTTTAAGGTAAGAGGTCTAGGAAGCATAGAGCAAGTCAGTGAGGAGTTCATTGGTGAGATCAATGAAACTCATTGTTTATAAATGGTGAAAGAAATAGGAAAAGAAATGTAGTAAAATATTAACAAACTTTTTCAACATAATTCATTTCCATTGAGTAACTGCCAAAAGCTAGCATTTTCAGTTATGAGATGAGTGTAGAAGATGCGATCACTAGACATATATTCTAACAAAAGGCACTGAGACACAAATATCCTATTAAGTAAATAGTGTATGGGGTGTTAAGAGAGCACTAGGACCTCTGGTGTGAGGGCCTGCTGAGCCCTTTTCAGGGCTGCTCACCTGCCTTTGGTGTCTACCTGTCACCCAGCTCTCACCTGTGCCTCCAAGAAGCTGTATCACAAGCAGCAGCCACACCCTGGTAAAACTGTCTCAGCAAATGGGCTAAACCAGGTTGAGGGTAACTGACAGGCCTCAAACCTGTCAGTGAGTTAGGGGGAATGTCTCAGGCAGAATGAGCAGGTGAGAACAATTTGTTCCAATGGTGCTGTGGAGCACTTAGAGCTTGGCATGGAAGATGCTGTGGTCATCCACTACATCCTGGGTCATCTCCAGTTGTCCTGACCTTTGTCTTGCCACTGGACTTAAATGACTCTGGAAGAGAAAGAATGATGACTTTGTGTAAGTCTGCCTTACTTAAATCCAGTCCATGCACAAGTCAAGACATCACCTCATGATGTCATCAGTCCTCCTTGAAAACAAAGGACAGGGGGCAGCTAGGCGCAGTGGATAGATCATCAGCCCTGGAGTCAGGAGTACCTGAGTTCAAATCTGGCCTCAGACACTTAACACTTACTAGCTGTGTGACCCTGGGCAAGTCACTTAACCCCAATTGCCTCACTAAAAAAAAAAAAAGAAGAAGAAAACAAAGGACAAACAACATGGTGATAGACTAAATAGTCTCTAAAAGAGATAATGAAGCTTCTGAAGGAGCCTGGAAAAGCTTAGTGTGACAATATAAAGGACAGGACTGGCGGAGCCGATGATGTATAGCTATGACTTTCCTGATCTGTTAGCCACATGGTAAAGAGAAAATGGAACCACATGGTGAAAGATAATCTTCCTGTTAGCTGCTGAATGGATGCAGGAGTTCCCACAAAAGATTTCCTTCGGGGACAACTCATCTTATAGGTCAAAGTGCCTGAGGCCCTTCTCCTATCTTGATGAAGGTCTGGGCAGCTGTGTGACCCTGGGCAAGTCACTTAACTAAAATTCTGGGGCTATCTTTAGTCATACTTATACATATCTTGCCACTGGACCCAGATTGCTCTGAAAGGGGGAGTGAGGCTGGTGACTTTGCACAGTCCTTCCTCACTTAAATTCAATTCCCTGCAAGTCATGGCTTCACCTCCTGATGTCACCGTCCTCTTTGAGACCGAAGGACAAACAACAACAACAAGATGAGAGTCACATCAGCTTTTTCTTCTTGCCTACCACCACAAAAGTGAAAAAGGACTTAGTTGCCTCAGGGAGTCTTTTTGTATGCACTCCTCCTACCACTCAGCAGCCAATAAAAAGTCCATCTCTTTCCTCATCATGTTCTTAGTAGATCAAATGCATTCATAGTTGTGCATACTCTGAAGCCTACTTAGCAATTATATCACGCCCATAAAGGGCTAGACTTGGCCCTTTTAGAATAATTTGCACCATATGTCCTTGTTAAATATTTTATGTGATAGTTGAGTGCTCAGAGAATACTATAAAGTAATATGACAGAATATTTTTCTAACCCCTAGAAATGGACCTTATTCAGGCAACTAGGTGGCACTGAACCTTGAGTCTGGAAGATGAGTTCAAATTCAACCTTAGACACCTGTGACCCCGCACAAGTTACTTAACTTCTCTCAGCCTCAGTTTTCCTATCTTGAAAATGGGGATAATATTAGCACCTAATTCCCAGGGTTGTTGTGAGAATAAAATGAGATTCTTTTTGTAAAGGGCTTTGCAAAACTTTAAAGCAACATATACATGCTTATTGTTGTTATTATTCTGAGAGTAATCACTTCAAGAGGCTTCACACTTATTCTAACCATGCTGTAGTTACGTCTCACATTTCTGGAATACCTGTTTGGTGATTTTCTCCATTTAGAAGTTTTTTCAGAATGATCTTTTAAATCATTAGTGGTTCCAGGTATTCATTCTTTGAAGATAAACCTGATTTGTCAAAATAGCAAAAAAGTCACTTGGAACTGAATCTAGCAATTAAAGTAAGTAATGAATTTGGTTTAGTAAAATGAGAGAAGATAACAAACATTCTCTCCCTCCAAGAAAAAAAAATAAAAACAAAAAACACCCTACCAAGTGTTAACTACTAAATAATGAAATTGGGTCTCTTGTAAATTGGCTCTAAAGCATCCATTCCAGGCTTACCCTGGATTAGTTTTCTTCAGAAGAAAAGGACCATAAGACACCTGAAGATAAAAAATGGTCAGAGTCTTTTCTTTGTTGCTACCATTTTTCTTCATCTCTCCCCTCCCTGTGCTGATTCAGTTCCTGAGCACTTCCAGGTTTGCCTGCCCATTTGACCACCTTCCTCATCCTACAGCCCTACATCTCTACTGGGCACTGGCTATTTAAGTGAACCTTTGGACATTTTCTCCGCCCTCTAGTGTTTATATATTTACTGTACTTTTGATTTCTATAACTTACCTAGCCTCATTGCTTTCCAAACCCTCTAGCCTTGCATCTCTCATAATAGCTTTGTCCCTTATAGAGGACTTGAGAATGCTGTAACTCTCTTCCAGACCCAACCCTATTAATTGTTTTTACAGCTCCCTTGGAGAAGCCTGGGCCCAGGTGAAGAAAAGTCTGGCTGATGAGGCTGAAGTCCATCTCAAGTTTTCTTCCAAGGTAACCTGCCCCTCCATCCCATCATGTCAGATATGTACATCTCAGTGGAGTAACAAAGGGTTCCTCTCCCTTTCTAAGCACATCCCCAAAGGACAAGGCTATCACATCCCTTTGATATTTAAAGGGACCTTTTGTAGTTTCCGCTTTTTCATGGGCTAGATCGGGCATTAGCTGTCCCCAGGATGGCATTTTCCTCGAGGGAAAATTTTCAATTGGTGCAAATGTAAGAAAGAGCCTGAATTTAATATCAAGGAGACCTGGGTTCAAATATAGGCTCTGATACTTCTTACCTTTGGGCTCACTTTCTTCATCTATAAAATAAGAAAGTTGGAATAAATTATCTCTAAGTTCTCTTTCAGGTTTAGATTCTATGAAAATTGTATAATACTATGATATTATATAATAAAGTTTGTGTGTGGTACCCTTCTACATGTCTCATGTGGGACAAACAGGGACAGAGCTTATGCTGTCATTTAGGATTAGTGGAACAGGTTTCTGGACCCAACCCCTCAGGTGCCAGCCTCCCTCATGCTGCCATCTGGTTATACAAAGCTTCCCCATCCACCACCACCACTTTGGAACCTTTACATAGCCTCCTGTCTTGTCCTCCTGTTAAAGTGCCTCGGCTGTCTTTTAGACTAAGCTCAAGTAGGTGTTAGAGGGAAGTATATCTGAGATCAAAATAATTAATTAATTATTATTTTAGAACGTTAATCATTAGAATAATTAATAAAAGAATTAATGTGTGAATGGCTTAGAGTCTCAGCCTATAAGGAAGACAGCTGTGGCACAATAGATAGAACATTGACTATGGAGTCAGAGGACCTGAGTTCAAATTATGCCTCTGAAATTTACCACCTGTGTGATGTTAAGCAAGTTCCCCTCTCCTGGGCCTATCTCCTTATCTCTAAAATAAAATGATGAGATTAAGTCTCCATCATCCCTAAGTCTGTGATTCTATATCAACCTTCCCTGTGGGGTTTTTCTTTTAAATGAGAAACTCCAGTCAGTAAAACTATATGACTGGTTTGCTTCATCACACACCTGTCAGAAGAAGAGAGATCAGCAATGAAGAGTTCACTTCTCTAAATTCCATTACCCTGCTGTCAATTTAACAAATGAATGGAATGAATTGAACTGAATGAAGCACTTACTATTTGCTAGACCCTGTGCCAAGAAGTCAAAGAGAAAAGAAAATGACATAGTTCATGGCATGAAAGAAGGTCCTAGTTTAATAATGGAGATAGAACAGATTATGGGGAGGGGGGCAGCTAGATGGCACAGTGGATAAAGTACTGGCCATGGATTCAGGAGGACCTGAGTTCAAATCCAGCCTCAGACACTTGACACTTACTAGTTGTGTGACCCTGGGCAAGTCACTTAACCTCATTGCTCAACCAAAAAAAAAAAAGAACAGATGAAAAAAACATAGAATGTAAGGGGCAAAGGAAAGATTCAGGCAAAAACTTCCCTGCCAATTCTAATATACTATGATGTTGTGACTTAATTTTGAAAACAAAACAAAACTGTAGAACAGGGTTTCTTAACCTGAGGTGTTTGGATAGACTTCAGGGGGTGCATGAACTTGGACTAATTTTCATTATTTCACAACTGACATTTGGCATTTCCTTTAAAAATCATGGATTTTTTAAAAAATTATTCTGAGAAAGCAAACGTTAAGTACTTCTGTTCTAGAGGCTGATAAATTCCTCTTAGGGCTCAGGTAGTGCCTCATACTATGGTCCCTGAAAACAGGCCAACCCAAAGTACAGATAACTGTGATAAGTAGGAAGAACGCATGATAAAGTCAGTTGTGGGGTTTTTTCTATAACTTTCATTAAAAGGAAAGACTGTCACTAGTTAGCTCTAGTCATTTTTGTTTTTCAAACTAAAGTCAAAATACCATGTAGAAAAAGATTTTAAGAAATTGAAAATGCCTCAATATAGTTTAGCTTATGATTCAGTATCATGGGGTTAAAGATGGGGGTCCTTAGGTATTCCTCAATAAAGAATTATACTTTTGCACACAGTCCAATTAGAATTAATGTGGTCTTTTATTTGGCACTACGGTAGGTTACCGGAAGTCAAAAATTTCACCTCAAGACAAGGAGAGTTTAGAAACATTCTCCTCCTAGTACAGAAGGAAGACAAAAGATTTTATAGAGAATAGATGGGGTGTCCATTTGAAAACTGGAAAGTTCCCTTTTGGGGTGGGGTAGGGAAAGCTTGATAATCAAGGGGGACTTTTTTTTAATGATGGTCCTGACATTTGGGGTTATCTCTGTCTCCTACCTCTGGTCAGGTAGTAGCCATGCATAATTGACTTTCCTGCTATAGAATTTTATCTCCCCTTACTTCTTAGGTGTGTTTATTCTGATATCTAGTTGGTCAATCTAAACTTTTATAGTCCCTCAATATGTCTGTCCTGTCATCTTTTGTTTTGCTTCTCAACAAGATAAACTTCTTCTGATTTATCCTAAATCCCATGTCATTCAGTGTGAGTTTTTTCTATAAAGATATAATAATGTTAATAGGGAAGCATAAATTGCTACTTAATTCTCACTACTTTTGTTTTACTAATAGTCAAAATAGAACATAGAAAAAGATTTAAAGTTATACAATGTGATATGGTTCAAGTACTTTTTTGTCCCAAACTTCAATTGCTATTAATCATTGTTTATCATAATTCTGGTTTTCCTTCTTAGGGCTAAGTAGAAAACACTTTTAAACTCACAATGGGCTTTTCTTAGAGTCAGAATCTTTTTGGCTCTCTCTAATTCAGGCATGGTACTTTAGGCGGGGCAATGAGGGTTAAGTAACTTGCCCAGGGTCACACAGCTAGTAAGTGTCAGGTGTCTGAGATTGGATTTGAACTGGGGTCCTCCTGAATCCAGGGCAGGTACTTTATCCACTGCACCACCCAGCTGCCCTTAGGCATGGTACTTTATACTTGAGTTAACCTTACTCTACAATATCTCCCATGAGTTGTCATCTGGCCTACACTTGAAGTCCTTTGGAGGAAGTCATTATTCGCAGCCCATTCCAGGCTCAGACCACTCTAATTGTTAGGAAATATTTCCTTATGTAGAGCTAAAATTGGCCTCTTTAACATTTTCTACCCATTGTTCCTAGTTCTGCCCTCTCTGAGGCCAAGCACAACCTAACAGCTCTTTAAAATCAACAAAGACAATTATCACATCTATTCACTTTACTAGCCCACTCTATCAACCCTTACTCCCATCAATTTAGGTCTTCTCTTCCCTAAGCTGGGACCCTGGTTCTTTTCTTTAGAATTCCAAAGCTTCATGTGCTCCCTACTTCAGGTATTAAAAGCTTTTAATTATCTGATTTCCCAAATGATGTTAACTAGACTGAGGTCTATGACTATGAATCTTAAAACCTTCTTTCTATAGTTTTGATCTGCTTTAAGATCATCTTCTTTCTTATGTACCTCTTGAAAGACAGAAAAAAAAAGCACAGAAAGTTTCAGGCAGTTGAGTGGTGGCTGATTCACACTGGCATATGATGTCATGGCTTTTATTCCTGGCTCCTTGCTTGGATCTTCTCTCCCATGAATTTCTGGGCACTCTTCTTACATTACAGTTGCTCTCTGGGGTATCCATTTTGGTAGACATTCCTGAAGAGCTTTCTCCTCATTCCTTTTGGAGTTAAAACTCTTATGATTGGATTGATAAGATGCTAGGCAAGTACTTTCCTATTTTAGATACACTCTACCTCTGGATAAGAGATTTTTGCCATACTTTAAAAATCAGTGCCTCCTCCTCTTCAAGTTCTGGGCCCGCGATTGGCAACATGACTAAATGCACCAAGAAGGTCAAAATTGTTGGTAAATACAGAACACATTACGGTGCATCCCTCAGAAAAATGGTGAAGAAAATTGAAATTAGCCAGCATGCCAAGTATACCTGCTCCTTCTGTGGCAAGACCAAAATGAAGAGATGGGCTGTGGGTATCTGGCATTGTGGATCCTGTATGAAAACAGTAGCTGGTGGTGCATGGACCTACAATACCACCTCTGCAGTTACAGTCAAATCCGCCATCAGAAGACTGAAGGAATTGAAGGACCAGTAAAATCTTCTCCCCATCAAATATCTGTAGCCCATAGTCCAACAATAAATAGGTTAATTTATGGAATAAAAAAAAATCACTTTGGTTTTTAATAGTCAAAAAAAACCATCAGTGCTGGGGCAGCTAGGGGGTGCAGTGGATAGAGCACTGGCCCTGGATTCAGGAGGACCTGAGTTCAAATCTTGCCTCAGACACTTAACACTTGCTGTGTGACCCTGGGCAAGTCACTTAACCCCAATTGTCTCCCCCCCCCAAAAAGAAAAAAAATCAGTGCTAATTCTTTGTAAGTCAGAGGTTATTTATATTACTTTCCTCCAATCAACTGAGTTATTCCCCCATGTCTAGGTCAGATAATTTCCCAAGTGTCTTTGGTTTAACTCTGAAAAGGGCAGGAAGTTAGTACATTCATTTCAGTGTGGGCTCCTAATATTTCTGTTTCAGTAACCTTCTGTTAGTGATCCTGTTCTGGGACCTATGGAATTTAACTATGTCCTCAGCTCTGAAACATTGAATTTGAGGGAGATATGCATATTTCAGATGACTAAGTACATGTGCCAAAGCAATTTTATCTACTCCGGGAGGAAAGAAGGGGAGGAATACAGAGAGAAGAAAAAGAAAAGGAGGAAGTCAGGCAGTAAGGAGAAAGCATAGGATGCTGGAGTCAAAAAGCCAGTTTTGGAGTCAACAAGCATTTTTAAAGTGCTTTGTATGTTCCAGGCACTTTGCTAGGCATTAGAATTATAAGTAAAAACAAACATTAGCTTACATGCTAGTGGTGGAAAAGAACACATTAAAGGAAGCCAAAAGTGGGAAAAGGAGAGAGACTGGAAGGGGGATGAAGAGGCAGCCTTGCCTTGGGCATGGTGGATAATGTCTGATGGTATAGCCTGGAGAGGAATGAAATTTGCCTGACTTGGGTACCTTCCTTGTTCTGTGAAAAGCCATACAATCAAAGGGAGATGCCACAGGAGCAAAGGGTACTTCCAGTATGTGAATTCTGGGACTGAAGTTAACATCTAGTCATCTTCCTCTCATTTTATACATGAGGAAACTGATGACCAGAGGAAGGGAAGTGACTTGGCCAAGGTCATGCAATTAATTATTATTTTAATATTATATTATTATTGTTATACTGTTAATTATATCATTAATTTGTAACAGTTTCCAAGGTATCTTTGGTGCATTTCTCAAGACTGTATTGTAAGTTGGCATATTCATTTCAGCTTTGGTTTCTGGTATTTGTTTCAGTAGATAATAATGTTAAATTGCATTAATAATATAGTTATAATAATGATGATTGACATAGAACATTAAGGTTTACAAACTGTGTTCCTAACAACCACCTTTGTAATATAGGTTTACAAATATTATCCCCATTTTACAGATGAGAAAACTGAGGCTCAGACGAGATAAGAATCTTGCTGTTAGTCTCTAAGGCCATTGCTACTAAGTGTTAAAAGCTAGGATTCAAACTTAAATCTCCATACTTCAAGTCCATATCGCACTGGAGCCAGAGCCCAGGACAATTTCTCCTTATGGTTTCTTCTAACCAATGTGAGTGGATGTTACCATGGATCACTGAGCCTCTTCCCTTCCTACTCTTTTCCTCCTACCAGCTCCACAGTGAAGTGGAAAAGCCCCTGATGAACTTCCGTGAGAATTTCAAGAAAGACATGAAGAAGTGCGACCATCATATTGCTGATCTGCGGAAACAACTAGCCAGCCGATATGCCTCAGTGGAGAAGGTAGGCTGTCCCAGAGCATGGGAAGGAACACCTGATTGGCAAACATAAATGGTGGATGGAGAAATCAGGAAACAACTGCCTACATTGAAGTCATGCAAACAATGCTCCCAGAGTCCCACAGTGACAGTGAAGTGGGGCGGGATCTTAATATACCCCAATCCACAGTCAATAGAAGTAGACTACAGCAGTCCTCTCTCAACTATCCCCTGTACTCATTCTATAATATTTATTAAACACCTGTCATGTTATACTGACTTGCCCAAATTCCTACAGGTAGTAAGTAATAGCAGTGAGATAATCAAATTCAGGTTCTCTAACCACAGATCCAGTATAGGATTATGCTATCCCTCCTAGCTCTTGCTTCCCTTGCCCTTTCCCCATTAGTAAAGCACATACTTTGAGCTATTTTCCTAGCAGTGTGAATGGGTTTATTCTTGTTGCGGTAGTTGGGAAGGACCCATGCTCCCACTTAGAATGGGCTTCCTGAGTTATACAATGAAAGGAATCAAACAACCATAAAATATCAGAACTGGAAGGGATGTCAGCACTTATTTAGTCCAACCCCATCATTTTACAAGTGAGAAAACTAATGCTGGTGGGTGGGGGGGTGAGGAGGAGATACGATCTTCATCTCTTCTAATTTTTTAAATGATATGATCTTTAATATTAAGGTTATGTATCCATTTTGAGCTTATTGTGGAATGGGGCATAAGATGTAGGTCTAATTTCTGCCAAGCTGCTTTCCAATTTTCCCAGCAATTTTTATCAACTAGAATCTTATCAAATAGTGAATCCTTTTCTAAATAATATATGGTTGTTTGAGGGGCAGCTAGGTAGTGTAGTGGGGAGAACACTAGACCTGGAGTCAGGAAGACCCGAGTTTAAATTTGGCTTCATTTACATACTAGCTGTGTGACCCTAGGCAAGTCATTTCACTCAGTTTCCTCATCTATAAAATGGAGTTGATAGTAGCACCTAGCTCCCAGGGTTGTTGTGAGGATAAAGTGAGATAATTGTACAGAGGTTAGCATAGTGCCTGGCATATAGTAAGCACTAGATAAATGTTAGCTATTATTACTAATCATCATTATCAAACACTGAGTTATTGAGTAGACAGGAAAGGTCATGCAGCAAGTCAGTGGCAGATTTGGAACTAGAACCTAGAGTAACATTTATTTCTGAACACATGATCACTAATTCTTCTGCTACTCCATTGTGTGATTCTTGGCTCACAGGTCCAAACAGAGGGGAATGTTATGTATGTTCCAATTTAGGGTCTGATAAACTTTGTAGAACGGTGAAATGGAATGAGAATGTAAATTGGTCATCTATACCTGGTTTCTGTCTGTTGCTTACTCTGCCACTGTATAGCCATACGACCTTAGAAACATCATTTGACTTCTCCGGGGCTCTGTTGCCTCATCTATAAAATGGGAAACATGACTTACCTGCCTGAAAAGAGGACTGGACTATTATTCTTCTTAGAGCTCTTAAGAGCTGTGTTTTCCCTGTTCTGTTTGGTCTAAGGCACGGAAGGCCCTTACAGAGAGGCAGAAAGACCTGGAGATGAAAACCCAGCAACTAGAAATCAAACTTAGCAACAAAACTGAAGAGGACATTAAGAAAGCCCGGCGGAAGTCTACACAGGCTGGTGAGTTCCCAGGATTTGCTATGGGCTAAGAATCATACCCTCAGGGGCAGCTACGTTGCACAGTGGAGAGAGCACCGGCCCTGGATTCAGGAGTACCTGAGTTCAAATCCGGCCTCAGACACTTGACAGTTACTAGCTGTGTGACCCTGGGCAAGTCACTTAACCCCCATAGCCCCATAAAAAAAATAAAAAAGAATCATACCCTCATTTGCTTAAAAAGTTCTATTTTCCCCTGCTCTCCTTTACATGTTTTAGAGACTCTGATCAGCTTTGGTGGGTAGGTGGGTTGAGTCCCTGAGAGGGTGGGACACTGGAATGAGAGAATAGGGGGGGCAACTAGGTGGCACAGTGGATAGAGCACCGGCCCTGGAGTCAGGAGTACCTGAGTTCAAATCCAGCCTCAGACACTTGACACTTATTAGCTGTGTGACCCTGGGCAAGTCACTTAACCCCAATTGCCTCACAAAAAAAGAGAGAGAGAGAGAGAGAGAGAGAGAGAGAGAGAGAGAGAGAGAGAGAGAGAGAGAGAGAGAATAAGAGCCTGAAGGGAAAAAAATGGAGAGACCAAAGGAAACTTAAGCCTTATCTCCCAGAATACTTCACCCGCTCTTCATCTTTCGGGCCTACTCCAGGGAAACCAGATGCTTCAGAATAAGGTTGTCCCTGCAGATTAAACTTCAGATTGGTGTTGCTGGTATAAAAGGGAGTTGAGGAGTTCTTCTATGATGAAGAAAGCTGCTGGGAAGAATATAGGCAGCCAAGAAAAGGGGAATCTTGGACAGATACTTCCTCATTTCCTTGACAAGATTGGGTTTTTGCAAATTTACCATCTGGATTAGGGAATAGGGCCCAGGGAGATTTCCTCCCTCCACCATCAGGAGATGTTCACAGCCAAACGGAAGAGATCACCTCCCAGAACTAAACTACTGCTAGGTTCTGATTAATGTGAATAATGCATCCACTTGAAGTGGTCACCTATTTGAATTCACGCTGGCATATTTCCATTGGGCTGGAATCAGTTACCATATTTTATATAAATATCACTTCAAATAGTGCAGATTTGAATAAATGTGAATATGTGTATACAAAAATGCAAGTTAGATGTCTTGAATGAAGCAAGTATTGGTTTGGCTTCGATTTTAACTAACTCCTCATATTACCCTGCCTGAGACCAGATGCAACAGAGAAAGGCAAGTCATTACCCCTGACCCGATTTTCTCTAGTTCTTCAAATGAAGTCTCTACTGCCCCCTCGTGGGGAAAATTAGTTGATCCCAGAAGTATAGAATCCTTTCAATCCTATCTAAAGTCCCATGGGTGGGGAGGGCCAGATTGACTTTGTGGAAAGGTTGGTTTATAAAAAGTGTGATGGAAATGTTGTTTTATTACTCTTACATACAGTAATTTTAAAGAACTGGATAAAATGAATGAAATGTCACCAATTACAAGATAAAGAAACATGATGTGATGAGGATAGTGAATTTATTGTCAGAAGACCTAGATTTCCACCCAACTTTCATTTGACCCCTGTGTGACCTTGTGAAAGTCCCCTCTCTTGGTCTCATCTTCATAAAATTAAAATGACGACATGAAAATAGGAAGGGAAGTACTGCTTGTGGGAGTAATTTTAGAATCCTCTATCTGAATGCAGTTGGACCATTAGTTTGTTAGAGCAAAAATTAAAACCAATGCCAAATTAGTAGAAAGGAAAAAAAATACAAAGAAAAAAGCTTCAATTTGGCCTATTTAAATAGCTTCAGCTTGACTTATTAATTCCCTCCCCCCCCCAAAAAAAAAAGTAAGGGAAATGACAGACAATGGCACAGATAGACTACCACCATTTTTTATTTTTTATTTTTTGGTGAGCAGTTGGGGTTAAGTGACTTGCCCAGGGTCACATAGCTAGTAAGTATCAAGTGTCTGAGGCTGGATTTGAACTCAGGTCCTCCTGAATCCAGGGCCAGTGCTGTATCCATTGCACCACCTAGCTGCCCCCTACCACCATTTTTTATGGGAGTTAAAGCACTTGTCATAATGAAGACAAAAGAAACCATTGCAGTCAGCTTAGCACCTATGGATTAAGGAATCAAAATCTAGGTTAAAATCCCAGTTCTGCCACCTGCTATATTGTGTCTTTGGGCAAGTCATAACCATTCTGGGCCCAGTTTCCTATAAAATGAATAAGTTGAACTATGATCCCTATGACATCTTCTAGAGATCTAAATATATGATCTGCAAAATAAGACAGTTGGACTAATTGATTTCCAAGGTCTATTCTTGCTCTAAAATTTCTGTTCATTAATCCTGGGCAATTACAGTGATGTGTCACAAGTCGCCAATTAGTGATACTTGTCCCTTTTTTTATTTAGCATTTTATTTTCCCCCAATTATTTTTAAAAACAGTTTTTACATTAATTTTTAAAACTTTTCAGTTCCAAATTATCTCCTTTCCTCTCTTCCTCCTCCCATATTGATAAAGAAACCATAGACCAGGGGCAGCTAGGTGGCGCAGTGGATAAAGCACCAGCCCTGGATTCAGGAGTACCTGGGTTCAAATCCAGCCTCAGACACTTAACACTTACTAGGTGTGTGACCCTGGGCAAGTCACTTAACCCCCATGGCCCTGCAAAAAAAAAAAAAAGAAAGAAAGAAACCATAGACCAAAAAAAAACCCTCAAGAAAAATAAAATTAAAAAATATGCTTCAATCTGTATTCAGACATTATCAGTCCTTTCTCTGGGGATGGATAGCATTTTTTAAGTCCTTTAGAGTTCTCTTGGATCATTGTATTGCTGAGAATAGCTAAGTCATTTACAACTGATTGTGTCTTAATGAGTTGTCAAAACCAGTAGAGCTGAGAATATCTGAGTCCTCAATGAATTTCATTCTCCCTTTTTTTTCCAGTAGGGTCTAGTTCCATGCCCTTCAGGGTACCATTCCATAATACCTCAAATGTCCCAGAAACTTGGGGAACCATGGTATTATATAGGATGACTGGATTTTTGAACTGAAAGCACTCTCAATTTACAGATGAGGAATGTGAAGCTTAGATATATTAAGTGACTTGTGTACAGTTACACAGGTAACAAATAATGGACCCAGGGTTCAAATCTGGATCTTTTAACTCTTCATTGAGTGTTCTTTCCACATGGGTCAAGGAACAATTATTGAGCAACTGAACAAGGTAGACCTTGAGGGTTGTTGAGAAAGTTCATTTAATGAAGGATTCCTTGGTTTCACGTTAGGTTAAAGTACATTTAACCTTAATGTTTAGTGCTAAGTTCCAACATCTATGCTGTACCGCAGCATAACCTTAGGGTTAACTAAGCCCCCACTGTTTATATGACTATAGGAAGAAAAATCACCATAGAGGTGGGAAAATAAATGTGTCAAGGGCCATGGAGGGAAGATAACTTTGTTCCTTCTGTGTTTGCAGGAGATGATCTGATGCGCTGTGTGGATCTCTATAATCAGGCCCAGTCTAAGTGGTTTGAAGAGATGGTGACAACCACCTTGGTATGGATCTGTGACTACCCTCCAAACTCCCTTCAGAGCATGGGTGGCATCCTCTTCAGTGAAGGGCGAGGTGACCTGTGTGACAGGCTCCATTGTACAGGAACTCAGGGGAGTTCTTAGCAGAATAGTAAGGGAAATGGAGGAGGGCCAGGAGACTTGACTCCTGATAGCTAAAATTTCATCTACTATAATAGAATCTAAGATGTGGGTCTAGGTGTAAGGTCATTTGTCTTTTTCCTCTTGAATTACCTAATCTAGCCATCAGTCCAAGATAAATGATCACAACTCTACAAATCTTTTACTATGAAATGAGCATAAGATTTAGAGCTGAAAGGAGGTGTTAATGATAAACTTATCAATTCTCTCCTTTTTACAACAAGAAATTGAAGCTCAGTGACTTGCCTAAGGTCACAAGGTAGTGAGTAACAGAGCCAGCATCTCAACTCAGATCTTCTGATTTTAAACCTAGTATTTTTTCTACTAGGTCTGTATTTTTTATTTTTTTTATTTGTTGATAGATTTTTGTTCTGACACAACGAATACTTCTCCCCAAATACCCAAACAACCTCACCCCTAGTGAATTAGATTCCCCAAAATAGTTAAATAAAACTACTTAATAGCATGATTACATATGTCCTTGAAACCTATAATTTTTTTAAGGATTCTTTCCCCACTTTTTCTTTTCCCAAGTGACTGATTGAATTCCCACCTGCACTGAGAGCAAGAAGAATAACTTCCCAGGCTGCCTCTTGGTAGTTCTAGGTCTTGGCATAATGCATAAATTGTTTTAAGGAGGAAAAGTAAAGTGACTTCACACTGCTCTTAGACCCAAGTGGGGAGAGTATATCTATGTGCCATATTCTTGTGATGCCCCAGTAGAGGAAAAGAGAATTCCTAACATTAACAATATGTACAATATGATACACAGTAACCCCGTCCCTGCTGAAAAGGACTCAGACTATTCAGAACAGCTCTGACCATCCTGGGGGTACAGTACCCCTGACACCAGCCCCATGTTTCCCTGATTTCTTTCTGACCACAGGCCAGCACTCAGGTATCTACTTTCCAAGTGTGGGTGCAGTGAAGTGGATTTAATGTCATGTCATTTTGAAAAGACATGTTTTATGTTGCCGAGCTCTCATAGTTACACCTTGTAAAAATTGCCCATTATTAACCCAGCTGTCCTATCCTCTCAAAGCATCAGCCAGCCAGAGGAGATTAGAGGCCCCCACCTGGGATAATGGCCTAGTTTTTCCCCCAGTTAATCTCCTAATTAGTTCCCAAGCTGAACCCCCCTGCCTTCACCCCCCCAGTTAATCACTTTGGTGATGCCCTAGTTGTGCACTGAACAGCATGAATTCTGATCAGACGACCCCCCCACCCTCATTCCCCAAACAAGGAGCTACCCAGAAATCAGGCTCCCTTATGGATCTCACAGTATCTGACTATTCTCTAATACAGACTGTAGCTTTTGAGTCCTGCCTCAATTAAGTTCATTTCAAAAAACATGTTTAACTACCTCTTGTGTCTAAGGCATCATGCCAGGCAGAGACAAAAATGAAACTGAGCCTTCCCTGTTTACATTTCCTTGAAATATAGACCACGTACACAAATTAAATATTATGCAAGGGAAACTGGAGAAAGCATAAATTACTGAGGGAATAGGGAAGACTTCATGGAGGAAGTGGCATCTGAGTTAACCTGGAAGACTGTTTAGTCAGAGGATTTAGGTTCAAATCTTCCACTTACTTGGGTTCATCTCTTCCATTATATTGTGATCTTGGGCAATTCCTTTCTGGGTCTTAATTTCCTCAGCTTAAAAGTGAGGGGATTGGGGCAGCTAGATGGTGCAGTGGATAGAGCACCGGCCCTGGAGTCAGGAGGACCTGAGTTCAAATCCGGCCTCAGACACTTAACACTTACTAGCTGTGTGACCCTGGGCAAGTCACTTAACCCCAACTGCCTACTTAAAAAAAAAAAAAAAGAGGGGATTATAGAAGTGACCTCCTAGATACCTTCCAGCTTCAAATCTTATCCTCCTATGGCTAAAAAAGGACTCTAGAAGGTGGAGGAGAAGAATCTTTCCAGGCACAGGTTTGTGTAAATGCTTGGAGGGGTGCGAAAGTTTGACTGGAACATCGAAAGCCAGATTATACAGTATCTGAATTGCCAGGCTCAGTGTTTGCAATGGGGAGTGAGGAAGATTTTTTTTTAGCATGATCAGCCCTGTGCTTTAGGAAGATTACGTTCATAGCAGTGTGGAAGGTGGATTAGAGGAAAGAGAATGGAAGCAGGGAAACCAATTAGTTTATTATAGTAGATAGAGAATAGCGGTAAGATGAGAAGTGGGGAGGGAGATAATAAGTGGAGAGAAAGGGGATGGATACAAGAGTTGGTTATGGGAGTTCATTAAATCTTCCAGGAAAGAGAGGACATACACTAATGAGTCTGTGAAGGAGCAGAAGAAGAAAAGAGCAGTATTATCATGGAAACCAAGAAAGTGGAAAGTGTCCAGAAAGAGTGGGTGGTCGGCTGTATCAAAAGCCAAAGAGAATGAAGACTAAGAAAAGACTAATCAGTTAAGAGACCAGCAGTACGACATTTTGGAGACAGTAATTTTAGTAGAATGATAGGGTCAAAACCAGATTGTAAAAGATAAAGAAGTGGGTGTTGAGACTGTAGAAACAGCAAATGAAGAGGATTCTTTCTATGATTTTGGCAGTGAAAGAAAAGAGGGTTTATACAACAATTTGAGGTCATGGTCATGGTCATGGTCAAGTAGAGGGATTTTTAAAGGGTGGAATGAACCTGAGTGTGTTTCCTCCATAGCAGGAAGAGAAAGAGGTAATAGCTACTGAGAGATTGGAAAGAATAAATATGAACCACTGATGGGGTAAGGTCCTTGACAGTCAATCAAGAAGGAATACAAGTTTTGCCAAGACACAATGAGATCAGATAACATGAATTTGTGGTGGGTGTAGGTCCTGTAGTAGCCTTTCCTCAGTGGTGTTCAGTAGTTTGATTGTTCAAGAGGAAAACATCGGTGGCAGGAGAGATCCAGGATTGCAGGTAGGCAAAGTATGGATGGTCCAAAGGGGCAAGGAAGTAGAGAACAGTGAACTGATCAACTTTAGGGTTAAGACTTTGAAGAAAGAAAAGTAGGGCTACATCAGGGTTGAAGGGTTAGGAGCCCAAGGATTTTATTTTCTTCTCAGCCATGTAGCAGTGGAACAGGCCCAAGTTCAGAATCTGTCAAAAATTCTTGAATCCAGGAGAATCCAAAACTCCCAGTGCTTAGTACCCTGAGGTCAGTCTCCACTGAAATGACAAAGTACAGAGAAAAAAATGCTCAGAGACACCAGAGTGCTTCTCTTTTCCCTGCAGGAACTTGAGAGACTGGAGGTGGAACGGGTAGAGATGATTCGGCAACATCTGTGCCAATATACACAGCTGCGGCATGAGACAGACATGTTCAACCAAAGTGTGAGTTCCTAACATCTATTATTATGACCTAGTAAATAAGAGTGTCCTAGCAAGAGATAGGGAGCAGGATCAGTACACTGAGGGCCCAAAGGTAGACCAGATGAGTATTCAGCAAATGCATCTGCTTTTAGTATGAGAAATAGGTAGCATGGTACAATGGAAAGAACTGACTTTGGGGTCAGGTTCAAATCCCAGCTTTGGTTCTTATTGCCTGTGTGACCTAGGATAAGTCACTTAATTCCCTGCATCTCAGTTTCCTCACCTGTAAAATGAAGAGGTTAGACTAGATAGTTTTGAAGGTCCTTTCCAGCACCAAATCCATAATCCTATAAATTCACCAATGAAAGAATAATCATCTGAATTTTCCCAGAAGCCATTCTCAGATCATATAATGGGGAACTTGAAAATCACTTCTACTTATATAATGGTTCACTGTACACAAAACACTTTCCTGACAGACCAGTGAAGAACACAGTGGAAATATTATTATCTTCTTTGTAGAGATGAGAAAACAGGCCTAGAAGGAAATGATTTTTTTTTTCACAGTATCAGAACCAAGACTAAGAATATAGGTCTGACCTTCCGTCTGCCACCTGAAAGGGCTGAGGGCTTCTTTCTTTCTGACCAGCAGCAAGCCTATTGGGTATCAACACTTCCAGAACTCAACTCCGAACCCCATCCAGTACTGTGCTATTAAGTTTATCACTTACCATTTATCAGATGCCCTACTATGTGCCAGGCACTGTGCTAACCACTAGGGATACAACAAAAGGCAAAAAAAATCCCTGCTCCCAAGGAACTCACAGTCCAATGGGACTGGTCAGAAGAAAAATTTTAGTCCATAGATAGTCTGCCAAGACAAATCACCCAACTATGCAGGGACAATCAAGTCCCAAAACATTTATTTAATATTTATCTGGTCCTTAATGGGATTGGAAGACTGGATAAATTTGGATGCCAAGGGATTAGGACATTGGTTGGCTTTGGACATGGACAGATTAGAGCGTCAGTGTGCTTATACCTGGACAACTACAGCTGGAAATACAAGCTGTTAGTCTGGGGTACGGCATCTAGGAAAAAATAGCAACTACTTTCATCCAGAGAAATTTTAGGGTGAAGGAATCACTTGATATTGGTGGGCCCAACCACACTCTACAAACACCAAAAGCATGTGGCTTTGCAGGAGGCAGTGAGGTAGGGAACTCTATCTAATAAAGTACTACCTGAATGGAAGACCAATGTCACCTTATCTTCTTTATATCATTTCCTAAAATCTTGGCAGCTGCATTCATATATTCATAGAATCACAGAAAGTTAGAGCTGGGAGGAACCTCAGTCTAGCCCCCTCATTTCAAGGAGGAAATTGAGATCTAGAGAGGAAAAGTGACTTAATGGAGGTCATTCAGACAGTCACAACTGACACAGCTGGTCCTTCTGATTCCTTTTCCAGTTTTCTTTCCATTCCCTTGAGGTCTCAGAACATTTTATTCAAGAGCAATAGTTGTGAGGTAGAGCTGGTTCAGTGAATATTAATAATTATAACTTACATGACCCTAGCACCATAAGTGTGACAAAACATTTTTCCCCAACTACTCTGAGGTAGGTAGTATAGGTATTGAGGGGCAAAGCAGGTACCATAGTGGATAGAGGGCCAGATCTGGAGTCAGGAAAGACTCATCTTCCTGAGTTCACATCTAGCCTCAGACACTTAATAGCAGTGTGACCCAGGGCAAGTCACTAAAACCTTGTCTCAGTTTCCTCATCTGTAAAATGCACTGAAGAAGGAAATGGCGAAGCACTCCAGGATCATTGCCTAGAAAACCCCACATGGGTCATGTAGAGAGTTAGGACATGACTAAAAACGACTGAACAGAAATAAATGTCATTATGATTCCTATTTTATAGATGAAGAAACAGATCTGGGGAAGGGAAGTGATTTTCTCAGTCACACGGCTAATATGCACTAGAGCTGAGATTTTTGAAGCCTGGTCTCCCAGTGCTAAGTCCAGTGCTCTTTTTACTACACCAGGCTCTTAATAGAGAAGAGATCCCAAGCCTCTTCTCCTCACACCTCTCCCCTGACTATCCTTTCCTCTCTGCCCTCTTTAGACAGTAGAACCCGTGGATCAACTCCTGCGGAAAGTGGATCCTGCTAAAGACAGGGAGCTGTGGGTGAAAGAACACAAAACCGGAGATATCCGACCTGTGGATATGGAAATCTAGACTGAATGAGTCAATCCTTGAATGGGTTTATTGTTGGGGTTTGGGGTTCCCATCAAGAGAAAGGGCTCTTTCTTTGGGACCCGCCGTCATGCCAGGAAGGATTTGTGCTGCCATCCCATCCATTGTCCTGTTTGGTGAGGTAGTTGGAGTGTCTCCGTTCCCCATCCCAGACTCAGAAGACAAACACTTACACCCTTGCCTTTATCACCATCACTAAAAGCCCCCAGCTCCCTATCCTGTGCTTTTCTGAGAGCAAACTGAAGAGTTCAGTTCCTGGAATATGGCAGTGGTCTGTTTATAGTCATGTGTCATGCTTAAAGACCCAGCCTGTATAATATGTTTGTGATTCTTATGGGGTCATCAGGGTCCAGTCTTCCTCAAGCCTAAGAGCTCCTCCTCTCCATGGAATCTAAGGACTAAGGGAGTTGTCAACTCCTTTCTCCAAAATGAGTACCAACATGAAATGGACTGGGGTGGGAGGAGGTACCTGCATAGTTGGAACGTCCCTTCTACAACTATCCAAGTCCTTTGTTTGTGACCTGTCTGGAACTGGGAGCTTCTGTAACATTTCATCAAAGAATCATCTACTAGGGCCCAAGAGGGAATCCTGAAAATGAGCATTTGCTTCTCTTATCACAAAACAGAACCTGCCCTTCTTTTAAAATCTATAGTGATAATGGTGGAACTACCTCATTAGACAAACTGGCCCCAATTTTGAGTGTTCCCCTTTTCCCTTCCCATTTGCCACAAATGTTTTTGTTTTTGTTTTCTTTCTACATGGATAGTTCTTACCCAACTTTTTGGACCTATGTCCTCATGTGCTATTGTTCTGGGGAAACATCAAGTCAACAATCCAAGCCAGTTAGGTTTGTTTTTTGTTTTTTGTTTTAGATTACCCAGTCTCACCATGTGATGCTTTTTAGAAATCCTTAGTTTTCAGTGTCTCATTCTGCTCATTCCAGTGGTTTGGGAGCAGATCTCAGGGGCAGGGTGTTAATTACCTGCATCCTTCCCCCTCACACCATCATTTATGTTTACTGCTCTCACCTAGCATCTGTCCTCTCTGCTTACATCAAAGTGATTGAGTATTTTTAGGCATTGAGGCCCAGGATGTTGGGTTTAGAATGTGGTGATATGGATCCTGTATTTGGCTCCCTTCCTTATTCAGTGCCCCTTGGGTCGTCACATTTGCCATCTTGTGCCATCTTCCCAGGTCCTAGTTATAATTTTCAAACCCAGGTCTTTGATAACAATATCCTCCAAAGTTTTCTATCAACAGGAAATCTCTTTGTTTCTCATTCATAGAATCTTTCCAAACCCTACCAATTTCTTTGTTAGAGGATATGGCTCTCCCATTAAGATTTCCTAGTGATGATTCTAATTGTTTTGATTCTTCCCTTCTTTTTGGCTGCTTCTCCTTACCCTTTACACTTTATTTGGCACTACACAAAGTTTGTTTTTCTCTTTTCAGCTGTTATTCAGTTTTGACCTTCTGTTTTGTGACCTAATTCCCAACAAAACCAAAACCAAAAGGCCAGGGATTGATTAGAATGTTTTTGCCATTGCTACCTTGAGGATCTTAGATGCCTTCTCCCTCATTGTTATGTTTCCCATCTCTCTCACAGCAGCAGCCCTGAAAATTAGCCCTTCAAAGCCCCCTTAAATCTTGTGTGTGTGAGAGAGAGAGAGTGTGTGATAATTTAAAGAGGGGAGTATCCATTAAATCTTAATGCTGGGGCAGCTAGGTGGCACAGTGGATAAAGCACCGGCCCTGGATTCAGGATCACCTGAGTTCAAACACCACCTCAGACACTTGAGACTTACTAGCTGTGTGACCCTGGGCAAGTCACTTAATCCCCATTGCCCCTCAAAAAAAAATATTAATGCTCATACTATGGATTTCACAGACTCCTTAAACTGGACAGAACTTTGGTAACATCCAGTCTAACCTACCTTAAAGATCTAGAGCTTGAAAGAACCTCAGAACATATCTAGTCCAATCCTCTCATTTTACAAATAAAGAAACTGGGGCCCCAGGAGATCAAGGGACTTGCCTAGGCAGTAAGTGTGCAGTTCTTCTTCCACTCTATGATGATACTCTACCGAAGCCTAAAGATATGAAGGAGCACAGTTAGTGGTAGATCTAGGGCATTCTAAGGATTGGCTATATTTCCTCTCCTCTGGTTGTGACTTTAAATTTCTATCTCTATTAGTAGTACTTGAATGGTATTCGACCACCTCAGACAAGGGCAGGAATATAAGGTTTTGCTGGTTGTTTCTTTCAGACTGCCATAGTATTTCATTATTTGTATCCTGTGACTCCTGCTCAGCTCACATGAGCATAGAGTATCTCCTCCTGCCATTTGTTTTGGAAAATAGCCAAGCTACTAAACTAAGAAAAAGGTAGTCACCTTTTTTAAAATTATTATTCTGATTAAGATTCTAGGGAGGAAATCAACTCTAGGAAGCTGACAGTACCAACAGAGTCATTGTGGAATGATGTATTACAAAGAAGATGGAGAAAGGGTGATTAGATTGAGGCTATCCAGTGATACTCAGCTATTGCTCATATGATTGTAGTTCCTTGGTTTCTTCTTTTACAAAATAAGATGTGGATAGACTGGAGAAATGCTGCTGAAGAGGACTGAGTGGATGAAGAATCACCTTTAGCTCAGTAAATATATGTTTGCATGTTTTTCAAGTGCTAAACAAAGAATAAGTAATATTATTATTAACCCAGTTATTCCAGTGAGTTGGATTTATTTTAGTCTCCTTCATTCTAACCTTTAGGGAACCTAAATTTTTTCTTTCTCTCAGTATGGAATCAGCATACCTTTTCTTCCTTCCTACTTCCTACTGGCAAGGTACTGGTTGGTCATTCGTGTACCATCACAGAGCAGGCTTTCTAGGCTTTCTAAAAAAGCTACAAGAGGTTGTGATATCAGAGTAATATGGATGTAGAGCTTGGCAATTAAACTCAACCATTCTTTGGACCAATAGAACAGCCATTCCCTAAAAATGACAGCTTCATTCACCCTATCTCCAATTCATCAAGTTTTAGTGCCTACTTCAAAAGCTGTGAATTCACAGAAGCATGTCATCAATCAAGATGGGCAGGGTAAATGCCTTAGAGTTAGAGATCTTATTGTTTGCTAACTGTTAAAATTTTTTTTATTTGATTGAGTATAAGAGTCACAGCATGAACAGGCGTGAATGGGTTGTGATCCACACCATTGGAGACAGTGCCCATCATAGATCATACTGAAGTATTTTGAAGCTGGGTAAGTAGAAGAAGCTTAGGCTACCAGAATCAGATGGAAGTGCCTGAGTCTTCAGGGACATGAATAACACAAACTCCACAAAGCTGTCAGAGGGCAACTCATGAGCTCTTGTGGACTAAATAATTAGTCAAGTGTTTACTGAGTACCTGTTGTATACCCAGATCTTTCTTCAGATGTTAAAAAACAGTATTCCAAAAGCTTTTGTATGGAACATACTGAACATTGATATATTTCACATTAAAAAATTAACAATAAAACCCCAATAAAGCCACTAACATTCAATATGGATTATCCGGTTGCCATAGCAATCCTACAGTTGATTATTTTTCCCCCTTTAGAAGCAGACTAGCCCTACATCCACCAATAATAAGAACTAGCCCTTTATAATTCCTTGTCTAATTACTCATAATTAGGATTTCAACATCCCCAATATAAATTGACAGTATAATTAAATGGGGGTGGGAAGGGTGAAGACCAGACTCTATTAACTGGCATGCTATCTCTTCTTAGTTTTGTCTATTGTACCCTTGTCACAAGTAGTCACTTGTTAGGGCTAAAAATCAAACATTAGTGAGGGAAGCAAACATGAATAGTTACTAAATTCAGGAATTTATTTTGTTCAACCTTTATATTTTGAAAAATAATTGTTTTTTAAAATTAAGACCAAATGCCTAATTAGTGGTGTCAGCAAGTAAAAGTATTGGCTGAGTCTGGGTTCATTAGAATTTGGAATCCCAAGCTGTGAAATTCAACTATTTGTGTTTTCCCCTGGCCTCTTTAAGCCTTAATGAATGATAGACTTTTATTTCTCTGGGGTCCCCCCCTTCTATATAGTTTCTAACAAGTGGGTAGCTTTCACTTTAATGGGTAACTAGGACCCCAGTTAATTAATTTTCACATTAAAGTGCTTTAAGAGCTATATTATGTCAACTTGCTGTATCACCGTTTAAGAAAGATAAGGTCACTATGCCCATTGTCAGTCATCCCTGCCTCCAGGGAGGAAAATATCCTACCTCCTTTCTTTAAAGGGATGATTTGCATTGGAGATTGGCAACTGGTCCTCTATCTTCTGTTCATTTTCACAGATATTTCTAGCTTAACCACTCTGATTTTCAAATGCAGCAGTGCCCAAGAGCTACATTTTATTCTTGGATTTCCATCACTAGTGTTTTGGGAGTAACTGTTGCCAAATTTTTCTTTTCCACAATACAAAAATTGTAGAGGTAAATTTTATTATTTTACTTCAACATAGGTTCAGGCCTCAGAAAAAACCTGAACCATCATGAGGATTCTGACAAGGTTTCTTATAGAGTAGTAACAGAGAAATAATTATTTTACATATTGCCATCCTGTACATCCCTTTTAAGGCCATTAAAGTTAAAGAGAAGATTGATCCATAATCCCACACTTCCTTTAATGTCATAAAAGTTGAACAAATTTAGTTACATAGAATCATAATCTCATATATCCCTTAAGGAAACAAACTGCATCAAACAATAGGTAAATTAAATCAGGCTACAGATTAAACTACATTTAGAGGATTCACAAATGGGCAATTGAAGAGGAATAAGGTCCAGTAGAGATTCTTCCCCTGGCTTCTTATCAAAGGAGTGCTTAAGGAAATGTTTCAATCAGGTGAGGTCAATATTAAGATAGACTTTTAGTTAACCAAAATATGCAGGAAGAAGGGCCCTGGCTTCCAAGCAATAAAAGGAAATAAATAATTCCTATAACACTTGTTTTCCCAAAACCAAATGTTGGGTTTGGGTTTTTTTTTTATGTATTTTATAGTACTTTATTTCTTTCTACCTATGCTATAATGCCTGGCCAGTTGGGTCTCTGTGTTCATATCATTTAACTATCACTGAAGGACATTTAATGAACACCAAAGGTAGCATGGTTAGTAGGAAAACCATTGGACTGAAATCAGAAGCTCTTGGTTCCAGTCCAACTACTTCCTTAAAATACCCGAGTGACTTTAAATAAGTCATTTCATCTTTGTAAGCCTCAGCTATATAAAAGGGAGTTGAACCTAACCCAAATGATCTCCTTGTTGTGCCATTTCCAGTTTTGTGTAAGTTACTTTATACATGACCAAGCCATGTCTGGACTCCTTCAACCTATCTTTAACTGGACAGTCTTCATAAAATTTCTATCTAACTCTTAGGAAAGGAAGCCCATTACACCTTTGAAATTTGAAAAGTTCGAATGCAGTCACTTTCTCAGAATTCGAGTTGAGGCAAGATAATGTGCCCAGAGTGGTATCAGGAATAGAGCAGACCCTTCTCAACAGGACCCACCTCATGCACCTAGCCTAATTCTTTACCACCTATGTCTCCAACATACCTTCTGTGCCATTTGCAAGAAAAGTTATGGCCTCTAAACCTAAATCTCCAAAGAGGTGAAGGAACCAGGCAGCTCACAACCATTTACACCCGGCCACATACCCGTACATCTACAATTCATGTAGACAACTCTCTGTGCTTTGCAATTTCTCAGCAGCTATGTACATCGCTCAAAATGATTGACATGCCCCACCTCCCTTCCAAATATTTGGTTCTCTACCCCATGTCCATCTGTATCATACTTTCAGGAAAAGGGATATCTAGAAGACAACCTGGAACATTTCCAAAGGACATTTGATATACTCAGAATCAGGAAAAATAGTGCGCAGGGCAAGGGAGTCAAAGTGAGTTCTGGATTGCAATTTGGGGGTCCTTTCCACAAGGTTGCCCACCCTCTGGCTTAGTTTCAACCAGATTCAATGTATTCTCCCACTATCTAGACATGTGTAGTGTGAGCCACCTCATTCAAATCACGACATATGTGTTTGAGGGCAAATAGTTCAGATGATGGGATCAAAACAAATGCCTCATCCTTCCTAAGGCTTTGGGATTTGGAGCAGTCTGTCTTTTTAGGAGCTTCTGTAGGGCGCTATTTCTTGGGGAGTGGTCATCATAGCCTAATAGCTCTCTATTACTTAGTCTGTCATGTAATAGAGGGTGTTGAGTTGTTCCCCTAAACACTTTGAGTTTGAGGGCATCTTCTATCATTACCAGGGTTATGAAATAAGGAATTCAAGGACATATGGGTGCTTTTAAATTGATTGGGGATTGGGGAATGAGATGCCTAAGCATGCCTTGGTGGAAGATCTGGAGATCTTGGTTTTTGGTCCATCTCTGCAGATCTTTTGCTATATTATCTTGGGGCAAGTAATTTCACCAATTCCAGCACACTGGAGCATTTAGAGGGAACCATCTGGGCTTTGTCTGGAAGTCCTCTCACAACCTTACATTATTTTAATTTAGTTTTGTTTTATAATATGCACCATCCCAGTATCTGGTGTCTATTGATTCCAAGAATCCTTCATCTAATGCTAGTGGTTTTATCTGTTAAATGAGTTCAAATTGGATGACCTCTGGGGTCCCCCCCCCTTCTATGTAGTTCTCTTTCCCTCTAACTCATCACTCCCAGCCTTTGGGATCCTGAGGGGAAATTCTGCTGCAGACACCAATGGGGAGCAAGGAACTGAAATGGGGAAAGGGGAGTCAGCAAATTGAGCATTTATAGTTGTTGGCAGGAGGCAGGGTCCCCAGGGTGCAACTCTTTCCTTTTTTCCAGTGATTCTATACCTTCCTCCCCCTCGGGATCAATGATGGATGGGAGGCAGTCATTCTGGAGACATAAGCATACTGCCTTCTAGTATCAAAGTGGAATTTTCTAACAAAATAAACTTGCTTGTTTGGTCTGTTTTCTGTAACTTTTGCTAAATACTTTATACGTTTTTAAAGTTAAAAAGCTGTGTCTCCTGCCAGCATTACTCATTCTGGTATGAATGTGTTTACTTCACATTCTATATCTTTCCATCCTCTTTGGCTTCATAGATTGGTAAATATAATTGATGTAATATAATTTATAAGTAACACTGTTGCAACTCTGATCTTTTTGGAACCTGTAACCCGTTTCTCTTCCCATAATGGCATTAGTGTGTATTAAGGCTGACGAATTAAATGTTTAAAGGGTTTTAATTCTGAATTTGTTATATATAATTGTTCTGTATTATTATAAAGCATTTTCATGAACTTAAACTCTATTTCTTTATATTTTTCTGCAAGTTGGTGTATACACTTCAGATGCTTGGAGTCATTCCATGTAAAATAAACTGTACAGAGACACATATTCCAGTTATGGAGTTGTTCTTTCTAAAGCCCTTTCTTACTCCTACCTCCCTAAATTGGCAGTCATTTCATCCAAGGGATTTGAGGGGCAGCCCAACCAACTGACTGGTTCCACCAATACAAGAGATCATCCAGTCCTGATCTCCTGTAGTCTCCCTTCTCTCCATAAGACCTTCAGTTTTCTCTCATCTCCCATGTGGGTCACTCTTCTCTACTTGCTTACTTCCTCAACTCTCTCCTTTAAGTCTCCTGGCCTATTTATGGCCTATTCTGCCACTGTTCTTGCCTCTTCAATTCATTCAATTTATTGTCTACTATTGTCTACAATTTATATATCTAGCTATAACAAGGCAATGTGATACAATGAGTAAGAGCAGGTCTCAAGGTCAGGAAGACCTAGATTTGAATCCTGCTACCACACAAACTGGTGCTGTGGCCCTGGGCAAGTCGGTTAACCCCTCAGTACACCCCCTCCCCCACACATACCCCTGCAACTTTCTAAACCTATGAATTTCAGAGCAGTTGCCCATCTTTATTGGTAGGATTTCCTCATGGGGAATTCCCTACATCAATGAAACGACAGGCCCAATAAAAAATAGTAGTGAAGTAATAGTAAAAAGGGACTCTGCCAGGCAGAGAAGGCTCTTCCAGAGGTCTTCTGCGTCAGATTTCTCATGTCCTTTGCCTGAGAAGCCTTATTAATCGGTTCCTTTCCTTGTAAATAGACCTGAAGGAGGGAGGGTCAGACGTATTCAGTGTTTCCCAATCTACATACAGTCCTGGGTCTGCATCAAAGGCCCCATATGACTAATAATCGATGCTGGAGGTGGATGCAGGCTGCAATTAGACCATGCTAGAGAGGTTTGGATTTTTGCTGCAAGGAGGCCAGAAGAAGGCGACTCAAGTAGTTATTTCCTGGGCAGTGTAATCTCAGAAGTTAAAATGATCTTGGGGTTTTAAGGAGAGTTTATGGCCCAAGTACAGACTTAACAAACACAATCATAATACATCATTTTCAACAATTTGTTTGCCTAAGGAGCATAAACTTTCCCTTGGATAGAAGATGTTTATGCAGGTTTTCAAATAAACTTCTGGGTCGTGACTCCTAGCAGCATCAACACAGCTGTCTGTATACATACCCCTCATATAGCTCAGTTCCCTCTGAGCACATATCAATCACGACAGAAGAATAGGCCCCAACAAACTCTGACTGGGCCACACATTATTCTGGATTCCAATCCTAGAAGCCTCAACTCTGGTTTTTTTCCACTCTCCTGTGGTAAGGCTGAACAGTCAGGAAGCCCTGGACTGCTGACTGTCCTTAGACCCTTCCCAACTCCTCCACATTTTTCCTTCTTCCCATGTCTTGGCTTCATTTTTCATCCTCAGTTTTAGCCCAGAATTTCTTACCAACCCTCTACCCATTTGGTAAAGTTCTTCTGACTTGCTAAGAAAAGGACTGGAATGAGAGCAGGAGTGACAAAAGAAAGTCTGAAAATGAACGTGCCACCAACAGGAAGAGAGACCTAGCCACCCAGACATCAGCACTGCAATATCCGTGAATCTTTCTGGGGCACTAGCCCCAAGGTTGGAGAAAAGACCCATCAGTGGGCAGATCTTTCCTCCCTGGGGCTGAAGGCTAAAGAGAGAGAGAGAGAACCTCAGAACAGTTAAAGAGAATTCTCATAGTCCAGAAACCAAGAAATACTAGAATTTGAAGGGACCTTAAAAATTATCTAGTTTAACCCCCTCACTTTGAAGAGGAAACTGAGGTCCAGAAAGTTTAAATAACATGCCCAAGGCCATACAGGTAAGTAACTCAGATGCTTAAAACTAGGTGGGTATTGAGATCCCTTCCCATTTTGAAATTAGAAGATTCCATAAATGGCAAAGCCAGGATTTGAACCCAGATCCTCTGACTTCAAATCCAGCCTTCTTTTCACTATACCATAGTGCTTGCCTGGCTTGTCCAAGATCATACACTAATAAGTAAGAGAACCAAGCTTTCAATGGAGATCTTCCAACTCTAAGTACAATGTTCTTCCCACTATACCATGGAAGTCTCTCTTCTTCTCAGTCACCTCCTCTATGATCAGAGGAAGAGCAATTTAGTTGATTGTTCCAGGACAACTTTTCTTGCTGGAAAAAAAAAAATACATTACACTCAGTGAAATACTACTCTGAACACCCTTGCTAATTTGGCATCTGTGGTATCCTGGAGATCTTAAAATGAGGAGTTTGGGCTAGGGATTGCTTTAAATCCTGTCAGTCTCAAGATTTCTCATGTCCTCAGATTCCTTCTTAAATGGGGTAAAACTTTTTCCCCACTTCTCCTGTACAGAATCCCTGGGGCAGAGCTATGACCCTAGGACCACTAGAAGTTTTCAAGTAGAGATAGGATTACTATTTAGTTAAGAGTTAGACTAAATGACCGCTGAAATCCCTTCTAATGATCCAGTTCTGTGACTGTAGTTGCTGCCATATAGTGTATTATTCCAGTTGGAAAATCAATAAATCAACAACAACAACAAAATCATTGAATACAAGGTAGTATGTGCTAGGCTCTGTGCTAACAGGATCCAACACCCACAGGAGGGTTCAGCTGCAAGACAGATGGAAAAATCAAGTGATCCTCAGGATGCAGCAACCAAAGCAGGTAACAATGTACTTTCTTTAGTATCTTCCCCTTTGATGAAACCGTATTTATTGCTGGTGTTGGATAATTTAACAAGGCCAAAGACTTTGGAGTAAAAAAAAATCATTTTTGACTCCGGTAACTGTAGCTGCTGAAGAGGTAAGGCTGCAATACCTATGGAGGTAGATGCCTAATGGGATCTCTACAAGGATTGGCCCCTGGATGATGCCACCAAAGGGCCAGGTTGGAAGTAGGGCTGGTGAGTCAATGCTATCCCTAGGCACTTGGCCACAAGGTAATTGGTTGTCTCTTTCGGGGTTTAAATTGAATGGGAATAGGGGCAGCTAAGTGGCACAGTGGATAGAGCACTGGCCTTGAATTCAGGAGGACCTGAGTTCAAATCCAGCCTCAGACACTTAACAATTACTAGCTGTGTGACCCTGGGCAAGTCACTTAACCCCAATTGCCTCACCAAAAATTAAGCAAACAAATAAATAAATTGAATGGGGAGGTTGAGGTGATAGCAGTAAATACAATGCCTGCTAAGCACACATCAACAAGGCCTTCCCATTCAGCACTGCTATGACTTAGAGAATCACAAAGAGCTTCCTGGGTCCCAAGGTTCAGTCATACAAAGTCACGTGGTTCCTATAGAGGTACTAGCTGAAGCCTTGAGACCACCTACCCTGCCTCTCTACACAACACTACTAACCCAGTTCAGAGAATCAACTTCTGACCTGCTGCTGAGGGCCAGAACCTTTAATTGGAATTAAAAGCAAATTGTAGCTTTGGGCTGTGGTTATGCAAAGCTGGGGGCAATTAGCTGTTTGAAGTCCAAAGAAATTTGGTAAGATACTGATTTAGGTTGCAAGTCCTGTGGAAAATAATTTCCCCCATATTAGCACATAGGCAAAATTCCAAATAGTCCATTATCCTTTTAACTCACATGTGCTCACCAAAGGTTCAATGAATAGGCATGTCCCTGCTCCTTCATGCTTCCTTCCTGCTCCTGATGTATAGATATTGCATTATCACAGAACTTCTTTGCGTGTTTAGTTTTACCTTTAGCAGAAAAGGGGAGCAGCTTTAGACTTTGTGCTCCTTATTCTTAAAAAAATTTAGATGTTTCAAGTCTCCACTGTAATATATTCTACATGTAGCTGCCAAAATGATTTTCTAAAGCACAGGTCCAGCTCTTTCTGTCATTCCCCTGCTTGATAAATTGGTGGTTCCCTATTACTTCTGGGATTTAATTTAAAATTCTGTTTGGCACTTAAAGATCTTCACAACTTGGCTCCAACCTATATTTCCATCCTTACACATTACCCTGCCTCACACATTCAGATTCAGCCTAACTGACCTCCTTGCTGTTCCTCACACAGGACACTCAAACTCTACAGTCTCTCTGCCTTTGTACAAACTATTTCTCCTGCTTTTAATATACTCCCTTCTGACCTCTGATTTTTTTTTTTTAGAATTCCTCATTTACTTCAAAGTTATACTTTACATGGGGTTTAGGATAACTCAGAAGAAGTTTCTCCCGTGAGAAGCAAAACCAAAGATGACCAGACAGCAGACAATCATATAGCGGAATCAAGGGACTATTAAAGTTTAGATTGATCAGATATCAGGACAGACACACCTAAGAAGTAAGGGGAGATAAAATTCTATTGCAGGTCAGGTGTGGCTACTACCTGAC
The DNA here is from genome assembly GCF_019393635.1 of Dromiciops gliroides. NCBI lineage: Eukaryota > Metazoa > Chordata > Mammalia > Microbiotheria > Microbiotheriidae > Dromiciops > Dromiciops gliroides. The sequence continues at coordinate 223,326,369 of NC_057864.1, read as the reverse complement.
CTGAGCTAGAAGGCAGAGATAACCCCAGAGGTCAGGATCATCATTCAAAAAAAAAAATCCCTCTGACTCTCAGGAATATGAAGATCATCCAAGTTTTCCCCACCCCACCCCAAAAAGGAACTTTCCATTACCTAAGGATCTCCACTTTTTTCCCTCATGACATAACTCAAACTCCACTTTTTTTTTTTTTTTTAGGCAATGGGGGTTAAGTGACTTGCCCATGATCACACAGCTAGTAAGTGTCAAGTGTCTGAGGACGGATCTGAACTCAGGTACTCCTGAATCCAGGGCCGGTGCCTTAACCACTGCGCCATCTAGCTGCTCCCCTCAAACTCCACTTATTACATGAGACTTTTCCTCATCTTCCCAGATACTAGTGCTCTCACCACCCACCAAAAAACAAAACAAAACAAAACAAAAAACCCTTGTATTTTGTATGTATATGTGTATTTTTTATATACAGTCCCCCTCTCTCCTTCCTTTTAGGAAGCTGAATATTGAAAAACACCTACTAGGGAGGAATCTTTTAAGAAAAGGTAATTACTATTCATTTCAATGGCACAACTTTTCCAGAGCCCTCAAATTAACACATACAGTACCCATTGATAATAAATATCTTTGTAATTGAGTCTTTAATTAAAACAAAGTTTTAACAGAAAAATGACTTCCAAAACAAAACAAAAACAATGAAAACAATGCAAGTGCTATCACTCACCAAGAAAGGTAATATCATATAATGTGTGGAAAGACAAGAAGAGGGGAGGAGGACTTAGGGGAAAGTCACTTTAACACTTTTTTTTTTCATTTTAGGGGGCCATGAAATTACTAGTACTATAAAATAGTAACTTAAAAAGACGGGCACCAGCTATACAGCTTCAAAAGTGACTTCACCATGCTTCATAGTTTGCAGAGCCAAACTCTTTCTGCAATCAAAATGGAAATCAGTCCTCACAAAGGCAAAGAAAGCCTGGTAAGTTGAAGAAGTAGTGATATTAAATGAAACTCTTCCACATAAAGTCAGATTCTCACATCCCCCATGGGTATATTTAAGGGTATGGCTGGACTCATATGTTCACATGTTGCCTCCTCCCATAGAATCCTTCTAAGGGAAGCTACTGTTTAATTTTTTTTCTTTGTAACCCCAGTACAATATGTGGCACACAGTAGGTGTTTGATGAATGCTTGTTGATTGATTTATTAACATATAAGATTGATCAACAAGACCATTACTGAGCATAATGGCACACACCAGTAAAAACTACCTGCAACTGGGGAGATTAAAGTTGGTGGATCACTTGATTTTAGGAGCTGTGAGCTGGAATATGGCTCAAGCCAGCTGATAGAGTCTCCTCACTAAGGCTGATTCCAATATGGTGAGCCCTACAAGTGAAGTAGCCATCAGGTTGCTTGTAGGGAAGGGGAAGAATTGACCCAGGTCAGGAATGAAGCAGATGAAAGCTTTGGAGGGGATCAGCTACAGGGTCAACGATGAGCAGCCACTATATTTCCAGTCTGGGCAACATAGGGAGACACATTCTCAAAAAAGCTCTAGACAAAATTATAACCCTTGGGGGACCCCAGCCTCCACTTTACCCTCTTTTATTCTCTTCTCACACCAAAGGTACTTTGAATTCACATGCTATGTCCCTTCTTGCTTTATCTCTGACCCTATCTCTCTACTGGCTGAAAAATGACTAATATAAGATATTAATATCTCATTGTGAGAGCTTTTCTAGGTTTATCGCATATTTCATCAAAGATGAAAAACTTTTTTTGTTTTGTTTGGTTTTGGTTTTGGTTTTTGGTTTTTGGTTTTTTGCAAGGCAACAGGGGTTAAGTGACTTGCCCAGGGTCACACAGCTAGTAAGTGTCAAGTGTCTGAGGCCTGATTTGAACTCAGGTACTCCTGAATCCAGGGCCAGCGCTTTAACCACTGTGCCATCTAGCTTCCCCCCTGAAAAACTTTTTAAAAAGAATTTTGGACAGCAGTCAGCAAGGATGTGTATGTGGAGGGTGCTGCCAGAAGGCCGACTACCTCTGCCCACTTTGGGGCAGGGGAACCCAGGTCCTAGTTCTAACTTTGCCTCTCTCACTGTGACATTGGCAAAGTCCCTTCACCTCATTGACCATCAATTTCTTCAAAAATAAAATGAGGTGGATTAAATCAGTTGTTCTACAGCTCTGATCATACGTGATTTTAAGAATGACCATGGAGAACAGCAAGTGTGGGAAACTTATTTGCTCCATTAATGATGAATTTGTAGAGGAAGTTTACAGGCAAAAGATAATGACAGGTCAGTGTATATTAGGGTCTTGGAGTGTCTGGAAAAGGAACAGACAAGGAAAGAAGTAAAGCTAAGAGGAAATGGCAATTGCCCACTGTGAGCAGGGGACTATGAGAGTCTTTGAAAGAAATACACAGTTTAGGTAAGACTCATTCCATGCCCTCATGGACCCTTCAGGGTAATATGCGGATGCCACCAACACAGAACATCAAAAGGGAAGATTAAAGGGGATGCATGTTTTCTATACTATACAACAAAGAAACCTCCCTTTGCAAAGCTTCATTAAAAGCTCACTTTCTTTTCTTAAAATAAGAATTAACCTTGACATTCTGAGCCCCTAAGAGATCGTGATGGAAGGGATAGGGCTCAGGGGACACCATTTCTAAGCCAGAAGAGAATTCACAGTACCTCCTATTAGTACAAGGGGCAGAGAAGTGGCAATCAGATTAGTAATGACCACTAATCCCTCTAATCCCCCACAGGCTTTGTCTCAGTTTGAAAACCTTGGACCCTGTGTCAAAACAGCCTTAGTACAGAGACAGGAGGCTAGCTACCACTTAGCATTTACTGCTTGTCTGGTACCTAACCTCACTCATCCATGGGAAACAGCAAAAGTGGTTCCCTGTCCAAAGAGATCTTGGAGGAGCTGCAGCTGAATACCAAATACAAAGAGGAGGAACTATGTGCCTGGTACCAGTCCTTCCTGAAGGAGTGCCCCAGTGGCAGGATAACAAAACAGGAGTTTGAGAGCATCTACTCCAAATTCTTCCCAGATGCAGACCCGAAGGCCTATGCCCAGCATGTGTTCCGCAGCTTCGACACAAACAGTGATGGGACTCTGGACTTTAAGGAATATATCATTGCACTCCACATGACCACAGCTGGCAAAACCAACCAGAAACTGGAATGGGCGTTTTCCCTCTACGACATAGATGGCAATGGTGCCATCAGCAAAAATGAAGTGCTTGAGATCGTCATGGTACAGTCTATCTCCTCCCCCCCCTCCCCCATCATTGGTTGGCCAGGACATGGTGGATCCAATGGCATAGAAATCACAGATTTTTGGCCTTATGGAGCCAGAGCTGGAAGGGACCTTAGAAGTCATGTAGCCCCCTCCTTTTACAAAGGAGGAAATAAGTTTAGAGGGGGAAAGAGAGTTGGCTGGAGCTAGTTAGTTGCAGAGCAGGGACTAAGAACTAGGTATCCTGATTTCCAGACCAATAAAACACTGGCTCCCATTGCACCCAGGTCCTTGTTCAGCGATAACCTAGGCAGGGTCTGGGTGGGTTTGTTTGATAAACATCTGCTTTCTCTCTATGATCGTCATGAAGTGATTTAAATGGTATTCTTTATGCTTTTTCCCAAACTAATTTGGCTACAGAACTATTTTGAGTTTGGTATATATTAAAGAAAGTCATGGATGTTATTCCAGAGTACCTGAGGGTTTGTGATACTCTCTGGGATGAAGGGTGAAATCAAAGAAGAGACAATTAAGCCTTTTTTCATAACCCCAAATTGCTCTTGTTCAGTTGTTTCAGTTGTGTCTGACTCCTAGTGACCCCATTTAGGAGGTTTTCTTGGAAAAGATACTGGAGCGGCATACTATTTTCTTCTTCAGTTCATTTTACAGATGAGGAAACTGAGGCAAACAGGGTTAAGTAACTTTGCCCAAAATTACACAGCTAGTAAGTGTCTGAGTCCAGATTTAAACTCAGGAAGATGAGTCTTCCTGACTTCAGATGGCACTCTATCCACTGTGCCACCTAGCTGCCTAATGCTAGCTATAATAAATAATTTTGCCATATATGCTTTCATATTTAATATTTAGGAAGGAAAAATATTGCCAAGAGACAAAGTTTCTCATATGACCTCTATCCATACAGCATGCAGAACACAGAAAAAGTGACATTTCTAATGTATTAAACACAATCATGCAATAGGTATTTTTCCTATGGTCTTAAGAGAAAGTTCACCTGCTACAAGGGAAGGCTCTTGGCATTTTCTAATATTTGAATACATTTTCTTTAAAAATGCAAATATAACAAATTCAAATTTTATAATGAGCTTTAAATAGACACTGTTTGAAAAGTGTAGAACTAAGTTAGGCAGCTCAGGTTCTAGTCTCAGTTCTCCTACTTAAAAACCAGCAGTGTCAATCCAGTCAATTGTAGGGAAGCAGGGATTGGAGGAGAGTTGAACTAGATGACTTTTGAGGTCCCTTTCAGTTCTGATGTTGTGTGTAGACATCAAAGACAGTCATTTATATCTATAATAACTGTTGTCTCCTACAGTCTTTATATTTCCCATTTTTAAGCTTCTTTGTTCTTTTGTACTTTGTCTTTTAATCTTTTCTTCCTCGGTTTCCTCTTCTATAAAATAAGGAGGCTGAACTAGATGACCTTTAAGGTCCCTTTCTAAGTCTAAATCTATGCTCCTAGGATCTCCCCTCCCTTCCTCTCCCACCGGTGATTGGCCTTTTGCAAAGGTTTTGTATTCTAATTCTATTCTTATTATGGATTTGAGCAGGGAGGGCAAGGAGTGATTATTTGGTGGGTTTTTTTTCTTTCTTAATGTAAATAGTATTTTTTTTTCCAATTCCATGTAAAGATAGATTTCAACATTCATTTTTTTTTTAAGATTTTGAGTTCCAAATTTTTCTCTCTTCCTCCCTCTTCTCCTCCATCACCAAGACAGCAAGCAATCTGTTCTAGGTTATACATGTGCTAATTATTTGTTTTAAGATTACACATGCTTCTATGTACATTTCTTTAAATTGTTTTTAATATGAACTAGAAAATTATGAACAAATACGAGTACTTCCCTAGACAAAGTCTGCATACATTTGGGGGGGCCGGGCCAATGAGGGTTAAGTGACTTGTCCAGGGTCACACAGCTAGCGTCAAGTATCTGAGGTTGGATTTGAACTCAGGTCCTCCTGAATCCAGGGTTGATGCTTTGTACATTGCACCACCTAGCTGCCCCCCCATCCATTTTTAATTGGACGTTTATTTGGAAAATTCTTTTACCATGCACACAGAATGCGATGAATGGACTACATTCACAGGTTCACTATAGACTGGAGTGGCTGTGATTGACTTGTGTCTTCCTTAAGAAAACACAGTTTCATACTGGTTGTGGGAAGGGGACCAAAGATAATCTATGGTGATTACTTAACCAAACATCTGCCAAGTCCTTAAAGCTCTAGAGATGCCTCATGGGGGTTCCCCTTATTGGGTTTAGAGGCTTCTTTGAGGGGATGTGGGTGCTCCCTGGCGTAAGGGAAGAAAGGAGGTGGAAGGAGATAAGGAAGGCCTGGGGTGGTGGGTAGAAATCATTAAATGTTACTTTTTAAGTTATAGGATTATAGAAATAAGTAGTAAATAGCACAATAATACAAAGAGCATTGGCTTGAAGTAGACACTTGAATACCTATATTCTAGCCTTGGCTCTGACACTAACTCACTGTGAAATTTTACAAATGCAACTTGCAGCCCCAAACTGGGCCTCAGTTTCCTACTATGTAAACAAAGATCCCTCTGTTCCTGCTATCATGCTATGGTTCTATGATTTTAAGTCAGAGTTGGGGCCAGAGAAAAGCTGGGATGTTATCCAAAATTCACATCTTTTCTCCTAGAGAAGCTCTGCTCACTTCATTTTGCAAGATCCCTACCTCTTCAAGCCAAATGGAAAAGGAAATGGTGGGCCTGGGTATTGAAGGCACCAAGACTTATGCCACAGGGTCCTTGCTGCTCCTTCGTATATCATTCAGTGCCCCCCTTTTCCCCACTGTTCAGTCAAAGATATCCTCAACCTATTTCACATTCAGGAAATACTGGGAACTAGAGGAAAATAAATCAGATTCTCTCGTCCTTCTTGGGTTCAGGAAAGAATTTACCAATTTCAAAATTTCTCTAGACATACAGTACAGTTAGTATTGCTATGTTCCATTGGCAGGCTGGGGTAAAGGATGGGGAACAAGGGAGGCACTAGAAGACCCTGGTATGCTGTCCTTATCTCCAAGCCAGGAAGTTTAACCAAGAACTAGAGGAGAAGTAGAACATTTTTTATTTCATACCCTTGCATCCAGGAGAGGCATATGCAGGCCTCCAGCCTGTCCCAGGAATGTCTTTAAAAACTAAGACGGGCGGCAGATAGGTGGCACAGTGGGTAGAGCACCGGCCCTGGATTCAGGAGGACCTGAGTTCAAATCCAGCCTCAGACACTTGACACTTACTAGCTGTGTGACCCTGGGCAGGTCACTTGACCCTCATTGCCCTTCAATCAATCAACAAAAACTACAATAGGCCTAAAGGACCTCCTATGATCCAGAGCTGCCCTGGTATACACACTCCAGGTCCAAATTAGTCCTGGTGTAACCACTCTAGTCTAGATTTGCCCTAGTTGGATGAAGACATTCTGGAATTCTTCTAGAGTTCATAGAATAATAGAAAAATTGAATGAGTAAGGCAGCTTCACTTCCATATTTTACAGAGGAAGAGAATAAGGCTCAGAGAGATTATATTTTATAACCACATTGTGCCCAATGTTATACTTTGTCAAAGGGTTAAGGGATGATGGGAGGGAGAAGAATAGGAAGCCACTGCATTCAAACTAGGCAATCCTCTTACTCCCAATCTTGATCACCACACTGTATAGATTGATGCCCCCAGACTGAGGACCCAAGAGGCAGTATGGTATAATAGCAAGAACATTTGATTTAGAGCTAATGGACCTGGGTTCAAATCCTAACTCTACTCCTTAATATGTGTGTGACCTGGACAAATCATTTAACCTCTCCAAAACTTATTCTTCTCCTCTGTAAAATGAGAGGCTGTAAAAATCTCTGGAGGCAGCTAGGTTGCAAGCAGCAGATAGGGTGCTGGGCCTGGAATCAAGAATACCTGAGTTCAAATCTGGGCTCAAACACTCACTACCTGTTAGACCCTGGGCAAGGCACTTAACCTCTGTTTGCCTTAATCCACTGGAGAAGGAAATGGCAAACCACTCCAGTATCTTTGCCAAGAAAACCCCGGATAGGGTAACGGAGAGTCAGATACAACTGAACAACAAAAAGTCTCTAGGCTGCTTTCAGATCTAAATGGTATGATTCTGTGTACGATTTGAGCAGAAAGTAGACAACATAAGACTTACCTTGATCACTGAAGCCAGTCCCATTTACCACCTAAGCCTGAGCCTGAGTCACATGCTTGGTTAGTAAACTCTTTAAGGCCAATGTATTGTTCCAACACAGGGGCTCCTCTTTAGGATCGGGGCTGAGACATTGCATGGAGCTAATCAAGAGCTAGATTCCATGAAGCAAATAGAAAACCTCCAATTCACATAAATGTCTCCATCCAGCCTACACTCATCTCTTATTTGTATTATGACTTGAACATAGGAATTTCCACTTGATTGGGTGAAATTGCATTGATAGTTTTTGGGGAATTAATCTAGTTCTGCATTTGAAAAGTTGTCTTGTATTTCATTTAATTTGAGGGCCTTTCTGTCATAGGCACCATTTAGAAAGCCATATAATGCCTGAGGGACATTGGGAATTATCTAAGTCAATCCTCTTATTTTATAAAGGAGGAAAGTGAAACCAGAAAGGTAAAGTGACTTGCCTTATACCACACAGGAAGTTACTGGGTGAGCCAGGACTAGAACCCAGATTGAGCTTGAAGTATGGTGGTCCTCAATTCCCATTTCTGGTTTTTCATGAGATTTTCTCATGTGAGGAATAGGTCCATCCTTATTCACACCAATTTGTTGAATGCATGACTAACTCTAGGCTCTGCTTCCCTGTACCATTTCATACAGGCCATTTTCAAAATGATCCATCCTGATGACCTGAAGCATCTTCCAGAAGATGAAAACACCCCTGAAAAGAGAGCTTCGAAGATCTGGTCCTTCTTTGGAAAGAAAGATGACGGTGAAACCAGTTTTTCTTCTAGTTTTTCCTTTTTCTCATTTGTAGTTATCTCTGCACAATCACAACAGGATCTGATAGGGAATAAAGAACTGGCTCTTATATATAATGCCCTGGGGAGGAAAAAGACTTGGGAATCCTCATCATGGCATTTCTAGAGCTATGAATAGAAGTAATGGAATCTTAAAGTACTTTGGTCATAGAGGCATATAGCCTATGGGTGTATTCTTCATTTAAATGTTATGGGGAACAGGGTACATTTTTCTACATAGCATAAAACCTCAGTAAGTTGGGTTGATTAAGAAGAAAACCAGTCTAAATGAGTAAGAAATCTTGTTTATAGAATTTTTTGAAGTAATTCAGATTTATTACTTTCAAATCAACTAACAAAATATTGTCAGGTTTGAAGTCTACCTTTTGGTTTGGACAAGAATCATTTATCACTTATTTACACAAAAGTGGGCATGGTTTGATCTGACATTCTCTTAAATTTGTTGAGGTTTCAGTTTGTCTATTTCTTTGCTTATTCTATTCAACTTCAAATTATTTTTGCATGGCTAGGACAAGGATTAGTTTTCAGCCTAGCACAAGGATTAATTGTCACTGATTTCAGATAAGCGGAGTCTAAATAAATGAGGTTTTGTTTTGCAGAGAAGCTACTGGGGTTGGTCAACCTACTTCTCCCAACATACTCCACTTCTTAAACTTACATTCTAAAAGAGAAAAGTAAAACACATCGAGACATCCTAACCATGATCCTCTAACAAACAGTAAGGGTACATCATCATTGTCACCACCACCATTACCACCAATTTCACCATTACTATCCCACAACTAGCCATCCATCCCCATCACCATCGTCATCACTACAACTACCATCACCCACCATCATCACCATCACTACCATGACCACTACTATCCATCATAAGCATCACCAGCACAACCCACCATTATCATCACTGTAACCATCACTACTACCTCTACCATAAGTATCATTACCACCACTATCCTTATTCCTCCTGCTACCATCATCATAGTGTCCATCATAATTATCATATTTCCTTTTCATTTCTCTTTTGCTCTTTTCAATTTAGCATCATCCCCATGTGCTCAGTGCATTCAGATTGTTTCCTGACCCCCAAGGTCTCCATTATGGCACTTCAACCCTAGACAGTGCCTCAGATTCCAAACAACTTTGGACATCTTCATATCAAAATGTACTTCTCTCTTTTTTTGATTAGAACTAATCTGAAAAATAGCTCTTAGCTAAATGTGAAGTTACTGCAGTGAAAGGATATGGTTTGCAACATGATAAATGGATTAATATGCTTTTTCTTTAAGATAAAATAAGTATAAGGGATCTTCTGGAGTTAATTCTGTGACCCAAAATAAAAACTCCAATAGTAGGAACTTCAGTCACTTTTGGGCCTATGCTAAAGGCAGGTGTTGTTGGACAGATGGAAATTTTATCACCTATAGACCTAGAGATAACTAGAATATTAGAGTTGGGGTGTTAAAATTATATTATGGATTCTTGCTACATGGTTCAATGGAAAATGTGGATTTAGAGGACCTCACTCTGCCACCTGTGTGACTTTGGGCAAGTCATTTAACCTCCATGGGCCTCTGTTTCCTCACTGTAAGATGAAGAGTTTGGACTAGATGACCTCTAAAGTTCCATTCAGCTCTAACTCATTAACTTCTTCAAAGTTAATAGATGCTTCGCAGGAGAGCTGGGCTTGGCTGGAACCTTTCACATCATGATACTTACTGGAAGTTTAATTTTTAAATCTATAATTCTCATTTTACAGTTAAGGGAACTGACGCCCAGAGAATTCAAATGATTTGCCCAAGGTGAAATAGTTGGGACTTGAATCTATTTATTTCATCTTCTTTTCTAAACCTTAATGTAGGTGAGATTAAGGTAGTGTTATTATTGTAAATTTTTAACAACCAACTCTCCACTAAAAAAATACGCACACAACAAACTTTTAAGTTTAATCAACATTATAAGCATTTTCTCCATTACTTTCTTAAATCTAGACAATGAGCAAAGCAACGAATCAAGCTCTAATTTAATAGCTGGGGCAAGAACTCGTTTTTAGCCTAGCACAAGCCTTGATTTGTAGCATTTGCAGATTTCCAATTTAATAATTTAATAATCTTGAGGTGGTTGCAGCACACTCCTGAGCTAAAACCACCTAGCAGGTTCACAGCCCAACCAGACCAATGGAAATCCTCCAGTTAATAAATATATTTGCAAAGAATAAATATGACACTGATAACTCATAGGTAAAGTCAAGGAAATGGGCAGGATTGACATGACAAGAAAGAAACTCTATAGGACTGAGTTCCCTGCTTCCTGAGAAAGACTGATTCCACATAGAACTTAGGGGAAGCTGTTCTCTGGAACTGAATGGTAGCAAGATGGCAGAGTGAGGCACGCTCAAAAACAAGGGTTGGTTGTGTAGAGTAGAAGAGTGAAAAAAATCTCCCTATTAAATGGACTGATCATGAAATCACAGGATTTTATACCTGAAGAAGATCTTAGCAGCCATTAAATCCAATCCATTCCCCCTCCCCCCTCAAAAAAAAATCCCTGTTACAACATATGGGACCAATTGTCATCCTATTTCTGCTAGAAAACCTCCATTAGGAGGAATCCATTACCTCCCAGAGTAGTCTGTTCCATATTTGGATAGTGTTAATTGTTAGGAAGTTTTTCCCTAACATTGAGCCAAAATTGGACTCTTTGCAACTTCCCTCATTGCTTCCTGATTCTGTTATCTGGGGCCAAACAAAATGAATGCCATGCCTTCTCCACTTAATACCTTTCCAGTACTTCTCCAGGCAAAATATCTCCAGTTCCTTTAAAAGATCCTCAAACGGCACAGACCCAAAGCCTTTCAACAACTCCTTTGCCCTCCCCTGGACATTCCTGAACTTACCGATGGATTTTGTGGTTTCCAGAACTGAACACAATCCTCCAGACTCTGAGGTCTGATCGGAGTAGAGCACAGAAGAATTATCACCTCATATTCCTCTTATTCCATTACACAAAGCAAAGCCTCACTTAATGCAGCCCAAGATTGGATTCACTTTTTGGCCATCATCACACAGTTGACTCTTACCTTCCACTACAGCTTTCACATTTTTTCCCCCACAAACTGCTCTCTTCTTAGTCACTCATATTCCTCCCCCTGCCTGTCTTGTCCCTATAAAGACAATTTTGGAGCCCACATTTAGTCCTATTAAATTTCATCTTCCTTTGAATCATTCCTATGTTCTAGTCTAGCAAGATCTTTTTTGTATATTAATTCTGTAATCTGGTCAATTAGTAAACATTTTACTACGGGCCTTCTCTGTGCCTGGCCCGGTGCCGAATGCCTAAGTGCTGGATTAGCTATCTCTCTGAACTCTGTGTCATCTGTAAATTTGATAAGTATACCACCTATGCCTTTAAACAAATCATACTTCAAAACTTTATACTTTAGATAAGTCTAACTTTTAAAAATAGACAGCACGAAGCCAAGAATAGATCCCTTGGGTACTCCACTAGAAAATTCTTTCCAAGTTGACATACTTAACCGATGTTTTGAGTGAGCTCTCCCATTTCTCAGATCCTAGTTGATGAGAGAGGAGCCAGCAATTGAGACTGATACTTCTTTCCAAGTATTGTCTGATTTCTTGTACCCAGTAACACCTTTTATCAGCTATTATTGGGCAGCAAGGTGATGAGGTGGATAGAGCATTGGCCCTGAAATCAGGAGATTGTTGCTGTTATTCGTTTGTGTCCAACTCTTCATGACCCCATATGGAGTTTTCTTGGCAGAGATACAGGAGTGGTTTGCCATTTCCTTCTCCAGTGGATTATGGCCAACAGAGGCTAAATGACTTACTTGCCTAGGGTCACATAGCTATTAAACTGGGATCTTTCTAACTCCAGGTTCAGCATTCTCCACTGAGCTACCCAGCTGCCTCCTAGGCAAACAGAGGTTAAGGGACTTGCCCAGGGTTATGCAGTTAGTAAGTGCTTGAGGTCAGATTTGAATTCAGGTCTTCCTGACTCCAGGCCCAGCTCTCAATACACTGAGCCACCTTAGCAGCCTCCTTGGGCAAATCACTTAACCTCTGTTAGCCTTAGTTTCCTCCACTGTAAACCCTCACGGGGTTGTTGTGAGGATCAGGTAAGATAATATTTGTAAATTGCTTTGCACACTATGCTGGCACATAGTAGGCACTACATAAACACTTATTCCTTCCGCCCCCTTATCAGAGGGGAAGAGCAATATATGAGAAAAATACTGAACTTGCCCATTCAGGAGACTGGCTTTGTATCCTGACCTTGTAGCTTACTTTCAGTGTAACCTGGGGGTCTTCATGTTTATTAATAAATGATCTAGAGCTGGAAGAGACCTTAGAGGTTATCACACTCAGTTGTTTCTTTCTAACTAAGAAACCTGAGGCCTGAAGAAATTAAGTGGAAAAAAAAAAAAAGAAGTTACTTGTCCAAAATCACACAAGGAGAAAGTAGCTGGAATTAAAATGGGAACTGGTATTCAAGTCCTCAATTTCAAATCGCTATGTTATCCTGTATTAAGTAGCCCTGAGCAATGTGCTTGTTTTATCCTCTGACACTAGTTTATTTATTTATTTAGAGATAATTGGGATTAAATGATTTGCCCAGGATCATACTGCTAGTAAGTATCGGAGGTCAAATTTGAACTCAGGTCCTCCTCACTCTAAGGCCAGTGTTCTATCCACCACACTACCTAACTGCCCCACCCCCATACTAGGTTCTAAGATCTCTGAGAACAGAGACCACCTTTATATCCTCTGATAGCAGAGTTCTTTGTATATAGCAGTTGCTCAATAAATATTGAATGAATAAATAAAAAAATTAAGTAGGGCAAGCAGGCATGTCCTATAGGTTTGTTGTTGTTCTTCATTCTCCAAGAGGGTCATGACATCAACAGGTGATGTCATGCATGACTTGTAGTGAATTGGATTTAAGTGAGGTAGGATCATGCAAAGTCACCAAACTCACTCTCTTGTCCAGAGCCATCTAGGTGCAGTGGTAAGATATAGACCAGGATGACTGGAGATAGCCCTGGATGTTTAAGGCAATCAGGGTTAAGTGACTTGCCCAGGGTCACATAGCTAGTAAGTGTCTGAAGTCACATTTGAACTCAGGTCCTCCCAATTTCAGGGCCAGTGCTCTATCCAATATGCCACCTAGCAGCCCCATACCTACAAAGTTAGGCAGGAAAGGTCAAGAGTTTGAGAAGTCAGGGATCAAGAATGAGAGTAGTGAGCAGATAACACTGAAGATGTGTTCCCTGGCCTGTTTGCCCCAGTATTTGTTCAATTCATTTCTCTAAGCTTCAATTTTCTCTTCTATAAAACAGGGACCTGCCCTGCTTACTCCATCAATTTGCTGTGAACATGAAATGAGATAATTTCTATAAAATGTACTGTAACCATATATCCCTAACCATAACTCACATATCAGTGTGAGTTATTATTATCCATCCCAGAGATGATCCAGAACTAAAGCCCCAGGCAGCCGACTCACTGTGTTGTTTCTCCTTCTCACAGATAAACTTACAGAAGAAGAATTTATTGAAGGCACTCTGGCTAATAAGGAAATTCTTCGACTGATCCAGTATGAGCCACAAAAAGTGAAGGAGAAGCTAAAGGATAAAAAGCCTTGATGCCAACTCTCCAGATGCCCCCTGCCCCCACCTCACCCACTGCTACCTCTATTCCACAATCCCCCTCCAAAAAATTCAGAGAAAGTCTCCCTGTATCCTCATCCTCCCTTTTGGATCATCAGGTTCAGAGGTGAAGCCTCCTCGCCTGGACCAAGCACCATCGCATCTTGCTTGCTGAATCAGGCATCTTTAGTAAATGGCAAATTCGTCTCCTGGGGTATCAACCTTTCCTGTCCCAACCCCCACTCCTGCCCCTTAGGCTTGTCAGTGATAATCCCAGTATTAGGACATAGAGCTCAGAGAGGTGTGAAGGTCACCCTCCTGTAATCTCCTTTGGGTCTACAGTGTCAGCACGTTCCAATAAATGTGAGAGATGATGGGAACCCAGCTGGGCAAAGTCTGATGGTGACTTGGAAATAGAAAAGATTTCTAGCTGTAAGGCTTAAATTTGACCAGAGACTCCAGGGTCTGGGACACAGGATCTTAAAACAAATAGGCTCTGAGACAAATGGGATTCATAAAAAGAAGTTTTATTGTTTTCATGCTGTTACCACTTCATTATCACTGATGCCAAGGCCTAGAATCGCCTGATCTTCCTTACCACCGCACCCCACATACATGTCCGAGTCTTTGCCAGGCATTTACAGCTGCATTCCTTAGAGAAAGAAGCTTTAGAATTGAAGACTTTAGAATTGTAGGAACTTTAAAGATCATCTACTGAAATCCCCTTTCTTTACAGATAAGAAAATTGAGGCCTAGAGATTTGCATGAGGTAATAAGTAGCAGAGTCAAAATGCCAACCCAGGTCTTTTAACTCCAAATCCAGAGTTCTTTTGACCATGAATTGCTTGAAGGTATACAGCTCACTTTAGAAAATACCTGTAAATTTGGTAATCCTTACTTTGAAAGTCAGAGAATAAAACCTAAAGCATCCTATTCAGTTTGAGGGGACTGCATTTTTTTTTTTGGTGAGGCAATTGGGGTTAAGTGACTTGCCCAAGGTCACACAGCTAGTAAGTGTTAAGTGTCTGAGGCCAGATTTGAACTCAGGTCCTCCTCAATCCAGGGCCAGTGCTCTATCCACTGAGCCACCTAGCTGCCCCGAGACTGCATTTTTTAAATGAAGTTGGAAAGCATCCAGTGGAAGAGACTCAGGATGGTGAAGGAACAGACATTTATACTATATAAGGAGCAGTAGTAGGAACCGGTGATGTTTAGGCTGGAGAAGAGACATAGCAGAGACATCATAATAATGATTACAAATTATTATTGTTGTTGTTGTTATTGCTAGCATTTGTATGGGGCTTTAAGGTCTACAAAGCACTTTACAAATATTTCATTCTCACAAGGACCTTAGTGGCTAGATGCAACTATCACCCCCATTTTACAGATGAAGAAAATGAGGCAGATAGAGATTAAGTGACTTGCCCAGGGTCTCAAAGCTAGGAAGTGTTTAAGGCTGCTTGAACACTAACTCTAAATCCATTGTTCCAACCACTGCACTACCTAGCTGCCTGTGAGTCTTCAAGCATTTGAAGAACTATCGTGGAGAAAAGGAATCAGACTCATTCTAATCATTCCTAGAAAACAGAACTTAGAGCAAATTTTGGTTCAAAGAAAAACATCTTAATAATTAGTTTTATTCAATCATTTTTCAGTCATATCCAATTCTTCAAGACCCCATTTGAGTTTTTCTTGACAAAGATACTAGATTGGTTTGCCATTTCCTTCTCCAGTTCATTTTATAGATGAGGAAACCAAAGCAAACAGGGTTAAGTGACTTGTCCAGGGTCACACAGCTAGTAAATGTTTGAGGCTAGATTTGAACTCATGAAGGTGAATCTTCCTAATTCCAAACCCAGTGTGCTCTATCCACTGCACCACCTAACTGCCCATCCTAATACAATTATCAAAAAGTGAACTGAGGTACTTCACTAGAGAGCTTCAAGAAGAAACTAGATGACTACTTTTGGGGAAGATTGCAGAGAGGGGTCTTGTTCAAGGGTCGGTTAGACTATATGATCTCTGAGGTTGCTTCTGACTTTGAAATGTAGCGATTCTCTGGTGAAGGGATCTAATTTTCAACCCTCTTCTATTTTTTGTTTTGGGGCAGGACAATGAGGGTTAAGTGACTTGCCCAGGGTCACACAGCTAGTAAGTGTCAAGTGTCTGAGGCCGGATTTGAACTCAGGTACTCCTGAATCCAGGGCCAGTGCTTTAACCACTGCGCCATCTAGCTGCCCCCCAACCCTCTTCTAACAATGAGTAAGGTTCAGGGCTAAGACTTGAACTGAGGTTTCCAAGCCCATAACTTTCTTTACTCCATTGTGTTTTACTCAGGAAAGATCCTTGTCATTCTTGTACCATTGTCCTCCTTAACCGTTGGCATTCTGAAAAGTCTCCTTTTACAATGAGCCATAGTCACCACTAATATCAACCCAGAGAGTTTTTCTATTTATGTTTGATTCTATGCCAGTCAGTCAGGCATAGAAACAAAAAGCCAAAAAAAACATCTGACTTTAATGTGACCCTTTACATCAAGGCATGTCCATAGTTTCTATCCTCACAAGCACCCTGTGAGGCCAATGGTCTAAGTACTTTTACTCCCATTTTATAGGTGAGGAAACATGAGTCTCAGATATGAAGTGGCTCACACAACAAAGGTTAAACAGCTAGCAAGTAGCAGAGCTATACCTCTAACCCAGCTCACCTGTCTCCAAGTCTCTCCACACTATTGGCAAAGATTAATGAACTAATTAATCCAGCCTGATAGTACAGAACCCTGAGGGAATTGGGCTATAAAATAGGATGGTGAATTTAGCTCCAAGAGAGGCAGGATAAGAAGAATTGGGGATAACCAATCTCCTTTGCCCCACAGTTTTGCTTAGAGTATATAATTCAAACCATAGATCATAAAAAGGGTTGGCTTAGGAATTACCTTGCCCAATCCTCTCATTTTACAGTCATTTTACAGATAAAAAACCCGAGGCCCAGGGAAGGAAGTGACTTACCCAACGCCATATAGCCAATTAGCAGTAGAGCCTTGGGTAGTGAAATGGGGCCTAGATTTGCCAGGTCACCTAGATTTGAATCCTACACACACACACCCTGCTATTTACTGCCTTGTATGATCTCAGTCAATTATCTTTCCTCTCCAGACTCAGCTTTCTCATCTAAAGGGGATCCAATTTCTAAGATTCTTTCCATTTTAAAATCTTTTGAACCTAGATTTCCGATCCCTCATTTCCCAACCCAGGCCTCTTTCTACTCTACTATGTTGCCTACTATAAACTAACTTGAATTCCAGAGAGGCAACACTGGGGACTGGTAACCAGGAGGTATAAATTTCACTGTGAGCCATGAAAAGTGGTAAAGACTGTTTAATAACCCAGCAGGTTTAGAGATGCATGTGATAGTAGGGATGCTAGGGTTTGATGGTACCTGCCATTTCAGAACTGCACAGTAATACTTGTGTGTACCAGTGTACCCAGAATAAAGCATCCTTTAGTGATATTAGCCTAGACATAGAGAGGGCTTTGGTGAGCTCTGGTCTCTTCTGGGCGTGGTCAGTGAGAGTGGCAACTAAGAGGTGTTATTTCAGGTACTATCTTACCTCTGATGGGTAAATTAGAAGCAAGTCCTTGCTGAGGAGAGACCCACATGGCCTGGCCATTTGAGGGTGACAGATGTGTTGACTGGGCCCTAATTCAGCCCTGGGATATCCCAGGAGAGGCAAGAGTCCTCCTTCATACCCCCCTCCTCATATTTTCCCCCTGATATAAAGAGACAGAGATCTTGATGGGGAAGGAAGGGAAAGATGGCATGGCCTGTACTGAGGGGTAGCAGTCCTTTATTAGATCATTCTATGCTATTTCTAGCTTTAATTACAAAATTTCTCAAAACAGAGTTTGTCACTGAATCTTATCCTCTTTATAGGACCACAGGGCTACAAAGTTAAAGCTGAAAGGAATCTTAGTAGCCTTTGATGCCAACTTGTTTCTTTTACAAATAATAAAGCTAAGACCCTGAGAGAATAAGTGACTTATCCAAGTCACATAAGTGGGTCTGAGGCAGAATTTGAACTCAGATCTTCCTTACTGCAACTCCAGCATTTTATTCACTACAACATTCATTCTTTTTTTTTTTTAAGTGAGGTAATTGGGGTTAAGTGACTTGCCCAGGGTCACACAGCTAGTAAGTGTTAAGTGTCTGAGGCCGGATTTGAACTCAGGTATTCCTAACTCCAGGGCCAGTGCTCTATCCATACAACACTCATTCTTAATCAATGCACTACTATATCATTAAGTGATACTAGGACCCTGGACAGAGCCACCCTTAATTGCAATTCCTAGGACCATCCCTTTCATTCTCTTTACCCCTAAATTGCTCCAATTTCTCTACCCTCAACACTCTTGACCTTGACTTCAATCTACAAAGCCAAGCCATGGGATAATAATCACAGGTTTCATGGAATTCAGAAGATGTTAACTAGGAGGGATCTTCAAGACTATCTCATTATTTTATACATGTAGAAACTTGGATTAAACCAGAGAAGATTTTTCCCTAGGTTACCAGCAGGGCTATGCTGGAGCCAGCTCAAACCAGCTCACGGGAGCCAATTCTTAAATTGTTCAATGTGAGCACCTTGAAAATCAGCAAATGCCTTTAATCGCGGCTTAATTTATTCTTTTTGTTGATTGTTTCAATTTAAGAAAATAATGGGGAAAATGCCCTGATCATCCCCAAGTAAGCAGGATACTGATTTGGGGGAGTGAACAAATGTTCATGTACCGCAGATCCCTTCCTCTCCTCTTCCTTGATTATCCTCTTCTTCCTTGAACTAACGTTTTTTTTTTTTTTTTGGTGAGGCAATTAGGGTTAAATGACTTGCCCAGGGTCACACAGCTAGTAAATGTTAAGTATCTGGGGCCAGATCTGAACTCAGGTACTCCTGACACCAGGGCCGGTGCTTTATCCACTGCACCACCTAGCTGCCCCTGAACTAACTTTTAAGAAACACAGAAGAAAACTCTTACTTTTATCCTATGTTTGAAAACCAAGTTCATTAATAGATAAAATGCTTTCCATGCACATGGAACATACAAGGACCAAGAGACTCTTTGCTGGCCTATGAAGTATAACCATATCTATGTCAGGGTATAAAGGATACAGTAGCCTCCCTAACCTAGTAAACAAAGAAAGCCCCAGGAAGCTTAAAAACCTTGAGTCACTTTGTCAGAATAAGACCAGAAATAAAGGTCCAAAGCCCCTCTTTTTTTTGCTTCATAGTATTTTATTTTTCCCAATTATACATAGACAGTTTTCAATATTCATTTTTGTAAGATTTTGAATTGCAAATTTTTCTCACTCCCTTCTATCCCTCACTTCCCTCCCTTCCCTCCCTAAGACAGCAAGAAATATGATATAGGTTATACAGTACAATCATGTTAAACATATTAAATATATTTCCACATTATTCATATTATAAGTGAAAATCAGAACAAAAGGGGAAAACCAAGAGATAGAAAAAATAAAATAAAATTTAAAAAAGTGAAAATAGTATGCCTCCATCTGCATTCAGACCCCATAGTTATTTCTCTGGATGTGGAGAACATTTTCCATCATGAGTCTTTTGGAATTACTGAGAAAAGTTGAGTCCAAAGCCCGTTTTCTGGACGGTGAGGAGTTTGAATATCAACTAGCTACTAATTCCCCAGGGTTCTTCCCTCCTTTCTAGGCTCCTCACTCCACTAATGTGAATCAACAACAGTCCCAAAGTTCAGACTCCTTACTCCGTCCCCCCTGCTAGACCCAGATAAAAACCCTATACTGGTTTGGGAGAGAACACTCTATCCCCTCAGTGGGATTTCCAATTCCACCCAGAAGCCCAAGGGACCTGATTCCATCATTTCCCTTGATTGCTCTTCATTTTATGATGATCTCCCCTCAAAAAAACTGGCTTGTTTGTAAGATCCATGTTTTTGTTCTGGACTATTGATGTTCTAAATCTCCCTAAGTCTATATTGTTTTTGGTTTTTTTGCGGGGAAATTGGGGTTAAGTGACTTGCCCAGGGTCACACAGCTAGTAAGTGTTAAGTGTCTGAGGCTAGATTTGAACTCAGGTCCTCCTGAATCCAGGGCCAGTGCTCTATCCACTGCGCCACCTAGCTGCCCCTCCCTAAGTCTATATTATGACTAGGAGACCAGGACTTTTGCCTAAGCAGCAGGAATGCAGAACCGAGGTCCCTATCTCTACTTTTCTCCCTCCGGTGACAGTAAATGCTTTCTTCAGGCTTATCCAAACCTCAAAACAATTTACATAATTCAGTTGTTCCTGACCAGGGTTAGATAAGAGTCCAAAAGAATTCATTCAACCTTAACATAGCTGGGGGGGGGGGCGGGGAGGGGGGGGAAGGAGTTAGGGACAGGGGTGGGGAAACTTTAATTTGAGGAAAATTTTTTCAGTGCATTAAAACAAAAGTCTGATTGCAATTTCCACTCACTACTCATCATCCTTCTGGGGCCAAAAAAAAGATTGCTTAATCACTTATCCACATAACAGTTAAGTAAAGGAGTCTGGGACCTGAATTCCAAAGCAGGGAATTCAGACCAAGGACAAACTTAATCACTTTGACCTGGGAACAGGAACATGGATTCAACCCATAGACCAGACTTAGGGAATATAACTATGTAATAAGACCAGGGAGCTTGAAGTAAGGGTAAGCCAAAACAGAACACTCAATAACTTGAGAAATCAGGGATAAGGCAAGGATGTTTACTACTATTTGAAATAGTAATAGAACTACATCTTTAGAGCAATAAAACAAGAAAAATTGAAGAAATAAACATAGACAATGAAGAAACAAAATTATTGTTTTTTCACAGATGGTTTTAGAGAACGCCAGAGAGTCAATTAAAAATTAATTGAAACAATTCATAACTTCAAAGAATTCATAACTAGCAAAGTTGTAGGACATAAAATAAGTCCACACAAATAATTAGTATCTCTGTATATTACCCTCAAAACTCAGTAAGAAAAAATGGGAAAAATTCCATTCAAAATAGCTACAGAATATACAAAATACTTGTGACTCTACCTAACATGCAACATAAAGCTTTAAAGTTATTAAAGCTAAAAGCTCCACTAAGACTTTGGGGACACACTATATAGGCATGTAACTATAAAACACTTTACAGAAGTGGGGCATTCAAATGGTATAGTGGATAGTGCTGGGTCTGGAATCAGGGAAATCTGAGTTCAAATCCAGCCCTAGACACTTCCTTGTTATATGAAGTCACTTAACCTCTGTTTGCCTCGGTTTCCTTATCTGCAAAATGAGAATAGCAATAGCACCTATCTCCCAGAGTTGTTGTGGGGATCAAATATGATAATATTTATAAAACACTTAGCGTAATGCCTAGCACATAGTAAGTGATTTGTAAATGTTAGTTATTATTATTAAAGACAGATTTAATTAACTGCAAAAATATTAATTGTTCAAGGGTAGACCAAACCAATATAATAAAAATTATGTTACCTAAATAAATTTATTTATTCATTTCCATACCAGTTGAACTACTAAAAGATTAGTTTAGAACATTTAGAAATATAACAAAATTCAATTGGAGGAACAAACAGTCAAGATTCTTAAGAAAAAAAATGAAATATTTTTTCTGGGGAAAGAACCATGTGAATCTATTTGGGAAATGATTGAACATAGCATAGTCTAAGAATGTAATGGAATATTATTGTGCTATAAGAAATATTGAAAGGGATGGTCTCAAAGAATCTTGGGAAGACTAGTATAAACTGATGCAGATGATGAGGCAAAGTGAAGTGGAAAAAAAAGAACAATTTATATAATTAAAAACATCCTAAAGAAAAACAATTTTAAAAGACTTAAGAATTCTGATCACTGCAACAACCAATCATAATTACAGAGGAACAGTAATGAAGCATGCCACTCACCTTGAATAGATAAGTAAAGATTTTGGTTAATAAAAGCTTTCCTTTCCAGAGAATGTGCAGTTATTTGGTGACTGTTTCCTGTATACTTAATTGATGGCATAAAAGTCTTTTAATTAACTGCTTGGCAGACACTGAATGTCCATAGGAACTACCTAACCAAACAGCCCTTCTTTTGGGCCAGAAATTCAAGTGAAAGGAAGAAATGCCATAAACTAAATATGGGAGGTTTTTCCAACCTACTCACCATGTGGCTTTGGAGCCAGATGCCACCTATGTCCATTCTGCTTCTATTTGTTCTATCATGCTCGTAGATAAAGAAGTATTAAAGATGAAAGGCCTTGTGAGATTCCAAAGTTTGAGGTCTAGGCTATGGCAGAGACTGCTGTTACCACCACAGCTGAGCAGGGTGAGGTATAGTTCAGTCCCCAGGAAGCAACCTAAAGGATCCATCCCTGTAATCAATTGATATGAAAGCCAAGATGTCATGTCTTGAAAACATCATCACTTGACAGCATCAGTGCCCCAATCATAAGTGAACTTGGTGAAGCAAATACTTTTTAGCAATCACTTGAAATTTGAACTTATTCTCCCCAGGGACAGAAGAGGTTGAAGGAAGTGTGTACCCCTGGTTCAGGGAGATGTTTTTTATTCTGTGGGTGGTGCAGATAGCCCATTGCAAAAGCTATTCACTACCCTTTTGCAGAGGCAAAAGGATGACAAGTGTTGTACACTGAACATATTTTTAGACTTTTTTGCTGTATTATATAGCTGGCTTTTTCCTCTTTTTTCCTTTTTTTTTAAAGTACTATCAGTTATATGGGACACTTCTCTGGGAAAGAAAGGGAGAGGCATAGGGTGGAAAAGTATGGCGATATAAAAATACATCAATTAAAAACCTATTAAGAAAACAAATGGATGTTAATTGGTTATCAATGATGTTAGATAACTATTGTTGATGAGATTGGGAAGAACACTGAAGTGGGAAATGAAATGAGTTGATAGCATCAGAAAAGAATCACACCAACCTCTTGGGGTTACCCTTAGAACTCTGAAGGGGAGATCTTGCTAGTGGAAAGGAGAATTGGGATAATGACCTTGTGTCTCAATAACTTGACTATGTGTATTTTTTTTATCAGAGTTTGGGTGATCTTTTAAAATTTTTTCAGTGAGGAAGGGGTAGGTGAGAGGGAGAAGTGTTTCTTATCCCCTCTCCCCCAATCCCCTGCCAAAGAGAACAGAACAGAAAAAGGACTCAGAAAAGCAGTACAGCTTTGAAAGTTGCATGTTGAATTTATTTACTGGAAAAGAAAAGTAAACTTTATGTGCATATATAATCCTCTCCATTTGTTCTATAATATATAGGGAAATGTTCATTTTTATCTGGCATTTATTAAATTCAGGATAAAAATGAAATGGAAAAAAATGAATTCAATATATATCCCAAGATTCCCTTGAGCATCAAGTTCACAGTTCATCAACCTCGGGTGGAGGAAAGGCAGTGAGCTCCCGAACTCATGACACGATTGCTCCAAAAACATCCAAATAACACCATAGGAAAATGTCTGGAACAGCAAAACTCACAGAAGAATGTGCTGAAATCATCTTCTAACCAAGAATGGCTGGGAAGGTCAGAAGGAGGGAGCTGCTGTGCTCATACAAAAGTCGAGCCCAACTCCACAGTCATCCTGACACAGATCCAGTCCCAGGAAGGCCTCACCAGAGAAGCAGACCCCCAAAGCCTCTGAATCAGCTGAAGTGCCAGTGTTGTCTGGAACTAAGCTCACAGTCTGGTGAGTGGGCTGAGCCCTTGGCAGGGGGGAGACTACAGGGGTCTATGCTGGTGCTGAGGCAGAACTCGGATTTTTCACCCCTGCCGGGAACCAGGAGGTAGGCTTGAGTAGCAGTGGCCCAGGTAGGGGAGGGGCACAGGCTCGTCACAGCTGACAACCACAACACACAAAGCTGGTTGATTAGCAAGTTGGTCTGGGGTCATCTAAGGACCAGGGAACAGGTCAGGTGAGTGAAGAACCTGATTCTCCTTAAATCATACCACCTGGGACTTCTTAAGCTTGGGATACTGCAGCCTGGAAACAGTGCCCCACTTTAAGGAGCTAAACGTCAAGTAACAGTTCATCAACCTCCTCATGCCCAATAATTGACAGCTTCAATCTACCATAGCCATCTACAGGTCTAACTCTCTCAGATATTACTATCATCTCTTTCACTTTTTTTTTTTTTTTGCATATAACCTCCTCTCCTGCCACCTCTCACTTTACTCCATCCCTCCTAGATATATTTATCTTCACTTTGACCTCCAGTCTTACTCTGTTTTGCAAATCTATCACCCTTGCTCTGCCCTCACTTTCCTATTTTCACATTTCAGTATTCACTCTTCTTTACCCTTTCAAGTTTTTGTTTTTATCTCCTATCACTGCTTCCACCCTAGTAAGTCTTGAGTCATTCTCATCATCGTTCATCACTGTTTCTATGCTCATGCTTAATATCTGCTAACAATTCATGTTAGCTAATCACTAACAGGGCTTTCTTTCTGATTGGCAATTCTTTTTTCTTCCTCAATTGACTTCCTATCATATGCCCACAAGAGCTTTTCCAAATTATCTTCTCTCTCCTCAAGTCCATGTATACAACTGTTTCTGAAGAGAACGCTTTCCCTTTCCACTTTTTTTTAATAGCACTTTAAATCTTTTTTTTGTTTGTTTTTTTGTTTGTGTTTTTTTGCAGGGCAATGGGGGTTAAGTGACTTGCCCAGGGTCACACAGCTAGTTAAGTGTCAAGTGTCTGAGGCCGGATTTGAACTCAGGTACTCCTGAATCCAGGGCTGGTGCTTTATCCACTGTACCACCTAGCTGCCCCTCCCTTTCCACTTTAATGAGGAACTAAAGACCATGCATTATGACCATTTATCACATGTACAACCTTGGGCAGGGCTTTTAACCTTTTGTTGTCTCAATTCCCTCATTAGTAAAATAAAAGAATTGGGTTAGATGGCCTTTCAGCTTCCTTCTAGCCCTAAAACTATGATCCTGTGAAAATCAGGACCATCCATCTTGAATTTAGTATCATGTCATCATCCTTCAAAATGTCTTTATACCAGAGGTTTTTAACTTAGAGTCCACATGGAGGATCCATGCATATTTTTCATGAAATTTGTGAACTTTGATGGAAAAAACGTATCTTCCGTTTCACTAACTATTGGTTTCCTTCATAATTCTTTGTATTTTGTTTTATGCCTTTAAAACATTCTGAGGAGAGAATCATGTTTTAACAGATTGCTAAGGGGTCCATGACACAAAAAAGGTTAAGAATCCTAGCTTTATACCTTCTCCTATCTTTTCCTCTCTTGCTACGTTACAAGTTCTCTCCAGAAACTTGCTCCCTTGATCATTCTCCTTCATCTTTCCTATTCTCTCTTTCTAACACCTTCCCTGCTGCTCATAAGAATTCCTGGCTTTCCCATCTTTATAAATCTTTGTATTAGACTGCCATCTCCTCAAGCTATCATACTACAGTTATTCCTTCCACATTGCAACATTTCCCATTGAGGTTTCAATATATTGTGGGTTTGCATAAGAAATTAAATGGGAATTTGGGGGGAGTTTTGCAAAAGCCACAGATGACACAGAAAGGCCAGCAGATGACCCAGAGACTGTGACCAAATAACCCAAATTTTACAGAAGGTACTGTAAATATCCCATAAAAGAAAAAGAAAAAATTCAGACTTCTACTTTGGTACAAAAAATTTTACACAGATTTTCCAGAACAAGGAGGCACTGCACCCCTAACCCCCATGCTGTGGAAGTGATAACCATATGGCTCTCCTCCCTTTCACTCTCAAGTTCCTAGAAAGAATTGTCTGTTCTTGTTGCCTCCATTTCTCATCGTTCACTCACTCCTTAACCCCTACTTAACCAGGCTCTTATCTTCTCTGCCCTGTTCAAAGAGTTATCTCCAAAGTTGCCAATGATCTCTAAACTCAAAGTTCAGTTGGCCTTTTATAAGTCCTCATCCTCTTTGACTGTCAATCTATCCTTGCAAAGTATGCAAAAAATAAAGCGATACTCAATCACTGGCACATCGCAAATTAGGGGTATGTTCAATGATTAATTTGAAACTAATAGGAAAGTAATTTTTCAATTGCATTGGTTCCCTCTGTAAGCTGAATGAACACATTACAGATGATTATGTATAATAGCAAAACAGTTTTTTGCATTTGTTTATCTGTCAATACAGATTATCTCTTATAAGAACCCCTCGTGGAATCCAAGTGTTCTGTAGAAAAATTCCCCAGTTACTTTACTGAAAAGTAAACTAAGGTCAAATGAATTGACTTAATCAATGGTTAATCAACTGGTTAACCGTAGACTCAAGATCAGAACTTATACATCCAAATAACCTTCATCCCCTTCAATGTAGTCACCTTGGAAAACTGTATATTTATCCCAATCTTGTTTCCATTATTCAAACAATCATGGAGTAGTTTTGGAACTACTAAAATCTGGCATGTGTGTGTGTGTGTGTGTGTGTGTGTGTGTGTGTTTTTAATGTATCCAGGAGTGGCATAGCTTTATCCTTTGAGGATAGATATGATTTTTGGAAATTGTCAAAAACCATTTGGTTCTAAGTCTCTTGAACAAGGTGGGTGATTAAGTTGGACAAATTATTCTTAGTCAAATACAAGGCATGAATAAGGATTAATAAGACCATGTTTGGTGGGGATGGACGAGGGGAGGGAGTCATAAAATGACTGAAATAAATCCACAAAGATTAGTTCTAGAAATATTTTGACCAATGGCAACATTATTAGAGTAATTTCACTATGGTGACTTTTAAAAAGTGGGCCTCCCATAGATGGAGAGGTTGTGGTTCAAGCTTCAGACTAATTATTTTATAGCCATACATCGTAAACATTAGGGAATTTTTTCCCACTATTCTGATACACAATCCCAAGGAATGAGAAGAATCAAGATTTTAACCTGGGAAAAGACCCAAGAATTGTGAGTAGGGGGAGATAATTTAGTAAAAACTTTATTGCTCCTCACTTCCCTGCCGCATATATTCTGAATTATGAAAAAAATAGCAAACTGCATTCACAATAGTCCAAATGTCTGAAATTGATGAGCTAAGGCATATATATCTGCAGGTTGGGCTACCTATTCATGGTGGAATTTGAACTCAGATCCACTGACTCCAAGTCCACAATATTGATTTTGGGGGGAGACTTTGTAAATGAGAAACCCAAAGCAATGCTGTTTGATAAGTTAGTGGAAGGACCAAAACAAAATGAACCTTTTGATCTTCTAGACCATGGGTTCTTTGCCTAGGTTCTGTGAATGATTTGGGGGGGGGGGGTGGAGCAGGGCAATTAGGGTTAAGTGACTTGCCCAGGGTCACACAGCTAGTAAGTGTCAAGTGTCTGAGACCAGATTTGAACTCAGGTCCTCCTGAATCCAGGGCCGATGCTTTATCCACTGAGCCACCTAGCTGCCCCTGTGAATGGTTTTTAAAAAATATTTTTATAATTATATGTCCATATAATTGGTTTCTTTTCTTAATCCTATGTAATTTATTTTATGTGCTTAAAAGTATTATTCTAAAAATTCTATAAAGCTTCATTAAACTGCCAAAGAGGTCTATGGCATAAAAAGAAGTTAAAACCCGCTGTTTTAGACTGTCTTCATTTCATGATTACTGTTTTGCTGATTTCTTGTTACTTTCTCAAGGAAGATGAATATGTTTACTTCCTAAGCAGAGTCAGAGGTTCAGTGGAATTTGGGATCTAGAAGGATCTGTCATGAGATCTGGGGAGTTAGAGGAGCAGGCTGAGTTTATGAATCAGAAATTGGAGATCAAAGAAGAAAAAAATAACAGGAAACTCTTCTCTCTCTCTCTCTCTCTCTCTCTCTCTCTCTCTCATTCCCCTCCATCCTCTTTCTCGCCCACCCCATCTTTTCCTCTCTTCTTCTGTCTCTCTCTATCCATCAAGTGAACAAATTGTTACTTGTAGGAAAACACAAAGGGGATGCAGTTAACAAGAAACTTCTTTATATCCACTTTTTCATATTCAAAGTTTTCTTTTCTTATTGACACACCAGCGTTGATTTCTAGACCGTGGCTCATGCCCCATTTTTGGTGTCTGAAGAGCATGCACTCAGGATTTATAGTCCTACATCAGTACTGATTGAGAATGCTAAGGCTATGTGGATATAAACAGAACTGTATCTGTAGAGTACATGGAGACTTTTGAAGATAAATGCACAAATACAAAGTATTAATTATGATTGTGAGGGAAAGTAACACAATACTATGCTTGACAGCCCTAGATTCTTCTTTTCCATCTTCTCTTTGTCTCAGAATCTCAGTCCCAATCCTTAGGAAAGTGAGGGAAGGAAGAAGGGGAGAGGTGCAGATCTCCTTCAAGATTCTCTTCTGCAAAGGCATCTAAATTTCACTCTCCTCCAGAATTTCCTCTGTGGTATCAATGATGGTGAAGTCACCCTCACTGCTCTCAGACAGGCTGCCCCTGAGAAGGACTGCTTTGCCTCGGTGTGGCTGGGAGCTGAAAGTCCCTTGGTCCTTTCCAGCCAAGTGTGGCAGCTGCCCATTGCTGTCAGGCCTGTACTCTCCCGGTCCCTGATTCCACCCAAACTGCTGGCTCGTCTGACTCTTGGAATGTTTACGCAAGTACTTGAATTTCCTTTCCAGAACACAGCCTACACAGCTGATGTGATGGGCAAGTAGGAAACGAACCCAGTGCTTCCGCAGCTCAGCTTTCACCTGTTGGGGAGAGAAAGGGGATGAAGGCACTGTGAGGATGGATGGGTTCAGTTATTGTCCCCATTTAACAACTATAGGTAACAGTCATTACATAGCCACTGTGTGCCCAGTATCATAACAAGGCTGGTTGGGTAGGTGGCATGATGCTGTGAAAACCTGGAGCCAGTACCTAAATTTCAGTTCTGGCCCTCCATATTTAAGTGTCTTGGCCAAGGCATTTACTTCTTTTCTATGAGCCTTAGTGTTAAAATCTATAAAGCAGCAATAGAGTTGCTATAGAGAAGAAATAAGGTAATGAATGAGAGGTGCTTTGTAAGCTTTTTTGATGCAAGGCATGCAACTGTGCTCAAAAATCTTTAGAGGATTCCAATGGCCTCCTGAGTAAAGTTCAAATTCCTTTGCCTGTCATTCAAGTCTCTCTATAGTCTGGCACAAACCTGCCTTTTCAGGCTTAGGTTATTCTCCTCCATAAACTCTGTTGCTGTTCTTGTTGTTCAACCATTTCAGTCATTCCTGACTCTTCATGACCTCATCTGGGGTTTTCTTGACAAAGATGCTGGAGTGGCTTGCCATTTCCCTTTCCAGCTCATTTTACAGATGAGGAAACTGAGATAAACAGGGTTAAGATACTTACCCAGGGTCACATGGCCAGAAAGTGTCTGAGGCCAGATTTGAACTCAGGTAGATGTATTTTTTTGACTCATTCTTACCCAGCATTCTATCCACTTAGCCACCTACATGCCTGCCCACAGCATCCCCCATCCAAGTACTAACCAGACTCAACCTTGCTTAGCTTCTGAGATCAGATGCATATTCAAGGGGCTATGACCATAGACAAACCCTATGCCAAACTGGACTTTCTCTGACTCCTGAGTCAAATTTTCTCCCCTCCATGCCTTTGTTCATGCTTCTCCTTATGCTTAGAATATACTCCCTCCCCTTATTCACCTGATGAATTTCTACTTAACTATTAAAGTCAATTCAAATATCACTCCTTCAATGAAGCTTTTCCAGATTCCCCTAGTCAGCAATGACCTTTCTCCCTCAGTCTCCACATAGCACGTGCTTCTGTAACTCTCCAAAATTACTTATCATGACATAGTGTGAATTATAGCTAAGTGATCCTAAATGATTCCAAATGCTTAGCCCACATACACACACTCAATGATGCATTATATCCTACATACAGTAGGATAAATGATTGTTGATGAAAGCATGAATGGATGAATAAATGAATGAATAAATGAAAAAAATATTCATAAGTTTCCTAGTTATAAGCTTCTCCTAGGTTATAAGTACATAACTCTTGAGTCATGTAGCTCAATTGAATGGAATACAGTGCTATTGATGCCACAATTTTAGGATATGATCCCTGTCTGAATCAGTTAGTCTCCAGTAGATAAGAACTCTGTCCCACAAACAACAGATTGCACATCTAGTCATCCCATATGTACTGATGATCACAAAAGGGGACAAGCAAAAGGGTATGAATGAAATCTCACAACTGGCAAAAACAAACTCAGAATGTCGAAGTTGTATAGGAGGAAGGAAGTATTTCTTTGTCATTTGTTTGCCAAGGGAAGGTTTTCTGAAAGAGTTTCTTGGAAAGAATTCAGAGAGGTTTCCTAATGGGTGTGTGTTGGGCAATAGGAGAGTAGTAAGCAACTGTAGAATAATAAAGCACAGAATTTGAATTTGAAGTAACTGGGTTCAAATCCTTCCTCTGCCCCTACCTATGTGACTTTGACAAGTCCATTCACCTTTGGGGACTCTTTTCTCCTCTATAAAAATGAAGATGGCTTGAGGAACACCTTTCCACTTTTAAGGTTATCAAGAAGAATTAAGTGTACCTTTAAAAAATATCCTAAGAAAAGTATTAAGGTTTAAAAAAAAGTAAAAGTATGTGAAAAGGCCAAGGAGAGTCCTAATTTGTGCCAGGAAATTGGAAAGTTGAAGAAGGTAGGGTTGGAAGGGAGAACAATGTAATGCAGAGAAGAAAGGGAAGAAGAACCACTGAAGAATTAGAAATACATAATGTATATTAGGTTCTTCTGGGAGTGTGGGAGAGTGAGTGGTGAGTTGGACCTCTGAGGAGAAAGCAGCTACTTGTTTAACAAAAGCTAATAATGTGGATCCATGAATATGATCAGGAAAAGGATTATCTAATAAGGGTTAGAGAAAGATGAAATGATTAGTGGGAGTTGGTGACTCCCTGGTATGGGCTACTGATGGAGATATTTGATCTGATATTAACGATAAAAAAATCTGTTAATTTCTTGGGGTATGCATCCAGAACATAATGGAAAACCTCATGAGATGTGCAGATTGAATCATTAATACCCCTTTTTGTTCATTCACATGGGAACAAAAGGTATTTATAAATTATTCCTAAGGAAGCCTTGTAGAAGTAACAGTACCTTAGCCACACAGAAAATGTTTTCATCCCTGCTGCCTATTGTTGTCTTGGGCTTCAGAAAAGAAATAAAAATTAGGAAATGAACACTTAATTAAGGAGATAATATATGAGAATGGGATTTGAAGTTCTGCTCTATGGTTTAAGGTACGGTAATAGCAAGATCCTGGTCAGAGATAGAGTACCATAAGGATGATTTTTTTTTAAAAAATGTGTTTGCTTGGATTCTTGCAAATAATTGAGAGGGGGGAAAATGGAAGTACTAAACTACCACAGGTAGTAGCTTTGGTTTCAATATATACCTAAATGTGCAGAAGTATGAGTAACAAGCATGGTAAACTAAAGCAGCTAACACATTTAGGCAATTTGACTTTAGAGATGTTACTGAGACTTGGTGGGTTGTTTTACATGGCTGGAATATGTCTCTTGGAAATACTCATCTTCAAAAAGAACAGAATAGTAAGAAGGTGGGTGGAGAAGCATTCTATATTAAGTGAGGAAATTCAGGAACTTTTTCAGGGATGTAAGTTGTCAGAAAGCGTTTGAATAAAGATCAATGTAGGGAGATAGGGATACAATATTGTCATAACTGCTCCTTCTTAGTCTTCTTTTCTGTCGTTCCCATTAAGTGTTGGTGTAGGGGCAGCTAGGTGGTGCAGTGGATAGAGCACCATCTCTGGAGTCAGGAGTACCTGAGTTCTGATCCGGCCTCAGACACTTAACACTTACTAGCTGTGTGACCCTGGGCAAGTCACTTAACCCCAATTGCCTCACTAAAAAAAAAAGAAAAAAGAAAAAAAAGAAAAAGAAAAAAAAGTGTTGGTGTAACACTAAAGCTCTTTCCTAGTTTCTCTTCTCTCAGTTGATGGATCTCATCCTCTCTATGAAGATAGATCAAGGCAGCTAGGTGGCACCAAAGTGCACAGAGTGCTGAGCCCAGAGTCAAAAAGACTCATCTTCCTGAATTCAAATCTGGCCTCAGATGTGTACTGGCTGTGTGACCCTAGGCAAGTCACTTAACCCTGTTTGCCTCAGTTTCCTCAGCTGTAAAATGAGCTGGAGAAGGAAATGGTAAAACTACTCCAGTATCTTTGCCAAGGAAACCCCAAATATGGTCATGAAGGGTCAGACATGATTGAAAAAAATGACTAAACAACAACATGAAGATGATTCTTGGATCTATAGATCTCCTAAGCTACAGTCTCAAATTATCATCTGCTTATTGGACATTTCAAGCTAGATATCACATAAGTATCTTAAACTAAACATGTCCAAAACAAAATTACACACACACACACACACACACACACACACACACACACACACACACTTTTCAGAACTTCCTTATTTTTACTGAGGGCATTTAACATTTTTCCATTCACCTAATTTTATAACATCAATGTTATCCTCAACTTCTCACCTCTACTTTCCTCCCCTATTTTCATTCAGTTTCCAAATCTTGTCATTTCAATTTCCACATCTCTCACATATATCCCTTCTGGTCCATTCATGCAAACACAAACCTAAAGCCCCCATTACATCTCGCCTAGATTATTGTGATAGCCTTCTAGTTGTTCCCTAGCCTCAAGTCTCTCCCCATACTAATCTATATTCCACACAACTGCTAAAGTGATTTTCCTACAGTGTAGGTCTGATCATGTCATCTCACTGTTCTACAAAGCCATAGCTTCCTTGAGTCATCAGATATCCCTCTGGGGCAAACTAACTATAAACTACTTTGTTTGGAATTTCAAGTTGTTTACAACCTGGACCCTTCTTATCTTTTTTTTTATCTTCTTGCATATGACTGGCCTCTAGGATCTATAATCCAGTCACACTGGCCCACTTGCTCTCACACAGTGTTCCAGCTTCTGACTGTGTCTTTGCATTGATTGTGTTGCCCATACCTGGAAAGCTCTCCCTCCTTACCTTGTTTCTCAGAATCCTGTTGAGATCACCAAGGATGATAATATAGATAGAAAAGATGAATAGAGCCTTGGGGTCCACTGGTTTCCTTCAAGTCTTTTAGCAGAACTTTTCCAATCCATTCAGAAGCTAGTACCTTCCCTTTTAAAGTTAATTTGTACCTATACTGTGTGTATCTTGTACATATCTATTGATATGCATGCTGTCTATCGCATTAGAACTTTTTTCATAAAAGTATTTCATTATTTTCTAGTTACATGTTGTTAAGGGTTAAAATTCTAGCTAGTCTGTCTAAAATATCTAATGAGTGGTCACCAATAAATTATAAGCTTTAGCAAGAGTTAGACTTTTAAGCATTTATTAAGGAGAATAAGAATTTGGTAAAGAGAGAAAGGCCTAGATTCCTATCTATTAAAGGGAGAGCACATTTTTAGCTCCCTTCTCCACCAGCGTCCTCAGGAAAAAGAGCGAGACTGAGCGCCAGTCTCTTCCTTCCTCCTCCCACTAGCCCGCGTCACTTCCTGACGCCAAAGAAAAGACTCCTGGTCTTGCCCTCAAAGACCTTCACTTCATGGGCGGAACTCTTCTACAGTAAGTCTCCAGCAGGTGGCGTCATTCCAATCGTTACAATGTAGAGATAGTTTTCAACATTTGTTTTTATAAGATTTCTAGTTTCAAATTTTTCTTCCTCCCTCCCTTCCCTCCCCCCTCCCCAAGACAGTAAGCAATCTGATATACGTTATATATGTACAATCACATTAAACATATTTCTTCATTAGTCATCCTGTGTAAGAAGAATCAGAGCAAAAAGGAAAAATCTCAAAAAAGAAAAACAAAAAAAAAATTAGAAATATTATGGTTCAATCTGCATCTAGATTCTATATTTCTTTTTTTCTGGACTTGGAGAGCATTTTCTTTTTTTCTTTTTTTTTTTTAGAACACTGAGAAAGCTTTATTTATGTAGTTATTTCAAATCTTTACAATAGTCAAAACCACAAGGTCACTCAGAGTGCCACATAACAGCTATGAGGGACAGCAACAAGAACCACAAGCAAATTAGGAGAATGAAGAAGAAAACCCGGCCTGAGTTTGAGACTTTCCCAAAGCACATCAGACCATCCCCTTTTTGGGGACCACATTCCTATCCCAGGTTGCCAGATTCACAGGCTGGGACAGGATTAAAAGGATACAGAATCCCATCTGAAGAAAGTTACCCATATAGGACCTATCTAAACCTCACTCTGTCCATCAGCCAATGTCACTGACATTGACAATCAGTCACTGACCTGGAGTGTGGGGGAGGGAAGGTTTAAGTGGAAATGTGTGTTCCTGGTTTTGGCTTGGATGGCAAGCCCTCCTGGCTCCTGATGTTGGTAGAAGTGGAGGGGAGAACAGAGACTTGCCAAACACATCTTTCCCCTTTCCAAAGTCCAGTCCTGTTCTCTGATGCCCATAAATGGGGGGAAGGAAAGAGATGATGTTCAAAATGTAACATTACAGGGTAAGGGAAGGTCCAGCTCTCATGAAGGGCTATCAAATGAAATTAGACATTTTCCAAGATACTCAAGGCCTGTAAGAAGATGGCCCTGGCCCCCTCCTGTGAAGCAGAAATTGCCTAGTCACTCTGGGGCAAAAGAACTCATCCAACACCTGAGAAAGGGAGGTAGTGATAAAGATCCAAGGGAATGACTGAAACCATCACTGTCACGCTCTCAACCCTTCAAAACTGGTTTCATCTATGTAACGAGGAGAGAGAAAAGCCCTACTGATTTTGGGAAGCGCAGGACCGACCGATCAATAATGACTTAATACAGACAAAGGGTCAGCACTTCCAACTCCACCCAAAGAGAGAGGTAGGTGCCTCCTGACTTCTGTCTCCCATCTTCCTCCTTGGGGATGGGGGGACTAAGGGAAAGTTCCCTCCCCTCCTCAGCTTTTTGAGAACCCAAGAGCTTCATACGCCAAGTGCCTCAGGGAGACCTGACTCAGAAGGCTTTGGATAAAGACAACGTCCCAAACGGAGCACTAGTCAGAGAGCTGCTCCAGGCAAGCTACATGCTCTCTCCATTTGTTCTACACTAGAGGTTCAGATTTACAGAAGTTACCATTAGACAGCAAGAGAGGCTACTGGAAAAACCTGTATTCATACATAGCCCGCATACTCCTCTGCTCTACAGGCTAAGGTAAGAGCTCCATTTCCTTTTGAAAACAAGCCTTTTCCTTTCCTCAGACTGCGGGACTCCTGCCTTCCTCTGGAAGTAATGACAGGCCCACAACTTTCTGGAGAGCATTTTCTATCATGAGCCCCTTGGAACTATCTTGGACCATTGTATTGCTGAGAAGAGTCAAGTCTATCACAGTTGATCAACAGATGATGTTGTTGATACTGTGTATAATGTTCTCCTGGTTTTGCTCATCTCACTCAGGATCAGTTCATGTAAGTCCTCCCAGGCTTCTCTGAAATCTGCCTGCTCATCATTTCTTATAGCACAATAATATTCAATTACATTCATATACAACAACTTGTTTAGCCATTCCCCAATTGATGGGCATCTCCTCAATTTCTAATTCCTTGTCACCATAAAAAGAACAGCTATAGATATTTTTGTATATGTAGGTCCTTCTCCTTTTATCCCATTAGAATTTAAGTTTCTTGAGGGCAGACACTGTTTTTTGCCTTTTCTTTGTATCCCCAGCAATGAGCACAGTGCCTGGCACATAGTGAGCTTGACTGATTGATGGGAGTCTAATATAAACAGGAGGAAATAAATGATGAGTTAAGGAAATAGAATATATAACTGGCATGGATGCATGACATACTATTGATGGAAGACCTTAATTATGCAGAAATCTGCTGGAGCTCTCTCTGCTAAAAGAGGAGTCTTGTCTCACCTTAATAATTTCATCCTTCAAAAATACAGAGAAAATGATGAGGGGAAGCACTATTCTAGACTTAATTCTGACCAGTAAGGAAGATTACAAAATCCTATAATCAGAAGGAATTTCTGAAGCCATTTGGTATATCCCATACGTAAAGAAGAATATCCTTTTACAACAACTCTGGAAAGTCACTTACATATCTATCCATCTAGACCATCAGTTATTATGTGCTTACTGTGTGGTAGATGCAGGGAATACAAGAACCAAAATGTCCCTGCCATCAAGGAACTATCATTCTTTTGAAGGAAAACAACATGTACACATATAAGTAAATATAAATTATTGGGAGGCTGCATTTGAAACAGGGGGTTAATGAAATGCTTTTTGTTGGAGTTAATCCCTCAAGTTTAGCTTTGAGGGAAGCAAGGTATTCTATGAGTCACTGTGTCACCTAGCTGCCCCATGATGACATCTTTAGGGTTAAATTGAGGGGTGAGGGGAATGCACTGGGGGAGGGGGAAAGGCAGAGGTGAAAGAAACAGGAAAAGGCTTATGGAGTAGGGGAAGAGATGGGAGAGGAGCAGGGCAGTAAATGAATTTTACACTCATCAGAAAAGGAAATGAGCCTAACACTCATCAGAATTGGCTCAAAGACCTCAATCTCAGCAGGATTGGCTCAAGGAGGGAATAATGTACACACTCAATTGGGTAGAGTAATCTCTCTAACCCTGCAGGAAAATAGATGGGGAAGGGGATAAAGAGAGAGGGGAAAAAGAAGGAAGGGCAGAGTAGGGGAGGGGACAGACAGAAGCAAATCCCTTTTGAAGAGTGATAGGATGAAAGAAGAGGGATAATAGAATAAATATTATGGGGAAGGGAATAGGATGGAAGGGAAACAGTTAAGAATAGTAATCATGAAAAAGAGAAAAGGGGGAAAATTAAACAAAAAATATTTATAGCAACTCTTTGTAGATGCCAAGAATTGAGAATCAAGGGAATGTCCATCAATGAAGGAATGATGGAAGAAGCTGTGCTATATGATTGTGGTGGAATGGTCTTGTGCTATAGGAAATGATAAACAGGATGACCCCAGAAAAACCTGGAAAGACTAATGAACATTGATGTATAGTGAAGTGAGCAGAGCTGGAAGGACATTGTGCATAGGGACAGCAGTATTGTTCAATGCTCAATTGTGAATGACTTAACTACTCTCAGCAATGCAATGATCCAAGACAATCCCAAGGAACTAATGAGGTAGCTTACTATGCACCCCTATAGAAAGAACTGATAAAAAGAACACTTGTGGATTGTACATATATAACCTGGTTGCAATCTTGTGGAGAGGGGAAGAAAGGGAGGGAGAAAATGCTTGGAACTCTAGATTTTATGAAAATGAATGTTGAAAACTACCCTTACATGTAGCTGGAAAAAATAAAATAAATGTTTGTTGCTTAAAAAAAAATTAATAAGCCTTCTGTGACTGTGGGAAAGACATTCCTGCTCTTTGAGATTCAGTTTCTTGTCTATAGAATAATGGGTTACATGATCTTTCCAACTCTAACAATCTTGATATATTGAAGATTTGTATGTTGGGGCATGAGGGAAGAGTGTCTTCAAGTCCTCTTTGAGTCCATTCCCCAGAAGTATTTATCTATTTGCTATAGGCATTAAAGACTACACCCAACCCACTGTAAATAAAATTCCTAGATGCTGACTGTGAAGTATAGCAAAGTTAAATTGACCTATAGGGACTACCACATGGTCCTTAGTCAACCACATGACAGCTTTGGGGTCTGTCCCTGGGCATGTGGTAACTCAGCATAGAAAAAAAATTATGTAAAGTATGACATCACTAACCCCATAAATTTTTCCTACCCCATGACAAAAGCAGGAAGCAAGGGTGCTGGGTCATTTAAAAGAAGAGACAGTTTTCACAGTTTGAGTTCTCTTGCTTCAACACTCCAGATGGCATCATGTAACTGAAATTTCCAGGGAGTGTTGGGAAAGGGTTGGCCTTCTCCACTCCAGCAATTATGGTAACCTCAATCGTGTGCTAGCTAGTATGAAGAGAGGACTCAATAAATTGACTTTGTACCTGGGTCCCTGGCTACCTTTCCCACCATTGTGTTTGACCTTTCCTGACTTTAGATGAATGAGTATCCTGAAATGGACATGTCTAGGCTTGGGATTAACCTTGTGAGTTCAAGAGATTGGGGGGTCCCAGTAGACCAAAGCTATATGGCTTCAGAGAAGATCTCCATAGCAACTGTTCTCAAGTTAGAAGGAAGGAAGGAAGGAAGGAAGGAAGGAAGGTGCTAGGGCAGTTTAGAGGACAGAAAGAAATTTTAAAAATTCCTGGCTTGGGGAATCAGAGAAGGCTTCCCAGAGGAGGCAGAGTTTGGCTAAGTAGATGTGAAAAAGCTTAATTTGGCGGGGGGGGGGGGGGGTAGGGGGGCAGCGAGGGTTAAGTGACTTGCCCAGGGTCACACAGCTAATAAGTCTCTGAGTCACATTTGAACTCAGGTCCTTCTGGCTCTAGGGCCTGTTCTTTAGCCACTGAACCAGCTAGCTGTTCCTGAAAAAACATCATTTCTAAGGGACACACGTACCATCAGTCTGTCAGCTTGGGTCAAACATGAAGAAAAACAGAATTTGCCTCTGTAGGGAATACTGGAACTTGAAAAATTGGAAGAAAAGAGGTTTCCTTTGGAGAAATTTGATAGTGAGTTGTATGTATGTCAAATTACATTATTATATTAGTTTGTTCTTTATTTTTAGTTTTTGAAGAATGTTATCCTTGCCTGCTTGAGTTTCCTTGGTTGGAAAAGGAAGAAGAAAGGAAAAAGTCAGGGAGCTAGTTTTTAGGGAGGCCTATCATATTTTCAAGACACCTCTGATTGTCTGAGATAGACCTAGGCTTATGGAAATGGCAAAAGAGCTTAATCTCATGTACTCCAGTGCTTGTCACAGTGCCTAGCATAATCAATCATTGATTGATTGATTAGTTGATTGATTTGGATGTTTGACACTTAAATTGGGGTCACTGGGTGCTATGAGAGAGTTGGATGCCATGATATATACTCCCTAGAACCAAAGAATCATAGGATTCAGAGCTCAAAAGTATTAGAGAAACTATTTTGTCCACTCTCCCTCATTCTACAAATGAGGAAATTGATGTTCTGCATAGAGAGATTACTTGTTCATGGTCAGGAGGCAGGAAATCAGACCCATTGACTATAAAGCTGGAGCTTATTCAGCTATAACAAGCTAGACCTGGTGGAACATCAAGGTCCAAAAGCCAAGAATTGAGAGGCGTGAAGCCTTTTTGGAGATATAAAATAGGAAGACTACGATAGTTGTAGGTATGATATTAATCTGTTACTAGATTCCAAAATTTGAATGGCATAAAGATACAAAGAGAATTAAAGGGAAGCCTTTGAGGTCCCCCTTTAATTCTGTTTATTTCTTTACACTATTAAAATTGTGAAATGTTATTGTGAAATCCAACAAAGTAATGTCATTGTAGCAGAAAGCAAACAAATTAGGTGAATGAGAAGTAAAGTGACCTTATAAAGACATGAACCCAAGTTTTTCCAACTGCTCAGGAGTCCACCAGGAACTTGGTAGGCTCCTATAGGTTCACAAGGAGAATTGGGCTTTTGAATTTGCTTTTTGTAAAAAGTCACTTTTTTCAAATTCCAAGTTTGTAGAAGGATGTTATTTCTGTAACCAGTTCCTCTTCTTTTATTTCCAAATGACACTCTTTTTTTTTCAAATGACACTCTTATCATTAACTTGCAGCAATGCATTTTTTCCCAAGTACAATTAAAACCCCATGATGAAGTGAACTGGTATAAGTTTTTCCATTTCCATATGGACCAGGACCAATAGGAAAAGGAAAGAAAGTTTATTCCCATTTCTACAACCTCCATCCTCAACATTATTATTCAGATATATAGGAAGCAGTGTATATGATGGGAAAAGCTCTGACTATAGAGCCGCAGGACTTGGGTTTGAATTATACCCCTGTCACTTACTACTTCTGTGACCATAGACTAATCATTAAATTTCTTCAAAGTCTAGTATCATCAATGGTAAGATAAGGGGGTAATACTGAATTAAGGTCCTTTCCAGCTCTCAATCTATGATCCTACTAATATTATTACTAATTCAATTATAATTTATCAAACATTAACTATTAATAATAATAAGTAATAAAAATAATTCTTTATGGTAACATGGTTGGGGATAGAGATTGTAATAACATTTCTCACTTAGTTCAGTTTTTTTCTTCCTGATAATTTTGAACCAAATCCCAGCTGTATCCCCTTTCCATGGGTAGCACAGTTTCTGCGACTTTTGCCAGGGCAGTGCAGAAATATGTGGGGTTCTACAGCCTTAGGATACAATGGGAGGAGATATAGTGACTTTCTTCACAAGTTCCCCAGATGTAGGTTGCAAGGGAAAGAACAAGAACAGAACTGAGCAGGAAATTCCTCTTTCGATAACCCTTTTCTTCTTCTAACAACCTCCAAAATATTTTTTTCATTTTCCTAACAATGTCCTTCCTATCAATATCCTTTCTACACACAAGAAAACTGAGGAACTAAGCATGTATGGGATGATTTTGATCAAGAACATACAGCATATCAACAGTACATGTGCAAGTAAAAATGCAGGCATCCTAACTCCCAGTCCAGTGCTTTTCCACTCATCTAAAAGAACTCTCTAGCCATTTGTTCACCACATGGTATAACCACTGTCCCCATACCCCCTAAAAAATCTTAGCCTGTCCATAAAGCCCCAGTTGTGGCACTCTCTCATATATACCTGGTTCATGTGAATAATGAGGAATATGATACCTTGTAGACTAGGAAGCTGTAAGAGATCCTTACCTCTTCATTAGCAAAACAGTAAAGGAAAGCCACAAGAAGCCCCTGGGGGGAAAAAAGAGGAAGAATCAAGTTAGATTCAACTTTGGTTTTGAAGCAGAGCCTGGGCGGGCACTTTGACTTCCTAACCAGCAAAGAAAAGTTGTCTCTTCCTCTGAGACAAATTTTTACTTCAGTAGAAGTTAGGGAACAAAGGTTAAAACCAGAACTAGAGAATGTTAAAGCTGGAAAGAACCTTAGAAATCAGGCCAGTGTGATTTTGACTAAACCATTTTGACTATTATAAATACCCAAATTAACTATAAAGGACATATGAAAGAAGACTCTATCTGCATCCAGAGGAAGAGCTGATAAATAAGTATATATAGAATGGTTTTACATATATACATCTATATTCATACATAGAACATATATATATTCACATATAGAGAACATTTCTATACACATACATATATGTATATATACACATTGATACACACACACACATATACACATATGTTCTAATGGTAGCCTCTAAGGTGTAGGGGGAGAAAAGGGGGAAAAAAGGAGAAAGTTACATAAGTTTATTATATATTTAAAAGTAGTAGTAAGTTGTACATAATAGATCTGCCATTTCATGGACAATCATCCTTTCTTCTATTCTATCGTGTTATGGAAATGCTTCTTTTATTATTTCTTAAGTTGAGATCTGGGTATTACTCTTGTCTCTACCACCACTTAAATTCTCAGTGTTCCCATTTGCAAAATCAAAGGGTTGGATAAGGCATTTTCTAACATGTCTTCTAATTTGTGATCATAAAATCTCCTCAAATGGCACATGAGGAAATTGAGGTCCAATAAGCTGAAGAAGAATGATTTCTTAGAAACCAGAACAATGGACCTTGGAATGGGAATAGGGCAGATTTAGCAGTCTACATAGGGGCATCTAGAACTAAGAGATCTCAGTAAGACTCACACCTAAGCTAGGCAAAACCAGACCCTGTCTCCTCATGTGGTTCTCAAACTTTTTAGATTCAAGATCTCTTTAAACACTAAAAAATTATTGAGGTCTCCAAAGAACTTTTGTTTGTGTGGTTTATCTCTCTCAATATTTACTATGTTGGTCATTTAAATTGATGAATGTTTAAAATATTTATCAATGCACTTAATTAACAATAACAAAGCCATTATACATTAGCATAAACATAATATTTTATGAAAATATATTTTCCAAAACAGAAAAAAAATTAAAGAATACATTGTTTTATACATTTTTGTGAATCTCTTTAAAGATTAGTTTAATGGCTGGATTCCCATATCTGCTTCTGCATTCAATCTATTGTAATATGTAACTGATGTATATGAAGAAAATCCAGCTTCACACAGCTATGTAGTTGGAAACGGGAGGAGTATTTTAATAGGCAAGTAGCACCTTACTATTATAATAAAACATTTTGGTGGGGGCACCTAGGTGGCACAG
The DNA here is from genome assembly GCF_019393635.1 of Dromiciops gliroides. Taxonomy (NCBI): domain Eukaryota; kingdom Metazoa; phylum Chordata; class Mammalia; order Microbiotheria; family Microbiotheriidae; genus Dromiciops; species Dromiciops gliroides. The sequence goes on along the minus strand of NC_057864.1, from coordinate 223,284,110 downwards.
TGGACAAAGCACCAGGCCTGGATTCAGGCGGACCTGAGTTCAAATCCAACCTCAGACACTTGACACTTACTAGCTGTGTGACCCTGGGCAAGTTACTTAACCCTCATTGCCCTGCAAAAAATAAAATAAATAAAAATAAATGTTTTTAAAAAGTTTTGACTTCAGAAACCCCTGAAAAGGTCTTAGTACTAGGGGTCCATGTACCACACTTTGAGAAACACTGATTTACTTCATGCATCTGATATAGCCCAACTTGCATGGTCCCAGAACCATAATTAAAGCAAGGAGAATGGGGCTTTTCTTTCAAGTGTTCTTTTAAAGTGTTGAAATCCTTCAACAGCACAGAAACAATTGAATTTAGTCTCTAGCAATCAAGAACAACTAAACTAGGATGCCTTCTATCTTCATCATTTTAACACCTGATTTTCACTTCTCAACTGAACTGGTACCTTGGATGCAAACATTGATAATTTTAGTTTTATTTGTATTCCCATCAACTGTAGTGATGTAGTTTCTGTTGTGACCAAAATATTGACCTAAGAGTATATTGTGGTCAGGAAACCTTATCAACAGGAGAAGAGAGGAATGGGGTTTGGGGAAAGATATAGTTTCCTTGAATCTCCAATACAAACCCAGAAAACAATAATTCTTCTTATAGCCACCATCCAGAAAGCTTGATGGCGGAACTGATTTTCCTTAACCCTTGTGTCTTGAAGCTCTCTGGTGTTTTCCCTAGATTTTTCTCCCAATGCCAATGGTCACATGAAGAGTCCATTGTTCACTATTATAAGGGCAAAAGAAAGCACTACAAAGTTAGGAATCATCCATATTAATCCATTTCCCTAATACACCCTCATAGGATTTTGGAGCTAGAAGGAATCTTGGAGATGATTTAGATCATCATTTCATTTTTTTTTGTTTTTGTTTTTGTTTTGTTTTTTGTGGGGCAATGGGGGTTAAGTGACTTGCCCAGGGTCACACAGCTAGTAAGTGTCAAGTGTCCGAGGCCGGATTTGAACTCAGGCACTCCTGAATCCAGGGCCGGTGTTTTATCCACTGCATCACCTAGCTTCCCCCCATCATTTCATTTTACAAGAGAGGAAACTGAGGACTAGAAAAGCTAAGTGATTCATCCAAGATTGTACAAGTTATTTTAGTAGAATTGGAAAGAGAACCCAGGTCTCCTGCTGTTATTTTATACTTATCATCTTTATGCAGATAACTCCCATATCTATAAATCCAGCTCTAATCTTTCTCCTAAGCTATATCACCAATTTAGGCATTTCAAACTGGATATCATATATGCATCTCAAAATCAAAATACTCCAAACGGAACTCATTATCTTTCCCCCAAAGCCACTCTGTTCTGAATTTTCCTATTACTTTCTTTTCTTTTTTTCTTTCTTTTTTTTTTGTGAGGCAATTGGGGTTAAGTGACTTGCCCAGGGTCACACAACTAGTAAGTGTCCTATTATTTTCAAGGTTACTACCATCCTTCTAGTCACCCAAGTCTTAAACATCAGTGTTATCCTCAATCTCTCACTCTCCCATACCCCATAAATTCAGTCTGTTTCCCAATATTGTTGTTCTGTCTCTACAACATGTAAAATGAGAGGGTTGGATTCAATGATCTCTAAGCCTTTTTCCTTCTTGTTCCAGCCTTGATACACATTATTCTTTTCCATGAATTCTATGGTTTAATCATACTGGCCTACTTGCTGCTCCTCAAACATGGCCCTCTATCTCCCAACTCCATGCGTTCACACTGGCTATCATCTATTTTTTTTTTTGGACAAGACAATGAGGGTTAAGTGACTTACCCAGGGTCACACAGCTAGTAAGTGTCAAGTGTCAAGATGGACTTGAATTCCAGTCCTCCTAAATCTAGGGCCAGTGCTTTATCCACTGCACCACCTAGATCCTCCCACATCTTCTATTTTTGTAATGCTCTTCGTCTTCAATTCCACTTATTAAAATCCTTGGTTTCTTTCAAAATTCAGCTCAAGCCCCATTTTCTACATAAAGCCTTCCCAGATCCCTCCAGTTACTAGTGTTTTCCCTCTTGTTTGTCTTCCATTTATCTTGTGTGTATATAATATATATTTATGTATATATTTTCTTATATACTTATATATTTATATATACATATTTATAAGGTTATGTTGTCTCCTCTATTGTAGTTTAAACAGGAACTGGTTAACTTAAGTCTTTGTTTCTTCAGAATTTAGAGCAAGTTCTAGTATTCTAGAATAGTAAACACTTAAGAAACATTTGTTTATTGATTTACCATAATGGAAGACAAGAAGAGAATGATCAGATCATGTTTCAGAGCACATGCCCCCAAGCTATACAGAAGACTAGTTTGAAAATAAGAAAAAAAATCTGGACATTTGCTAATCATTAAGCTGACTAATGCATATGAATAATTTAAATGAAGCCCTGACCCACTTCAGCAATTCCACCATGTTTTGAGTCAGAATAGAAAATTTCCACCACCTGTGGAGTCTGTTGTCATTTTATATCTTGAGGTTTGTAAATACAGCCTTTAAGGAATAGAGGTAACACAAAATTACCTTAGCATTTCTGGGTGTCCCTACCAGATAAGTAGTCAGAACTACAAGGTGTGACTTGAACTAGGGAGATAACTGTGTGAGCAGAAGGGAACAGGTATAAGAGATGCTGTGGAGACAGAAATAAGATTTGGCATTTGACTAGGTATGTGGGATGAGGGAGAGTAAAGAGTCAAGAAAGGACTTCCTTATTTTTCATGATCTCCCCCAGTCACTCAGGTTTGCAACCTGGTGTCATCTTTGACTTCTCACTCTCCCTCATTCCATGTATCCAATCAATTGCCAGTGTATTTGATTATGGCTGATCAGTCCAGGATGAGCTCAAATGGCTGTACTACAGTTTGGGCCTAGATAGTCCATCTGAGCATTTGGGATGAAGTCTCTAGTTTTGCACATCCCACATTTCCTTTGTGTTATTGTGATCCTGCTTTGTTCATAAAGCTCAGTGCCTTCTTTGAGTGGGGTGTGCCATATTGGGTGGTCCTGTGCCAGGAACTCTCATGTCTCACAGAGAGACCTTGAGGTGTTCTTGTACTGCTTCTTCTGACCTCTGTATGAGACTTATAGGATTAGAATATTGAGGGACAGGTTGCCAAGTTGGGAGGTTCCAAAGTCCAGCTAACTTAGCAAGGCCCTAAGTAAGAGCTAAGAGATGAAGGAACCTGTTTGGAAGAATAGTAGGAGGGGCAGGTTTCCTATGTCCTGTGAGCCTGTTGATGTCTGGCTCCAGTCATCATAAAAGGATCAGGAAAATGGGTGATAGGGAAAATTAGGCCAGCTGAACAGAGAATCTTCTCTATATGTCATCTGATAGCAATCAGGGAACCTGGCTAGACAAAAGAAAAACATAGTGAGGGGCTTTAGTGCACTGACTGCACATTAGGAATTAATGATGCAATATAGCAGTCCAAACAAAAATGCAACTCTCTCAGGCTTCAGCTTCAGAGGTGTTCAGAGTATGAGAGATGATGTTTCCACTAGAGCCTATGCTAGCCAGACCACAATGGGAGTATTCTTTTCAGTTCTGAGCACATTTTAAGAAGGAGAGCAGAAAAACAGGGACAAAAACAGAAGAGTCAACAAAATAGTAAAGGGAGATTTTATATGCCCTTCTGCATCTGTTGTGCAGCTAAGTAGATAGAGCACAGGGCCTAGAGTCAGGAAGACCTGAATTCAAATTTGGCCTCAGACACTCACTAGCTGTATGACTCTGTACAAGTCACTTAACTTGGGTTTGCCTAATCCACAGGAGAAGGAAAAGGAAAACCACTCCAGTATCTTTGCCAAGAAAACCCCATACAGGATTACAAAGTCAGACACAACTAAACAACAACAACTACATCTGTTGTGCAGGGCTGAAGGGAACCAGGGACTCCCAAGTCAGTCAAGGATCCAAAGGCTAGTCATTAAATAACTACGAGATTTTTTTTCTGCCCTAATAATTTGTGTGTGAACTCCATAGGTTACAAGCCCCACATATATTCCTCATTAAAAGATACAACCTGGGGGCAGCTAGGTGATGTAGTGGATAGAACACTGGCACTGAATTCAGGAGGACCTGAGTTAAAATCTGGCCTCAGACACTTGACACTTACTAGCTGTGTGACCCTGGGCAAGTCACTTAATCCTCATTGCCCTGCAAAAAACCAAACAAACAAACAAACAAAAAAGATACAACCCAGTGGGGCAGCTAGGTGGCACAGTGGATAAAGCACTGGCCCTGGAGTCAGGAGGACCTGAGTTCAAATCCAGCCTCAGATACTTAACACTTACCAGCTGTGTGACCCTGGGCAAGTCACTTAACCCCAATTGCCTCACCAAAAACATAAATAAATAAAATAAAATAAAACACTGTATCTGGAGTCAGGAAGACCTGAGTTCAAATATAGCCTTAGAAACTCACTTGTATATGACCCTAGACATATTATTAAAAAAAAAAAAGATCCAACCCAGGAAAGGAGCAGATATATGTTAGCACATCACTGTGAATGTGTGGATGTTTGGAGTGTATAAAATTCAAATGAGAAATTTAATTTGACATTTATTGTGCACCTGTTACATACACAATAGATGAATAAGAAAGGGTCTTACTAGGTTATTAAGTTCCTTGAGGGTAAATAATGTATTTTATTCTACCTTATACTTCCCTCACCAGATTGCACGCAGTAAGCACTTGATAAATGTCTGTTGAATTGAATACAAAAAGGAATAAAATATAGCTTTTGCCCTTAAATCCAATTCACTCTCAAGTCAAGACATAGCTCTCATGATGTCATTGATCCTCTTCAAAAATGAAGTACCAGGGGTCAGCTAGGTGGTGCAGCAGATAAAGCACCAGCCCTGGATTCAGAAGGACCTGAGTTCAAATTCAGCCTCAGACATTTGACACTAACTGACCCCCGACAAGTCACTTAACCCTCATTGCCCTTCCCCCCCGCAAAATAAAGATCAAAGAATGACGTACCAACAACAACAACAACAAGTTGGGGGAACAAGATAAATCAAATGGTAAGAAGGAACTGTGAGTATGCATAAAGAAAAGTATAGAGTACAATAGGACTACAAGGAATCACTCCTGACTGATAAAAAGCTCAGGGACCAGTGACTAGACAACCAAGAGGCCACTGTATCCATTTATTTCCCAAATCCCCAAAACAACAAGAACACTATCATCACTGTTTTTTCATTTGAATGAACATAGACTGTACCTTTAAAGGGGGTTGATGGAAAGCTAACAAAGAAAACTTGAATTAGCCTTAGAAATCACCCAAAGGATTTAAATAGATTTAACATGTTTTCACAATTAAAACCAATCAATATTGTATTATTTATTTTTGCTTAAAGTAATTTTCACTTCAGCAAAAGGTCAATACTACCTGAACTCTAGTAGACTTCAGACCTTACATAGTTGTTCAGGGAACATTAGACCTGAATGTTCAATATACTGATCCCTATGAACTCTCTTAACTTTTCCCCTGTACCACTTTTGTTACTCTGTTGGATACCAATTTAGATTGTCTCCAGGATCTGACCCTAGTCTACACCTCATTCTACTGATTTAAGCTAGTTATTTCATTTCATGTTTCCTGGGTTTTACTCTGTGTCCTTGGATTGAGGCCTTGCCTCAGGTCTGTCTAGCTTCCCTTTTCAAGTTTACTATTGTCCTGTCTGAACTAAAAACTACAGCTGCTTGTCCCAGAGATCCCCATCCCATGTTCCATCTCACATCTTAAGTCCTAGATAGCCCAGAGTTTTGAATAATGTTCATTTGGAATAATGTATATCATGTACAAAAATATGCACTTTATAAAAGGGGTATAAGATGAGGAGTCACACAAATTCATACAAATAATAAAAATTTCTAAGATGATGCCTACAGAATGGAGAAACAACAAAGAACTGAATAGGCATGCCCATGTTTCTGGTATCAAATGGTAAATAGGAATGGATGGTTCTAATCTAAAATCTAATCATTGCCAGAATCAAGAGATGTAATGATTTAATGGCTGAAGTAAAGAAGAATAATTAGCAAATGATTAATAATTATCAAATCATTAATCTGGGGCAACTATCTTTCCTTCCACAGTTATCTTCCAGTACTTCTAACAGGTAATCTGTAATCTATACTTGCGACCCTTTTCCCTGCATAACAGAGAAGCTAGAAATATTCCATTCAGTGGAGAGTTATTCTACTATACTTGGACACCCAGCATACAGACAGAAATCCAAACTTCTCCTCCAAATGAGAAGATAGAAGGATCCCTTATCAAGGCTGACATGTATAAGAGAATAGATCAAGAGAGACCAGGACTACATCAGCAAGACTACACTAAATTTCTTTGAAAGATGAATGTAAGCCCATGTAAGCCTGGGAGTATTAGGTATAGTGAGGTATTGTTGTACAGTAGAATGAGTATTGACCTGGGGGAATCAGAAGACTTGGTTACCTCTGTCACTAATTAGTTGTGTGGCCTTAAGGAAGTTACTTCCCCTCTCTAGGCCTTACTTTGCTAATTTATAAAATGAAAATGTTGGACCAGCTGGCCAATAAGGACGTTTTTAGGACTGACATTTTGTGAATACAATTGCAGCATATTTTCACTTCAAAAATGTTGGGACATGGGGCAGCTAGGTGGTGCAGTGGATAGAGCACCGGCCCTGGATTCAGGAGGACCTGAGTTCAAATCTGGAATCAGACACTTAACACTTACTAGCTGTGTGACCCTGGGCAAGTCACTTAACCCCAATTGCCCTGCAAAAAAAAAAAAATGTTGGGACATGGACATCTACATATCCTTTATGCATTGAAATGGACTGAAAGATGAAACTAATTCCTTGGAAAGGGGTTATGGCAGAGAAACAAAGAGAGAGAGAGTTTGGTGGGAGCAACTGACTTGGAGACTTATCAGAGTAAGACATTTGAAATAGCTATTTTCATATCAAGAATCTTTAGATTTTTCAGATGAGATTTGTTGGGGATAGAAAGGGGGTAGGTGGGAATAAGCTAAGAGCTCATTTGATCCTCACAACAACCCTCATTTTGCAGTTGAGGAAACAGAGGCAGACAGAAGTTAAGTGACTTGCTCAGGGTCACACATCTAATAAAGTACCTGAAACTGGATTTAAATTCAGGTCTTCCTTACTGCAGGTCCAGTGTTCTAATTATCACACCACCTAGATGCTTCTATTTAAATAAAAATCACTTTTCTTTTCTCAAAATTGAGCCATTTCAATTTATAACCCTACTTACATGGAAAGAACTCATTGTTAACTGAATGAAGAGTCTTATATGTTTTGAAGAACCTTGAACTTGTTCATCAGTGATAAAGGAGAAGACTATCTCATGGACACCCAGCAAAGGAATGAGGACCAGTGTTGATCTTGCCAACCTAAAAATTGTAAAGAGTAACTGTTAAGTATAGTAATATTCCAAAATGGAAAACCAGTAAATTGGAGGTATACTGATGATCAATCTCCATGTTGTAACTGTCCAAATCAGTTGCTGCTCTCTTAGCACCCTCTCTTAACTATACCCCTTTCTTCAATTTTGTTCACTACTCCAAGACCTTCTTGCACTGTGTCCAGAGTTTTTATTATCAGTATGCCACCCAGCTCAAGAACTTCCCCAAGAAGTCCCTTTTACATGACTTTTCAAAATTTTATTAATTCCTTTTGGTTTTATATTTCAGTCATTTCCAGATATACTTGCATTAATCACACTCCATACAAATTTAGTGAGTCTTCCTTTGTATCAAAGAGAAATACTCAAGCAAAACCAGATGGCATAACCTCTACTTCTAACAGTGTGGCAGCATTCCATACCAGTAATTTTCTATCTCTACAAGAAATGGGTCCAATTGGTCAGAATAATTATACAGCATTTGACTTCATTTTAGTGTTGTTTGAATTTACATTATTGCAGTCATTTATATTGTTTCCCTCTCATTTGACCCTCACAACAACCCTGTAAGTTAGGTGCTATAATTATTGTTCTTAATTTCCATAGCTGAGAAAACTGAGGCAGATAGAAGTAAAATGATTTGCCCAGGGTCACACAGCTAGTAAATATTTGAGGTTGGGTTTGAACTCAGGTCTTCCTGACTTCAGGCCAAGAATTTTATCCATTGTGACAACTATCATGAGGATAATAATACCCTTAAAACTAATCTCACTGGGTTGTTGAAAGGATCAAATGAGATAATATATGTAGAATGCTTTGCAGAGCTTAAAGGTATCCTGTTCTAGAAGGCTCTGGAAGCTATGTTAGTTTAAACTCAATATATTATGTCTGACAGCCTAGGAATATAGATGATTATTTTTGGCAATAGTTCCCTTTGTCCACTTACCTATACGTATAATCACTGAAGCACATTTGATGGGCTTTGAGCTTAGATATAAGCAACTTGAGAATTTTCAGGAAGATGAAGAAATTGACCTAGAAAAAAAGAACAAACATGAGTAAGTGATGTATACAGAACCCTGGGATCAATCCTATTCACTCATTCTCAGGCTTCTAAATAAGGACACTGTGGAAGACACTGCCACATCTCTATCTTGGAATACTTCTCTTCCTTCTAGGTCTACTCCATTTCAAGAGTCCCCTCTCTCTCTCTCTCTCTCTCTCTCTCTCTCTCTCTCTCTCTCTCTCTCTATCTGTCTCTCTGTCTCTCTCTCTCTCTCAAGACTTATCTGATCCTTGCAATTGAAAATATTCTCTACTTCCTATTTCTTATAAGGGTGTCTCTGAGGACCTGTCCCAGATGCTTATCCTAATTCTCCCTCCTATCACAATTGCATGTGTAGTATTTTCTCAATTAGTCTGTAATTCTCTTTTCATCTTTGTATCAACAGTGCCACACATTATGTCTGGGATTTAATAGGTTTTTAAGAAACACATGTCAAGTTGGAAACCTAGGACAGATTTAGATCTCAGCTGATCAGGTGATAAACATTTAAATACAGTTTTGTTTGGCTTTCTTTTTTCTTACCAGACTCATGATCTCATCTATGTAATGAGCTCCAAGTAAGGAAGATCCTCTATCAATGCAAATTGATAGCTGCTTTGCAACTTAAGAGAATTGCCTGGGCTCATGATGAAAAATGTTATCCACATCCAGAGAAAGAACTGACGGAGTCTGAATGCAGATGAAAGCACACTATTTTTAACTTGTGTGTGTGTGTCTCTTTTGGTCTGTTTCTTCTTTCACAACATGACAAATATGGAAATATGTTTTACATGATTGTGCAAATATAACCTATATTGCTTACCATGGGGAGCGGGGGGGGGGGGAGGTGAAGGAGAAAGAACATTTGGAACTCAAAATTTCTTTTAAAAAGTGAATGTTTGAAATGCTCTCTACATGTAATTGGGGGAAAATAAATACTATAAAAATATTTTTTTAAAGAGAGTTACCTAGTGAAAGGTTAGGTTGACTTGCCTAGGATCACATAGCTAGTATATGTCAGAGGTAAAAGTTAAAATGAGGTCTTCCTGTCTCTAAGAGCATCCATATTTCCATTCCTTATACCACATGGCTTCTCACTAAACCATAGAATCCTGTTCTAAATGCCATTGAATAAAAATACTAGAAGAGAACCTGAGAGGTCATTTTTGCGTTCTATTTCAAGGAAAGGCTCCATTTAAAGCAACTGAAAATTTGAGGAAGATAACCATCTATTATTTCCTTGAAAATCTATACCATTAATATATTCCAGACCCTATAACCAATAACTTAAATGTTGGTACTTTAAATGTGAGATTCTTGTCCACAATAGATGTTAATGGCATCTAACTCCATTATACAATCTTAGCAAATGCCATTACTTTGACCCAATTATGTCTACTGGAATCACTATTAATAGGAATTCATCAGTGGGTAAACAGTAAAGGGACAGAGTGACCTATAATGTTATTCATGCAGATCCACAGAATTGCCCATAGAACCCAAGATAGCTGCTGCTTTTTGGGAATTCAACCTACTAGTGTGAATGCCAGTTGGGGGCTCAGCCCAGAGAGGGTGTTTCACATATAGATAAAATGCTCCAGGCTCATGCCCTAAAACAGGTCAGTATGCCTAAACTGAAACCTGACTTCTTCAATTTGAGCTCATTTCCTCTTAGGCTTTTTTCTTAAGAAATGCAAAGCAATGTCCCACCCCTGACTCAGTTGAAGCTGGGAAACTATTTAGGAGGCTATTACAATAATCCAAGAAAATGAGGAAGAGACCTCTCTCTTTACTTTTCTCTGTGCCCCTATTTCTTTTTGTCTCTGTTTCTCTATGTCTCCACCTGTCTTTTTTCTGCCTGTCTCTTTCTAGAGGTAGCTTGGTAGCACAGCAGATAGAGTGATGGATCTTGAGTCTGAAAGACCTGAATTCCTGTCTAATCTGAGACACCTACCAGCAGTGTGACCTTTAACTTCTACCTGCTCCAATAAAATGGGAATGACAATAATACCTATCTCCCAGGGTTGTTGTGAGGATAAATAAATCAAGTGCTATATAAGTCAGAAGAGCTATTATTTCTCTCTGTGTGTACACATACATGCATATATGCATGTATACACACATATATATTAAAAATACACACACACACACATATATATATATGCATGTGTATGTTTAAGGGCAGCTACGTGATACAGTGGATAGTGTGCTGGGCCTGGAGTCAGGAAGACTTAACTCATCTTCTTGAGTTTAAATCTGATCTCAGATACTTACAGGCCGTATGACCCTGGGCAAGTCATTTGACTCTGGGTGTCTCAGTTTTCTCATCTGTAAAATTAGCTGGAGAAGAAAATGGTGAACCACTTGAGTACTTGCCAAGAAAATCCCAAAAGGGTCATAAAGAGTTGGAAACAATTGAAACAACTGAACAATAATGTGTATGTATGTATGTATGTATGTATGTATGTGTATATGTATATATGTGTTTGTAAACATACATATTGTTTTGAACTTCTTATGAGGATAACCTAAGAGGAAATAAGCAGTAGGGATTAATCATGGACCTGTGTTTTTTTGTTTTTGTTTTTGTTTTTGTTTTTTGTTTTCAGAAAGAACAGACACCCTTAGCTTTGGCCTAGAAGAACTTCTCTAGATTTGCTCCCTCAGGGCCTAAACTCTGATACTTGCCACCACCAAGGTAGAAGGTGGCCAAGCAGGGTCATCCTAGCCATTCTTTTTTTTTTTTTAGGGCAATGAGGGTTAAGTGACTTGCCCAGGGTCACACAGCTAGTAAGTGTCAAGTGTCTGAGGCTGGATTTGAACTCAGGTCCTCCTGAATCCAGGGCCAGTGCTCTATCCATTATGCCACCTAGCTGCCCCCTCCATTCTTTTTTCAACTCTTATATGGTTGGGTCCCCTAATCTTAACATGTTTGGTCATCATCTAAAACATTTACAAAATCTTTATTTCTGCAGGTAGGACATTCTAGGTGTAAGGCTCTGCTCTTTATGATTTGGCTCTTTCATATGAAGCAGTTTGGGACTGAGAGAAAAACAGCTTTTGCACAGAGAAAAATAATTAAATCAACTGTCAAAGGATATAAAGTATTGCCTTTTTTATAGGTGAATAATTTTGTGCTTCAAGGAAGTGGGAAATTTAGTTTAATAAAAGTTGCTAAAATCCCATATTTAACAAAACATAGTTTTCAGTTGGGACAATGAGCAATTTAAAGTGTTAAATGAAATATGGCAGCAACATAGAAACTTATATCACCTTGTAAAGAATATAGGATAATGCCTCTTTTGGATGTGAAAAGTGTTTTGGTTTAAAGGGGCAAGGAAAAAAACTTATTTATTGAAAACTGATGAAATGTGACTGTGAAAAAAGTGTTTTCAAGGAAACAAGTTGTGGAGGACCATTCTGAGACAGGGTATTGTGATCCCAGAGCTAATTTGTGTGTAACTCTTATAAAATATAAGAGGAAAAACCTCATAAAATGAAAAATCACAAGTGTTTGAAAACTGTAGGATGGTTAAATAAGTACTGTTGAGTACTGTTCAGTTTTTCCTTTCTAAGTGAAAAGTGAATTGCTCAATACCAAGATACTCAGATTTAAGTCATGGAAAGCCATTGTGTTTTTTAAAGAGCTGTCCAAAGAAAAAAAGGAACGATGAAAGGAAGGGAAGAAGAAAGGAAGGAAGGAAGGAAGGAAGGAAGGAAGGAAGGAAGGAAGGAAGGAAGGAAGGAAGGAAGGAAGGAAGGAAGGAAGGAAGGAAGGAAGGAAGGAAGGAAGGAAGGAAGGAAGGAAGGGAAAGTTAAGTGAAAAAGGGGAAATGGTCAACTGTGTTTGGAGTGGTCAAGAAGAATGGGCAGAAGTAAGACTCAGCAGGGAATAGAAAACCAGCTTTGTCATCATTCTGTGATGAGAGCAAGAGCAGTCAGGTGAAAGAGGACTTCACCTATGGAATTCCTGATTGACTGAAGAGAGCTTGGAGATCATTGGAAGAGTAGTTAAATTGTAGCTACTTCCCTTCAGCATAACCTCTAATGTGAGATACTCTCCAAAGTGCTACTGGTCTAAGAAAAAAAGGAGGGGCAGATTTTGCAACCACATTTCTGTGTAGAAAGAAAAGTTGAGATCTAATTGGACAATAAAGAATCCTTGTGAGTGAAGAGAGTTCTAAGCTCATCTGAAAGGGATTTGCCTAAATCAACAGCGGTAAAAATCAGAAGAGGAACAATTAGCAAAGAAATGCTTTGTTTTAGTCATATGTTCATGAATTAACCCATAGCATCCAGGCCTATAGTTCAAAGTTATGTTACTGCAAACACATAGCTTTCTCTCATTCATATGCTTCTTTGACAGATTTTTGCATATGCCCAATCTCCCACAGATACTGGGTGCATTGGTGGAAGAATATAACCCAGTTCTATTTAGATTGTGTGGTTTTTAAAATTATTTCTGTATTTACTTTCATTTATGAATACCTGATATCAATATTTCTTTTCTCCTATAGTTAAGTAATGCTATGTTTAAGATCTAAAAGTGTCATTATTGTAAATGGCTAGTTTTATATAAATGGTTTGTGTACATGGAGAGTTAAAGTGGTAAATAGGGATAGTATATTCCTTCACAACAAGGTTACTCCTAGGATTCTGAGAGGTATTGACTATGGACATATTGTAATGGTCCTTCCTGGAAACCTAGATATTCCAAAGGGAGGACAGTCAGCCAGGTAGTGATTAGGGATCTATACATGCTGTGTGGAGAGGTAAAAGGCACTATAATGTAGAAGGTCCACACCAAAGACATCCCAAATTAAGCTACTTTAACAGTAGCCATTTACCCCATCATGAACAAATACTTCTAGGATTCAGGATTCCCCAATGAAATCCCCAGATTTTATTTTGTTTTAATTTCTAGTTTTCCTAGTAGGTCTAAGCAAATGAGTGGCTTGGGGCAGATGTTGACAACTCATATGTTTTGCTAGTCTTTTCATAAATGAAACTCCTCAAAGCCTCACAAGGTGAAAATGAGCCTACTCAAAGTTTTAAATCTTTTCTAAAGTGCAGAATGTTCTCCTCACATCTGAAAAGGTGAAAATGCAGCCTGAGTGAAACCTCATCTTTTAAAATTTCCCTATAAGTGCTATAAATTTGCTGAAGTCTGAAAGGGGTCACACCCTTACATACTTGGAATTATGTACCAAGTGATAGTCAATATGATATCATGGATTATAAGGTAGTCTCAAAGTTAAGACGACTTAGGTTTAAGTCTTGAGCTCTGACATATACAGAGAGTTTTTGCTTTACATAAGCTATTCCACAGACTTCATGAAGTTATTTTTACATAATGCAGATTTTGCCAAGGACATAGAGAAGGAGGAAAGGCTGGAATGGCTCTGCCTGACAGTGGAGGGTTCAAGAACATGTGGGAGCTGGACACAGAGAAGAGAGGGCAGGAAAAGGAACATGTAGGGACCTGGCCAGAACTGAGGAAGAACATGGGAGGGGAAGGAGTGCAGAAACATGGTGGGGCAGGACAAAGGTCTCATCTCTGGTCCCTAGAAGTCTCAACCTGTCTTCAATCTGGTGGCTGCAGTGGTGGTCTTTCCATTCAAAGTTCTTCTACTTTCACTTGGAGAGAGTTGTTTGTTTTTGTTTTTGTTTTTAGGTTTGTTGTTGTTGTTGTTGCTGTTGCTGTTGCTGTTGTTGTTGTTGAGGGGGTGGGTAGCAGGCCAAGCAAGGAGCTGAGGGGCAGGAGTGGAAAGAGAGCCCAGTACTGTGCAGTAAAGTCAACATAAGTGGTCATTTTTTTGTTTGTTTGTTTGTTTGTTTTTTGGAATGTGGATTTCCTCTTTAGGTAAAGTGAATTTGCTTACTTCAAGCTAGAACTGTCAGTACTTTTTGTGTGACCCTGGACAAATTGCTTAACCTCTCAATGCCCCAGTTGACTCTTTAAGACTCTTAAGGCAAGCTCTTCAAGTTGCAGACCTAGTAATAGATATAGATCTGCATTGGTAGAGGTAGTTTAATTCACCAGGAGTTCCTTATACTAATAGGATCTATGGTCTGGCCTCCTCCCTCAAAGGAAATATGTATCTATTTCTAGATATACTTTGGTTGGTCCTTGACACCTTTGGGTCCTCTTCTTAAGTAATAGCTGACATTTATAGAGTACTTCAAGATTTGCAAAACACTTTCTATACACTAATTAATTTGCTACTCACGATGCTGTGAGTATGCATCATTACATTGTTACATAGGCATAAGAAATGTGGATTCTGAGGCTTAGAAAGGATTCAAATCCTATTTCTGACACTGTTTTTCATGACTTCAAGTCTTGTGTTCTTCTCTAAGAAAGTATACATAAGCATGAGACATGTGTATGTGTGGTCTATAATAAGCTTTTGGCATCTGTTGTTTCTTGGTCCTGAGCCATATTTCTCAATATGGTTTTTTTTGTTTGTTTTTGTTTTTGTTTTTTTGGTGAGGCAATTGGGGTCAAGTGACTTGCCCAAGGTGACACAGCTAGTAAGCTGCCCCTCTCAATATGTTTTTAACCATCTTCCACAATTCCCATTTTCGCACTGAAATAATTAGTCATTAATTAACATGTCCACGTAATTTGGAGAGCCTTATCAAGTCATTTGCAGAATTCCATTGCTTCCTTAATTCCTGCAACAGGTAATGGAGCATAAGCTACAGTTATCTTCATGGCAATATTTTTACATTTGCTCATCATGAAAAACTCGATGATAGATGACTAATTGTCTCCACTAACTTCTTTTTTTTTTTTTTTGAGACAGGGTCAAGCCATCCACCAGCCTCAGTTCTTTAAGTAGCAGGGATTATATGAAGAACTAGACACCCAGACACTAATTCCTTTAGTTGCTTCTCCAAGGAGATCCTGTGAGAGATCAGTCCATTTAGTTTCAACTTCCTTACCTCTGAATCTGTTATGAGACTGTCATCATTGATATTATTTAGTTTCTCCAGAAGGAAGTCAAAGTGGTCTCACATTTAGAGTACCAACAATTAAGTTGCTTTTTAAAGTCTATCTAAAAACTAAGTGATTCTTAGCACCCTCGGACCCATTTTATTGGATCCGAGGCTTCTTCTGATTGGTGAGAATTCATCTGATCTTGCCCAGACACAGACCCATGATGTAATTTCCTGTCCATTTTCATGCCATGGTGCTACCCGACTTTCCAACTTTACCTTTGACTACAAAAATCACACCAATACTATATTTATATATATAATTTATACATACAATATACAATTCTGTAGGGTTTCTACTTCAAAATTCTGTTTCATTAGACTATGTTCCACAATAGTGTTTCCTTGACCTATGGGCTTCCTTGACCTATGGGCTTCCTTTGGAATTTGATACTGTTATTTTCATTAAAATGAGTTTCTCAAAAAAAAAATTAAGTAAAAGAATGAAAACAAATACTATACAACCTCTAGCAGGGATTCTTAATCTCATTTGTGTCATAGATCCTATGGAAATCTGGTGAAACCCAAGGACCCTTTCTCAGAATAATGTTTTTAAATGCATAAAATAAAATACATAGCATTATGAAGGAAATAAAAAATTAGTGAAAATAAAGATATCATTTTTTCCCTAATCCAGGTTTATGAAGTCCCTGAAATCTATACATAGACCTGCTTTAGGGCAAATATCAATGAAAAAAAAATCCTTTTACATACAAGTTGGCTCTATCCTTCACATACTAGACTTTCTAATACTCCTCCCTTTTGCTAACTTTCTCCTCTGTCCACAAGATTTGTCAGAAAGTGATTTTGAATTAACCTCCAGGCTTAAATTCTGCCTTCTCTAGCATTTTATCTTGGGGGAATAAGAGAAATTACTTTCAACCTGATTTCATCATGTCCACCAGATTCCAACATATTCTGTCCATGCTCAGGTCCTCAAGAGGCACTGAACATTCTGAGGCAGATAATTAAGAGAAGCAAGTTACTGGACAGAGAAGAGAATGCGTTCCTTACTGTAATTGAAAGTAATATTGGTCCTCTGATGATCCACCAGATTTTCATATTTTGGTTTGTCCCCCAGCACCTATGAAGAAATAGCACACAAAAGGATAGGCTTAGAAATGGGGACAGTATTAAAAGAAAAAAATTCATGTCCCCTAGACTCCTCATTGCAGTCTACTATTTCCCATGGTCGATTGTATAAAGCAAAGCATAAAATGTTGGGGAAAGACACTGTCAAGTTTTGAAGAAGTCTCCTATATTTTACTAACACAAGCCAAAAAATAAGCCATGTGTTGAGGAGATGGGCCTTCGATGGTAGTCTGGGAGCTGTCCAATGTAAGTTATTGACTGTATGGGAGTGAAATTGGTTATAGAGTCAGGGAAAGCATCCTCATAGCCTGGCCAAAGATGTAGAACTAGGAATAGGGATGGGACATGGACATCTTTTAAAATAGTGAGGATGGTAATGATGAGAATTAGGATGTTCCTTTATATTTTTTTATGCTATGTTCAACTTAATAGTGATATCAATTCAATTCTGCAAGCATTTATTAGGTGCCTACTATCTACAAGGTCATTGTGCTAAGTACTAGGGAGAGGAAATTTTAAGTTACTGTCCTTAAGGAGCTTTCATTAGGAGAAAGAGGGAATGATTCAACTGAACAAGAATTTATTAAGAGCCTAGTATGTGCCAGCCACTATACTAGGTACTGAGGATACAAAGACAGTCCTTGTTCTTGAAAGAACTTACTTCCTATTGAGGGAAAATAAACACATATAAGTAAATACAAAATACCTAGATAGTTATTTCTGCAGGGAAGGCAGGGGTGAAAAATAAGAGAGGGGATCCAGAGAATATAATGAAAAGGGAAGGAAGAGTAGAATAGGGATGTATGGGGTTAGGGAAGGGGAGGAAAATCTTACGTGGGTAGGTAATAAGGATAAGGGAAGGGATTTTCAGCCTATAGCTCAGAATCATAGGGGTTTTGAGGGAAGCCAGAGACTAGTTAAGCTTGTTATGTATGTCACAGTCACTAAAGTGATGTTGAATTGATTCTCGGTCCCTGAGATGGAAAAGTAGGAGGAGGAAGGAAGAAAAGAATAGGGGTATAGCAGAGCTGATGTCCAAAATCACTGCCACTATTATTACAGATGAGAAAACTTAAGCTAAGAAGGAGACTTACTTGCCCATGGTAGCTCAGCTAATAAGCCTCCAAGGTGAGATTTGTACCCAGCTATTCTTGACCCCAAGTCTAGCACTCCATTCACTAAGTTATGATACTTCTCTGGATATTGGCTAAAGCTCTTGACTTTGCCTTGACATTTTTTTAACTGTGTGACCTTAGGCAAGTAATTTAACCTCTCTAAGTCTCAGTTTTCTCATTTGCAAAATGTAAAAACCATGACTAAGTCTAAATCTATGAATCTATGATGCTATGAATAAGGGAGGACATTCCATATGAAGGGAAAGTTATGATCGGAGGCAATAAAAAAGTATGAAATGTTCATGAGACAGTAAAGAAACAGCCCAACAGGAGATAAGGTCTAAAGGAAATGGTGCAGAATCAGATTTTGAAGAGCCTTTAAAGGCAAACAGAGAAGCTTGGATGTTATAGTGTAGGCAGAGAGGAATCTGCAACAGAGAATATGAGGAGCCTGGAGACAGAAAGACCATTTTAGAAGTTTTTGCAGAAGTCTATATGGAAGGTATTGTGGGATGGGACAAGAGCTGTGGCCATGGGAATGGAGAAGAAAAAATGAAATTGAAGTCCATTGTTAAGGAGGTTATGATTTAATATCTCCATCCTGGGAAAGAACTAAATGAGGTTCTAGCTCTATGGTACCTTCCAGCTTTGATGCTCTATTGCTCTTTTTATGGTATATGCCAGTAGTTCTCAAAGTATGGTCCAGGGGACCTCTGGGAAACCCTGAGATCTTTTAGGAGGATCTGCAAGATCAAAACTATTTATAATATTACTAAGATTTTATTTTCAAATGTGTTAAATATCAACAGGAAGGAAAGGAAGAAAGAAATAAACATTTATTAAGTGCCTGCATGTGTCACACATTGTGCTAAATGTTTCACAAATATTATGGCATTTGATCCTTACAGCAACCCTGGGAAATAGATGCTGTTATTATCCCCATTTTATAGTCAAGGAAACCAAGGCAAATAGAAATTAAGTGATTTGCCCATTACAGAGTGTCTGAGACTAGATTTGAATTCACATCATCCTGAATCTAGGTCTAGCATTCTATCCACTCCTTTAGTCCTGAGACCAAAAAGTTTGAGAAACCACTGGTATATGCCACTTTTTGGAAGAACAGGGGAAGGTTCACTTGGTCCACCAAAACAGAAAACACTTCTTGTTCTCCCTCACTCTTCTTGCTGCTGTCAGGGCACTTAAATGCCCCCATTTGGTGGTACAACTAGCTGGGGGTGATTGAATCAGCTGCAGCAGCAACAGCTTCTGGAGTTCTCAGCACACAGATGGTAAGGGGGTTAAACAACTGATCAGAAGGAGATTACAGGAGTTACTTTGCTAAAACTGGGTGCAGGACTCTGTTGCATTGTCAATACATGGATCTGGGTCACAGGCCTGGGTGGCAGTTCCAGGATAAGGAGGAGTACTCATACACCAGAGTTTGTGGCTGCAGGGGACTGGGGAACCTGGTCAAAATTCTAGGGCAAAAAAGAATGCTTATTGTCACTGATAGACCAGAGCACAAGTCAGGAGAGTAGTAAACACACTTATTCATACATCATGCAATGTTGGAAGAGCCAGAATCTTATAGAACCCCTAGAGCTTGCTGAACAAAAAACCTGAAGCTTGGAACAATGCTCCCTCAACCCCAGAAGCAGACCTCACCTTTAACATAGATTTAAAAGTCAAGAAATAGGCTGGAAAAAATGAGTAAATAATGAAAAAGAACCTAACCATAAAAAGTTGCAGGTGACAAGGAAGCTCAAAACACAAACTCAGAAGAAGACAACAAAGTCAAAACTGCTGCATCCAAAGTCTCAGAGAAAAATCTGAGTTGGTCTCAGACCCAAAATGAATTTCTGAAAGAGTTCAAAAAGGATTTTTAAAAAATCACATAAGAGAGATAGAGGGAAAATGAAAAAAAACAAGAGTGATTCCAAAAAATCATGAAAAAAATAGTCAACAGCTTGGTAAAGGAGGCACAAAAAACCTGAAGAAAATAATTCCTTAAAACACAGTAGGTCAAATAGTAAAGAAAGCACAAAAATATACTGAAGAGAATGCCTTCAAAAGCAGAACTGGACAAATGGAAAAAGATATACAATAATTCACTGAAGAAAGGAACTCCTTAAAAAGTAGAGTTGGACAAATGGCAAAGGAGGTACAAAAGCTCACTGAAGAAAATAATTCCTTAAAAATTGAAATGGAGCAAATAGAAGCTAATGATTCCATGAGACATCGAGAATCAATAAAACAAAACCAAAAGAATGAAAAAAAAATAGAAAAAAATGTGAAATATCTCATTGGAAAAATAACTGAACAAGAAAATAAATTGAAGAGAGATCATTTAAGGACTACTGGACTACCTGAAAGCCAAGATAAAAAAAAGGCCTAGACATCATCTTTTAAGAAATTATCAAGGAAAAATGCCCTGATATTCTAGAATCAAAGAGTAAAATAGAAATTGAAAGAATCCACTGATCACCTCCTGAAAGAGATTCCAAAATAAAAACTCCCAGGAATATTATAGACAAATTCTGGAGCTCACAGGAGAAAATATTGAAAGCAGCCAGAAAGAAACAATTCAAATATCATTCAAATATCATAGAGCCACAGTCAGGATAACACAAGATTTAGCAACTTCTACACTAAAGTATCAGAGGGTTTGGAATATGATTTTTCACAGAGCAAAGGAGCTACCCAGCTAAACTAAGAGTAATCCTTGGGGTGAGGGGGGCGGGGGGAGTAGATATTCAATGAAATAGAGGACTTCCAACTATACCTGATGAAAAGATTAGAGCTAAATAGAAATTTTGATCTTTAAATACAATACTCAAGAGAAACTTAAAAAGGTAAACAGGAAAGAGAAATCCTAAGAAATTTAAAAAGATTAAACTGTTTATATTCCTGCATTGGAAGATGCAAGAATCATCATTAGGGAAGTTATGTAAGGACTAAAATTCTAGCTATACTGTCTAAAATATCTAATGAGTGGTTGCCAATAAATTATAAGCTTTAGCAAGAGTTAGACTTTTAAGCATTTATTAAGGAGAATAAGAATTTAGTAAAGAGAGAAAGAAAGGCCTAGATTCCTCTATCTATTAAAGGGAAAGTGCATTTGTAGCTCCCTTCTCCACCAGAGTCCTCAGGAAAGAGAGTGAGCCAGCACACCAGCCTCCCCCTTCTTTCTCCCACAAGCAAAAGTCACTTCCTGACGCCAAAGAAAAGACGCATGGTCCTGCCCTCAGAGGCCCTCTCCTCATGTTGGAGCTTTCCTACAGTAAGTCTCTAGCAGGTGGCATCATTCCAATTGTTACAGTTAGAAGGAGTATTCACAGACAGAGGACATGGGTGTGAGTCAAATATGATGGGATGATATGTAAAAAAAAATGAATTAAGAAGCGAGAAAGATTAATGCACTGGGAGAAGGGGAAATGGAGAGGCAGAATGGGACAAATTATCTCACATAAAACAGGCATGAAAAAGCTTTTATAATGGAGGGGGAGGTGGTGGAGTTGGGGAGGTGGGGAGTTGGGGGTGGGGGAATGAACCTTACTCTCATCACATTCAGTTGGATATTGAAATTTACCCTACAGGAAACTGGAAGGGGAAGAAGATAAGAGAAGAGGAGTAGAGGGGCTTAGAGAAGGGAGGACAGATTGGGTGAGGTGATAGAAACAAAACACTTTTGAGGATGGACAGGGTGAATGGAAAGATAGAGTAGGATAAATGGGGTGGGGGGAGTAGGATGGAGGGAAAGACAGTAAGCAAAACTGTTAAAAATGTTTACAAAATTTTATCTGATAAAGGCTTCATTTCTCAAATATATAGAGAACTGTGTCCAATTTATAAAAAATAAGAGCTATTCCCCAACTGATAAATGATCAAAGGATATGAATAGGCAATTTTCAGAAAAAGTAATCATTTATATTCAAATGGGAAAATGCTCTAAATCACTATTTATTAGAGAAATGCATATTAAAACAACTCTGAGGTACCATTTCACACATATCAGCTTTCCTAAAATGACAGAAAAGGAAAATGGCAAATATTGGAGGGTATATGGAGAAATTGAGATGTTAATGTACTGTTGGTGGAGTGTAAACTAATTCAACCATTCTGGAGAGCAATTTGGAACTGTGCTTAAGGGCTATACAACTATATATACCCTTTGATCCAATAATACCACTATGGGTCTGTATCCCAAAGAGATAAAAAAAAAAAAGAAAAAGAGCCTATATGTACAAAAATATTTATAGCAGCTCTTTTAGTAGTAGCAAAGAATTGGAAGTTGAAGGGATGTCCATCAATTGGGGAATAGCTAAATAAATTGTGGTATATGATTGTGATGGAATACTATGGTGCTACAAGAAATGTTGAGTGGGAAGTTCTCAGGAAAACCTGTTAAGACTTACATGAGCTGAGGCAAAGGGAAATGAGCAGAACTAGGAGAACTTTGTACACAGTAACAGCAATATTATATGATGATCGACTGTGAATGATTTAGCTACTCTCAGAAATACAATGATCCAAGACAATTCCAAAGGAGTTATGATGAAAAATGCTATCCATCTCTAGAGAAAGAACTGATGGAGTCTGAGTGTGGATCTAAGCATACTTTTGTTTTTGCTTTCTTTAGTTTGCTTAGAGTGTTCTTGGTCAATGTTTTCTTTCACTAATGACTAATATGGAAAGGTTTTGCACATGTATAACCTATATCAAGTTGCTTGCCTTCTCAGTGAGGGGGGAGAAGGAGAGATGGAGAATTTGGAACTCAAGGTTTTGAAAAACAAATATTAAAAATTGTTTTACACGCAATTGGGGAAAACAAAATATAAAATATATATATTTTAAAAGGATAGAGAATATGTTGTCAGAGTATGGGCAGGCCTGTGGTTCAGATATTGAACAGGCTTGCCTGTCTAGAATAGGTAGAAAAAGAGCAAATAGCCAGAGCAGCACCCACATAAAGAAATATGGTGGGCAGAGCCAAGATGGCGGAGAGGAAGCAGCAAGCTGCCTGAGCTCTCCTTCTGTTCCCTCAAAATGAACATTAAATCAAGCCTCTGGACAGATTCTGAAACTACAGAACCTGCAAAGAGACAGAGAGACACAGTCCTCCAACCAGAGATAATTTAGAAGACTTCAGGAAAAGGTCGGTCTGACTCGGGCAAAAGGGAGGCCCAGCGCAGGGCAGTAACCCAGCGCCGAGGGGGTCGGGGCAAGTCAGCAGGAGCTGCGGACCACAGCCGAACAACTGAGGCTCCCGGAACCTGGCTCAAAAATCTGGTGGCCAAGAAGGACAGTGGAAAAACCTACCTGCACCGGCCGAGAGGGCCACGAACGGCAGGATCAGACGCCGGGGTCTGGCGCCTGGCTGGCCGAGCACAATCAGACAGGAAGTGCAGGGCTGGGGATCTCCACACGACATAAAGGCCTCAGAGTAAAAGCCTGGTCACACAGCACCTATACCCCTGCACAAGAAGCCCAAAACAGGGACCCTGGTGCCCCCAGAGCAGACCTCAACTTAAAGAATAAATAAATAAGCTGCAATAATGAGTAAGAAGCAAAAAAGAGCCCTCTCCATTGAGAGCTTCTGTATCAATAGGGAAGAAGCCAACACAAACTCAGATGAGGACAATAGCCTCAAATTGTCTACATCTGAAGCCTCACAAGGGAAGGTAAATTGGTCGCAAGAACAAAAAGCCTTCCTGGAAGAGCTCAAAAAGGATTTTAAAAATCAATTGCAAGAGGTAGAAGAAAAAATGGGGAGAGAAATGAAAGCAAAACAAAAAAACTATGAAAAGAGAATCAGCACCTTGGAAAAGGAAGCTGAAGAAAACAAAGCCTTAAAAAATTCATTTGGCCAAATGGAAAAAAAGCTGCATAATCTCACTGAAGAAAACAATACCTTAAAAAATTCACTTAGCCAAATGGAAAAAAAGGTGCATAATCTCACTGAAGAAAACAATGCCTTAAAAATTAAAGTGGGACAGTTGGAAGATAAGGAATCCATGAGACACCAAGAATCAGTCAAGCAGAATAAAAAAAAATGAAAAAATAGAAGAAAATGTGAAATACCTCATTGGAAAGACAACTGATCTGGAAAACAGATTGAGGAGAGACAATTTGAGAATCATTGGACTGCCTGAAAGCCATGACCAGAAAAAGAATCTAGACACCATATTCCAGGAAATTATTAAGGAGAACTGCCCTGATATCATAGAATCAGAGGATAAAATCATCATTGAAAGAATCCACCGATCACCTCCTGAAAGAGACCCCAAAAGGAAAACTCCAAGGAATATTGTAGCCAAATTCCAGAATTATCAGGTGAAGGAGAAAATACTCCAAGCAGCCAGAAAGAAGCAATTTAAATATCATGGAGCCACAGTCAGGATTGCTCAGGACCTGGCAGCTTCAACATTAAAGGACCGCAAGGCTTGGAATATGATATTCCGGAAGGCAAAGGAGCTTGGATTGCAGCCGAGAATCTATTACCCAACAAAAATGTGCATTTTCTTTCAGGGGAAAAGATGGACATTTAATGACATTGGAGACTTTCAATCTTTCCTGGTGAAAACACCAGAACTGAATAGAAAATTCGATCTCAACATACAAGACCCAAGAGAAGTTTAAAAAGGTAAACAGAGGGGAAAAAAAAAGTTACCCTATTAGGTTAAACTGTTTATATCCCTACACAGGAAGATAATACTCATAACTCTTAAAAACTGTAAATGTATTTGGGCAGAGAGAAGGACTTTATATAGAGGGTATAAATATAAATTGTCTTTGATGTGATGATACAAAAGAATTAAAGGGATAAAAAGGGAGTCTATGGGGAGGAGAGGAAAGGGGAGGTGGAATGGGATGAATTATATCATATGAAGAGGTGGAAAAAAAATCTATTACAATAGAGGGAAAGAAAGGAGGGGGGAACATGGTTTCAACCCTATTCTCATTAGATTTGACTCAAAGAGGGAATAACATATACGTTCATTGGGATAAAGAAACTTAATTCATTCTTTAGGAAAACAAAAGGGGAAGGGAAAGGGGGGGACTGATAGAAGGGAGGACAAAAGCAAGGGAGAAAAGGGTAAAGAAAAGAGGGGAGGGTGATAAAAAGGGAGGGCAGATCGGGGGAGGTAGGGGTAAGAAGTAAAATGTCGGTGAGGAGGAATAGGCTGAAAGAAGGGGGGAAAAGTACAAAGGGGGTAAATAGAATGGAGAGGAATAGACAGTCAGTAATAATAACTGTGAATGGGAATAGGATGAACTCTGCTGTAAAACGGAAGTGAATTGCAGAGTGGATTAAAAACCAGAACCCTACAATATGCTGTTTACAAGAAACACATTTGAAGCAGAGAGATACACACAGAGTAAAGGTAAAAGGCTGGAGCAGAATATATTATGCCTCAGCTAAAGTAAAAAAGGCAGGGGTAGCAATCCTTATCTCAGACAAAGTGCAGGCAAAAATAGATCTCATTAAAAGAGATAAGGAAGGAAATTACATCTTACTTAAAGGTACTATAGATAATGAAGTAATATCAATATTAAATATGTATGCGCCAAGTGGTATAGCATCCAAGTTCTTAGAGGAGAGGTTAAATGAGTTACAAGAGGAATTAGATAGTAATACTATACTAGTGGGGGATCTGAATCTCCCCCTCTCAGAATTAGATAAATCTAGCCAAAAAATAAATAAGAAAGAAGTGAAAGAGGTGAATAGATTACTAGAAAAGTTAGACATGATAGATGTCTGGAGAAAATTGAATGGGGATAGAAAGGAATATACCTTTTTCTCAGCAGTACATGGCACATTTTCAAAAATTGACCATGTATTAGGGCACAAAAACATCATAGTCAAATGTAGAAAGGCAGAAATAGTAAATACATCCTTCTCAGATCATGATGCAATAAAAATTACATGTAAGAAAGAGCCAGGGAAAAGTAGAATGAAAATCAATTGGAAACTAAATAATTTCATTCTAAAGAATAAATGGGCCAAACAAGAAATCATAGAAACAATCAATAACCTTATCCAAGAGAATGACAATAATGAGACAACATACCAAAATCTATGGGATGCAGCCAAAGCAGTGCTTAGGGGAAAATTTATAGCTCTAAATGCTTACATGAATAAAAAAGAGAAAGAGGAGATTAATGAATTGGGCATGCAACTTAAAAAGCTAGAAAAAGAACAAATTAGAAATCCCCAATTAGACACTAAATTAGAGATCCTGAAAATTAAAGGAGAAATTAATAAGATTGAAAGCAAAAAAACTATAGAATTAATCAATAAAACTAAGAGCTGGTTTTATGAAAAAACCAATAAAATAGATAAAATATTGGTTAATTTGATTAAAAAAAAGAAAGAAGAAAACCAAATTACCAGTATCAAAAATGAAAAGGGTGATGTTACCACCAATGAAGTGGAAATTAAAGCAATAATTAGGAAATATTTTGCCCAACTGTATGCCAATAAATTTGACAATCTAAATGAAATGGATGAATATTTACAAAAATACAAACTGCCCAGGTTAACTGAAGAGGAAATAAAATCCTTAAATAAACCCATATTAGAAAAAGAAATTGAACAAGCTATTAATGAACTCCCTAAGAAAAAATCCCCAGGGCCAGATGGGTTTACGGGTGAATTTTACCAAACATTTAAAGAACAATTAATTCCAATGTTATACAAATTATTTGGAAAAATAGGTGAAGAAGGAGTTCTACCAAATTCGTTTTATGACACAAATATGGTGGTGATACCAAAACCAGGCAAAGCAAAAACAGAGAAAGAAAATTATAGACCAATTTCCCTAATGAATATTGATGCTAAAATCTTAAATAAGATATTAGCAAGGAGATTACAGCAAGTGATCACCAGGATAATACACTATGACCAGGTGGGATTTATACCAGGAATGCAGGGCTGGTTCAACATTAGGAAAACTATTAACATAATCAACCACATCAATAAGAAAACCAACCAAAATCATATGATTATCTCAATAGATGCAGAGAAAGCTTTTGACAAAGTACAGCACCCATTCCTAATAAAAACACTAGAGAGTTTAGGAATAGGGGGAGCTTTCCTTAGAATAATAAACAGTATCTACCTAAAGCCATCAGCAAGTATTATATGCAATGGAGATAAATTAGAGGCCTTCCCAGTAAGATCAGGGGTGAAACAGGGATGTCCATTATCACCCCTATTATTTAATATTGTTCTAGAAATGTTAGCTTTAGCAATCAGAGAAGAGAAAGGAATTAAAGGAATTAGAATAGGCAAGGAGGAAACAAAACTATCACTCTTTGCAGATGATATGATGGTATACTTAAGGAATCCTCGAGAATCAAGTCAAAAATTACTTGAAACAATTAACAACTTTAGCAAAGTAGCAGGATATAAAATAAATCCACATAAATCATCAGCATTTCTATACATGACCAACAAAGTCCAGCAGCAAGAGATAGAAAGAGAAATTCCATTTAAAGTAATGGTAGGTAATATAAAATACTTGGGAGTCTACTTGCCAAGACAAACCCAGGAACTCTATGAACACAACTACCAAACACTCTTCACACAAATCAAATCAGATCTAAATAATTGGAAAGATATCAATTGCTCATGGATAGGCAGAGCTAATATAGTAAAAATGACAATACTGCCTAAATTAATTTACTTATTCAGTGCCATACCAATCAGGCTACCTAAAAATTATTTTATACAGCTAGAAAAAATAATAACAAAATTCATCTGGAAAAACAAAAAATCAAGAATATCCAGGGAAATAATGAAAAAAAATTCACAGGAAGGTGGGTTAGCGGTACCAAACCTGGAGCTTTACTATAAAGCGGCAGTCATCAAAACTATCTGGTACTGCCTAAAAAATAGAGTGGTAGATCAATGGAATAGGCTAGGCTCAGGAAATGCAGTAGTAAATGACACTAGTAATGTAGTGTTTGATAAACCCAAAGACTCCAGTTTCTGGGATAGGAACTCAGTATTTGACAAAAACTGCTGGGAAAACTGGAAGATAGTATGGCAGAAATTAGGCATAGACCAACATCTTACACCTTATACTAAAATAAGGTCAAAATGGATACATGATTTAGACATAAGAGGTGATACCATAGGTAAATTAGGAGAGAAAGGAATAGTGTACCTATCAGATCTTTGGAAAGGAAAACAGTTTTTGACCAAACAAGAGATAGAGTATATTATAAAATGCAGAGTGGATGATTTTGATTATATTAAATTAAAAAATTTTTGTACAAACAGAAGCAATGCATCCAAAATTGGAAGGGAGGCAGAAAGCTGGGAAACAATTTTTGAGGCCAGTGCTTCTGATAAAGGCCTCATCTCTAAAATATATAGGGAATTAAATCAAATTTATAAGAATCCAAGTCATTCCCCAATTGAGAAATGGTCAAAGGATATGAACAGGCAGTTTTCTGATGAAGAAACCAAAGCTATCTATTCCCATATGAAAAAATGCTCTAAATCTCTAATGATTAGAGAGATGCAAATTAAAACAACTCTGAGGTACCACCTGACACCTATCAGATTGGCTAAAATGACAAAAAAGGAAGATAATAAATGTTGGAGAGGCTGTGGGAAAATTGGAACACTAATGCATTGTTGGTGGAGCTGTGAGCTGATCCAACCATTCTGGAGAGCAATTTGGAATTATGCCCAAAGGGCGATAAAGCTGTGCATACCCTTTGACCCAGCAATCCCACTTTTAGGTCTTTTGCCCAAAGAAATCATGGAAGGGGGAAAGGGACCCACATGTACAAAAATATTTATAGCTGCTCTTTACGTGGTAGCAAGGAATTGGAAGTTGAGGGGGTGCCCATCAATTGGGGAATGGCTGGACAAGTTGTGGTATATGAATACAATGGAATACTATTGTGCTGTAAGAAATGATGAGCAGGAAGAGTTCAGAGAAACCTGGAGGGTTTTACGTGAGCTGATGATGAGTGAGATGAGCAGAACCAGAAGAACATTGTACACAGTATCATCAACATTGAGTGTTGACCTACTGTGATGGACTATATTCTTCTCACCAATGCAATGGTACAGAAGAGTTCCAGGGAACTCATGATAGAAGAGGATCTCCAAATCCAAGAAAAAAAAAGAAAGAAAGAACTGTGGAGTATAGATGCTGATTGAACCATATTATTTCTTTTGTTTTGGGTGCTGTTGTTTTTTTCTTTTCTTTCTATTTTGAGGTTTTGCATCACTGCTCTGATTCTTTCTCTTGTAACAGGATTAATGCAGAAATAGGATTAATGTTATTATGTGTATATATATATGTGTGTGTATATATATATATGTATATGTATAGAGATATATAGATATAACCTATATCAGATTACCTGCTGTCTAGGGGAGGGGGGAGGGAGGGGAGGGAGGGAGAAAAATCTGAAATTGTAAAGCATGTATAAACAAAAGTTGAGAACTATCTTTACATGTAACGGAAAAAAATAAAATACCTCATACATTAAAAAAAAAAAAAGAAATATGGTAAGTGATTCAACTACCAGCATAGGATTGTGCAATGAATTTCATTAGCTACATACATACCCTGTGTCCTCCAGCTGTGCACGAGCAATCCCCCAAGGGACAACATACAAAACAGGAAATGCTGGGGAGAAAATGCAGGTGGATTTTAGAAGAATTAAGACCAAATCCATTGCTTCCCATTTCAGTCAGACTGGACCAACATTAGCTCAGAACATGAGAAATGCCTATGGTCTGCAAGATCCTTCCTCTCCCCTGACCTTTGTACAATTAGAGTTATTCAGCAATGGAATAGGAAGACTCCTGAGCTGATAAGCTACTTGTCTCTGAATATCTTTCAATGGAGACTGGCTAACAGCCTATCAAGGACGACATGGATAAAAGTGTGAAGTTGGACTGGATAATCTCTATGGCCACTCTCTAGCTGTAATATTCTATGACTGTTTATGGGGCTAGCCGGGACTCATTCTTAGTTACAATGACAGGTATGTTATAACTCAGCACTTGAGAAAGGAGAGGGTGACAAATGCCCACTTACCCCTTCAAAACACAGAAAAACATAGAGAGATATTGAGGTTGCTTAACAGCCTGCATCTTTGTGAAGGCCAATACTAAAGTCATTTTACAAAAAGTTCTGAAGTCTTTCTAGGGGGGAAATTAATTTCTGAACCTGCCCTTAGTGATCACTTAATGAACATTGGATATTCAGAATTTTTTGTTTTGTTTTGGTTTTTGTTTTGGTTTTGGTGGGGCAATGAGGGTTAAATGACTTGCCCAGAGTTACACAGCTAGTAAGTGTCAAGTGTCTGAGGCTGGATTTGAACTCAGGTCCTCCTGAATACAGGGCCAGTGCTTTATCCACTGTGCCACCTAGATGCTCCCAGAAATTTATTTTTAGCCAATTTCATTCCTGTTTGTGGTGTTTTCTCTCACTGTATCCTAAGTCTTTTTCTTATCTTTGTCTCCTGAACCTCAGCAAAATTAAACTGAACACACAGTTTACTTACCCCAGCCTACCAAAATATATCTGGGCAAAAGGCGTTTCTGTGAAAGCACCAAAGGTCCCAGCAGTGTGTGAAGATAAATGCCTTCAACTAAAAGCCATGAGTAATTGGCTCCAACAAAGTAGTGCAGAAGAACTTGTGCAGTCCGACAAGTGTATGAAGACTGGAAGAGAAAGGGAGAGAGATGTCAGTTTTTATTTCAGTGCCAGGGAAAGCTTTGGTACTGTGCTCACCTGGGCACCCAGTCTTTCAATCCCACCTCTGTTACCTACTAGTAGTGTCACCTTGGGCAAGGCACTCAACTTCTCTAGGCTGTTGCCCTACTTAGAAAAAAACAAAAACAAAAAAAATTATCTCTAAGGCCCCTTTCAACTCTGAATTCTGTGATCATATGAGCTTGTTTCTCTGCCTCCAAACCTTCTATCTCTCCAGAACAATGCTAAATTTGCATTTCACACACACACACACACACACATATATATGCGTGTATATACACAAATATACACACATGCACATGCACACACATATGTATGTGTGTGTACGTATATATAATTTGTCTACCTTGTTCCTTTCGCCAGAAGAAACTGTGATGAATGAAAATCCTAAGAGACAGAGTTTCTGCGTAATTAGTAATCAATTTATTAATTAAACTAGCTAATAATTAATCAGTTGCTAATCATTGGTCTCTCTGTATCCAAAGACCCAACCATGCATATCACTGAATGCTTAAATACCTTTGGAAAAGGGGGTGCATGTGACAGGTAAAAATCAACCTTGATTAGTGAACAGTTAATGAGGGAATAAACATATCAATGAAGAAGTTGGCTTTTAAGACTTTTTAAGTCTTCAGCTCCTCCTGCTGAGAACATGGCTTTGTCATGAGACTCAGACACCTCCAGCAATCTGGACAAAGGAATCCATTTCTACCCAGATCACTCTGGTTGGTTTCCTCTTTCATGAGCTGGGTTATCCTAGACTCCAATGGAGGGGTGCAAGGGCATAGATTTGTTGCTTTGGTGCTGGAATTCACCAAGATTAGATTCAGTTCACACTATAAACAAAGTAAGGTCTCCTTGTTGGGTGGGATCCTATTCAAGGATTAGGCCAATCTCATCTACCAGCCTTGTCATTAAGAGACTGGCTGAATGACCTACAGGGCCTAGTCCCTCAGTGAGGAAATACAAAGAAAAAAACCTTAATCCTAATTTAATAATTGGTTATTAATATAATAGTAAAATAATAAGTTCTCTAATCCAACCATTCTGGAGGGCAATTTGGAACTATGCCCAAAGGGCTATGGGACTGGTTACCCTTTGACCCAGTGGTGCTACTTCTGGCTCTGTTTCCCTAAGAAACCATAGAAATGGGAAGGGGACCCACATGTACAAGAATATTTATGGCAGTTCTCTTTGTGGTGGCAAAGAATTGGAAATCGAGGGAATGCCCATCAATTGGGTAATGGCTAAACAAGGTGTGGTATATGAATGTAATGGAATACTATTGTGCTGTAAAAAATGATGAGCAGGCAGATTTCAGAAAAACCTGGAAAGATTTAAGTGGGCTGATGCTAAGTGCAGTTAGCACAACCAGGAGAACATTGTACACACTAACAGTAACATTGTGTGATGATTAACTGTGATAGACTTAGCTCTTCTCAGCAGTGCAATGATCCAAGACAATTCCAAAGAACTCATGATGGAAAATGTTCTCCACATCCAGAAAAAAAAAACCTGTGCTTTCTGAATGCAGATTGAACCACACTGTCTCCACTTTTGTTTTTGTTTTTTTCTTTTTTGAGGTTTTCCCCTTTTGTTTTGGTTCTTCTTTCACAACATGACTAATGCAGAAATATGTTTAATGTGATTGTACATATATAACCTATATCAGATTGCTTTATGTCTTGGGGAGGGAGGAGGAAAGGGAGGAAGGGAGAAAAATTTGGAATTAAAAATAGTATGAAAACAAATGTTGAGAACTATCTTTACATACATAATACTTTTATGATTTAAAAAATTTAAAAATAACTACAAAATAATAATAATACATTCTCTCAAATAAATGGTTTTATGGTTATGATTTTGCCTCATGGGAAATGGGGGAAGGGTTAATTCTTTGGAACAGAAGAGCAATATTTCATAGACAATCATTGACTTTTGTTTTTTTAAACTCCTGGCATACAAAGCACTGTAAAATGTGGCCCTGACCTACATCTTCAACCTTAACTTACATTACCCTAGCCAAATGATAACTTATAAATGTCAGGAACATTCCTTGTTCTAAGATCTTGCTGACATTGTTTCATCTGTCTAGAAAACTTTTTCCCTCCTCTCCTATCTTATTTCTACATCTGACTTATTACTTAATATTTCACTTAAATCCTATATCCTCTGTGGGTTCTTCCCTGACAGTTGAAAACTTCTGTAGGACAATAGGCATGGCATAATCAGAGGGATGGGCAAGGGGGCAAGGAGAAACCAAGCAATAAAATTTGGAGTCTGAAGTTTGAATACTGACTCAAAAGTTTACTAATTGTGTAACTTGGGGCAAGTCATTTAAATTCCAAAAGACTTTATTTCCGCATCTATAAAATCAGAGGATTAAACCGAAATTTCCCCCTACTTCCATCCAGCTACGACCTTTTATGATGGTTGCCTTTTCTGACAGATTATCCATATTACATGTTTAGTACCTCATGATAAATCTTTTTGCATGCGCTTGTGTCCTCTACTAGATCACAAAATCCTTGATGGCAGGGGTACTTCTTTGTATTCCTCATAGAACCTACCTTGAATGACTTGCCTAAAATAGGTACTTAATTAATGTGGTTTTTTGGAGGATGGTGATGGTATAAGTTACCTCTGACAGGTAGGACATCCATCCATTTTCATCATCTGGCCTTTTTGAATAGGAATTATGTATGATGACATCCTTTACCAATACAGCCAGAGCTCGAAGCATGAAGGAACCAAACAAATTCATGTGGATATAGTTACGAGTGCAGTGAACTCTTCTAATGAAGAAAACAGAAACATGAACAACCCCCAAGGATACAATAATGACTCAGTTCCTCCCAAGAGATATTCTCTTATATGATGTTGAACCTCCTAAACAAATCAACAAGTATATGTTAAACAACTACCACATGTTGTATACTCTTTTGGGTGCTAGAAATAGAAAGAATGGGTCCCTGACCTCCACTTATATTCTTATTCTTAAATTTTTAATTCATATATATATACACACATACATACATACATAAAACACACACATATATATCATATTCTCTCAGAAATAAAATGTGTGACTATATAATACATATATAGAGCAAATATATGCATATGTATAGAATGTGATTTGCTATGTATATACATGTATGTATCATACAAATATATAAACATATGCAAAATAGAGTGTTTTAAAAAAAGGTTTGACTAGCTTAAAATCAATTTGAAGAAAGGCTGTATTCCCATGATTTGAGTCTATATGTTTTGGTAAGCCAATAAGGAAGGCTAAGAGGACCAGGGGTTGGCTGGGGGGCAGAACTTTCCAAACTCTTACATGGCATCAGCATTTCTATAGTTATAAAGCAGAACCTGCTCTAGGGTCCATGGAAGCCTAAGATGTAGAACACCTGTTTAAACCTAAAGTTGGTAGAGGGAGCTCACTTTGGTGACTTATTTAGTTGTAGGGCACATCATTAGAGCCTGGAGGTTCTGGTTACCTGCTGGGAAGTTTGTGATAGGAAGAAAGGAGAGGTGATGACCAAGCAAGATTCAGAGAAGCCCCTCCCTCCCCCCCAGGGAGACTTTTTTTCTTTTTTCTTTTATTTATTTTAACATTTCCATAACATAGTAGAATAGGAAAAAGATGATTGCACATGAAGCTGCAAACCTATCATGTACAACTTGCTATTCCTTATAAATATATGATAAAGTTATCATGTAACTTTCTTTTTTTTTTCTATTTTCTTCCCAAGAAGACTTTAGACCCAGTTGGACCCTGGTCAATATCAGAGATTGAAAGGCAGCATAGGTATAGATCTAGAGTTACAAAAGGCAAAGGAATCACCCTGAGGTAGGTTGCCCACAGAGTCTCTTTTTCTGGAGAGATCAAAATCCAGTGCAAGTTAGCTCTAGAATGCATTGCTCCCAATAATTGTATAACATATTTAACTTCATTGATACATAAAGCTGGATGGGACATTATATCACAGGATCGTAGTATTTAAAGCTAGAAGCAATCTTAGAGATCATCTAGTCCATCATCTTCATTTTTATAGAGGAATAAATGGAGACCCAGAAAGGGAAATGATTTGTCTAAGATCACACAACCAGTGAGTGAGGCAAGGGACAAAACCTTGTTTGTAGAACATACCCTTTGATTTCCAGTCCACTGCTCTTTCTACCATAGGACACTTCACATCATTACTATTTGAGCATAAACAAGAGCCCTGCCCAAGTAATTTGGAGAGTAATTTTTGTCTCTGTGGTTCTGCTGTTTATTATTAAGACTACTGAATGATATATACAAAGAATTCCACTACCAATCCCCACTCTTTCATCCCTCTGTGGTCTCTATTCCTGACTCTCTGTATGTCTTTCCCCACCATGCCTCAGCAGCATTCTCACCCTTAAAGATCTTTGACCTGGAAATCCTTCTGCCCCAGAAGCCCCTTCCTCTGATTGGTCTATTCTTCCCAAAACCTCCATTTTAAAGAAGCACCCAGATCAGCCATGTTTGTTTCTTCATTTTTCTCCAGATTCCATTCCTAACTCTCCATATTTCTTCCTTCGACATGCCCCTACATTGGTACTGTCTCTCCATCTCCCTCCCTGCCCCATAAACCCTACCTCCATCTCTCCATCCCCCTCCTCCTTACATATACACCATATCTCTGCAAGTTTTTAGCTTCCTTTTATTTGTTGTCCTCTCCCATTAGGATGCAATCTCCTTCCATGAAGGCACTGTCTTTCTTTTTGTTTCTATTTACACTCCCAACATTCAGCACAGAGCCTGTAATATAGTAAGCACTTAATAAATACTTGTTGACTTGAATCCCAAAGTCTACCATGAATTTTCCAAAAGACTTGCCCCTTTCTAGAGATTTTCTCTGAAGTCATCCAGACAACTCCAAATAATAGATAACAAAATAAAACAAACACATATATAATTTGGTTATACTTCTAAAAAGTTTAGAGTAGGAAGTCTCACTCACCTGAGACACAGGAGAATTATTAGAGCCAAGAAGAGGGAAATGAGTGAGAGGGAATATCCCAGGGTATACATTATCTGCAAAGTTGAAAGCAATGTGTAGTGCTCATCCTGTGTATGGAGATAAAGACAATGAAGATCAATGTTAAGTGATTAATAGAATTCTGCTCTCCATTGTAAATCTATGTATCCTCCTCCCCAAATCTTCTCTGCCCTAAGGCATAGGTCTAGATTGGAAAAGGAAGAGTCCTAGGGATTCCACTGATACTTGTTCATGGTCAAACTCTTTGGGAGGAAGAAACCAATAGCCACAGACGGAAGAGCATAAAACAATAGTGTAAAAGAAGACATTATGTATCATTGGAGATACACACTATATCTAAAACTGTTTCCATGCATTCTGGACTTTCTTAAGTAATATCTCATGTTTCCCCAAATACTAAAGAAGATTCACATGCACTAAAAGGTAGGAGACTTATGACAGGCTCTAAGGGGAAAAGATCTGTTATAGTGAATGGTGATTTCCTTCTGACAACGACAGTGGTGGCTGAGGACAGACCAAATGAGACATATCAGCAGGTTTGTTATTTTCCTTGAAAAGTTTTTAGAAGATGTGACAGTTTCCTAAGACTCACCCAACCCATCTGTTGCAACCTATTTCTATTGATTTAGATTATATCATTACAGCATGACCACTGTGACATTGAGATGGGATTCATTGCCAAAGTATGTAAATCAAAGTATATATTTTGTTCAAAAGAAACAATAGAAGTGTAATAGAGAGTATACATATATTATAAGATATACCTCTATATTGAACCTGAGAATGGGTGAGAGGATTTGGATAAAAATTAAAGGAGGAAAAAAAAAGTGATATTATTGTGTCAGTACACTTCAGTATGCTCAGGCAGATGGTGATAGAAATGATGCTTTTCTAATACTAAATCTTATAGAAAGGCTGCTAATAGTATAAAGACATTTCAATGATCCATAATTTGCTAAGTGCATCTGATAAATTCTTGATTTGCCTCTATATTAATTTTATCTCCACCTTTGGTGAAGAAGCAGTTAGGAGAGCTGTTATCATAGACTTAACTTGGACCAGTGAAGAACAATCTGATTACTGACATGGAAATAACAAGAACTTTGAGAGAATATAACCACATAATCTTGGAATATATAATATCAAAGAAAAAGAGCCCTACTTATAATCATTCATTTATCTAGACTCCTAGAAAGTTGATTTCACTCTTTAAAAAAATTAATTGCTATATTTTATTCCTACATCACCTATATTTTCCAGTATTTCTCTTTTACTTCCTTATACCCTTCCAGAAAGTCAACACTTATAACAAAGGATAAAAAAGAGGGGAAAGAGTTCAGCAAAACTAACCAATACATCAACCAATTCTATTATCATGTGAAGTATTCCACATCCATCATTTCCCATCTCTACTAAACAGTGAGGGAGATATATTCTTATATGTCTTCTTTGTGGCAAAGCCTAGTCATAATTTCATAATGTTTGTATATTTCCCCCCAGATTCTGCTTACTTTATTTTGCATCAATTTATGTAAGTCTCCTCATGTATGTTCATTATATTTGTCATTTCTTACAGGAAAATAATATTCTATTACACTCATATAAAGTATTATAATTTGTTTAGCCATTCCCCATTTGATGGGCTTTGGGCTCTCTACCAGTGGGATCTCTAGGGCAAAAAGTATGAATATTTTAGTTACTTTGTTAGCAAAATTCCAAATTGTGGAAAGCTGATTTCAATATATTCAGAAAAGATGCCTATGATCCCATAGCCAAAGAGATGGAGTATAACTCAAATGGAAGTGAGAGGATAAGCAATGAAATTCTGAGAAGAAAACTTTGAATAACTAAATAAGAAAAACACATTCAAATATAAGATCAGATTTCTTAAGTCCATGTTAAAAAAAAAAGATGAAAGGAAACATAGACAAAGATATCAAAAGAGAGGTAGAAGTTTGGGGAGAAAAATAAGCTCTAGCCTGCAACCAATGCTAACTCATAACAGAACAAACCAGAACAATAAACAAGTAGATTCCCTGCTTAGGGCTGATATCATGTGATAGCTACAAAGAAAGCTTTTTTACTTTGCTTTCTTTAGCATAGTTCTTAAGGAAAGGAAAAACAGATGCATAGAAAAAAATTACAGTTCCAGAGAGATGAGGAGCTAGTAAGAAAGCTTTAAAAGAATCCTAGTCTTTGAACACAAATAATTCTATTTCAGGGTTTTCGAGAAATTTGCAGATATAAATTCAGAACCATTGTCATAATATTTGAAAGATTATTCCTTGAAAATTTTCAATCTTCTACTTGGCAAATGTTAGAATTCTTTTTAACTGCTTTAACTCTTTTTTTTTTTTTTTTTTTTTTAGTGAGGCAATTGGGGTTAAGTGACTTGCCCCGGATCACACAGCTAGTAAGTGTTAAGTGTCTGAGGCCAGATTTGAACTCAGGTACTCCTGACTCCAGGGCCGGTGCTTTATCCACTGCACCACCTAGCTGCCCCTAACTGCTTTAACTCTTAATTAAATTCAGAAAGAAACATGGAAGGGGGAGGAAAGGAAGTGATGAGGAACTTTTTTTACTTCCTCGCTTTAAGTGTAATGTCTGCCACCTTGTTTTATTGACTTATGTAGAGTAGTAGAGCCATACAAAAACTTTAGAGATAAACTAGTCCAACTCATTTGTTTTTCAGATGTAAGAGGTTATAGGAGAACAATTCTACCGCAGTCATGTAGCAGGTCTAAATGTGTTTAGGATTTCCCAGCCTCATTTATAGGTTACTCTTTAGCTTTCTACTTGACTTGTTCTCATATTTAATTTTACTCTCCAGATCTATAAGGAAATCCAGGATTATTTTTTTATATTTCCTCATCAGTACAATTTCAACATATTTTCCAAGATTATTTAACTTTGTCAATGGGAAGTATTCATATTTCTTTTTATGTTCAATACTTTAGTTTCAAATGATTAAATATATTAGTTACTAGAGACTGTATCAATAATAAAATCCATATTAAAATGCAGACAATTATATATAATTTTAGCAATTAGAAAGATCATAGCCCTCAGGAATTTCAAACCACATCTAAAGGTAGAGTTCACTTCTGAGAATACAGTCCCACACTGGTTTACTCATTATAACAAATAAATCCTATTCACCAGAATCCCCTTCATCCTGTTCACAGGAAGGCTACAATAGTTTCATAAAGAAAGACAGTTACTCCATCTTCTTTATCTTTGTTTTAATCTCCTCCAGCTTTTCTCCTTCTGTGATAGGAAAACAATCTCTTTGGGTTTGTTCAAGCCATAACTCATAATAGCCTCTTCATAAATCATTTTGTAGTGTTTCTTCATAAAATAATATTTAAGACAGATTTAATAAGAAAGAAGTTTTTCTTCATCTTCATTCTCTCTGTCTTCACAAACTCCTCACAGATGCAAGATAAACTTGAATACTCTATATAAGGAGAAGAACCTCCTGTATTGATGGATATAATTGTAACTCCTAATTTTCCTCCTTCTTAAAATATGGTAGTATAAAAACAAATGTTGAAAACTATCTCTACATGTAACTGGAAAATAATAAAATACTTTTTTCTCTTTTTCTTTTTTTTAGTGAGGCAAATTGGGGTTAAGTGATTTGCCCAGGGTCACACAGCTAGTAAGTGTTAAGTGTCTGAGGCCGGATTTGAACTAAGGTACTCCTGACTCCAGGGCCAGTACTCTATCCACTGTGCCACCTAGCTGCCCTATAAAATACTTTTATAATTTTAAAAAATAAAATGAATGTTAAGAATTGTCTTTACATGTAATTGGAAAAAAATACTGTTTTAAAGGGGGAAAAAGGTAGTAACAGTTTCTATAGGTTCTATAGAGAGGCTTTTGAAGCAAGGGTTATACAAATGAGAACATTATGTTCAGAGAATTTAAGCAATACCAAAAAAAAAAGTACTTTTAGCTAGTGTATACTCTCATCTATTGGAATGTCAAGACATAGCTATTAAAGGCCTTTTTTTTTTTTTTACAAAGTAAAGTAGCTTTTATTTTTCAATTCCCAGCATAGTTAATTGAAAGTTCTGCTAGATTAATGAAAGATAACAAAGGGCTTACTGTTATATGAAAAACTTTAATTTCCTTTTGCCATGTTAGAATATATTTAGTGAATTGCACATTGGTTGTGATGATGGAAACCCTATACTCTCTCCTCTAAATTTTCATGTGCATATGGCTCTGTTTTATGGATTATTACAACACTAATGCTAGTCTACACTCGTAGGCACACATAGAGCCTTTGCCTACATTTCAGGGATAGGCACAACCTAGTTGTATTAATAATTCAGGAGAGCAATAAAGAGATGGAGCTATTACCACTAAAATCAACAGAGCTCACATTTTGTTTGAAGCTGTAGTTGCCAGAACATTCTGTGTCATACCGCCAAATATCTGTAGAGTTCTCCAGAGTCTGCCAAGTTCCCCCAGCCAAGCAACGTCTGTATACTCTTCCTGGGTTTTCTGAAAGTAAACAGAGCTTTAGAAAAAAAATCAATGCATACAACTTTATGTTTGCTTCAAAGCTTTCAATCCTCACCACCATTCTCCAACGGAGCTATGGAAAATCTCAGGAAAGAATGGTTCTCATTTCCCTTTCAGTGGCTCATTAAAGTATCTGCTGTTTATTTTTTATTTTTAAATGGCATATGTTTATATATATATATATATATATACAGCTTATATATGTGTGTATATACATATTTATGCATTCATATATACATACATTTACACATATTTTCCAAAGCTTCTAAATTCAGTAGCAAAAACCAAGTCCCACTAAGCTTTTCTGTGTTTGCCCCTCTGGGTGAGAAAGACATGTGGACTAATGAAACCCCTCTTTTTAAAGAAAGATATAATATAGTCTTGCATTTAAATTTAGGGTTAT
The DNA here is from genome assembly GCF_019393635.1 of Dromiciops gliroides. Taxonomy (NCBI): domain Eukaryota; kingdom Metazoa; phylum Chordata; class Mammalia; order Microbiotheria; family Microbiotheriidae; genus Dromiciops; species Dromiciops gliroides. Next base: position 223,243,659 of record NC_057864.1, on the reverse strand, counting down.
TTGTCTAGAGGTTATCTTTTGTCTTTCTCCAGTGCATGGTTCATTCATTTATAGCAAAAACTTGCTCAGAATATCATTAAAAAGTTAATCTGGAGAGAAAATTCATTATAAAAGTACAGACAGAAAATAAATGAAATTTAAGGATAAGCAACACTAGTCCATTGGTGGAGGAAGAGAAAGTGGAGAGGAGATGAATTTACTCAACCCTAGTGTGGCAGCAAATTCTGTCCAGGCAAGTCACTCCTTAAGTAGGATATTGTTCCAGACAAGGCTCTAATGGACTATTACCTATTCAGTTTGAGGTTGTAGTACCTTTTCCTTACAAAGCTAACTGTTGGCATTGGCACATATCCACTGTCCCTCAAAAGTTCTTGGGTTTCTTCATCTCCTGTGGTTTCCATGAACTCTGGTGTTCACCACCCATGATTCTTCAGTCCCTCCTTCCAACTGAGAGAAGCTCTATATCTTATGAGCTCCCTTATTGATTAGGGGCTACACATTAGTGTAATAATAACCTGTATCTGTATAGCAAGAAGCTAGGTGGTGCAATGGATAGATTGACAGGCCTTAAAGACTAGCCCTAAAAATCTGTGCAAGTCACTTAACTCTGCCTAAGTTTCCTCATCTACAAAATGGTCTGAAGAAAGAAAGCACAAATCCCTCCAAAGAGTGATTTCCATCACTTGCCAAGAAAACCCTAAAATGGGGTCACAAAGACTTGGACACAGCTGAACAATAGCAACAATCTGTCTAGCACTTTTAGGCTTGTCTCTTTAAGAGCTTTAAGAGTTTACCTCATGGGGCAGCTAGGTGGAACAGTGGATAAAGCACCGGCCCTGCATTCAGGAGTACCTGAGTTTAAATCCAGCCTCAGACACTTGACACTTACTAGCTGTGTGACCCTGGGCAGGTCACGTAACTCTCATTGCCCCGCAAAAAATAAAAAAATAATTAGTTTACCTCATAGTAATACTATAAAGAAAGCATCACAAATATTAGGGGCAGCTTAGGCAGCTCAAAAGATAGAATACTGGTCCTAGAGTCAGGAAGATCTGAATTCAAATTTGGCCTCAAAGACTCACAAGCTATATGGCCCTGGGCAAGGCCTTTGTCCTTTTCCTCAGTTTCTTCAACTGTATAATGAGGATTATAATAGCCCCTACCTCCCAGGTGGTTATGAGATCAAGTGAGATATTTGTAAAGCCCTTAGCACAGTGACTCGTATATATATGGTACTTAATAAATATTTGTTTTCTCCCTTCAGAAATAGAAAAACTGAAACTGAGAAAGGGAAAGTGATGTAGGAATGCAGGCAGGCAGGAAATGAGGTGCCATGGTCTAGGCATAGGCAGCTTATAGCATAGTTTGGCTAGAACCTGGTTTTTATGATGGGAAGTGATATGAAATGAGGCCAGAAATCTTGGTTCTAGGCAAACGAGGGTAGTAGCTGTGCACAGACTCTGATCCTCTATCTCCACCCTCCATGCATTTGTATAAGCCATCTTCCTCCTCATTGCCTCCTTTCAGAATTTTTGTCTTTCTTTAAGCCCTGGTTCAGGTACCATCACGAAGCCTTACTTGATCTCACAAGTTGTTTGTATTCACTTTCCTTCCTTAATTTACTTCATACTTAAAATATATATATATATATATATATATATATATATATATATATATGTACAACTTGTATCTCTCCTCCAGTCCCCAAGAAATATACGTTCTTTTGAGGGGAAAAAACTAATTGTTTACTTTTTATTCCTTATCATAGTGTCTTGTACACAGCAGGTGCTTAATAAATGTTTGTTGAATAAAATAGAAAAATTTCCCCTTACATTTTTCACTTATCTCTCTTCCCAGTCCTCATCATACACACAGTTATTCAATCAATTTGCTATATGTCCTAAGGAACCTAGTACCTGATAGAAAAGAATCCATAATCAGAGGCAGAAAGTTTACTACTCAGAGAAGGAACATTCCTAAAAAGAAAATAAAAGAGCCTGAAAGGCTGACTTTGCTGGCCTTGTTACTAAGGCCACGGCTGTTCCTTTCTTTAAAATTATTATTTTTTTTTTACAACATGGGAGGTGGGGTGTAGGGGCCATGTTTCAGAGACCTGAAATGAATAAAATGTCAAAATTCCTCTCATGAGAAAGAAATAGCACAAAAACCAAGGGTTTCAGCTACAGCCAGAAGGTGGAAGCATAGAGAAGCTTTACAGTGATGTCCAGCAAAGTAGAATCTCATACATAGAACCAAGACTTCTAGTGAAGACAAGCAGGGAACAGGTCTAGCAGAAGCAGCACATCAACACCACCAGAATATAGCGATGACACTGTAGTGTGGGAGGCATGGGTTATCCCTCTAGAGGTGCACCGTGGCCACACATATTCTTTAAGTGTGTGACTTTCCATGAATGTTCTCTATATGTGTGCCCCTGTGTGCACCCTGATCACACCTGTACTACACATCTTCCCCCATAAACATACCTTGCCACGTATGCTCCCAATATGTATCTCCTGCCATATATATTCTCTCTATATGTCTACTCTGTACTAATATGCATGTTTGTGTATGTGCCAGACTTTTTGAGCAGATGTTTATTGCTATTTTTTTCATTATGTTATTTCATTAACTACTCAAGAAGATCCGAATTCAAATCTAGCCTCAGACACTAACTCTGTGACCCTGGGCAAGTCCCTTATCCTCTGTTTACCTCTGTGTCTTCATCTATAAAACAGGAAATAAGAGTTATTATTATTCCTGTTTTATAGATGAAGACACAGGTTTTTGTGAGGATCAAATGACATAATACTTGTAAAGCATTTAGCACAGTGCCTGGCACCTAGTAAGCACTGTATAAATGTTACCTATTATAATTATTCTTCTTTTTACTTTTCTCCAGACTAATTGAGTTCTCTGGCTGACTATTTAAAGCAAACACATTGGTGGGAATTTGTGAACTATGGCTGTAAAGAGATGTGAATCCATAAAATACCCTGAACCTGGTGTAGCCTTCTCTTGAGGACCCAACCTAGGGGTTGAGGGATTGTCCCCAAGTGCTACATATATAAAAAAATATAATCATCTGAGTTTCCATTTCTTCATCTAGGAAATGGAGGGATTAGATTAGACTAGATACTAGCTTCTTGAGCTGTGGGGTTCTGACCCCATATGGGGTCATGTAAATGAATGTGAGGGTTGTGAAGAATCTGGCAACAATAAAAGGTTATGTATGCCTATTTTATATACCAATATACCCAGGGTCACGTAAAAATTTCAAGGGGTCATGAGTAGAAAAAGTTTAAGACTCTAAGGTCCTTTCATATGTAAAGTTCAATCATTCCAATTGATCTGTTTTCTGCAGTTGGATTTTTCTATATGGAATAATCCTATGGTATCTGTATTTTGGATTACTGAATAGGTGTGCGTAGGTAGAGCCGAAGGAAGTGGACAATATAGAAACTGACATGGAACTGGAAGGGTTGGCCTATTTCAGAGGTTGTGGGGTTTTTAGATTTTTTTTTCCCCTGGAAGGCCATGGATATTTAGAACTATGCAGGGCCTGGAACCATCAGATTCCCTTGCTTCAGTGAATCTGTGTTAGTAGTATCCCAAGGCTTCTGTGATATCTCTATATATCTGGAGCCATGCCAGCAGTTTCTGAGGAGATAATTCTAACTAGAATTCACTTGAGAATGACTTCAGAAAAGCTATCACTTAACTCTCTGACACAGATAAATCAGCACTAAAATCAGCACTAACATTCTTCTAAATGCCACAGTTAAATCAATGTGGTAACACAATAGTATGCCTTCCTCCCTCAAATCAAATTTGAAATGCCACATCTTTTCAAAACTTTTCAGAATATTTTTAGAAGCTAACTCTAATTTTGTTCTGCCTGAGACTTTGTAACCATCCAAGATGAAGCAGTTTCTTAGAAGGATTTTGGAGAATGGGTAAAAAATAGCATGTTACCTTCTTGCCACCAAGGTAAGTACGAAGGACAGGGAACAGAGACATTTCCTGGAGGTGAATGAGGCCAGCATGCATACCTGTCAAATGTCCCATTACAATATACACCTGTAAAAATAAAATAAAATAAGGAGAGGTCCAAATGAATTCATTAAACAAACTTTATTAAGTATTTACTGTGTAGGTAGGCACTGGGGAAGATAAAAAGATGGATGATAACATTTATGATTATTTTTATTATTTTTAAATTTAAAAATCTTTTTAGCGGGGCAATGAGGGTTAAGTGACTTGCCCAGGGTCACACAGCTAGTAAGTGTCAAGTGCCTGAGGCCAGATTTGAATTCAGGTACTCCTGCATCCAGGGCCGGTGCTTTATCCACTTCTCCACCTAGCTGCCCCTGATGATAGCAATTATGTCATGTTTATATAGCATCTTAAGGTTTAGAAGGATAAGACAAGGAATTTACACATTAGTAGTAGAACAGCAAAATTCTTCTTCCTGCCCTGGCCAAGTCAGCCTGGTGTGATTGGTCATCATCCTACCTGTGTACAAGCAGAGATGTTTCAACTGTATGGAAGGTTATTAGAGTGAGAAAGAGCCCCAAGACACATAGCAGAGAATAGGGAAGGACTCAGGAGGTGTCCTCAAGGATATAGCCATTGTACTAAGCTTGTGAAACAGGGCCTTTGGTGTTCTAATCCTTTACTACTCTGTAAGCAAGACATCAAGACCTCCTGAGGACACACACAAAGACACGTTGGGAAAGTCTGACAGAATGCCATATTTGGGCAGATGAACTATTTTCCCATGAAGAGGTCTCACCTTTCTCTTTCTCATTCCAAAGATAACGAGATCCTCAAGCAGCAATTTAATGGACCAGATCATTAAAAAAAAACCAAAACACAAACCCCCGAAGTCTTGGCCTTTTTTGCTTTTAATGACTAGTCATCATAGACCTCAAAGTGGGAGAAAAGTTAGTCCCTTATTTGTACTATTGGCAGGAACTACTGATTTCCTGCATCTGTTTTTACTCCTGCTTTACCTACCTAATTATGGTTACAGCTGATGAATAGATATAATGAACCAGTGTGTACATAATAAACAATAATGTAGGAATTTGGCAATCCCCTCATTTAATTAGATTAGCATAGATGGCTGAATAAGTTGAGGCTCATTTCTACACTTAGTAAGCTAACCAGAAAGCAATCAACTTTTAACTGCCTTGGAAAATCGTGATGTTGTGAAGCATCCTAAATAAAGTCCTGGAGTGACATTTGGCAAGTCCTTTACTTAAAAAATAATATGGGGAACTAGGATGATGATATATATATTTCTAGTAAGGGGGTTTGGGGACTTCATTTCATTACTTCTCTTTGCATCTATAGACAGAGGCTTTGATCTGCATAAAACACAAGGTCTCTCCCAATCGGCTAGATTCAATTTAATTCAACAAATTTAAGTGCCTGATATGTTGATAGTATGGTTCACAGTGGCTGGGGAGAGAGGAGGTTTACAATGTAATGTCTAGGAGGGTTATGACGCTTAGATAGATAGCCATAATATATAATATTATGTGACAAGTATATTAAGGGGGTGCTAAAAAACATGCTATGTGAAATGGAAGGATGTTCCTAACAGGATTATCAGAAAAGTGCTCATAGAAGAAAAAGAACCCATGTTTTAAAGGATATATAGGAATTCAACAGGTAAAGAGAAGGAATAGTTTCTTAAACAAAGTCAAGGAGGCAAAAATAAGGTATTTTCAGGGGGGAAAGACTAGTTTTACTTGGCAGGAGCTCATAGCATATTACTGTGAATAATATGAGGTAATTCTGAAAGGGTAAGATGATGTCAGTATAAAGTCTCCCAAAAGTCAGGCAAAGGGGGCAGCTAGAAGGCGCAGTGGATAAAGCACCAGCCCTGGATTCAGGAGTACCTGAGTTCAAATCCAGCCTCAGATTCTTGACACTTACTAGCTATGTGACCCTGGGCAAGTCACTTAACCCCCATTGCACCGCACCCCTCCCCCCCCCAAGGATATTGAGCTATATAACGCATAAAAGTGCCATATGCTGAGAAGCTAGACCTGAGATCAATCAGCCACTCAGCTAGCATTTCTCAGTGTCAGGCATTATGCTAAGTGCTAGGGTTACAACGAAAGGTAATAATAATAATAATAATAATACAGTCCCAGCTCACAATTTAATTGGGAAGATAACATTCAAATTATTATGTATAAACAAAACACATACCAGATAAAATGAGGACTGTCTCAGAGGAAAAGCAGTGAGGAAGAATGGGAAAAGCTTCTTGTAGAAGATGAGACTTTAACTGAGACTTGAAGGAAGTAGGAGGAAAAAAACATGAGGCAGAGATGAGAAGAAAGATTATTCCAGGCATGATGGACAGCCAATGAAAATGTTCAAAGTTGGGAGATGGCTATTCAAAGAGGCCCGTGTTACTGCATCACAGAGTACATGAAAAGGAGTAAAATGTAAGAAGATTGAAAAGGTGGAAGAGGCCAGGTAATGAAAGTTTATGATCATAGAGGATTGTTATATTTGTAGTTCCAAGAGACTCCTGAGGATTATCTGATCCAACCTCTCATTTTACAAATGAGAAGACAGACCCAGCTAGAAAAGTGATTTGCTCAAGGTTACAAAAGTCGTGAGCAGCAGTTCTGGGATTGAACCCTGGACTTTTGGCTTCAGATGCTCTATTCTCTCCACTATGTCACACTGACATTAATCCTATTACACTGTATGTGTTATGAAAGGTCTCCAGGGAATCAGACAGAGAGGGTGCTTCGTTCCCACAGACTGTGTGTCCACATAGTAGACACTTGGCCTCCATGATCAAAACAACTTCTGGGCCGAACACTTTCTCACAGTATTATTGACTCCATGCCCTGGAAGTCAATCTGCTAGTGAGAAATATTGGGTTCATGACTAGGAGAATTACATCAAAACCCTTATTGTAGTCCTTGGTTCTGAACCAGACTCTTGTGAATAACATTGGCGTTTGGCCTTGGATCAATAGTTCATGCCCATATGAATCTACATTGGCTAAAATGAGGCAGATTCAGGTAAGCTAGCCCATAAAACAGGGGTCTTTGTGGGAGGAGGGCCTTTTATTGTTTTTTTTTTAACCAAAAATCTTGAGATTGAGTGGCACATGAGTGGGTGGTGGGGTTTAGAGATCATGCTGTCTAACCCCATCATTTTATAGATGAGGAAACTGAGACCCAGAGAAAGAAAGTGACTTGCCATTTATTTTTGGTCACATTTCCAGAAGGGAATAAAGATGAAATTCAAATCCTGCGCTCTTTCCAATACTCAGAATTCAGTGTTCATGAACACAGGATGTTCCACTGCCCCTACCCATGGAAGGTTGCTGGTGTGGTATTTATTTGAATATATCACAAGATCCATGATGGTTTTGACCCTCTACCAATTCATATCAAAATCCTAGGGCTAGGGGGCAGCTAGGGGGCCACAGTGGATAAAGCACCAGCCCTGGATTCAGGAGGACCTGAGTTCAAATCTGCCCTCAGACACTTGTCACTTACTAGCTGTGTGACCCTGGGCAAGTCACTTAACCCCCATTGACCCAAAAAAGAAATCCTAGGGCTACTTTGCATACAGTTTCATAAGCTGCTGCTGGTGCCTGAGCTGTTGGTGATGAGCCATTCCTTGGATAACTGGTTATGTCTTCCACCTGGCTGGTACTCATAGTCTCTCCTGTTACCTTGTACTCCCTCATCATGGACTTGAAGAACCCAGGATCAAAATATACAGAGCTATTTTTTTTTTGTGGTAGCAAAGAACTGGAAACAAAGTAGATGCTCATTGATTGAGGAGTAGCTAAATAAATGGAATGGAATTGTATTGCTCCATTGAGAAAATACAAATTATCAAGTATTCAGATAATCACAGGAAGACTACTATGAGGTAGTGTGGTTGAGTGGAAAGAACAATGGTTTGAGTTCAAATCCTGCTTCTATCATTTAGTTCCTTTATGACCTGGGACAAATCACTTAACCTCTCTGGGTTTCAGTCTACCTGTATAATAATGGCAGCTAGGTGGTACAGTGGATAAAGCCTAAAGCTTGGAGTCAGGAAAAATTAGTTCAAATTCAGCTTTAGATACTTACTAGCTGCGTGTCCTTGGGCAAGTCACTTAACTTCCATTTGCCTCAGTTCCTCATCTGTAAAATAGGGACACACTGGAGAAGGAAATAGCAAACCACTCCAGTATCTTTGCCAAGGAAACCCCATAGACAAAAACCCCATGTAACCATGGGGTCACATAGACAGCAAAAAATAATAAGGGTTTTGTATAAAATGATCCTAAAGGTTCTTTCAAGCTCTAATTTTTATGATCCTATGATATTATAAACAGTGCAGAGTGAATTAAATAGAACCAACCAGAAAAACAATAGTTACAATGATTACAGCAATGTAAATAGAGAAGAAAAAAAAAACAAACCCGTGCAGTATGAAATTTTAATGATTAAAGTTGACCTCAGAAAGGACTGAAGAAAATGCACAGGGATGCCTTTCAAAGCTGGGTACTAGAGATATGAAATATTGAACTATGTCCAGATTGAGGCTGGTATGCTTAGGGACTGATTTTGCTAAACTATATCTTTTTATCTTTCTTTTAAAATCATTGTTACAAGTAGAAGGGGCTAATGTGCTTATCTAAGACAAAAACCTGCCCGAAGGATTTTGTTCCAGTTGCTCATTTATGTATGAAAGACAAGAGAATTTTGGAATTAATAACTGGGGGGAATGCTGAACTGCAACATTATTTTATGATTATTGGGCAAATGTACTTTGTCTAATTGTGTTTCGCTCAATAGAGATGAGATTTTCATTACTCATTATAAATGGAAGTGATGTTTTTCAAGATGAGAATCCATTTGTGAATCAAGCAGAGTAAAAGGGTACAAAGAATAGATTTCAGAGTTGCATTAAAGTGAGTATGTCTTTCTGCCCTGAGATCAGAGAAGAAACCTCAGATACATGTGAAAGTCAGGCCACAGATCTCTGAAGTTCCTTAGTGGTGAACTGGCCTGACAACATGTGCTCCCTACACATGTTCCTTGTTACTCTGATCATTTCAGTTGGCCCCCCTGTTCTCCATGGGCATTGAATGCATTGATGGCACCCCCAGTTTTGTGGGTGAAATGTTATATAACTTATTCTTACTTAGCCTTTGGTTTAGTAAATGTTTTGATTAACAGTCAATGGAGTCATCCAATATGTTTATGTGAAATAATCATTAGAGGGGCACTAATCCACTGTTGGTGGAGTTGTGAAAAGATCCAACCATTCTGGAGAGCAATTTGAAACTATGCCTAAAGAGCTATAGAACTGTGTATAACCTTTGATCCAGCAATGCCACTGCTGGATTTATATCCCAAAAGAGAAAAAGGCCTATTTGTACAAAAATATTTATAGCAGCTCTTTTTGTGGTTGCTAAGAATTGGGAATCAAAGGAATGCCTATCAATTGGGGAATGGCTAAACAAGTTGTGGTATATGATGGTGATGAAATATTATTGTGCAATAAGAAATGACAAGCAGGATGAATTCAGAAAGGCCTTGTAAGACTTGTATGAACTTATGTATAGTGAAGTGAGCAGAATCAAGAGAACATTGTGCACAGAGGCAACAATATTGTTTGATGAAGAATTGTGAATGACAACTATTCTCAACAATACAATGATCCAAGACAATCCCAAAGGACTATTGATGAAACATACTATCCACCTCCAAAGAAAGAACTGATATTGATGGAACACAGACTGAAGTGTGCTATTTTTCCCTTTTTTTCATTTTTTCTTTTATTCAAGTTTTCTTGTACAAAATGAATAATATGGTAATGTTTTACATAATTGTACATGTATAACCCATATCTGATTGCTTGCCACCTCAGGGAGGGGAGAGGGGGGAGAGGGAAGGAGGGATAAAAATTGGAACTCGAAACTATAAATAAAAATGATTATTACTTTAAAAAAAGAAGAAATAGTTAACAGAGACTTGTGGGCAACAGTTTCAGTGGAATAACTACCCACCAGGGAGGCTAAGAGTACTGAGTTATCCCAGTTCCTTCCCTGTGCAGAATCCAAACTGATGCCAGAGAAAGAACAGGTTAAGAGGGAGAAGTACATAGAGACATAGAGACAAAGAAAGAGACAGAGACAGATAAAGACAAAGAGACAGAGAGAGATAGCGACAAAGAGAGACACAAAAACAGAGAGAGACAGAGACAGAAAGAGCACCACAAAGAGAGAGGGAGTATTTCAATGCAAGATCATGACAACATAGGAGAAACCAGATCTCTGAGATAACACAGTATGTAGCCCACACTAAAGAAGGGATGCCTTACTGGGTAGAAGAGCAGGAAGGCATATATTCAGAAGAGAAGGTGATGTAAAGTGAAAATACATTAATATTTTTTTAAAGAACCAAGTGTTACCATGAATACTTCAGTGAAGTACTGGAGAAGTAATAATAATAATAGTAATAATACAAATTTATATAGTGCTTTTAAGCTCTTTAATATAAATTATCTCACTTGATCTGGAAACTGCTCTTTCCACAGCTCCCATAGTCCATAAGGAGATGCAAAGGAGGAATGCTGATAACCTCCAGACCTCATTCCCTGCTTAAGACAAAGATGAACTGTGAGGAGGAAGCTATAAGAAGAGTTGTCAGCTGTGTATCTACCAGCATAGGAAAAAAATCTGGATTTTATCTCTCTCTTTCTTTTTTTTTTTCATTCAGGTGTAGCCCAAAAGTCTGGAATATATCATTAGTTGAGCAGAATAGGTCTTTAGATGTGATCAAATTATTGAAACATATGTTAAAATTATCTCAGAGTAATTTAGGCCTGCATAAGGGTTCTAGATTGAACTCAAAAGAATGGGGAACCTCTTGGCTTTTAAAACACCTTAACAAGGAGTGTATTTGGGATCTCAAGTTGTCATGCCAGTCAGGCAACATGCACAAATAGATGATGAGTTTTCTTACCAGACGGTCGCTTTTGTAACTCTGCCAGGCACTTTTTTCTGTATTGAAACCACTTTTGAGTTGTCTCCTCTAGGAGAGATCCTGTAACCTGAAGGGACCAAAATAAATAAATAAATAAATAAACAAACAAATAAATAAACAAATAAACGAGTGAATTAATAAATAAATAACATCACAGAAAAAAACCCAGCTATTTTATCATCTAAGAGATGTACTGCCTGCTAGATATCTCTAATTGAATGTCCCGTGGATCTCTCAAAATCAGTCTGTCCAAAATAGAGCTCATTATCTTTCCCTCTAAACTCACCTCACCTTGTAACTTCCCCATTTCCATCAGGAACACCACTATCCTTCCAGTCTCCCAGGTTCATAGTCTAGGAATAAGCCATGATTCTTTACTCTCATTCAACCCCATATCCAATTAATTGCCAAGTCTTGTTTATTGTCTCTCTTCAACATTCCTTACATTCTTCTTTCTACTCACAATTGAACCACTTTAGTTCAGGCCCCCATTGCCTGAACTATTTCAAAGTATGTTACTTGGTTTACCTGTATCTCATCTCTCCCCTTTCCAATTCCTCCTTCACACACCTGTCAAATATATTCCTAAAGTTCTATTAATTTGTTTAAAAGGCTCTAGTGTCTCCCCTTGCCTTTATTTTTTTGTTTGTTGGTTTTTTTTAGTGAGGCGATTGGGGTTAAGTGACTTGCCCAGGGTCACACAGCTAGTAAGTGTCAATCGTCTGAGGCCGGATTTTGAACTCAGGTACTCCTGACTCCAGGGCTGGTGCTTTATCCACTGCTCCCCTTGCCTTTAAAATCATGGACAAAATTCTCTGCTTACCATCAAAAGCCCTTCACCATCTAGTTTCAGACAAATTTCCAGGGTGATAAAACATCATTTCCCCTCACATGCTCTGCACTTAATCTAAACTGGCTCACTTGTTCTCCATCATACATGGCCTTCCATTTCCCACTTTCATACCTTTGCATGGGAGGAGGCTGTTCCTCAGGCCTGGAATTCTCTCCCTTGTCATCTCTACATTTTGCAACCCCTAGGTCCCTTCAAGAGTCCATTCAATTGTCATCTCCTTCAAGAAGTCTTTCCCAATTTATCCAGTCATTAATTCTAACCCCATCCAAACCACTACAGTTATTTTTTAAATATTCAGTACTTATTTTCTTATTCATGAGCATTGTGTACTTCCCCTGTGGAGCCCAAGCTCATTGAATGCAACAATTGCCTCAATTCCATATTACTGTCCATGGAACCCAGCACAGTGCCTGAAACAGAAGGTGTTTAATGAAAGGTTGTTGGTTGAACATGTTTGACCGTATCTGGACAATCTTGTAGATATCACATTTGAATTGGCCTTTCAAGAGCTGCTTAGTTCTCCCATAAATGTTTCAGATAATTTCTCCAATTTTTAAAAATCTTATCACCTACTCTGTGCAAAATAATTGTGCTGAGAAGAATTATAGAGACATAGAATATTAGAACCGGAAGGGATCTTGGAAGTAACCAAGATCAATCCCTTCATGTTTTTTTCCAATAAGAAAACAAAGGCCCAGATGAGAGAAGTGACTTGTCCCAGGTTACCCAATTGCAAAACCAAGACCTGAATTCAAGTATTCTGACTCTTAGTCCAGTGTTTTTTCTACTAAATTCTAATAGACTAGAATATGAGACAGAGCTTTTGTCTTCAAGGAACTTATGACATCTTTCCCATACAAATTTTGCCCAACCTTTACTAGCTTGTAGAGGGTTGTTGTTGCAGCAGAGAAGCCTGTTGAATAGCACTTTGTATTTGCAATGTAATTTTTGCTTTTAGAGAGCTTTAACATTTCCTCCATTATCCTCTAAACAATCCTTATACATAGAAGGAATTCTTATGCCTATTTTATGTTTAAAGAAGCTGAAGTTTAGACATTAAAAAGGTGGTGTAGCCCAAGGCCATTCATTTAGTCAATGATAATATCTAGAGTTTATAGAATGACTTAATGCTTACAAATCACTTTAACATGACCCCATTTCATCCTTATAACCCTGGGAGGTAGGTGTGATTTTTATCCTCATTTATGGAGGCACAGAGAAAATGAGTGAGAGTTTGAGACACACAATGTCTAAGGCCAGATTTGAATTCCTAGATGTGACCCCAGTTCTTTTTGCTCTTCAAAATATAATCTTCTAAAACCTTCAGTCTTTTGGAGTAGAAGCTCCTAGGTCTTGTGAAATTTTACTGTATTTCTACAGTATTTCAATTGAATTTTTTTTCCTTGTTACTTGCAATATTTTCTCCTTTACCTGGGAGTTTTGAAACTTGGCTATGACATTCCCATTGTCTTCCTGGGACCTCTTTCAGGTGGTGAATGGCAGATTTTTTTCCTATATCTATTTTACCCTCTTGTTCTATAATTTCAGAGCAATTTTCCTTAATAATTTCTTATACTATTATATCCAGATTATTTTTTATCATAACTTTCAGATAGTCCAAGAATTCTTATATTGTCTCTCTTCCACCTGTTCTCTAGATCAGTTGTTTTTCTAATGAGATGTTTCAGATTCTCTTCTATTTTTTCTAGTTTTATTATTTCTTGGTGTGTTATAATATCATTCAATTCCTCTTGCCCAACTCTAGCTTTCAAGGAGTTATTTTCTTCCTTAAGATTTTGTATCTCATTTTCCAGTTGGTTAACTTTCTTTTCTTAATTTTCTTGGACTGCTTTTATTTTTTTCTTAATTTTTTCTTGATCTCTTATTTGATTTTTAATTTCTTTTTAAGTTCTTCCAAGAATTATTTGGGGGCTTGTGACCATTTGATGTTACTCTTTGGGGTAGGAGTGGCTTCTTTTTTTACTTCACTATCTTCCCCTAAATACAAATGCAATAGCAGCTCTTTTTGTGGTGGCTAAGAATTGGTAATCAAAGGAATGCCCATCAATTGGGGAATGGCTAGACAAGCTGTGGTATATGATGTTGATGGAATATTATTCTGCTATGAGAAATGACAAGCAGGAAGACTTCAGAAAGGCCTGGAAAGACATGTATGAAATGATGTATAGTGAAGTGAACAGAACCAAGAGAACATTGTACACAAAGACAACAATATTGTTTGTTGAAGAACTGTGAATGTCTTGACTATTCTCAACAATACAATGATCCAAGACAATCCCAAAGGACTATTGGTCCACCTCCAAAGAAAGAACTGATATTGATGGAACAGGCATAAGCATGCTATTTTTCACTTACATTTTTTTCTTTTAATCAAGTTTTCTTGTATAAAATGACTAATATGGTGATGTTTTATATAATCATATGTATAACCCATATCTGATTGTTTGCTGTCTTGAGGATAGAGGGAAAGAGGGATAAAAATTGGAACCCATAACTACAAATAAAAATGTTTATTACAAAACAAAAAAAAGATTATTTCAAGTAATAAAAAAATCAATAAAGATCAGGTGTTTTGAGGAAAACAAACAAATAGGTGAATAAATAAATAGGTGAATGAATAGATGAATGAATGAATGAATATGAATGCAGATCTTTTACAGCAAAGTGACTATATATGACTGGTTCTTTTTCCTTTACTTACTCATTTTTGTTTTTATTTTGTTTTATTTTATTTTTAGCAGAATTATAATAATAATTCTTATAATCAAATTTAATCCAGAGTTATTAATGTTCCCTTAGGCCTCAGGTCTTCTTGACTGTTATTTTCTGAATTCTGTCTGGGGCTCAACCCCAGGGACTCCTCTTCTCCATATTTAGCACCCCCAACCACACTGCCCTAAAAATGTTCTTACTCCCTCTGGTACCACATTCATTGGACATGAGCTCGCTCCTTCTTGCCCATAACCACTCTGGTGGGATCCAGATCTTTTCTCAGTTTTCTTGACTCTTTACTCCTATACTTCTTTCCCTTTGTAACCTGTTGCCTCAATCCTTGAGCACTAAGACCCTGGATTCATATTGATCAGGTCAGTTCCTGCAGACTGGTGCCATGAAGGTCATTGTCTCTCTTTGGCCCATTGTCCCTTCTTGAAGTTACTCCAGTAAAACCTCTAAATACAGCTGTCATTTGAATCTTATCTAAGTTTCCTCCATGAGGCAATACA
The DNA here is from genome assembly GCF_019393635.1 of Dromiciops gliroides. Lineage (NCBI taxonomy): Eukaryota > Metazoa > Chordata > Mammalia > Microbiotheria > Microbiotheriidae > Dromiciops > Dromiciops gliroides. The sequence goes on along the minus strand of NC_057864.1, from coordinate 223,228,528 downwards.
TTCCCAGATCCTATACTCAAGGCTGCAATGCATATAGGTATGCTACTTTTATTTCACCCCATAGAAAATGGAAAAGGCTTAAAGGACTCAAGGGACCCTATAAACAGAGAAAAAACTAAAACATTTAAATAGCCCATCAGTTTCCCTTAGAAAAAAACTGAGTTTAGGATTATCAATGGGGCAACCTTTTGAAATTCTGGCAAATCCCTAGCTTTCTCACAGGATGGTGCTATATAGCCCTTCCTAGACTTGTAATGTTTGTTACCCTATGGTTTGGATTCACCACAAAAGCAGGAACACTTTGGGACTTTTGAACAAGCAGTCCCTCCCATTAGACCTGCACTATTCTAATAATTCACCAGCTTTGCCCCCCCCTCTCTCTCTGTCTCCCTCTCTCTCTCTCTTTCTCTTTCCTTAAGACCTTTGTGAGCAATCCTCTTCTATCTCAGATCAGTACCTTGAATCAAGAAATCCCCTTCTCTCTCTAGAAAGTCTAGCCTCTGAACCCTATATTATACTCAGATATAATTTTCCTTCTCCATTACCACCACCATCTAAGACCATGCCTGCTCTGCTGAATGATGGGCTGTCTTCTAATAACTAGCATGTATATAATGTTTTAAGCTTTACAAGTAAATTACAAATATTATTCCAGATTTTCCTTGCAACAACCCTGAGAGGTAGGTGCAATTGTTATTCCCATTTTACACATGAAGAAACTGAGGCAGGAAGTGATTAAGCCCAAGGTTACATGAGTAGGATGTGTTTGAGACTAGATTTGTACTCAAGTCTTCCTGAATCCAGGTCCAGTGCTCACCCACTGAATTACTTCAATTGCCTTCTGCAATGAAGACCAGGAAGGAAGCCCAAAAGCGAGTGAGTTGCTCTGTCAGCTTATTTTTTATAAACAATAGATTATCCTTCAGATGCCTCCAACAATTTATACCCTATAATCTCAATGTGATTGGGGAGACTCATCAAATAGATCAGGACTCCCTTGATTAACCTGCCTCTTATAAATTCATTGCCCAGCAGATAAAATATACTCAGATTTAAAATATATGAAGAGAGGTTCCTTGCCATGTCCTATTACCCAGGCTAGCACGTAGCTAGCACCTTCCATAGTACGAAGTACTCATTACATATTAAACAATGACAATAGTAATGATAGTAATTGCAAAAACTTAATTGGTGTTTCTATTTTTAAGAGCTTCATCTCTCTAAATACTGTCAGCATAAAATATGGCAGAACAATGATACAAGGGTTTAAAGTAGCAAACAATTTGGGAGTACTTGGTTGTAGTTTTTCATACAAACTCCAAAGAAATTTTGAAAAATCTGGTTAAAAACTGCCTAAATGGTCCCTAATCAGTAATATCAGGTCCCTTAAATTCAGAGAATGGTAGAATTGACAAGGATTTTAGAGTACATTCAGCCCAATTCTGTCATTTTACAGATGAGAAAACATCTAAGATCCAAAGAGGGAGTTCTCGAAGAACAGTCTTTGATGGCACTTGCCTTATGGTCAATCTTACCTGATTAACCACTAACAATCATAGCTAGCATTTATATAGTACTTAAAAGCTTGCAAAGTGCTTTATATCTCATTTTATCTTCACAATAACTCTTTACTATCTGCATTTTACAGATCAGGAAACAGAGTGAGGCAGAGGTTAAATGATTTGGCCATAGTCACAGATAGGAAATGTTTGAGGCTGAATTTGAACTCAGGTCTTCCAATGGTCTAAGGCACCAGACACAACATTGGTCCTTCCCTGACAGAGCATTCTGGTCTCCATATGGAGGCATGTGTTCAAACCCCACTTCTGACACATTTTTTTTTTTTTATGATAGCAAGGTGGCACAGTATAGAGTGCTAGACCTGGAGTCAGGAAAATCCATCTTCCCGAGTTCAAATCTGCCCTCAGACACTTATTAGTGACCCTGGGCAAGTCACTTAACCCTGTTTGCCTTTTCTTGTATTCACATGACCAATCTCTAATTTTATTTGCATGTTTGACTTAAGTCCTGTATAAGCAATAGATACCTCTGGTCTGACTTACACACTGGAAAACCTCTCACCACAAGGTAGTCGTTGTGGTATTTGGAGTTCTTTTTCTAATGATTTCATGATGTTAACAGTAAACTACACTGAATGGAGTAGTGGGGGTGGGGAGGGAGAGGTTGACAAATAACCTGGATCTCATCTTATTCCCTTTAGGCTTCAATCCCTGTTTTTCCAACCATGTTAGTGAGCATTCTCTTGGGTACAAAGTGTTTTTATTTTTCCTAGTATGTTTATTCTGGAAGTCTTCATAGACTCTTATGATTAATTTTGCTTATAGATTCTTGCCTGGTGTGGAATATAAATAAGTGAGGGGAGCTTTATGGCAGGAAGTTTTTATAAAATTCACTTAATAAGAAATGTTTAGGGACAATTTACTTCTTAAGAATAAAGATTGTTTTGTGTGTGTTTGTATTCCTAGTGCCTAGCACATAGTAGGCACTTAATACAAGATTATTGATCATTAGTTTTCATTCAAGCAAGCTGATGTGATTCTTTTCTCTTTTTTCCTATGTCTTCCCCTCAGTAACTTAATTGAATTTACTGATCTTGGCATCAGATATGCACAAGCTTTCTGATGTTCTCTCAGCCATTGAACTGGAAATTGAAATACACCCGATGTTTTCTTTCCTTCTCAGTCGCTGGCTCAACCAAGTTTGTCACAGAGATTGCTGCCCATGTGGCTTTGGAGGAAAAAGAAAAGTCAGGTCAGGCTTTTCCCTCCTTAGACTCATGTGTCAACTAGAAAGGGGCTTAGAGGTCATCTAGTCAAATCTTATTTTACATATGAAGCAACGGAGGTCTAGAGGGATGAAATGGCTTGCCAGGTCCAAAATGGAGATCTCCTGAATTCCAGTCAAGTGCTACAACCCTTTGAAGAGGAGAACTTTTCTTCTTCCAGGGGTCTAGGTTTAATCAAGTCAGAAGAAACCATTGTGTGATCTTCAAGAAGAGAGTCTGGATGGCTTAGGAGTTTGTGGTTTTGAATATCAAATGCTAAGTTCTGTCTGTACAATTTTACAAAACTCATAGTTGATTTTTGTTCATCCTTCTACCCTGTACCTGCTCCCTAAAGTTGCCATTATATTTACATGTTGAGGAAAACAGACTATTGGCAGGTAGATGGTACAGTGGTTAGAACACTGAACCTGGAGTCAGGAAGTTGTTGTTGTTTAGTCATTTCAGTTGTGTCTGACTCTTCATGACCCTATTTGGGGTTTTCTTGGCAAAGATACTGCCATTCCCTTCTACAGCTCATTTTACAGAGGGGGAAACTGAGGCAAACAGGGCTAAGTGATTTGTCCAGGGTCACGCAGCTAGGAAGTGTCTGATGCCAGATTTGAACTCAGGAAGATGAGTCTTCCTGACTCTAGCCCAGGCACCCTATCCATTATGCCATGTAGTATACTCCAAAGTATATATAAATGTTATCTATTCTTATCTATGACTTAATCAGTGTGTGGAACTCCCTCCACCAATGCATAGGTTGAAACCTTTCTGTGACTTAATAGATAAGATCTGAGGCACATAGAAGTTATGTCCCAAGGTCACACAGTTGACAAAGGTGAATAGAGGATTTTAAACCCAGATCCTCCCAACTCTAAGCCCAATACTTTATTTGGCGAGCAATTTTTTCTTTATAACTAAAGAGAAGGGGGAAAGGAATAGGGAGAAAGAAGAAAGGAAAATAGGCCCCAAAGGTAGCAGAGTTTGGGACATGCCTGGAAGAGGACACAGAATACCAGCATTTACTTTGCTTTGTCATCTGTTAATTCATTGGGTTTTGCCCCTCTTTTGTGTTTATTTGATTAGGGTTTTAAAATAGTTTTTAAGTTTTCCCTCATAAAAATAGTTTTTAAACATTATTCTTCACCACCAGATGACCTGCTAAATAGGGGGAGATACCAGGAGTCTGGAGGCCTGTTGCTTCTCACTGAGAGTATTGTAATCCAACAGATAAAGACTCTATCTGAGTCTGATATGACCAAAACTTATTATCTCCAAATTTACAAAATAATAATGTTTCTGAGATTAGGTTCTGATAAAACTAGGATAGACAGAACTATATGTAGTAATTCTTGCACTTAGAATAAGTCGAGAGGAGATGGTACCATATGACCACTTCTGTGGGCGATTAACGTAGCTTAGAGACAGGGGTCTTGGGAGCTGAGATGGGTGAAGAACTGGAAGGAAGACGACCCTGGCTGGGCAAAGGTGACAGTTACAATGGCTTGAGCAGGATGCACGAAGTGTGGTTGCTGAGTGATGGTTGCAGGGCAGATGGAGCCAATTCCTCGTCTTGACCCTGTGTCTCAAGGGGTATGAGAGGAGTGACCATCTTTGTCATGGGATGTCTTCACCTAGTTTTCAATGGATATCAAAAGATGTAAGGGATTGTTATGTGGAGAGGAACATTCCAGAAGGCCTGGTAGAAAAGGATGTGTGAAAAAGATGGGCACTAGGGGAGATGTAGGGCTAAACTAGATAGGGATCGGAGGGTAGGGAGAAATGAGAGGTGAAAGGAGTCTGTCCTTGGGCAGAGGGGGCTTCTGAATGACATGGATTGTCCAAGTGGAGAGAAGCTAAATCCATTCCAGAGTTCAAATTATAATGGTGGGAAAATATCTTGAGACCCTGACTCTGAGATGGAGCCCCCTCAATTGATTATAGCTGACCAAGAAAGGGGGTAGGGTGGATTATTTCACAGCAAACAAATAAACTGAAAGAATCATTGACAAACATTTAGTGAGAATTTACTCTGTGAACCACACTGTACTTGGTGCTAGAGACATTGGGAAAGGTGTGAGACACAGTACTAACCTCAAAGAATTTATTAGTGGTTTGAGGGGAGGAGAAAATGCCGCTTTTAGCCCAGATTCTAAGATCCTACCCATCTTTGGCTGATGCCATGCTAATGCTGTTCGTCCTTCATGAAAAAGTTCCCTAGGCCAGGTGATATAAAGTGTGCCTTCCACCCTGGTAGGCATATGACCCCAGGAGAGGCACCTACAGCCAAAGGAAGTGGAGGGAGCAGGGAGAAGTAGTCTGGAGCCAACACTTCAGAAGTGGGAGAGAGGAAGCCACCCAGGATGTCAAAACCTAGGGCAAAACCTCAGGTGCCTTATAAGAGTTGACATTCTATAGATAGTTTTATCTATGCCCAGCTCCAAATCAGTGCTCAAAGGAGAAATTGCTCAAAACACATTCATATGCTAAAGCACCAAATAAAAACTCCAGCATTTTGTAAATGATTCCAATCCTTAATATATTAGTGAATGTACTTGGAGTCAGCAAGACCTGGGTTCCAATCCCACTTCTGACACTTTGCTAGTCTCTTTTTATTTTTTATTTTTTTTAGTGAGGCAATTGGGGTTAAGTGACTTGCCCAAGGTCCTACAGCTAGTAAGTGTTAAGTGTCTGAAGCCGGATTTGAACTCAGGTACTCCTGACTCCAGGACCGGTGCTCTATCTATCCACTGCTCCATCTAGCTGCCCCACTTTGCTAGTCTCTTAACCTCTCCATGCTTCAGGCAACTCTCAGGCTAGAAGGTACAGAAGTTGCAGAATGTTAATGATAGAAAGGTCCTCAGAAATCATTGAATCTGGGGCAGCTAGGTAGAGCAGTGGATAAAGCACCAGCCCTGGATTCAGGAGGACCTGGGTTCAAATCTGGCCTCAGACACTTGACACTTACTAGCTGTGTGACCCTGGGCAAGTCACTTAACTGCTCTTAGCCTCAATCTCCTCATCTTTAAAATGGGGGTTTGGAACTAAATGGCCTCTGAAGTCCCCTCTAGCTCTAAGATTTATGATCCCTCTTTCTTCAGCGTCTCTGCCTTTCCGGACTTTAATGTTGGGAACTATGCTTGAGAAAGGTGATGCCACTTCAGAGATTTTATTTCAAGAAAAAGAGTTGGGCTACTTAGATTATAGTGAGCACAACTTCAAAGGGTTTCTTTCCTTCTGGGATTCAGAAGAAAACTGTCATTCTTTAATTTTGTGAGGCAATGTGATGAAGTTAATGTCCATTGGCTAGGGAATCAGGATTCATAGTATAATAGATTTAAAATTGGAAGGACCCTCAGAGATCCTTCTAGTCCAACCCTCTCACTTGTTCTAAAAGATTAGGAAACTGAGGCCCAGAAAGTAAAGTTACTTATTCAAATTCATACAAAGAGTAAGTGGCAAAGGCAGGATTAGAACCAAGGTTTGTCATAACTTTTGAAATTCTTGTTTGTTTGTTTGTTTGTTTTTTAAAAATTAAAAAAAAAAATCTTACCGGTTTGGCTGAAAATTGCAGTATCAGTAGGAGAAAGTACTGAGCAAAGGCTGAGAAACAGAACTTCTTATAGGAGTAGAGCTCTTTGGTTTCCTGGAGAGTGAAGGCATCCATTGGGGAGGCAGAGGAATGTGGCAGAATCCCTTTTGCTGTCCTCCCAGATATGAGACTGCTCATTCCTAGGAGCATCTTCCTCTCTGAACTTTCATAAGGCCCAACACAATCCTCTGAAGAGTCTGAGGCACACTTCATCCACGTCTCGTTCTGTCTTATTACTTATACAGCCATGAATCCTTTGCATAAATCTTCCTCATTTCACCCCTCAAGTTGGAGCCCTTCACCTGATTCCATCTAAATCTGAACCCTTCTGGAAAGGTCTAGTGTATCTCCAAAGTTTTTCAGCTCCACCTTCCTTATCCAAACCCTCCCCCTCCTTAAAAGGAACAGATAATTTTTCTAGAGCTGTGCTCTCTGCAACTTCCTCAGGCAAGGCAGAAGAGAAAATGAGAAGTGTTCAAGGGATTCCAAAGCCTTATAGCCCCTGCTGAATTTACACAAAATGTGCAACAACATTAGGGGTCAGCCCTTCTGTGACTGGGTCTGGAAATGACTAAGCTACATCTGCCTAAAAGTTTATATCTCCACATGTATGGTTGATTTGGTACCAATGGCACCAAGGCAATCCCCCACTCAGAAAGGGGGCTTTCTATAAGACCCTTTTTATGCACTAGGAACTGGGGTCTATACCAGAGATTGACTAGCAAAGAGCTATTTGTTGAGCCAATCAAAGCCTTGTGAGGCAATTCTAGTTTTTTGTCCTCAGCAAAAAAGTTACCAATAAAACTCTCCCACCCCCATCACGGGCCCTCTAGAAAAGTTATAATTTCTTTCCATCACCCATTTTAATGCTCTCAAGTGAAAAGTAACCGTCTTGTTTTATGGGATCATAATTTAAAGCTAAAGAGACTTTAGAGATAATGTAATTCAATGCCTCATTTTACAGAGAGGGAGGGAAATGACTTGGCCAAGGTCACAGGCAGTCATTATCGGAGATGGAAGCAACCAATGGAAGCAAGAGGAAGATCAAAGAAGGTACATAACCACTGCTTAGGAGTCCAGGGATAAACACAGCATGGAAACTAGATAGAACTACTTAACTTTTACCTTTACTATAGTTTTCTCTTCAAAGAGGAATATCTTTGAACTGGGAGAGACAGAATAAAAATAGTTTAAACCCAAGTGAGGAGATTTTAAGAGAGCATCTATATGCCCTTAATGAATCTATATAACAACCTTAGATAAACTACATCCCAAGGTACTGAAAAAACTGCATTTAATTCAATTTGTATTTTCACAAAGCTCTGCCTTCTTTCTCTTGCCTCTTCTCTCTCCCCCCAAGAGAATGCAAGAAAACCAAAACTCATTTACAAACATGTATAGTCAAGCAAAAAAAATTCCCATATTAATCATGTCCAAAAAAAGTTTCCTTCTGCACTCTGACTTCATTACCACTGTCAGGAGATTGGGTAAAAAAATTCATCATGAGTCTTCTGGAACTGTGGTTCTGTCTTTCAGAAATGATAATCTTTACAATATTGCTGTTATTGTATGACGTTCTCTGGTTGGAACTAGAAATGTTATAAAAACAAATGTTGAAAACTATCTCTACATGTAACTGGAAAATAATAAGATACTTTTATGATAAAGAAAATAATTTTAAGAAAATATCTTATATTAAAAAATAAAGTGTTCTCCTGATTTTGCTTACTTAACCTTCATCAATTCATATACATGTTCTCAGACTCACCCATTTGTCATTTCTTGTAGCATAATAGTATTCCATCTCATATACCATAACTTGTTCAACTGTTCCCCAATTAATGGGTATCCCCTCAGTTTCTACTTCTTTGCCATCAAAAAAAAAGAGCTACTAAAATGTTTTTTGTATATATGGGTCCTTTTCCTTTTTCTTTGATCTCTTTGGAATACAAACCTAGTAGTAGTATTTCTGGGTCAAAGAGTATGTATGTCCAGTTTAATAAGTTTGGGGACATAGTTCCAAATTGTTTTCCAGAACAGCTGGACCAGTTCAATAAAGCATTAATATAATTATTTTCCTATAGCCCCTCTAGCATTTGTTATTTTTGGTTTTTGTCAACTTTGTCAATCTGAAGGCTATAAGGTAATACCTCATTTTATACCTTGCATTTTATAATTATAATTATTAGTGATTTAAAGCATTTTTCACATGGTTTTTTGATTTCTTCCTCTGAAAACTATTGATATCCTTTGACCATTTATCAATTATATAATGATTTTTATTTATATAGATTTGAATAACTTCTATATGTATCTTAGAAATAAGACCTTTATCAAGGAAACTTTCTACAAAGATTTTTCCTATTTAGCTGCTTCTTAATTTTTCTACATTGCTTTTGTTTGTACAAAAACTTTTAAATTTTACATATACAAAATTGTCCATTTTACTTTTTATAATCTCTATCTCTTATTTGGTCATGAGCTCTTCTCCTATCCATATATCTAATAGATAATTTCTTCCTTGTTCCCCTAATTGGTTTTGATGTGATCCTTTATGTCCAAGTCATGTCTTCATTTGTGTTTTATATAAGTATATGGTGTGTGTGTGTCGATCTATTCCTAATTTCTGCCAAACTGCTTTCTAGTTTTTTCAAAAGATTTTGTTGAATAATTTATTCTTTTTTTAAGATTATACAGTACAGGGTGGATAGAACACCAGCCCTGGAGTCAAGAAGACCTGAGTTCAAATCCGGCCTCAGACACTTGACACTTACTAGCCGTGTGACCCTGGGCAAGTCACTTAACCCCAATTGCTTCACAAGAAAACAAAAACAAACAAAATGATTATACAGTACAATCATGTTAAACATATTTCCACATTAGTCATGTTGTGAAAGAAAATTCAGAACAAAAGGGGAAAAACATGAAAAAGAAAAAAAACCCAAAAAGTGGAATAGCATACCTCAATCTTCATTCAGACTCCATCCAGACTCTTTCTTTGTTTTTATTTTATTTATTTATTTAGATTTTCCCCCAAGTTACATGTAAAAAACCCACATTTTTTCACATTGATGTTTTAAAATTTTATGTTACAAATTTTCTTCCTCCCTCCCTCTTTGCCCCTTCCTAAGAAATCAAGCAATTCAGTATAAATTATACATGTGCAGTCATGCAAAACATCTTCACATTAGTCCGGTTGTGAAAGAAAACAGACAAAATAACTTTAGAAAGAGGAACTAAAAAAGAAAATTATACTTCAATCTGTATTCAGATACCATCATTTCTTTCTCTGTTGATGGTTTGCATTTTTCATACATTCTTCTGATAGCATCCTGTTCATCATTTCTTTCACAACTACTATTGTTAACTGTATCGCCCTCCATCCTATTCCCTCCTCCTGATATTTACTTTATTTTCAATCTTCTTTCACCCTATCCCTCCTCAAAAGTGTTTTGCTTTTTACTGCCCCCTCCCCCAATCTGCCCTCTCTTCCTTCGCCTCTCTCCCCTTATTCCCTTCCCCTCCCACGTTCCCTCAGGGCAAAATGTATTACTATACCCACTTGAGTGTGCATCTTATTCCCTCTTTGAGCCAATTTTGATGAGAATAAGGCTCACTCACTCCCCCACTCCTTCCCCATCTTCCCCTCCACTCTATAAGCTTTTTCTTGTTTCTTTTATATGAGCTACTTTATCACATTCTACCTCTCCCTTTCCCTTTTTTCCATTGTATTCCTCTTACCCTTTAACTTTATTATAAAGATGTCATCATGCCACCAAAAAAAAAAAAGATGTCATCACGGGTCAGTTAGGTGACACAGTGGACAAAGCACCAGCCTGGGTTTGCCAGGTGGCCCTGAGCCCAAATCTGGCCACCCCACCCTGTCTGTCGCACAAAAGACAAGGATAAGCAAAAAATAAATGCTTTACAGATATCATCCCTTAATATTCAATTCATACTTGTACCCTCTGGCTTTAAGGGTAAGTCTGTACCATTTGCACTCATAATAGCTCACAAGCCCCTATTGTTATGTTTCTAATTAAAAATCAACCAGTAGACTTAATAGCTCTTAAAAAAGTACTAATTTAATAAGAACCCATAAAGCTGGGCCTTGCACTTCTTTATGTGCCTCAGTTTACCTTTATTTCTCACAGAACATGGACAAGATGAGAGGGCTGAGTTTTCTCAAACAAGATTAGCTTTTATAGAGACCAAGCTTGAGGCAACTTGAAATGTTATCAAATACCGTGGATCATGCTACAATATCTTATCTTCTCAGTGTTCTGAGAATAGATTCATTTCAAAAGAAAGAGAGAGACTAGAATGTTCTCAGAGAGAGTGTCTCCTGCCAAAAGTATCTTCTCCTCTGAGTGTTCTGTGATTAGATGTGTTTCCGCAGAGAACAAGGCTGGAGTAATCAGAATGTTCCCAGAGAATGTAGACACCAACCAGAAATATCTTTTCCTCTGAATGTTATATAGCTATGCTGACATTTTTCTTCTCCCATAGACAATGAAGTTATACCAATACTAAACACATATGCACTAAATGGCAGAGCATCCAAATTCCTTTTGTGGAGATGAGAGGTCCTCAGTTATTATGCATTGCACACATTTTCCAAATGCTTCTGATCAATTGGGCAGACTTTTTTTTATCTCCCTTCCTTCTACAACTGCTTTTATCCTCCTTCATACATTCTAGCTGTGATGTCTAAAATCTAATGAGTGATCACCTTAAATTAGAAGCAAGAGTTTAGCCTTTTAAGTTTTTATTAAAGTGTATTATAAGTTAGTGAAGAGAGAGAGAGAGGTAAAACAGCCTTTGTCTAGCTATGTAAGAGCCAGCCTCCATTCTCCTACCAAGCCCCAGTCCAGAACCCAAAAGACCTCGCTTCTACGTGGCTTCTCCCAGAAGCCCCCTGTCAAGCCAGAAGCAGGGCTATCCATACACACAGCTCCAAGCTAATTGGCTAGTAGCACTGATTGACACGACCCACAGGTGGTAGACATGACTTCCTGACACCAATCTGACCTTCAAAACCCCAGAAAGGTCACTTCCAGACACTAAGTTATATGGTTTCTTTTCAGGCCAGAGCTCACAATGTCCCTCCCAGCAGAGGGTGTCATTCCAATTCTCACAGTATAAAATAATTTTTACATATATACCTATTTGTGTCTAATAGTAGTTATCTCTAGGGTAGGGGGAGGGAAGAAAAAAATTTACATGATAATTTTGTTATATATTTGAAAGCAATAGCAAGTTGTACATAGTAGATTTACAGTTTCATAGGCAATCATCTTTTTATTGTACTGTTATGGAAATTCTTGTTTTATTCCATAAATTAAAATAAATTTTTAAATGAAGAACAAACAAATTTAATGTAACTAAACCAAATATAAGTATAATAGCAGTATGGCCAGCAAAGGTCCAAGTCTTAGGAGCATTTGAAGTATGCTCTCCCTACCTAATAAAATGTGCACATGGAGGTTGGGAGGGAGCCTGCTTCAGGAAGTTCATGATCATATGGAATGGAACCCTCCACTTCAGAATATTCTTAGATATTCTATAACTGTCTTCTATCTGCTTAGTATATGCTAAAGAAGGGCTTTTTGATTGACCTTTGAGCCAATTCTGAATATGCAAAAAAAAGACTTCCAACAGGCACAACTCCATTTATAGAATATTTTTTTTCCCATGCTCCTGCAGGTTCTTTTCTCTTGATAGACAAGAGGAATTAGTTTTCCTTCATTGTTTACCTGTGACTTGATTGTTGGTCACACAACCCAAAATCATCACAGAGACAACTCAACCTTGTTCGCTCCTCTCCTTCCTTCCTTCCTTCCTTCCTTCCTTCCTTCCTTCCTTCCTTCCTTCCTTTCCCAGGAGAATGAACTAATGAGAATCATCAGGTGGAAGATGGACCTCCAACAGTTGATCACTAGAAGCCATTGTAGACACTAGCAAAATCACTTTGGTGAGCAGAGTATGAATTGGAGTGAGAAGACAATTGAGATAGGGAGACCAATTATAAGGATATTTCCACATCACCAACAAGATGGAGGACTAGTGATTTTTTTTGATCCTTATGTGATCCTCTCCAAAATACATTCAAAAAAGTCATTTCAGCTATTTCCACAGTTGAGGACACCAACCACCCTAATGAAGTGAAAACCCAATGAACTAAAAGCAAAGAAAGCTAATTCCTAACCCCTAATGCTCTCACTTAGCACAAGCACATAGCCAAGGTGGTTTTTGTCTCAGTTGTGAAGTTGTTCTTTGGTGAAGAAATATTAAAGATGGCTATGACCTTGTGAACTTCAAAAGGTTGAAAGAATGAGCCATCAGAGGCAAGGGAACTAGAGTCCATACCAGAGTTTGCTGTCATTTAAGCCTGTTAAAGCTCCAGTGGCCTGCTTGACCCAGTTTGAAGTCAGCTGAGACACCATAGCCCATAGCAAGGAATTGATTCATCTAGTAGCTATGTCATATGTACAAGCAAACTTGGTGGGGAAAATCATTTTTAGCAACTACTTTAAGTTTGAGCACATTCTCCCTAGGGCCTGAAGAAGCATAAACAAGAGAGTGCCCCAGTTTGGGGAGATGTTTTGTACTTTGGGTCCTGCTATATCATTTTAATATCTTATGTTAATCCAGAAAACTGTGACCAGTGGGACAAATCTGGTTTATTGTATACTTTCACATAGCTCACAAGTTCACAAGTTTTTACATTTTTAAATAATAACATTTAAGTAATTTTAAAATGGAAAAACCATTCATAACTTGCAGGTCATACAAAAATAGATGGCAGGTTGAATTTCCTTCTTAGGTTATATGGGAATATGAGCTAATAGCATTAGAAAGACTCATCTACCCTCTCAGGGGTACCTCTTAGAATCCTGAGGGGGAAATCTAGTTGATTGCACTTTAGGTACCCAAACTATTGGTACATATATAGGTTGGGTGAGTACGTCCAAAATCTTATTATGTAAGGAAAGAAAAAAAAAGATTTCATAATGATTCCATCATTTAAATTATAATTTCAAACACAATTGGTCCTGAAAGGCAAAAATTTTCAAGATAATATTACCTTCTTTGGTATTCATGTTTACATTTAGAAAAATGTAGAGGAAAGATTCTAAAATCTACTTTCATGTTCTTTCTTAATATAACCTAAGAATATAATTTTTTTAAAAAATCAATATACAATATTAAATTTTAAAATAAAGTTTACATATTAACTTAATTTGCATCAAAAAAATTTCCTCCTTAAGTCTTTAAATTTTACTTTCTATAGTCATTATTCCAAATGAACAAAACACTCTTGACTCAATGGTCTTTTTCAGTTTCCCTACTTCCTGGACTAGCTACTATATGTGGCCAAGTCAACCATCTATCTTCTCATTCTTAAAGCTCTTTCTACCTTCAACTTCCATGAGTCTTTTCTCTTCTATGTGTCTTTATCTCTTCTGCTGCTTCCTCTCTTGACCCTTCCTGCCTCCACACTCCATTTTCCTTCTCGTATAACCACCCACATTCCTCAGAGTCACAAGCTGGAATGCTTCCAGAAAGTAAACAGTTATTCAAGTGAAGAAAAAATGAGGACTTGGTGTCTCCAGCCAGGACTCTTAGACGCTTAGACTCCTATGCTCCTAGTTTACATTTGCAAATCTTTTTTTTTTCCTAGAAAAAGCAAGGACTAGACAAGGTTGTCTTCCTCTAATGGAAAGTGGACACCATCTGGAACCCTATGTCTCTCCTCACACACTCTCCTGTGCACTTTGCTGCATTTCTTTCCTCCAAACAATGGGTCATCTCTTCAACCTCTTCTTCAGGTTAAAGAAGGGCCTGTTTCTAGAAGACTTAGCAGCGGAAATGTGCCTCCTCCTGCTACATTAATTTCATTCAGAATGGGACTAGAAATTTGAGTAATGAACTAAATTAAGACATTACTATCACTAATTTTTTCTATTTTTAAAAGCTCCACATTCTCTATGTCTTTCTTTTGCTCCAAGGCTTTTGTGGACGTTCATAGGAGCTGATGTGTTAGATATAAAGCTTCTCTTTGTGTCATTAGTAAGAGATCACATATAGGCTTGAAGTTAAGGGTAAGTGAATTAGTCTCATGTTCCCCTTTGAGCTTCCCTCTCTTGTGCGCTCCACTCCTTTGTAGCAAACACTCAGAATGCATTAAAAAATCTTTCCATGGAGACAAAACCCATAATAAAAATTCAGACAACAATGCTTAAAAGGATATAAACCTCCGAGGGTAATGATACTAGTTGGCCAGGCATGCACCATGGCCACACCCTATTAAAACCATCTCTGTAGATGGGTTAAAACATCTTGATGGTAACTGAGAGGCCTCAAATCTATTAGTGGAGGAGGGAGATGTCTATCCCAAGCATGTAAAGACTTTCCCTGGTGGAATGGGCAGATAAGAACAATTTATTCCAACGACCATGATGGCGGCTGATGCAGGTGCTTTGGAGAGCTTAGAGCTTGCTCAGACATCAAAGACACCAAGGTCACATTGTATTCTTGGCCATTACCAGTCTTCTTGACTTTTTTCCTGCCACTGGATTTTGATGACTCAGGAAGTGAGAGTAAAGCTGACACTGTGCAATGCTGCCTCACTAAAATCCAATTCACACACAAATCAAGACATCACCCTGTGATATCATTGACCCTCTTCAAAAGCAAAGGACAGGGGGGCAGCTAGGTGGCACGGTAGATAGAACACCGGCCCTGGATTCAGGAGGATCTGAGTTCAAATCCAGCCTCAGACACTTATCACTTACTAGCTGTGTGACCATGGGCAAGCCACTTAACCCCAATTGCCTCACCAAAAAAAAAAAAAAGCAAAGGACAAACAACATGCCTATATTCATGCATCCTTGATAAAAGTTTAGAAAGGAAAGATACTTTTACAAATAATTTTCTACAGTGGAACACACCTTTATAGTCACACAATGGAATAAAAGAGTCAGGGATACTTCTGTACTTCAATTAATCAAATTGAATTTTCTTTTCTGATCTCAGAATATGCTCAATCTAAGCACTTGAACTTTTCTTTGAAATCAAAGTATAAATTCAGCAATGTTTATTTAGTCATTCCAGATTTGCCAATAGAATCATAGGATATTAGTTTCCTAAGGGACTTTAGCTATTGTTTTTGACAAGAACTGGGTTGTTTGAGTGATAGCATCATTCCTTCTGTTCTTTGGTCCCATCACCACTGGACCCTTGCAGACTTGGGTTCAAATTATGAGAACTTTTAATGATAATTTATCTATCTTGGCTCATCTTTCCCCACCTAGTACTAAGAGTAGGATTCTCTGAAGCTAATTGAAGTCTAGATATTGAATTGACCAATATGTTAACAAGGCAAGAAACAGCATTGATGAAGTAAATGTTTAATGAGAACAGAAATAACAAATAAAACAATGAGAATAACAACATAAATTCCTGACCACGTGATGAACCAATTAAACTATATTCTGTCTTCTTCTTTTGAATTTCTAGCCCCTTTTTATTTATTTAATTGATTGCCTTGCCAAGACTCAGCCTTGGATAACTCCCCCTAACCTCTCATGAACTTCCTTTGCTTCTACACACATGCCTATTCCTTCCATCCAAAAGATTGCCCCCTTTGCCACCTCCACTCTATCACTTATGTTTTTGCCTATCACTCATTTTCAATCTCTCCCTGTCTAGTACTTCCTACAAACATGCCTATGTATCCCCCATCCTCAAAAACAAAAAACAAAAACGAATTGCTCTTTCCATCCCTGATAGCTATTGCTTGCATCTCTTTGGCCCTTTATAGGCTATCAAATATACCTATCCTGTCCTAACCTCTCTCCTGGCCTCTAATCTTGGATTTTCAACTGCCTTTCAGACATCTTGAACTGGATGTAAATATTTTAAACTCATCATGTCCAAAAAAGAATTCATCTTCCCCTCTAAACCCTGCCCCGTCCTAACTTCCCTATTACTGTAGAGGGCAACACCATCTTACCAGTCACTTAGGTGCACACCCTCAATTCATCGCTATTTCTCACCACCCCAACCCAATATCCAATCTGTTGCCAAGAACTATTGATTCTATCTTCTACATATCACAAATATGCCCCCATCTCTCTTTTTGTGTGTGTGTGAGGCAATTGAGGGACTTTCCTAGGGTCACACAGCT
This sequence comes from Dromiciops gliroides, assembly GCF_019393635.1. Lineage (NCBI taxonomy): Eukaryota > Metazoa > Chordata > Mammalia > Microbiotheria > Microbiotheriidae > Dromiciops > Dromiciops gliroides. The sequence goes on along the minus strand of NC_057864.1, from coordinate 223,211,953 downwards.
AGTAAGTGTTAAGTGTCTGAGGCCAGACTTGAACTCAGGTCCTCCTGACTCCAGGGTCAGTGCTCTATCCACTGCGCCACCTAGCTGCCCCTCCCATCTCTTTTGTAAAAATGCCACCACTCCTGTGCAGGACCTCATACTTAATGCCTGCACTACTGTAATGGGTGGCTGGCGACTCTGCCTGCCTGAAGTCTCTTCCCACTCCAATACATTTGCTATTCAGCTGCCAAGGTGATCTTCTAAAAGCTTCACTTTTTTATCATAAAAGTATTTTATTATTTTCCAGTTACATGCAAAGATAGTTTTCAACATTTATTTTCATAGAATTTTTGGTTCCAGATTTTTCTCCCACCCTCCCTTCCCTCTCCCTTCCCCCAGGATGGAAAATAATCTGATATAGGTTATATATGTACAATTACATTAAACATATTTCTGCATTAGTCATATTGTGAAAGAAGAAGCAGAAGAAAGAAGAAGGGGAAAACCTGATAAAAGAGGAAAAAAACAGCCAAGAAGTAGAAACAGTATGGTTCAATCTGCATTCAGAATCCACAGTTCTTTTTTCTATCATGAGTTCTTTGAAATTGTTTTGGATCATTGCTATTCTGAGAAGAGTCAAGTCTATCACAGTTGATCATCACACAATGTTGTTGTTTCTGTGTACAGTGTTCTCCTGGTTCTGTTCCTCTCAGTCAGCATCATCAGTCCATGTAAGTCCTTCCAGGTTTCTTTGAACTCTTGCTCATCATTTCTTACAGCACAATAGTATTCCATTACATTCATATACTACAACTTGTTTAGCCATTCCTCAATTGATGGGCATTCCCTCAATTTCCAAATCTTTGCCACCACAAAGAGAGCTGCTATATAAAGCCTTACTTCTTAAACTGTGGGTCACAGACCCATATGGGTGCATGTAACTGAATGTGGGGATCACAAAATATTGGCAAAAGTAAAAGGTTCTGTATGCCTATTTTATATGCCTATACACCTGGGGTCATGTAAAAATTTCTTGAGTGAAAAGGGATCATGTGTAGAAAAAGTTTAGGAAGCCCTCTTCTAAAGCACAAGTAGAACCAGGTTACCCTTCCACTCAGTGACCTCCAATGACTCCCTATTGTCTCCAGGATCAAATTTTAAAATCCTCTGTTTGTTGCTCAGAGCTCTTCATGACATAGCCCTCTTACTTTTCCAAACTTCTTACACCTTACCCCTCCACCCCCACCCCCACCATATACTCTCCAATCTAGTGATCCAGGTCTTCTTGCTGTTCTCCAAACAAGACATTCCATCTCTGGCTATCCTCCATGCCTGAAATGTTCTCTTTCCTCATCTCCACCTACTGGCTTCCCTGGCTTCCTGTAAGTCCCAACTAAAATCCCATCTTTCACACAAAGTCTTTCTTCAATCTCTCTTGATTCTAGTGCCTCCTCTTCCTATATCTTTACATATTTATTTGCTTGTTGTCTCCCACATTAGATTATGAGCTCTTTGAAGAAAGGGACTGTCTTTTACCTCTTTTTGTATCCCCATCACCTAACACAGTGTCTGGCATATAGTAGGCACATAATAAATGTTTATTGCATGTCGTTCCTACTTTTCTGGGTTTTTTTTCTTTTTTGAGGTTTTTCCCTTTTGTTCTGATTCTTCTTTCTCAACATAACTAATGCAGAAATATGTTTCATGTGATTCTACATATATAGTCTATATCAGATTGCTGTCTGTCCTGGGGAGGGAAGGGAGGGAGAAAAATTTAGAACTCAAAATCTCATAAAAATAAATGTTGAAAACTATCTTTACATGTAACTGGAAATAATAAAATACTTTTATGAATAAAAATAATAAGTTCATTGACCAATAAAAAAGGAAGAGCACTGCACCAAGAAATGATTAGGAAATCTAAGAAGAAACTACAATAGGTACATTTTACTAACACAGTTCCTCATATAAAAATGTAGTTATAGAAGCACAACATGGGGAAATCTTCTAGCATAAACCAAGGGTAATCCAGAGGCTTCATCCTAAAGATATGTGATAAGTCTGGAGGATAGGAGCCCTGATCTGTGTCCAACCAAGGATATTGCAGAGGACACCCATGTCACTCTGACCATGAACCGGAGCTCAGAAGCTCCTCAGAAGCAGGGCCCAGAACCAACAATGCAATGGTTAGAGCAAACCCTGGATAAGAACATTCCCAGCACAGGTCTAAGTGCACACACCAACTTTGATGCAGGCTGCTTTGCACATGCATACTGTAATGATTGGAATGATGCCACCTGCTGGAGACTTACTGTAGAAAAGCTCCGCCATGAGGTGAAGGTCTCTGAGGGCAAGACCATGCATCTTTTCTTTGGCATCAGGAAGTGACATTCGCTTGTGGGAGGAAGAAGGGGGAGCCTGGCACTCTGACTCACTCTCTTTCCTGTGGACTATGGCGGGGAGCAGAGCTAGGAATGCTCTCTCCCTTTAATAGATAGATGAATCTAGGCCTTTTCTCTCTCTCTCTCTCTCTCTCTCTCTCTCTCTCTCTCTCTCTCTCTCTCTCTCTCTCTTTACCAAATTCTTATTCTCTTTAATAAATGTTTAAAAGCCTAACTCTTGCTAAAGCTTATAATTTATTGGCAACCACTCATTAGATATTTTAGACAGACTAGGTAGAATTTTAGCCTTAACAATACACTGACCCTAACATCTTGAGTAGTGAATAGATTAACCCTGATGTAAGCTTTCCTCTGTAAACTGCCCTAGAACATCATGCTAGACAGCCATTCACTCCTGTGGTACTTGCAATAACATGATGCTCATTAACCAGGTGACAGTGGAGATCTAAACCACTCCCCCCAATAAAATAAGATTACACTATTCCTTCTACAAGTTAATGGAGCCCAGCCAAGATGGAATAGTCAGAAGTACAACTAAGCTCTCTAGTCTAGTCTCTAGATCTAGTCCAGTTGGAAAATCCAAGACAAAATTCCAGTGAGTCATTTTTCCAACCCAAGGAGATTGACAAAGAGGTCTTCAGAAATTCCAGGTCTAGTCAGGATCAGCTAGGTGGTAGAGTGAAAAGTGCTGGGCCCAAAGGCAGGAAAGACTCATCTTCTTGAGTTCAAATCCAGCCTTAGACAGTTACTAGCTGCTTGACCTGGGGGCAAGTCACTTAACCCTGTTTGTCTTAGTTTCCTCATCTGTAAAATGAGCTAGAGAAGAAAATGGAAAACTACTGCATTGTTTCTGCCAAGAAAACCCCATTTGGGGTTACAATGATTCAGATGTGACTGAAAAACAACTGAATACCAGCAACAAAAGCTGGGAGCAGCCCACAGATACTCAAGAGAGCCATTGCTGTGAACCAGGGTAAGAAGAGGTCCCAAGCCCAGGCAGAGGAGCCTGACTTTTGCAGGGAGCAAGAACAGGTACAGGCTGGTAACTTTGTCATTAAAAACCCAGTTTTGAGTCCCAGATCAAATAAGGCAGTGAGGAGGGATACTGTACTAAGGTGGTGGCCCAAGGTGCTAAGAAGTGGTGGGTTACAAACTGTGTACTGAGTGAAGAACAAGTTAAGAAAAAAGCAGCAACTCTGTGGTTCTGACTCTAGGAGCTGAACAAGAACTCAGATCCACTCACCAGCCTATTCTGAAGCCTACAGGGCAGGAATCCTGGACCAAAGGAGAGACTACAGTTCTTTACTCCAGATCTATGAAATTTCCCAGGTGGCTAATGATGGCTGAACCCAAAAATGGTAACCTGTAATTCCAGTTATATAATTGTGTTGCTTAGACCAAACCCAAAACAAGAACTTGGAGAACTCAGACCAGAAGGACAACAACCAGACTTCACCCTGGATCAAATTCTGGAATGGCACAACATTCAAGACCCAAGAAAACAGCAATAGTAGCCAAGAAAAAAAAAAAACAACAATCTCAGCCTAGATCTTCCCTCTATAAGTTTACAGAGCCCAACCCTAACATGAAGTCTGAAATCAGGGGATGGGCTGAAAGAATAGGCAAACAAGAAAGAATCTCACCAAAAGAGTTATTATGGTGACAGAAACATCTAAGATACAACCCAGAAGATGAAAATGCCTATAAAATATCTATAAGAAAAGGCTAAAAAAAACCCAAAACACCCCACATCTTGGACATAAGGTCAACTAGAAGTATAGGAAGAAATAAATCAAGAGTTCTGTGGGGGGTTTTTAAAGAAGTTTTAAATCATTTTATAAATGAAATGAGCATGTGAAAGTGAAAAATGGAAAACTATGGAAGAAAAAATTGGAAAGAAATGTAACAGCTTTCCACCAGAGGTACAAAACCTTTCCCAAGCAATAGAATCTCTGAAAACAATAATGGACAAAATGGAAGTTAGTGAATCCATGAGAAAAGAAATATTAAAACAAAGTAAAAAGTGGAGGAAGGGGGAGGGGGAGTGGGAGTGGAAGAAAATATAAGGTATCTCATATCAAAAATAATTGATCAGGAAAACAGGTCAAAGAAAGAAAATTAAAGGATCACTAACTTACCAGAAATCCATGGCAAAAAAGACACCATATTTCAAGAAATTATGTTTTTAACTGCCCCAATTTCTCAGAACCATAAAAACACTTATTAAAATGTTTTGTTTTTGTTTTTGTTTTTGTTTTTTGTAGGGCAATTGGGGTTAAGTGACTTGCCCAGGGTCACACAGCTAGTAGGTGTCAAGTGTCTGAGGCCGGATTTGAACTCAGGTCCTCCTGACTCCAGGGCCGGTGCTCTATCCACTGTGCCACCTAGCTGCCCCTAAAATGTTTTTTAAAAAGTGAGAGGGGCAGCTAGGTGGCACAGTGGATAGAGCACCGGCCCTGGAGTCAGGAGGACCTGAGTTCAAATCCGGCCTCAGACACTTGACACCTACTAGCTGTGTGACCCTGGGCAAGTCACTTAACCCCAATTGCCTCACTTAAAAAAAAAAAAGTGAGATAAAATAATGGGATTTAGCAGATACTAAAAGGCCCATCTGGAGATTAATCTAAACTGATTGAATTAAGTGAGAGTGATTGACTGCTGATTAGCCTACTTCAAGTTAACTAGATTGTTATCACATCTGGCTAGTCCTTAAGAAGGTATTGTTCTCAGAAGCCAAAGACTTTGAACTCAACTCAAGACCACCTTCAAGTCCAGTGAACAATGGATATGGATGATGCCTACCAATCAGCTTGAAGCAGTGTCTAAGGGCCGCCCATGCTCTGAACCTATAAAAAGTTTCCACACTCAGTTTGCGGGGAGTTTGTGATTGAAGCAGGCTCGTGGCAGAAGACTTGAGGAAGAACCAGACCAGGCTGGAACTCTAGGCTAGATAGGCCTTTTCTTAACTTTCTGAACTCCATATGAATACCTGGTATGCTTTAATAAATGCTTAATGCCCAAAGACTGGTGCTAAAGCTTCTAATTTAAGGTGACCACACATTTAGATTTTAAACATTACAAAAGTTTAAATTTGTCTTGATAGGTATCCTAAGTATGTTATACTATACTCTGTAGTTATTTTAAATGGAATTTCTCTTTCTATCTCTTCCTTCTGGGTTTTATTAGTGATAAACAGAAATGCTGATGATTTATGTGGATGTATTTTACATCATACAACTTCCCAAAAGTTATTATTTCAAATATTTTTTAGTTTGCTCTCAAGTTCTCTAAGTAAACCATTTTGTCATCTGAAAAAATGATGCTTATTTATTCAAATCCTACTTGTCTTATTGCTCTAGCTAGCATTTCTTTTTTAAAATATATTTTTTATTTCATTAAATATTTCACGTAAAACATGTTAACATTCATTTTGTAAAATTTTGAGTTCCAACTCCTCCCCCACTTGAGAAGACAAGCAATTTGATATTGATTATACATGTGATGTCATGAAAAACATTTCCATATTAGTCATGCTGCAAAAGAACACATGCAAAAAAAAAAAAAAGAAAATTATTAAAGTATGCTTCAGTCTGTATCAGTCCTCCCTCTTGAGGTGGATAACATTTTTCATCATGAGTCTTTGGAATTATCTTGGATCATTGCCTTGATCAAAATAGCCAAGTCTTTTGCAAATGATTATCCTTATGATATTGCTGTTACTATGTACAATATTCTCCTGGTTCTGCTCACTTCACTTTGAATGAGTTCATCTAAGTCATCCCAGATTTTTTTCTCAAACTATCTTGCTTATCATTTCTTATAGCACAAAAGTCTTCCATCACAATATATAATACAAAATATGGCACTATAATATTCCAGTCATAGACTATGACTCATTTAGCCATTCCCCAATTGATGGGTATCCCATTGATTTCCAGTTCTTTGTCACTACATAGAGAGCTGCTTTAAGTTTTTTGGTGCAAATAGATCTTTTTTGCTTTTCCTAATGAAAAGACCAGAGCTGAATAGAAAATTTGACTTTCAAATACAAGACTCAAAAGAAACATTAAAAGGTAAACAGGAAAGAGAAATCTAATGGATTCAATAAGGGTAAACTGTTTACATTCCTACAGGGGAAGATGATAATTGTAACTTCTAAGAACTTTCTCATTATTAGGGCAGTTAGAAGCAATAAACATGGATAGAGAGCATGGCTGTGAGTTGAATATGATGGGATGATATATAAAAATAACATTAAGTGGTAAGAAAAAGGAATGCATTAGGAGAAGGGGGAAATAGGAGAGGTGGGTGGGAGCACTTGAACCATATTCTCATCAGATTTGGCTCAAAGAGGGAATAACATATACACTCACATAGAAATCTATCTTACCATAAAAGAAAGTAGCAGAAGAAGGGGATAAGAGAAAAGGGAGTGCTGATAGAAGAGAGGGGATGTGGTGGTAAAAAGTAAAATGCTTTTGAGGAGGGTCAGGGTGAAAGAGAGAGAGAAGGATAAGCAGAAGAAAACAGGATAGAGGGAAATACACAGCTAGTAACCTTAAGTGTGAAAAAATGTAGATTGGCTAATATGACAGAAAAGGGAAATGACATGTTGGAGAAGATATGGGAAAATTGAGACACTAATGTTTGGTAGGTGGAGTTGCAAAAAAATTCAACCATTCTGTAGAACTACCCACAAAAATGCTATAAAACTGTGCATACCCTTTGACTCAGCAATAATGCTACTAGGTCTGTATCCCAGAGATTAAAAAAAAAATTAAAGGAATAGGATCTATATGTACAAAAATATTTATATGTTTGAACTCCAACTACTCCCCCTTGAGCCTGCCCCCTCTGCTTGAGAAGGAAAGCAATTTTATATTGATTATATATGTGATGTTATGAAAAACATATTTCCATATTAGCCATGTTGCAAAAGAAAAACAAGAAAAATAAAGAAAAATTTTAAAGTATGTTTCAATCTTCATCAGTCTTTTCATCATGAGTCTTTGGAATTATCTTGGATCATTGTCTTGATCAAAATAGCCAAGTCTTTTGCTCTTTTAGTGTTGGCAAAGAATTGGAAATTGAAGGGGATGCATATCAATTGGGGAATGGTTAAACAAGTTGTTATATATGATCATGATGGAATACTATTGTACTACAAGAAATGTCGATCAGGATTCTTTCAGAAAAACTTGTAAGACTTACATGAACTGTTGCAAAGTGAAATGAGCAGAACCAAAATAATGTTGTACACTGTAACAGTGTACAGTGTACAGTGTACAACTGTTAATGACTTAGCTAGCTCAACAATGCAAAGATTCAAGACAATTCCAAAGGATTTATGATGAAAAAGCTATCCATGTCCAGAGGAAAAAACTTGTGGAGTCTGCAGAGAAGCATACTTTTTAAACTTTCTTTGTTTTTCTTGTTTTGGGTCTGTTTTATTTCACAATATGACCAATATGGAAATAACCCCCCTGAAAGGCTTTATTGATTCCTCTGTTTTCTAATGTTTTTAATAGGAATGGATGTTGTATTTTGTCAAAGGTTTTTTCCTGCATCTGTTGATATAATCATAACAATTTTGTTGTACATGGTGAATTACACTTATAGTTTTCCTAATATGGAACCCGCCATGGGATTAATTGTTCCTTAAATGTTTGGTAGAATTTCACTTGTTAATCCATCTGGTCCAGTGGATATTTTCTTAGGGAGCTCATAAATGGCTTGTTCAATTAATTTATTTTTCTAAGATAGGGTTATTTAAGTATTCTATTTCATCTTCTGATAATCTGGGCAGTGCATATTTTTGTAAATATACATTCATTTCACTTAGATTTTCAGTTTTACTAGCATATAATTGGTCAAAATAGCCACTAATAATTGCTTTAATTTCAACTTCAATGGCAGTGAATTCATCCTTTTCATTTTTGATACTAGTAATTTGGTTTTTTTCTTTCTTATTTTTAAAAATCAAATTAACCGAGGCAGCTAGGTGACACAGTGCACAAAGCACCAGCCCTGTATTCAGAAGGACCTGAATTCAAATCTGGCCTCAGACACTTGACACTTACTACCTGTGTGACCCTAAGCAAGTCATTTAACCCTCATTGCCCTGTCAAAAAAAAAATCAAATTAACCACTGGTTTGTCTCTTTTATTGTGTGTGGTTTTCTTTTTCATAAACAAGCCCCTAGTTTTATTGGTTAAATGTGTTTTTTTACTTTAAATTTTATTAATCTCTCCTTTGATTTTCAGAATTTCCATTTTAGGGTTTAGTTGGGGATTTTTAATTTGTTCTTTTTCTAGGTTTTTTTAGTTGCATGTCCAATTTGTTGATCTGCCTTTTCTCTTTTTTATTGATATAAGTGTTTAGAGACATAAAAATCTCCCTTAAGTACTGCTTTGGTTGCATCCTGTAAATTTTGGTATGTTGTTTCATTATTGTCATTCTCCTTAATGAAATTATTGATTGTTCCTATTATTTGTTTTGACCCACTCTTTCTTTGGGATTACATTATTTAATTTTAAATTAATTATTAACCTATGCTTCCAAGGCCCTTTACTGAATATAATTTTTATCACATTATGGAATGAAAGGGGCACATTTAATATTTCTGATTTTCTGGTTGTGAGGTTTTTATGCTCTGATATAATGACAATTTTTGTGAAGGTGCCATATATAGCTGAAAAAAAGGTATGCTTCTTTCTATTTCCATTCAGTTTTCTCCAGAGGTCCATCATATCTAACTTTTCTAAGATTCTATTAATCTCCTTAACTTCTTCCCTGTTTATTTTTTGTTTATATTTATCTAGTTCTAGATTTCCTGAGGGTTAATTGGGTAACCTTACTCATAAGAAGTCAATCCTGGGCAGCAGCAGGATAAAGTGATATGGATCTCCACACCAAACCCAGGTCAGGCCAGATACTATATAAAAGAAAAAAGAAGAAGAAATAGTGTTGGAGATGACCCAGGATCATGTGCAAGTTCTCCCACAAGATAGAGATTCTTTTGTTGTTTACAGTTAATTAAGGCAATTTACATTCTACTATGGATCCCATGTTTTGGCTACCATTGTATATTTCATTTTCATTTCTTTTTCTAATTTTTCTTCTACCACTCTTATATGATCTTCAAAATATTTTTTTTTAGCTCTTCCAGGAGTTCTTGTTGATCTTGTGACAATTAACTTTTTTTTTTTGATGCTTTGCTTATAGTTGTATTTACTTCATTGTCTCCTTCTGAGTTTGTGTCTTGATCTTCCCTGTCACTATAGTAACTTTTTATGACCAGGTTCTTTTTGTTGTTGTTCTTTGCTGATTTTTCCTCTTTATTTCTTGAATATGAACTTTATGTTAAAGTTGGGCTATGTTCTTAGCATGGGGTGGGGTGAGGCAGGGCAGAGGGGCACTGTCCCAAGCTTTAGGCTTTTTTGTACTGCTATTTTCAGAGGGTTTGGAAGTTTTCAGTGCTTCCAAGGTGGTTTGATCTGGGGAGAGGTGTACTTACTTTTCCTGGTCTGTACTGGTCCATATGCAAGAAGAGCCCCTGATCCCTTGGGACCAGAAGTGATTCCTCAAGGTGCCTGCTCCCTCTTGATCAAAAGTGCTCCTTTCTGTCTTTAAACTGTGACTCAGACATAGGTATAGGTGATGGAGTTGCCAGTGTCTGGTCCTGCATTCAGTGCTAGCACAGAGGTCTCCTTACCTTCTCTGACTTGAGAATTCTCAAAATTGTTGCTGCATCTATTACCACCACTACTGGTATTTCATCCAAGTGGGTTCTGGGCCAGCCTCCACTCCTGTGTCACAGATTGTTCTTTCTGACTTCCTAAGTTGTCCTAGGCTAGATGTCTCACCCTGAACTTGTGTTGGCTCTGCCACTCCAAAATTCTATTTAAGACATTATTTTAAAGTTGTTTGAAGGGGAATGTTGGGCAAGTTTGTCTTAGTGATTCTTCTACTCCACCATCTTGGCCCCACTCCTAGAAACCCAGCATATAGTTAGCATTTCTAACTTTATGTTAGTCATGGTGATAAGGAACAGCCATGTTCCCTTGATCTTACTGAAAAAGCCCCTAATTTATCCCCAGATCTTGGTTTTAAGTATATATTACTTGCCATATTAAGGAAAGTTTCATTTATTTCTATTTTCTTGTGGATTTTTTAAAAAATAGGAATAAATGTATCTTATTAAAAACTTTTTTCCCTTTCTATTGATATAATCATATGATTTTTGTTGTTCTTATCATATAAATGGAATGGAATGTTTAAAGTATATGAGGAATTGATAAAAACATGGGCATACTTATATGAATTGAAGCAAGGAATAGAATATAGAAAGAAGAGGAAAACAGACAGTTATTAAAATATTGTAAATAAAAATCGCACTTACAGGGGGCAGCTGGTGGCGCAGTGGATAAAGCACCGGCCCTGGATTCAGAAGGACCTGAGTTCAGATCTGGCCTCAGACACCTGACACTAGCTGTGTGAACCTGGGCAAGTCAATTAACCCTCATTGCCCCACAAAAAAAGAAATCATACTTACAGACAACTCTGATTAAGTGCATTAACCAATTTCATCAAAAAACAGATGATGAAATACAACTTCCTTCTTTTTAGCAAAGAGGTGGGGAACAGCAGGTGAAAACTTTGCAAATGTTATCAGATAAGACTGCTGTGTCAGTTGTTTTTACTTAACATTACTGTTTTGCCTTTTTTGCCTTGAAGAGTTTTATGTGAGAGGGCCATACTAGGAAATGACATATGCAAATCAATAAAACTTCTAAAAACAAGAAAAATAATTCCATTGCTCCACTCAGTGTAATAAAAGCTCTCTACAATCTTAAAATGCTATATAAATGTAATTGTGTTTGACTTTCAGAAACAATATTTTGAACTGACACAATCCCATTTGTGGAAGGGTTGATTAAGTGTCTTGCTTCCTGATTTGGAGCATGTAGAGACATTCTGTAACTGTTTTCAGACTGCTAAAAGAATTTCCCTTCATAACCTGGCCTACTCCTTATCTTTCAAGTCTTCTTACACCTTGCCTCTGATCCAATGACAGTGGCCTCCTCAATATGCCTCATACTATATACTCCAATCTCCCAAGCGCAATATTTTCCCTTACTGTTATCCCATACCTAGAATTCTCTCCTCCATCTCTATTTCCCTCCTGACTTCCATCAAGTCCAACTAAAGTCCTACCTTCTCCAAGAAGCCTTTTCCAATCCTCTTTAATGCTAATGCCTTCCCTCTATTGATTATTTCCAGTTGATCTTGTACATATCTTGTTTGTACATAGTTGTTTGTCTGTTGTTTCTCCCATTATATGATAAGCTTCTTGAGATCAAATACTGTCTTTGCCCTTCATTTTTATCCCCAGTGCTTAGCACAATGCCTGGTACATTTATTTTTCAGTCATTCAGTGGTACCCAATTCTTCATGACCCATAGCAAGCCAGGACCTTCTAACCTTTACTATCTCTTGGAGTCTTTCCAAGTTCATGATCATTGTTTCTATGACACTATCTCATCTTCTGCCAACCACTTTTCCTTTTGACTTTAATCTTTCCCAATGTATGGGTATTAAAGCTCTAACTTCAGTATTTGTAGGTGCTTAATAAATGCTCATTGTCTGACTAAATCTATGTCCCTGATACTTTTACCCATTAATCCTTTTGCTCTTCTTGAGCTACATAGCATCAATTGTATTCCTTCTTTAAATGTCAGCCCTTCAATTATCTAAAGACAGCTATCTTTTTATGCTTCCCCTGTCTTCTCTCCTCCAGATAAAACACCCTCCCTTGAATACACAGTGGTTTATCCATTTTATAAGAAATAGGGTAAAGCATGCTTGGGCAGCAAATCCAAAATCCTGATCCCTAATTCTCAAGCTCAACCTGTACAGGAAACTTCTAACAGCCAGGCAGGCAAAGAGAGCTTTAAAAGGACTGGCAAGCTCTCTGAAACCAGATATAGCAGGCATGTGTCCCCGAATATCAGAGCAGACACTATAATTACCCTGAAAAGCCTTTTAGTGAAACCGAGAACTATAAATAGCCACAAGAGCCCAAGCAAGTGGCCTTAGCCCATGGATTTCCTTCTAAAAATGCAGACCCATTTTAATTAAATTTGGGGAGGGCAGTTCCCCACTGGACTTCACTTTGGCTCCTGGAAAACACTGTGAGTAATTTCCTTTTTGTCAAGTATTTGGAGATTATCACTCACAGTGCTAAAGCTGGGAACATTGGGGAGAGTTTTGCCCCTGCAGAAAATAATTACGCCTACTGAAGAATCCTAGGGAGACAAAGACGGTGCCCAGAAGGACCTGCTTCTGAAACCTCTGGGCAGGCAAGGCCACTGCTGGAATGTACTGCTGGATTTGGTCCTACACCATCAGTGTAAATGATGTCTCTTTTTGAAACTAATAATACTTTCTTCTTCCCACCGCCACCCCTGCAGAGCAAGATGGGGATCATAGCCGTGCTCATGCTGCCTCTGCTCCTTCTGGCAATCAGTGGAATCCTCTTCATCTACCAAGAAGTTTCCAGGCTGTGGTCAAAGTCGGCAGTCCAGAACAAAGTGGTTGTGATTACTGATGCCATCTCAGGGCTGGGCAAGGGTGAGTGCCTTCTGGGACTGGTGGGAGGGAAGAGAAGAAGGGAAGGTGAGAGACATGGAAAATGCTCCTAAGGCAGAAGAAGCCAGATGTGCCCATCTTTAATCCTCCATAAAGGATTTGGTGCAACACTATGAACAAAATGTAGTTAAGGAATAATGGGCAACATTGTAATGAGCAGATCAGAACTTTTACATGCATGGCATTAGGCTTCTTCAACAGAATCCCTTCACTGAGTCCACACGATGCTGATATTTCTCAAAGCATGTCTAAAATACCTCTTTGGGAGTATACCCTAATCATTACTACTCCAGAGCATGAAAAGATACCTAATTTCAACAGTAAGGGAATTGGAGGACTCCCTCCATAAAAAGACAACACAACCTCTCTTAATATGTAATTTTTGGAAGGTTCTATGGCTGAAAAAAATCCACTGGTTGGTGGGTTGGTGGGTTCTTATCTATCTAGGTTAGGCCTCTGAAGGACCTGCTGGTACAGGGTCCATCTCTTGGGCCCTAGTCAGAAGCTTTTCCAGCTGTTGTCATAGCCTGTAAGAACCCAGGGCTACCTTTATGTCAAGATAAGGCATCAAAAGATGACTTTACCTGTCCCACTTCTCAAAAAAAAGTTAATTTGCTCACTCTACAATGGGCTTGATCTTGCTTTCAAAATTTCCTATACTTTTCAACTTTATCTATCACCTTATTACTCATCCTTCATTTAATTTAGGTAGTTAATAAACACTTAGTAACAGCATTGGCATTTCCAGGAGCCCCTGGATTCTGGGTAAGTGATCTGGCTGTTATTTCTCTTAAAAAAAAAAAACAACTGAATGATATTTCTTACATATTCCAAAAGGAAGGATGGCAGGTTTCTAATGTTAATTAGAAGCAATTTAATAAGGTGGAAGTAGATGCTCTGAAATAAAGACATTTTTCAAGTACACTGTTGACAGCACTCTCAGATATGAGAAATGAAAATCCTGAACTAAAAAATATCTGGGTGAGACCTGTCTACACCAAGGATGAATACTTCACCCCCACACACTGACTATACCAAGAGTGTAGCATTGAGCAAAAGCAGAAAACTCAAATTAAGGCTTTTAAATGAAAAAGATATTTATCCCAGGAAGCAAAATGTGGAACAATAGGAATAAAATCTAGTTAAAGGACCTGGGTTCAAGTTTGGATTGGCCATTTAATTGTGATATTGGACAAGTCATTTAAACTCTCTAAACTTTCCTTAAGGAGTCACCTAGGTGGCACAATGGATAAAGCACCAGCTCTGGATTCAGGCGGATCTGCATTCAAATCTGGCCTCAGACACCTGTCACTTACTAGCTATGTGACCCTGGGCAAGTCACTTGACCCTCACTGCCCTGCAAAAACCAACCAAATAAATAAATAAACTTTCGTTTAAAAAAAATGAGCATGCCTACATCACAAGATTATTGTGAGGATCTAAGGAGACAATATATGTGATAAGTACTTTTAAATTATATATACCACATATATGTTTACTATTACATGGGCACCAAGGTGGTCAGTGGATAGACTGCTCAGCCTCAGTTTTCTCATCCATAAAATAGGGATAATAGCACCTACCTCCCAGAGTTATTGTGAGGATAAAATAAGATAATATTTGTAAAGCACTAAATGCTTATTATCAAATATAAACTGTTGGCTAATAATTAAACATTAATACAATAGAGCAACATTAATTAATAATTATTAAAATAGTAATTAGCATTTGGTGCTTTATATTAAGCATAATAATAGGTAACATTTATGTAGAACGTACTATGTCGGCACCTATTATTTCCTTTAATCCTAACAACAACCCTTTGAAGTAGGTACTATTATCATTCCCTTTTTACAAATGAGGAAATTAAGGGAAACAGAGGTTTAAGTGACTTGCATGGGGGTCACAGAGCTAGTAAGTATCTAAGGCTGGATTTGAACTCAGGTCTTCCTGACTCCAAGCTGAATGCTCAGTTTATTGTCCTAGAACAATCCTATACATGCAAATCTCTAGGCTGTTATCTCTCAACATCTAGAAAACTAGTAGTATTCATCAAGTATGGGAGAAGGGTGTGTGTGTGTGTGTGTGTGTGTGTGTGTGTGTGTGTGTGTGTGTGTGTGAAACTCATCAAG
This sequence comes from Dromiciops gliroides, assembly GCF_019393635.1. NCBI lineage: Eukaryota > Metazoa > Chordata > Mammalia > Microbiotheria > Microbiotheriidae > Dromiciops > Dromiciops gliroides. Next base: position 223,196,790 of record NC_057864.1, on the reverse strand, counting down.
TTTATTGATATCACCAAGCTGGAAGGAAGAGCTAACACACCAGATGGCAGAGTCAGGAGCCAGAAGGATCTGGACAGGATAGAACATTGGGCTATAAGATTAAATTGAATAGCAATAAATCTAAACTCTTAGATTTCAGTACAAAACAGGACACAATGAGAAAGGCATAATTATACATAAATTGTTCTGAACAAGATTTTGGCATTAGAGTGAACATTAAGCTCCATATAATATATATTATATGTATAAAGTGGCCGCCAAAAAAAGTAATGATATGTTGAGCTGTATTAAGAGAGTCATAACTTCTAGGAACAAGGCACATTAATTTCATCATATTCTGCCCTCATGAATCTATCAGTTAACAAAAATTAATTAAGTGCTTACTATGTGCCAGGTACTGGGCATACAAAAAAAAAAAAAAGCAAAACCAGTTCCTACCTTAAGGAGCTTATATACTAGACTTAGATAAGTCAACATTTTAATTGGAAGGTAATATAATGAGATTGCACTAGCGGTGGGGAGTATAGGAAAGACCTCCCAAAGGCCTTGAATTTACTTGAATTTAGTCATAAATAAAGCCAGAGATACTAAGAGTCAGAGGTTAGGAGGGAGGGATTTCTAAGCTTGGTTACACCAGTACAAGATCATGGGGAGAGGAAATGGAGTCTCATGTACAAAGAACAGTGACCATGCAAATATGTTCAAATCATTAAGTGAATGTAAGAAGTTTGGAAAGGGAAGAAGGGACCATGTTGTAAAAAGGACTTTATATTTGATCCCAGAGGTAACAGAGAGCCACTGGAGTTGATTGAACTTTGGAGAAGCATAGTCAGACCTTCACTTTAGGAGAATCATTTAGTGATTCCTAATGGAGTATGTATTGGAATGGGATTAACTTGGGGCTGGGAAAGAAATTAAAAGCTTATTGCAATAGTCCAGGTGAGAGGTTATAACGGCCTGAATTAGGGTGGTGGTTGTGTCAGTGGAAAGAAGGGTATATGAGATTTATATTAGATATATGTAGTATATTAAAGAAAAAGAAATGATGATTTGACAAATGATCATCTCTGAATGGTGAGAAGAAACTGTGAGTTGGATAGGGAACTAGTCATGGAGGAGTAAGTAGGATTGCCTTGATGTAGTTAGGGTCCAATTGAAATGATCTATTATACATTTACTGGGTCAGCATAGTTTTGTCATTTCCTCCAGTTCCATTCAATAGTGCATGAACAGGAGCAAAGGATTGTGTGTGTGTGTGTGTGTGGGGGGTCATCCAGGATTGGATTTTATGGTCCACAGTAGGATAAGAGAGCAAGAGATTCAATGGTAGAAAATAGTGTAAAGTTGATTTGGCTCACCAAAGAGTTGAAATAGGAAAAGGAAGAAAATGCTGCCACTGTAAGGAGTAAAGAAAACTGAAAGATGGAGAGATTGGAGTTCATGGTGAAGACCTTGTATGGAGTAGATGTTCAGTTCTGGATATAATTGTTTAAGAAAGGCATTGAAAAAGGAAGGAAGGAAGGAAGAAACAAAGACATTGATACTCTGGAGAGTGTCCAGAAGAAATCAGCCAGGATGATAAAAGGCTATAAATCCATGTCATATGGGGACTGGTTGGGTGCATAGGCATGTTTCACCTGGAGAAAAATAACTCAGGAAGGACATGGTAATTGTCAAGTGGAAGAAAAATTAGATCCTAGAGAGAGAACTAGGAGGGTGAGTTACAAAGAGGCTTAATGTCAGCAAAACTTATTGACAATGAGAGCAGAACAAAAGCATAATTAGCTGCCTTGAGAAGTGATGAGTTCCCTTCTTGGGTTCTCCTATAAGCAGAAGCTGTACATCCATTGATTGCAGATTCCTTTGTTTATGAGTTGGGCTAAATGGCCTCTGAAGTCCATTCCAAGTCTCAAATTCTGTCATTCTGTGTGCCTATTGGGAAGAGCTATGGGGAGGGGAGGGGTGGAGGGAGTTGGGAAGCCTCATTGCATTCATTTATTAATGATGGCAAGGTCGCAAGCTGTCCGTAGAGGGATGCAAGGCTCAGTTAACTGTGTTCTGTTATATACCTCTAACTCTAGCCAGCTGTCTTGTAAATATATACTACTAGTCATAAAGAAAGCAGGTGTAAGGGGATCGTGTGATTATAGATTTAGAGCTGAAAGAGTCCTTGTGCATCCAACCTCATCATTTTACAGATAAGGAGAATGAAGATCAGAGAGGTTGTGACTTGACTAAGATCATACAATTTGTAAGTGTAAAATGAGGAATTTCAAACCAGCTCTGGTCCAGTATTCTATCTACTCTACCACACTGTGCATACACATCCTTCTCTCTCTTTCTACATCCACATCCCTATTCCTAAAAAAAAAAAACACTTGAAGCATTCTCCTTGCTGGCTATAAGCTTTGTATGTGACAGAGTCTTTTGTTCTTCTCAAGGGGAGATAGGGAGAACAGTGTGGTATGGTGGAAAGAGCACTGAATTGGGGAGTCCACTGACCTCATTTCAGCTTTTGGCTCTGCCATTTACTACAATTAACTACTCTGGGAGTCAGGTGTTTTTTTGTTTGTTTGTTTATTGGGGAATGAGGGCTAAGTGACCTGCCTAGGGTCACACAGCTAGTAAGTGTCAAGTATCTGTGACTGGATTTGAAATCAGATCCTCCTGAATCCAGGGCTGGTGCTTTATCCACTTCACCACCTAGTTGCCCCCTCAGGTGGTTTTACTAGATTATTCTAAAGTTCCTTCCAGCTCTGATTTTAAGATTCCCTACATGGAAGAACAAATAAAAGCCAACCAGAACTTAGTGTCCCTCTATCTGACCTTGCTCCCTAAAAATTCTACCCTTGCCCTTTCTAGATTTCATGGGCCAGTGGCTACATATGCATCCAAGGTAGTAAGAGGTAAGTTGATTTTATGAATAGGTCCCTGTGTTTAAAGGCAAAAGGTCTAGATTCAAGTTCTGGTTTTGCCTTTTACTAGATATAAGACTCTAGGAAAGTAGCCTAAATTCTCTGAGGCTCAGTAGAGCAAAGTGACCTTCTTACAGGGCTATTGTGAAGATCAAAACAGATTAAAATAAGAAAAGAATTATAGAAATGATGGAAATAATTAACAAGAGCCAGATTCTCTCCATACATTAGGTTGACAGTACCTCAAGACACCTCCTGCCCCTACTAACAGATTGGATCTCCCAAACAAGGTTATCTCAGTTCAAAGGTACTCTGTAAAAATACATTCACTTAAAACTATAGGCCATGAGCACCCACCAAAGCATCTGCCTTTATTAGTTAATCAAAAGACACAATTAGTTAAAAGCAAAGACATTGGGCAGCTACGTGGTGCAGTGGATAAAGCATCGGCCCTGGATTCAAGAGGACCTGAGTTTAAATCTGGCCTCAGATGCTTGACACTTACTAGCTGTGTGACCCTGGGCAAGTCACTTAACCCTCATTGCCCCACAAAAAATAGCAAAGACATTTCATGAATTAGTATTGTTTAAATGTATGTGTGTATCTCCTGCCCTTAAACCTGATGAATATGTGAACCATCAATGTGAAGCACCAACAAATGTAGAGCAAACACATAGAGATACACATATGTGGTCAGGGGACTACATGTGGAATAGCAACCCGTGTTTCCAATATTACAGGCAGTCATATCTTCTGGAGTATTATCACACTGCTCCCTCCAGGCTTGTTCCGTGTCAGTCTCTGCCAAGCGAGTAGTTTACACAAACTGCATCAAATGCTGCTTTTCTGAATGCATTATCTCTACTGAGCATTGCTCTGCCAGATTCATTGTCTCTGCCATATGGATTGTCTCCATCAGACGTGTGGTCTCTACTCACTGTAGGCAGGTACATGATTCTGGAGCGTCTTCCTGCTTCTAGCTTCTGGTTACAGCTAGAGTCCTTGGCTATAGTGCTCTCTCTTTCTCATGAAAAGAACGAGCTCTGCAATGCTCTTTTAGATTCATGCTCTAATAGTTTTAATATTTTAATAACTTTCTTAGGAAGGTAGCAGCACTTAGACATAGATTGGCAAAAGTCTTCCCTAAGATAGAAAAAAATTTCCTTTATTTTTCTTCTAAAGGAGTGGACTCGTTTCTTTTGAGGCTTAGCCAAAAGGCTTTGTCTCAATCACAAAACTCTAGACACAGATCTGGGTCCTGCAAGCTAGTTCGTGCACTTGGGTTTAATCTTCCTCGAATTCAACCTCCTGGTTCTGGGCATGAGTATCTCTACTGGGGGTCTTAGAGTGGACCTTCTGTAGGTCTTCCAATTTTAACCTCTGAAGGCTAGACTACACCTAGGGGTTACTCTCCCATCAAAGCTGCCTAAGACTCTGGGGTCTAGACTCCACTTTTTCATTTCCAAAACCCATGGTTGTCTTCCATGAAGCAGGTGAGGGTGAGGAAGAGAGAGGCAGAGAGGCAAAGCTAAACCCAGTTGGCAAGTTCATCATCTTCCTAGAGATATCTAGCTACTAGATAATGTCTAGCTACATTCTGGCCTTTATTTTTTATATATGATGATATAAGATACGGCAAGATAGAACTTAATGTGTGTCTCCCCTTTTCCCAGCAATTTCCTTGCATTTTTCTTTTTCTTTCTTTTGTGTGTGTGTGTGTGTGTGTGTGTGTGGCAATTGGGGTTAAGTGACTTGCCCAGGGTCACACAGTGTTAAGTGTCTGAGGCCAGATTTGAACTCAGGTACTCCTGACTCCAGGGCCGGTGCTCTATCCACTGTGCCACCTAGCTGCCCTCCTTGCCTTTTTCAAAGATCTTTCTGTCTCAATTATCCCAATGATTTCATAAGGATGCAGCTGTTGCTGTAACTGCTTGATTCAGGTTTCCCTCAGTCAGCAGAACTCTGGCTGGCATGATTCCTGAGGGTGAAAGCTGTTCTCACATCAGTCGTGCTATTAGAATAATAAGGAGAGAGGGGATGAGCAGATCACTTGCTAACTGCTGATCTTTGCTATTTTGGCTTTTCCCATTTAACTACAACTCAGCCCCTTTATTTCTATTCAACAAGAATTTACTACATGCCCAACATGTGCAGAACCCTGTATGGGGAACTTGGGGGAGGAAAAAGCAATCAGGAGATTGCAATTTAGTTGGCGGTATCTCATATGGTTTATATTTACAGACTCTTCAGTATAAAAATTATTTTTTTCCTAATAGCCCTGAGATCCAGGGACTATAGGTATGATTAGTGTCATTTTACAGATGAAAAATGAAGGCTTATAAAGATTTAGTGATATGCTACAACTCATAAATCACAGAATATAAGAGATTAAAAAGTATAGAGGCAGAAGCACTGGGCTGGAACCAAGGGTGTAGGACTTTGGACAAGTTGCTTGCTCTCATTGCACCTCAATTTCCTCCTCTGTAAAATAATAGGATGAAATGAAAGGATCTCCAAGGTGCTTTCTACCTCTAAAGCTAATCCCAGGATACAATGTAGTGTTTCACAAAAGGTGCTCCACAGGATGTGAATCACAATAGAAGTTCAACACTTGACAACGTTTGTCTCTATTGAAATATTTAATATCAAAACATTTGGATTTTTTAAAAATCTTGTATTTATGCTTGGACCAGGTGTTTGTGATACTTTTCACTTCTGTGGGAGTTGGAGGATCCAGAGGCTTTCCTTATGGGAAACTGAGTCAGATCATCCCGGTAACCAAAGAAGGAAGCAGTGTCCCAGGCACAGAGAATAGTCAATTGGTGATCAGTGGCTTCCAAAAACCTCATAGGTGCAGGAGAGAGCCAAGAAGCTGGTCCACCTCTAATCTTCCCTTTCAATTTCTCTTTTGCTTTCATTGTCCCAAGCCAGGACCCAGAACTTGGACCTGGATCTTAACACTAATATCCTTGTTCCCTTCCCATAACCTGCAAATAGATTCAGGAGAAGACCTTTGGATAAGATCAAATGGTAATCCCTTGTCATAGAGGTGAAAACTTTTCCCCTTGTATCTTCATTGTGTTAAATAAAATAAGTCCTCTATGACTAGATTGCTTGTATAAAATATATAAAGAATGAAACTGAAATGGAAAAAAAATTCCCAAATAGAGGGTAGAGACTCTAGAGATACAGATTTTACTATTTTAATAATCCTAATCAATATTTTTATATTAACCTCAGGCTAGAATTCAGAATCCCATGAAAAGTTTCCTTCTTGCCCATTCCTTTGAAGACTCAAGATAGGAAAGATAAAACACCCACACATACACACTGAAGAGGACCTACCATGCACATGTCAGAAAAATTCTGGAGAGACCACTTGACTGGTAGTTCGAATATACTGGTGCCTTGTTGGAAAATTATATATTATACTCTTCTTGTTAATTAGTAAAATGATGCCCTGTTATTCCATAGGTTTGTGGGCAACACCCAAGCTGATATGGGCTGTTACTTCTACTGCATATCCATCATCATATGGAATCCCTGTCAAATACAACACATGGCTCACATTATAGATGCAACATTTTTTTTCTAATGAAATAGGACTTATTTTCTCTAGCTGATACAAAATTTCCCTGACATCTATTATACCATTGGTATTTCACTCCCCATTTCCTTCTCACTCCTAGGATTAACATTTATGTTTGCTTTCCATAGTTGAAGGCCAAAAGTGTCCCATGGCCAAATTAGCTTGGAATATACAAGTGTAATTGAATCAGCACCAACCTGAGAGCCAGAACTGTATTTAGGTTCATAAAATGATAGAATTTAGAACTGGAAAGGACCTTAGAGTTCTCCTAATCCTCATTTTATGGGTAAGGAAATCAAGGCTAAGAAAGGTTAGCCTTAGAAAGAAAATAATAATAGCTAGCATTTATGTAGTGTTTTAAAGTTTGCAGAACACTTCACAAATATCTCATTTGATTCTCACAAACATGAGAGGTAGGTGCTAATACCCCCATTTTACAGATGAGGAAGCTGAGGCAAAGAGAGGTGAAATGACTTGGCTGTGGGTCACATCAAGTAAAGTGTGTGGGGCTAGATTAGAACTCAGATCTTTCTGACTTCAGGTCTAGCACTCTATCCACTGCACTACCTAGCATCTGCAGTTTTCTTAATGTTATCTAAGTAAGCTGCACACATGGGATTCAAATTGAGGTTTCCCAACTGCAAATACAATAATGTTCTTTCCTCTATTGGCACCGTAATAAAGATACCAGGTGTAATACACTGGCAAACTCCTAGCAGAATTTGGAGACAGTGTTAACTGGGGCATCTAAGAATAGGAAAAGCCATTAGTGGCTGCCAGTGGATAGTTCAACTGGTCACAACCTTGGGGCCTTTAGGCAGATTTTCTTCACAGCACAACTCAGATGAAACCTTCTAAGTAAATCTTTCCTGATAAATAGTTATGAGCATTCTTTCCCTCTTGGAATTACTTTGTTTTTCGATTTCTTACTAATGTACATGTTGTATCCCCCAGCTCCTCAGAAGTAAGGGAATTGTCTTGTTTTTGCCTTCACATTCACACTGTCTTGATTGGTAATGTTTTTCTTAATTTAAAAAATTTTTAATTTATGGAATAAAACAAGAATTTCCATAGCATAGTGCAATAAAAAAGATTGCACATGAAACTACAAATCTATTATGTACAATTTGCTATTCCTTTTAAATAATATATTAAAGTAAACATGTAAATTTCTTTTGTTCTCCCCCTTACACCCTAGAGATGGCCACCATTAGACACAAATATGTGTGTATATATAAACATATACACACACATATGTACATATGTAATATATACACATATACATATGTAAATTATTTACATACCTCTATTTATTAGTTCTTTCTCTGGATGCAGATAACATCTTTCTTCATGTGTTCTTTGTAGTTAATTTGTGTATTTATAATAGTCAAAATGACTTATTCACTCAAATTTGTTCTTAAAACAATATTGCTGTTATACAACAATATTGCTATATACAACATTCTCTTAGTTCTATTCACTTCACTCTTCATTATTACATGCACTTATATCCATGTTTTTTCTAAGATGATCAAACTCATCATTTCTTTTTGTTTGTTTGTTTGTTTTTTGGGGGTTTTTTTCTGTAAGGCAATTGGGGTTAAGTGACTTGCCCAGGGTCACACAGCTAGTAAGTGTTAAGTGTCTGAGGCCAGATTTGAACTCAGGTACTCCTGAATCCAGGGTCAGTGCTTTATCCACTGCACCACCTAGCTGCCCCAAACTCATCATTTCTTATAGCACAGTACCATTCCATCACAACCATATTTTATTAAATTGATCTGCAAAGTAAGAGTAAAAGCTGCTGGAAAAAATTCTGGGACTTAGGAAAGTTTTGTTGAATGTCTTTGGTTGATGCATTGATTTAACATAGCTTCCTGCTATGAGGACAGATATATAGGAGCTACCTGTAATTCCTTTCTATTTCTATAACTAGCACAGAGAAGAATATTTTGTACATTGTAAGTGCTTAATAAATGCTTTATTCATTCATTCATTCATTCATTCACACATCCACTTAAGTAGGCACATGTAAACTGCAATACATTGCAATTGAATGAGTCAAACAAATGAATGAGTCAAAATATGACTATTAACTTCTCTTACATGATATGTGACTATCTGATATACAGACTGAATATTGGGTGTCAGCATCAAGCTGCATCCTAAATATTAGTAAATCTTAATTTCTGTTTTAGATCAAAATAAATAGAAATAAAATTCTAATAATTTCTTCCTGTACACTTGATCTTCTACACACACACCACTTTAGAGACCATTGTTCTAAAGTATGTCTTTGTTGGACTAGACAGAACCATTGCTTTCCACATAGGAATTGGTTCTGATCTCCAGCCCTACTGACATAGGCAACATCCCACCAAGGAAGGAAATCTTGCCATCATAGGAAAAAGAGTGCCTCACTAAATCGTTATGAGAAAAGTACTACATATGTGGTTATAAAAGAACACTTTATACATATAAATTGTTGTATTTGTTGAGAAGAAAATGCTGGGCATGAGACAAGGAGTTGTATAGTATAGACTGTTAGATGGGAAAAAGAATCAAAACCAAGCAAGGTGGACAACCAACAGTTTATGTTTAAAAATATGTTAACAAATTCATTGATCACAAATGGACATTGGAAAGATATATAATACTCCCTTGCCTGTGTGACTCAATTTTCCTCAGGCACAGGTTTGCAGGAAAGAGAGAGAGAGAGAGAGAGAGAGAGAGAGAGAGAGAGAGAGAGAGAGAGAGAGAGAGAGAGAGAGACAGAGAGAGAAGGAAGGAAGGAAGGAAGGAAGGAAGGAAGGAAGGAAGGAAGGAAGGAAGGAAGGAAGGAAGGAAGGAAGGAAGGAAGGAAAAGAGAAAAAAGAAACCCTAGAAGGATGCCATGACATTGGATATCATGATCCAAAAAAAAAAAATCTTAACAGGCTAAAATGTTGTGTTGAATCCAATAAGATCAAAATCAATAAGGATGGATAGGTATAATCCTTGTGTTTAAAAAAAGATATCCTTACAAATAAACTTGTGCTAGACAGCTCTAAGATAGCAGTTTGTCTCTAAAATATCTGGGTGTTTTAGTCAACTGCAAGACTAATTAACTCCTCTTTAGGCAACCTGGTGGCTCTCTACTCCTGGAGCTCACCATATTTGTTCCAGATTAAGTGTGGATGCTCATTCAACTTTAGTCCTAATACAGCAGCTCAGAATCCCTGGTATATCAAGCAATACACCAGCCCCTTCCTCCCCATTAGCAGGGACTAAAGATGTGTGACACCTTATCCAGCCATGATGGTTCTTTATGAACACTGCTTCCTTTCCTAGATGTCCACAAATAAGGCCAATGAATTTTTCTTTTTTTCCTCACTTATTAGTATTTTTTCCAATTACACATACAGATAGTTTTCAACATTCATTTTTGTAAGATTTTGAGTTACAAATCTTTCTCCCTCTCTCCTTTTCTTCCTTCCTCCTCAAGACAGCAAGCAATCTGATATAGATTATACTGTAAATTTTTACATTATCCATTATATTTAAAATTATTAAACACGCAATATTATGCTACATAAATTTGTTGAACTACCTCCACTTTCTTATGATTTTCCAATAAAGATGTCTCTCACCTTAAAACACAATGAAAGGGGCAGCTAGATGGCGCAGTGGATAGAGCACCGGCCCTGGAGTTAGGAGTACCTGAGTTCAAATCCGGCCTCAGACACTTAACACTTACTAGCTGTGTGACCCTGGGCAAGTCACTTAACCCCAATTGCCTCACTAAAAAAAAAAAACCACAATGAAAAAATATGAAGTATGAATTCCTCCCCAAATCCTCTTTTCCTACACTTTAGATTCAATGAACTGTTTTGGGCCAGCTTCTGTGAAAATCCATAGTTCTAAGCCCCCATTCAATGATTCTGCATGACCATGGCAAATGGCACATGAAATCAGAGCAAAAGACATTTAAATAAAACAAAAGGTAAATAATGGGGTAGCTAGATTTCACAGTATACAGAGCACTTAGGCCTGGAGTCAGAAAGACTGAGTTCTAATCTGGTCTCAGACACTTACTATTGTGTGACCTTGGGCAAGTTACTTAAACCCTGTTTCCCTCAGTTCCTCATCTGTAAAATGAGCTGGAGGAGGAATTGACAACGCAATTCAGTATCTTTGCTGAGAAAACTCCAAATGGGGTCACCAAGAATTGAACACAACTGAAATGCCTCAACAATAATAAAGTAAATAATAAGGAATTAGTTTATGTCATAAATATTTCCCAATTCAATCAATCAACAATAATCACTCAATAAACATTTATGAAACACCTACTATATGCCAAGCATCATGCTAAGTGCTGAGGATACAAAAAAACCAAAACTTAAAAGTCTGTCCTTTCCCTCAAGGAAGTCACAATCTATCAGAATTTGATTAATTAATACCAATTAACTAATCCTAATCTTTTACCATTATGGTGGAAGAGGGACACATACATTCAAACTCATGACACACATGTCAGAGACCAGTACCTGAATAGTTTCTCTTCTTTGTAACTTCACTTTCCATCTCTGATGCAGCTAGAGATATACTTCCCAGAAACCAGTACTTCCAGACATCTGAAGCATGTCCATACCTCCTGAAGTCTCTCCTCCATGACACTGCAATCTCTCCCACCTCAACCATGTTCACCTACAAAAGCCTGGCTCTCTCACCTGACATTTGCACCCCAAATATGGCTTAGATATAGGTACCATCTCTCTTCCCCTCCCTTGTTTTCATCCACAAGTACTGACTATTGCAACCCACATCTTGTCCACTCATATGAGTCTCCCAGGCTCTTCCAAACTTCCTGTTCTGGAAGCACTTCTGCCCAGAGTTCCTGTTGAATAAAAATACCATATTTAAGTTACTCACATAGACTTCTACAGACTTAGTCTAGATAATCTACCCCCATAATGAAAAAGGCTTTCTTGGTCCCAAGTATTATGGGAACATGAAACCCATCCCCAGACATTTCCTACTATCTTAGCTATCTTACATGTATTTAATCTTTGGGGGGGGGGGCAGGGCAATGAGGGTCAAGTGACTTGCCCCGGGTCACACAGCTAGCAAGTGTCAAGTGTCTGAGGCTGGATTTGAACTCGGGTCCTCCTGAATCCAGGGCCGGTGCTTTATCCACTGTGCCACCTAACTGCCCCCACATGTATTTAATCTTAAAAGTGTGTTTTGAATATGAGAAGTCAAAATGTCATTGAATGAATTAAGATGCATAGCTTAAATTAGAGTGGAATTTGAATAGGCATTATAATATGTTGGGGGAAAAGAACAACACCACCACTAGACTTGGGCCTGAGCCCTGGCTATGCTATTCACCATTTATGAGATCCCAGGCAAATCATCCTAGCTCCATTACAACTCCAGCTACTCTGTCTTCAAATTAAGAAAAATAATATTCATGTTACTCATCTCACAGAACTATGTAAGAAAAGTGCTCTTCAAATCACAAAGTGCCATTTGCATGGATTTTTAAAATTTCCTTAATTTATATCATTAATCTTTTGAATAATAATTGTAATAGCTAGAATTTGTATAACACTTTAAGCCTTGTAAAGCTTGTTATATTTGCAATCTTTTTTTATCCTCCCAACAACACTGGAACATAGATTTTCTTTTTTTCTTTTTTTTCTTTTTTGCAGGGCAATGGGGGTTAAGTGACTTGCCCAGTGTCACACAGCTAGTAAGTGTCAAGTGTCTGAGGCTTGATTTGAACTCAGGTACTCCTGAATCCAGGGCCGGTGCTTTATCCACTGCGCCACCTAGCTGCCGCCTGTAGGTATTCTTATTATTCCCATTTAACTGAAGCTGAGGTTTGTAAAAGAGGTTTGTCCAGGGTCACCCAGTTAGTAAATGTCTGAGGTAGGATTTAAACTCAGGTACTCTTGACTCCAGGTCCAGCATTCTCTCACTGAACTAAGAACAGGGGTGGTAGAAGGAAAAGAGACAGGGAAAAAACTCAGAGGAGAGGAAGCTAGTTCAGTGTTACAAAGGAGTCAAATCTGGCCTCAGACACTTGACACTTACTAGCTGTGTAACCCTGAGCAAGTCACTTAACCCTGATTGCCTCTCCAAAAATAAATAAATAAATAAATAAATAAACAAACAAATAAATAAATAAGAGAAAAGATAAAAGTTGCATAAAGAAGGGGTTAATCCATATTGTTAAATGCTAGCAGATTGAGAACAGAATACAGTATTTGGCCTCCCTGTTTTGTTACCACAGAATATCCATTCATTATGTTGAGACCTCTTCAGTTTCTAGTAAAGTTTGTCCCAGTTTTCCCAATGTTTTCTTTCTTCTTGTTGTTATTCTTTTATTTTGTTTGGCACTTTTGTGACTATTCTGACAGGATAAAGGGGAGCTGGATTTAGTCATAAGCACTCAAAGTCATCTTTCTGGAATGGCTCAATGAAGATATAGTTTATTAAAAGCATGCAATGTACTATGTTAGGTTCTAGGAGAGATTCAAAGTTTAAATAAGGAATGGACATTGTATTATGGAGCTAACCGTCTACTTCATAATTTAGTCCAGGCACAGCCATGGTTGTACCTATTACCACTAGATGGGTTCTTGAAAGCATTCCTCTTTCAAAGAATTACTCACCCAGACAATCCAATCAAAATTTAAGTAAAAGTTTTTTTATTATTTTCCATACGGCGGTATGGCTGGGAGAAGAAGCCTAGGCTTCAACTCAACTCCCAGGGAGGTACAGATTTATAGCATGTTCCATAATCAAGCCGCACATATGGGTATGGCTCAGAGAAGAAGTTTAACTTCAACTCCCAGATCAAAGGAAAAGATGACAATTTTATAGAGGTGAGGAGGAGGTGGAGGGAGAGACCTAAGACTGAAAAGTTACAACAGCCTGGAAAATCATGATGTTAGCTATTTGAATATATGAATAATAAAAATTCCATTTTTCTAACTTGAGATTATTGTCACTACCTGGTCCTAATCACATAACAAATACGACTGGCTCCCAACTAAGCTCATGTTGTAAATTCAAGGAGCCCAGCTTTCTGAGTGGCTACTTTATTATCTGTTTGACCAACCACTATCTGGTTAATTAACTACTCTGCTTCTCCAAGGAAAGAGTAATCTCTAACTGACCCCAGCAAGCTGAGCAACCATATTTCTCCATGGTCATAGTGTCCCCCTCAGGGCTAGAGCATCCCTAACTGGACCCAGGCCTACCAGGCTGCTACTACACAGTGATGAATGAATGCCAACTCCACATGCACAAATGATCCCATTTCATCTTCTCTGCTCTAGCTGGTTGCCCCCTCTACCATCCCCATTCTCTCATCAATCTTCATTCTCTTCCTGTCTATTGGCTGTTTTCTTAGTGCCTCGAAACACACATGTGTCTCCCTCATCCTCAAAAACCCTCCCTTAAGCCATCCATCCCTGCTAATTATCATCCTATATTTCTCTTTTGCAGATAAACTCCTTGAAATGACTGTCTACAATCAGTGTCTTCATTTTCTTTACTCTTAATTCTCTGTGGTCTGGCTTCTGACCTCATAATTCAATTGAAACAGCACCCTCCAAAGTTACCAATGATCTCAATTGCCAAGTCTAATGGAGTTTTTTCCCCCTCAAACCACTCTGAGAGAAATTATTATTTCTCTGTTATATTAATAACCAATTATTGAAGGTTTTGCCCCCTTCTGTTTCCTCATTCCCTGTAGGCTATTCAGTCAGCCTTTGAAGGGCAGGGTTGATAAAGAGATGAAATCTTGAGCAGACATACCCCACTGGGAAAACTCAGATCTGTTCAAAAGGTAAAGAAATTTTAGTTTAGGTGAATTGATGGATTCTAGCCCATTGTGTTTTATTCAGATAGGTTTGGGTAGAAGTGGATTCCCCCTTTTGTCTAGATTACCCTAGATGGGGTGATATGGGTATAGATAAGACTCTTTAACCAAGACTGAGTAAGTGATAAGAGTCACATCTGTCAGCCCCTCATTAAAATAAGTCCATCTCTTATTATAATATTCATTTTCTCATTATTTGTTAACCAATCAGAGTCGATTGCCACCCCCAGGAACACCCACTCTTCCAAGGGCATAAAAGTGTTGAGTAGGTTTCAGGAGGGGGTCTTTGGCATTTGAGAGTGCCACTGACACCTTTTATTAATTATCTGCTAGCATGATTAATAAAATGATTAATTAACCACAAACTATCGCATGAACTTTTTATACATCACCTCTCTGAAGCCTTTGACATTTTTTATCACCTCCTTGATACTCTCTTCTCTATAGGTTTTCATAACAATGTTTGCTCCTACTTTTCCTCTTACCTGTCTGACTGCTCCTTTGTCACACCCTCTAAATGTGGGTGTCCTTCCCCCCACTCCCACCCCAGGCTACTTCTTGGGCCTTTTTTTCTTCCTCTATACCTTTTTGCTTAGTGATCCCCAGATTCCCACAGATTTAATAATCATCTCTTTGTATATGCTTTCCCAGGAGCCCACTGGGCACTGAGGTCATGAATGGTGGGATACCTGGGACAGATGAAAAAGAATTCAGGCTGAAGGAAGGAGAAAACCACAACACGGGAGTATAAGGTTGAGTCACCTCCATCTTGAGGCCATGTGAACTTTTGCTGGGTCAAAAACTTATTAACACCAGGATTTGTGTTTCTCTGAGTCTTTGAAGGGGACTTCAAAGACTTCAAAGGAATTGACTGTTAATTAGCATAGCAACTGAGGCAAGAATGTTTGTGATCAGTCAGTGCTGATCTTTCCTGACCTTAATTCCTTAATTCCAGGGAGCTGACAGCTGCAGGAAAGCCCCAAAAGTCTCAGTTCCTGTGATTACAACTAAAGCAGTTCCCCTTCCCCACAATGAATTCAACTCATTTTACCACCAGTGTTTATTCTCATGTTATATCAAATATATGAACAGTCACTAATCTTGCTTTTTGTTTTGTTTTGTTTTGGTTTGGTTTGGGTTTTTTGCAGGGCAATGAGGGTTAAGTGACTTGCCCAGGGTCACATAGCTAGTAAGTGTCAAGTGTCTGAGGCTGGATTTGAACTCAGGTCCTCCTGAATAGAGGGCCAATGCTTTATCCACTGTGCCACCTAGCTGCCCCCTGCTTTTTGTTTTAATGTTATGAATGGTAATAGAAATTAGGAGCCTATAGAATCCACAATAACACAATAGATTCATCAAACTGGTACTTTGGAGGCAGGCACCAGACTCCCCTGCAACTCCCGAATAAAGTGATGTGGAGTTGGTGGGAGTAAGAGGAAGGTGAGAGACAGACAGAAAAACAAGAGAACAGCTTTTGCTAGACTGCTTGAAGTGCACTCTCCTGGGTTCTCTATCTGCTTCTTCAACATTTGAGTATGTCTCTAAAGTGGAATTTCAGACTTTTGGATTTGATTAAATAGGATGACATAAAACAGATAAATCTAGGTGGTGCAGTAGATAAAATGACAGACCTGGAATCAGGAAGATTCATATTTTCTGAGTTCACATCTGGCCTTAGACACTTACTAGCTGTATGACCCTGGGCAAGTCACTAAACTGTTTGCCTCAGTTTCCTCATTTGTAAAATGAGCTGGAGAAGGAAATGGCAAACCATTCTAGTATCATTGCCAAGAAAACCCCACATGGGCTCAGAAAGAGTCAGACACAACTGAAAATGATTGAACAACAACAAAAAGATTTATTTAGGGAAAGCAGAGAGAAAGTGTGTACTAAGTTAAAACAGTGAGCATAGCTTAGAATTATTCAGCCTTTACTCTAGTAGATTAGAATCTAATATATAAATGTTTGGGTATATATTATACCTTTTCAGTGTGCTATATTGGTCCTGTTGTTTTGGGTTTATATTGTTCATGCCTTTTTACACTGATGTAGTATATACTATCTGGGACTCAGGCATCATCTTTCCAACATCTTTTTGTTTGTTTGTTTTTGTTTTTTGTTTTGTTTTGTTTTTTGTTTTGTTTTGTGGGGCAATGAGGGTTAAGTGACTTGCCCGGGGTCACACAGCTAGTAAGTGTCAAGTGTCTGAGGTCGCATTTGACCTCAAGTCCTCCTGAATCCAAGGCAGTTCTTTATCCACTGTGCCACCTAGCTGCCCCCCAACATATTTTAAAAAATATTAGTATGTCTATCTTAATTTTTCTGAACATTCTTATTTTTAAAAAACCTATAAGCTAAAAGCATTATTTACATTTCAAAATCTGCAAAGAAAATGCAACATGGTGGGAACAAACATTTTCAATAACTGGAGGGAAATTCAGTGCTTGTGAATGAGACCTGCTAACAAAATAAAAATGACAGTACTGCTAAAACTTATCAGATTTTATATTCAACAGTATTATGGTATTAGTATTAGTAGTATAGCAAACAACCAAACAGAAACTTTGAAGTGCTAGACAAAAGAATTGCAAAATTCATTTAGGGTGTCAGAAATAAAAATACTAGAGCTTCTCATTTGGTGAATATATGAAGTCTTTATTACAGTCTTGCAAGAATGGGCACACACGCTAGAAGAGTAGCACCCTTTGCCACAGCAAACTTCCCTTTTTATCCCTACGTCTAACACAAAGTCCCTAGCCCAAACTTCATATTAACTCCTAAATATGTAACCAAACCCTGATCATACAACGCATGTCTAAATTTAATGTTAAATCTCAACCCAAGGGTGTGTTGGATAATATGTATGAGGTTTATTAAGCAAGTGCAGTGCAATTTGGGGTTAACTGGGAAACATGGAGGGACCGGTTTGGATTAGTATCTTAATCTCCCTGATTCTGAAGAGAAATCATCCTTATGAGACAACTTCAGATTGGATGGGGATTTTGTGGCCTAGTTATCTGCCCTAGGCAACTGTAACTGCCAGCTCAGTAGAAAGAGGAAAATGGAGGGGGAGGGGGCCCTGGAGGCTTGAGCAACTTAGAATGAGGAGAGCACATGTCACTTATCTCTCCCAGGGGGACCCCCAGATGTAGAGTATAAAGGAAGACAATGAAATAAAAGTAGGAAGAGGAAATAGCGCTTCCAAATACAGTATAGTATAGTATAGTATAGTATAGTATAGTATAGTATAGTATAGTATAGTATAGTATAGTATAGTATAGTATAGTATAGTATAGTATAATAAAAAACTATTCTAATACATTTTTTTTTGGTGAGGCAATTGGGGTTAAGTGACTTGCCCAGCGTCACACAGCTAGTAAGTGTTAAGTGTCTGAGGCCAGATTTGAACTCAGGTCCTCCTGACTCCAGGGCCGGTGCTCTATCCACTGCACCACCTAATTGCCTCCTAATACATATTTTAATTTAAAAAAAATAGATCAATGGAACAGACTAACCTAGAAAGAAAATAATAATTATTAAATTCAATAAGCCAAAAAAAAAGCCAAAAAAAAAATCAATAAGCCAATGTCAGATAAACCTGAAAACATAAATTATTTAGGGAAGAATTTTCTACTTGACAAGAATGATTGGGAAAACTAGAAAGCAATCTGGCAGAAATTAGGTTTAGACCACCATCTTGTACCATGTACAATTTTAAGCATGAAATGTATGTATTTCACAAAAACCATAGAAGGGAACTATATCATTTATCTTCCATAGCTACTGATTTGGGAATCATTTTTCACCAAACAAGGGATAGAAGTTCTTATAAAGAATAAACAATTTCAATTACACAAAATTGAAATACTTTTGAAAATAATGAAAAATGTATACAACTAATGTAAGAAAGGATGTGATCAATTGGAAAAATTTCTTTGCCTCCAGTATCTCTGATAAGGGTCTTGTTTATCACTAGATTGGGTTCTTGAAAAGATTTATCTTTCAAAGAATTACTTGCCCAGACAATCCAATCAAAATTTAAGTAAAAGTTTTTATTATTTGGCACACAGAGGCATGGCTGAGAGAAGAAGCCTAGGCTTCAATTCAACTCCCAGGGAGGTACAGATTTATAGCATGTTCCTTAGACATACAGGTATGACTGGGAGAAGAAGTTTAATTTCAGCTCCCGGGGAGGTTTAATCAGACAGCCATAGAGCATAGAGATATGGCTGGGAGAAGAAGCCTAACTTCAACTCCCAGAACAAAGGAAAAGATGACAATATTATAGAGGCAAGAAGGGGGTGAGGGTAGAGCCCTAAGACTGAAAAGTTACAGCAGCCTGGAAAATGATAATGTTAGCTATTTGGATATATGTATAATAAAAATTCCACATTTCTGATTTGAGATTATTGTCACTACTTGGTCCTAATCACATAGCAAATATGACTGGCTCCCAACTAAGCTCATGTTGTAAATTTAAGGAGCCCAGCTTTCTGGGTGGCTGCTTTATTATCTGTTTGACCAACCTGGTTAATCAATTACTTTGCTTCTCCAAGGAAAGAGTAATCTCTAACTGACCCCAACAAGCTGACCAACTGCATTTCTCTATGGTCATAGTGTCCCCCTCAAGGCCAGAGCATCCCAAACTGGACCCAGGCCCACCAGCCTGCTACTACAGGCTGATAGTCAAACTATCTAAGCAACTAACAGAAAAATATAATACCAAAAGTCCCTCCTCCATAGATAAGTAGTCAAAGGCTATATAAGCAAATAGTTTTGTGGAGTTTTTTTCGAGGGGCAATGAGGGTTAAGTGACTTGTCCAGGGTCACTCAGCTAGTAAGTGTCAAGTGTCCGAGGCTAAATTTGAACTCAGGTTCTCCTGAATCCAGGGCTTGTGCTTTATCCACTGTGCCATCTAGCTGCCCCCAACACCATCTAGCTGCCCCCAGCAAATAGTTTTTAAATGAAGAATTGCAAACTACTAATGAAAGAATGCTCCACATCACTAATAATAAGAAATACACATTAAAACAACCCAGAAGTTCTACCACAAATCCCAGAAATTGGTAAAGATAACAAAAATCAGTATAGTCAGTATTGGAAGGATTGTGGAAAGATAGATATACAAACCAATATAACTTTTTTGAAACTGTGAATTGGAAGGAGAAGGGAAGGAAAGAAGGAAATAATTTCATACTGAAGTTTTATTGACAAAATTAAATTGTCATACATGGTACCAGAGAGACCAAAAGAAACTTAAAAGAACATGGGCTTACTTATCAAGATGAGAGATAGCATATGTCTTAGAACATAAACTACCTTATAAAACCTTACAGAGAAGGATAATGGAATATTATAAATACCATTAACTTATAAAGCAGAAAGAAGCAGGGGAAGTAAAACCAATTTAAAGAAAACTTGGAGCTTATCTTTATATACAGTGTGAGATATCCATCTAAGACAAATTTCTTCCATATTATTATCCAATTTTTCCATTACTCTTTGTCAAATAGTGAGTCCCTAATCTAGTAGCTGGAGTCTTTGCAGGTATCAAACACTAAGCTATTAGATACATTTTCCTCTGTATATTGGGTAGCAAATCAATTCTACTGATCAATTTATTTTTTAATCAGTATATAATTGTCTTAATAATCAATGTTTTGTAGCATGATTTGAGATTTGACACTGCCAGGATACCTTCATTTTCATTTCTTTTTATTATTTCTCTTCTTGACCACTTTCTTACATGCATACAAATTTCATTATGATTTTTCTAGTTCTATAAAGTAATTCTTTGATACTTTGATAAGGCATTGAATAGATGAATCAATTTAGTTAGCATTGCTGTTTTGATCATATAAGCTTATCCTACCCATGAGTAATTTATATTTTTCCAATTATTTAGGTCTATGCTTATTTCCTATATCTCTCAATAAGTATGCCATTCTGGAAAGCAATTTGAATTATACCCAAAATGTTATACCAGTCATACCATTTCTAGGCCTATACCCAAAAGAGATCAAAGAGAAAGGAAAAGGTCCATTATACACAAAATATTCATAACTTCTCTTTTGTAATGTTAAAAAACTAGAAACTAATGGAAAATCCATCAATTGAGGAATGGTTGAATAAGTTGTAGTATATGAATGTGACAGAAAACTATTGAGCTGTAAGAAATGAGGACAAGGGGCAGCTAAGTAGCACAGTGGATAGAACACCGGCCCTGGAGTCAGGAGTACCTGAGTTCAAATCCGGCCTCAGACACTTAACACTTACTAGCTGTGTGACCCTGGGCAAGTCACTTAACCCCAATTGCCTCACTAAAAATAAAAAAATAAATGAGGACATAGATAATTTCAAAAAGACATGCAAAGACACATGGACTGATACAGTGAAGTAATCAGAACCAGAAGAATAATTTATACAATAACAATATCGTAAAACAAATGTTGAAAGCTATAAAAACTGTGATCTGTACAAAGACCATGATTCATGATTAGAGAGGACCAGTGATGAAACATTATATTTTATAGAAATATGACAAAATTAGAATATATAATGAGAATTTATATATAGCTGTTGAAAGAATTTTTTCTCTTGCCTATTCAAATTTGTTACAAGATATTTGTTTTTCTTTATTTTTCAATGAGGCAAGGGGTAGGAAGGAGAAAATAGGTTTTTACTAATCCAAATAATAGAGAGATGGGAGAAGTTGTTATAAATTTGAAATGTTGCATGCAAGATGAAGTCAATATGTTATAGTTTTACCTAACTATTTTTTTGTTATAAGACCTCTCACTAAGTGGGATTAATCTATAAATGTTTGGAATGTAAAAACAAAACATATCAATAAAACTTAAAAAAAAAACTTGAGCAGAATCCCAACTAACTAAGGCCTTTCCAAAGGCATTTAATGGATGAAAATAAAACAACAAATGGAGGGAAAATGGAATACTTAATATTTAATTTAAAGAGTCTTATTAAGTTCTTCATAGAATTTCTTTGTTTTTATTCAATGCAACACAGTGATTCATGTCCCATTTTGTCAAATGTTTATTAGGAGTACCACAATATAAAATGACCAAATATTGCATGAAACAATGCTTATTGGTGTTTTTGTGTTGATTAAAAAATAAAAACTCTGCCAATGTTTCTATTTTATTTCCAAGAAGTACCCTCTTGAGCCATCTTTTCATTTAATTGCTTTCTGCTGTCTTCTACTTTCATTTATAAGGAGAATGTCAAGATTAATATAATTCAGGTCCTCTAGTAGCATGCTTTCTCACTGACTGTTGTACAAGAATCTCACTGAGTACCAAGAGGAATCCATAGTATAAAAAGGGCATTTATTTAAAACAAGATGGGGGCAGCTAGGTGGCACAGTGGATAAAGCACCAGTCCCGGATTCAGGAGTACCTGAGTTCTCCTGAATCCGGGACTGGTGCTTATGAACACCATCAAAAGGCACTAGCCAACCAGAATCTTGACCATTTTCTTTAGCTATTTTCTCCATGGATTTCTGCTTTTAGTTTTATTCTTTTGTGATAGCATCTCACAAATAAGTAAACAAATGATCACAAGACTTTGTGATAGTTTTACTCCTTTGTGAGAGACTGTTCTGGGAGGGGCCTGATGCCAGTCAGTCCTCTGTTAGTTTAGATTTGATACTGGAACAAAATAAGACACACAGATCATTCAAAAGTTTAAAAAAAATTATTTACTTAGTAATGGCAGAAGGATATTCAAGAATAGTCTTTGAGAGTACCTGAAATTATTTCAGCTGAATTCAGCACATTGTGATCCACCAACCAAGCATCAGAGCACTCCTGAAGCATCTATTGGCTGCTTTGTACTCAAGCCATGAAGAAGTGATGTTAACAGCCTGAGTCAACCAAAACTCAAGGATGATCTCAATACCTTTTAAGGAGAAAATGAGCCTCACTTTCATGGGGGGATGTGTTAACATATGGCTTCTTCAACAGATCTATAAAGGGAGAAGTTTTGGGCCTTCTCCCTCCAAGGCTTATATATGGTCCTTGATTGATATGACTCTGTGAAAAGAGGCCTTGGTCCTTTGCCTTGCTATTCTTTCATTCTAGATGAATAGATTAATCCAGAGGCTCTGACCTTGTGAATTTTAAAAGGTCAGTTCCTCCAGGAGTCCAGGGCTCTGGGGGTAAGAATGAATGCTGGGTTTTTCAGTCAGACCCTAAGGAGCAAAGACCTTAGTAACTCAGCCCAACAATAGGTCGGATGTGAACTTGGTGGAACTGAAGGATCAATGAATTGTGAAACAGTGGTAAGTCTAAGCCCATGCTCCCCAAAGAATGAATTGGGATAGGAAACAGTGTGACTCTAAGGTGTTGGGGTAAAATGTCTATTTTATTATTGATCTCTTTGAAATATCACTTTGTAAAAGCTAATTGATATGAAAGGGAATTTGGGTGCTAGTCACTGGTGGCTAATATGGGGAAAACAAACTGGTAGAGGTTAAAGTCAACAGCGTTAAAGAAGACACCTGAAACATCTTAGCATATCCTTAGAACTCAGAGGAAAAGATGTAGCAGGCTGATTTTGAAATAATGAGCCAGATCATACTTGTTATGTTTATTTTTTCTTTTAAAAGTTATGAATTTAATAACCACACAAAAGGTCACTTCTATACAGTAAGCAGAACCAAAAAGATTATTTGTGAAACCATGAATCTTTAATGTTTAAGGCTTACTTTTTAAAGCATATAATAAATTCAACATGTCACTTTTAGAGCTTTTCCTTCACCTCATACATACAAAAATAAAGAAAAACAATTATTTTAGCAAATAAGTATAGTCAGACCCAAAAAAAGCCATACATTTTTCATGTTTAAAAATGTATCTTATTTTGCACCTTGATATGCCTTCCAAAAGATCCATATTTTTCTTTCTATCCCCATTCAGTAATCAATAGAGATATAGCATTTCTAACTTCAAAAATTCACTTTAAATCCTTAATTTCTTTATTGTTTTTTGTTCTATTTCTCTAGGTTTGAGAGGGGTAGCTTGAGTTCCTCAACTATAATAAATTTCTATTTCTTCTTGTAAATCAGTTAACTTTTCCTTTAAGTATTTAGATGCTATGCTATTCAATGCATATATTGAGTGTGTACATTGATTCATTGTGGAGACTTTAAATATAATGTAGTTTCCCTAATTTATCATTTAATCCACTCTATTTTTATTTTTGTCTAGTATGAGATCATAATTGCTAACCCTTTTTTTAGTTTACCTGAAACCCCTGAGATTTTACTCCAGCTCTTTAACTCTTGTGAAACTTTGTAGTTCAAGTGTTTGTTTTGATAAACAACATATTTTTTAATTCTTTTCTAATCAATCTGTTACCTTCCTCCATTTCACAGGTGAGTTTATCCCATTTGTGTTTATAGTTATGACTGATATTAATTCCTCTCTATCTTTTCCTTTTCTGGGTTTTTTTTTTTGCCCTCCACCCTTCTATTTACAAATAAATTGATATCGAGAGGGAAGATACTCAACACTAATGTTCTATACTTAGTTCAATCTACTTCTTTTCCATTATTCACTTCTCTTCTCCATAACCACTGCCCAATCTCAAATTCTTACCATTTTATTCTTTCCTTTTATTACTCCCTTTCAAACCCTAACCATCAAAGATGAACTTTTCTTTTTGTTTATGACTAACTCTTTTCTGAATTTACCATTCTTCTTAATTACACTCTACTCTCTCCTTATCCCTGCCTGATTACATGTTAAAGGAAGATAATGTTGCATTGGGTGTGATGCTGAACTAGATATAATTTTTAAGATTTCCTCAAACTCTGAGAGTCTATGATTACATTGACCCAGGAGACTAAGAGGAATGGGACCATAACAATATACTTACCTTGTACTTTTCAATGCTTTTCAACAGAATGTTCTCGACTGTTCCATGCTGGTGGTGCAAGATTGGTATTGTGCGGCAAGAATTGGGAGAAGTTAGAAGTCTTATATGATGCACTTATTAGTGTGGCAGATCCAAGCAAGGTAAAGCTTTGATTGATTGATTGATTCATTCATTCATTCAACAAGAATTTTTCCATGCCTACTCTGTGCAAAGTACTGTCCTAGGTGCTAGGAACACAAAGATGAAAATGGAATAATCTTTGTCTTTCAGTAACATACATTTTACAGGAGAGAAACACATAAGAAGTTAAATCAATGCAAAATATCTACAAAGTAAATACAATGTAGGACAGGCTTGTAGTAACAATGAGCAGGTTCAAGAAATGGGTCATGTAGAAGACAGTATTTCAACTGAAACTTCAGGAAACTTGAGGATTCTCAGGAGGGAAAAAATAAAAGGTAGTGCATGCTTATGCAATATAAATAGGACATTAAATGTCCCACATGAAGAGAAGCAAGTAGAATAGTTTGGATAAAACATAAAATACATGAAAGGAAATATCAGATCAATCTTGGAAAAATAGGCTGAAGTCTGAGAGTGAAAGGCTTTAAGAACCTGATATAAAAGTTTGTATTTTAGGGCAGCTAGGTGGCACTGTGGATAAAGCACTGGCTCTGGATTCAGGAGGACCTGAGTTCAAATCCAGCTTCAGATACTTGACACTTACTAGCTGTGTGACCCTGGGTAAGTCATTTCACCCTCACTGCCCAGGAGAAGAAGGAGAAGAAGAAGAAGAAGAAGAAGAAGAAGAAGAAGAAGAAGAAGAAGAAGAAGAAGAAGAAGAAGAAGAAGAAGTTTGCATTTTATCCTGAAAGAAAAAGGGACATTGGAGCTTCTTGAGTATTGAAGTAATATGTTCAGACCTATGCTTTAGGGATTTTAATTTGGCAACTACACAGTGGACTGAAAGTCATGAAAGAGTTTCAATATATAATAACTCCTTTATTTTTTGTTTTTAATTTATAATACCATAACATCATATACAGTATCTATAGAAAATGAACTTACTTTATGTGTGAACAATCAAATCTCATAAATGGTGAAAAATAAAGAAAAAATAATTTTCAAAAAGGTATTAAAACATTGTGATTTTTGACCCACCCTGTATATAGAGGATGGATTGGAGAGGGTGATACTGGAGGCTTGGAAGTCAATTAGGAGGCTACTGCCATGGTCCAAGTGTTGGGGACCAGAACTAGGGTGACAGCCAGTAAGGTTAAATTAAGTTAAATTATAAACCTTAAAGGCCAAATGTTGGGGAAATCTCCCTTTCCTTATATTAATTACAAGACAAATCAATAATGGGTCTAGTTCCAGACAGGTTCATTTGTATAACATTCTGAAGATCAAAAAGAAACCTTGGGAATCTCAGGAAGAGGAGAGTTTGGGATCTAGTCTTTTCATGGCTGTCACTATAATCTGAAGACCTCTTGAAAAAATAATAAATGAACAAATATATAAATATATATCATTGAATATTATATAGGTGGATATATATGTATATATTCCTATACCATGAGTAAGGGAAGAACTTCTGTTATGACTGATATTGACACTCATAGCTCTGCTCTTAAGAAGGAATGGTCAGGGCAGCTAGGTGGTGCAGTGGATAGAGCACCGGCCCTGGATTCAGGAGGACCTGAGTTCAAATGCGGCTTCAGACACTTAACACTTACTAGCTGTGTGACCCTGGGCAAGTCACTTAACCCCAATTGCCTCACCAAAAACAAACCAAAAAAGGAATAGTCTAATGATTTCAAGGCTTGAGGGCTTCCATAGTGCTTAGATTCAGAAACACCATAAGTTATCTCTACTTTCCCCTGTAAAATAATGATTGGCAGACAAAAGAAATTACAGACTTAGACACCCAAAATACTGCTGGACCCTGAAAAGCCATACCATGGCAAGGTCATACATATATTTATTCTAGCAATGCTGTCTTTGGGAGGTGGGGGTCTAACAAGACAAAGCAACTTAGCCAGAGTTACACAGCTAATAAGCATCAGAGCTGGTATTGAAACCCAAGTATTTTACAACTCTCTATGGCTATAAATTGCAGAAAAGGTAACAATTTCGCTTGGTGGAGGAAACTTGCCCACCTAAAAGTTTGCTTAAACTAATTAAATAATAGGTCCCATCTCTCTATATCCCTATTTTAGTGCTCCATTCTGAGATTTTTTTTCCCCAAATTCAGTGTTCCTTTAACCACATTATGTCTTCAAAGCCTGACACATACATTTTTAAAATTATTACCCTCCATGATGGCAAATCTTAAAACTTTGAGGGTAGACTTGATTTTCTTACATGTAAATATCAAAAATTTATTGAAAGTCAAGTCTAGTGAGTAAGGTGGGTAACAAAACTAATTGATACCAATTAGAGTAAAAAAGCACAAGATATTGTGATGAGATTAATTATTTTTATATGACTCTTAAACTATCTTTTATGGCAATTCCCAAAGAAGAGCTCCAAATATAATCTGAGTAGGAAAAGACTCAGCTGGTAAATATTTAACAACTGGCTCTCAAAAAAGTATGCATTTTAAGTTTAATTCTCTATTTTCTCCATCACTTTCTTAAGTCTAAATAATAAACAATAAATTAAGCCTTGATTTGTAGCATTTGCCAATTTCCAAGGAATAAATTTTACAAATGTCTCTCACTGAGTACAAACTAGATCCAGTATACCTCTGGATATAATGAGGGAAAGTTCCAGACAGGAAATTATTAAATTTAGGTTGATTTCTGGCTTTTCCACTAATTTTCTTCTTTGATTTTTATTCACCTTATATAGAAAATCAGAGACTGGACTAGATGGAAGACTTCTTGCTTTGATAGTCTATGATTCTACAACCTTGCATTCACCTGTGTTGTCTGCTTCTTTGCTCTATAAAAGTAAAAATTTCTTTAATCTCCTTCCTCTTAACAGTCATTACTTTCATAACTGTCATTTCTTGGGTTTAGAGATTTTTGAAAAGGTATTTAATATTTTCTGCATTTTCTGTATTAAATATTTGAAAATGTATTTACTCTGGGGGCAGCTAGGTGGCACAGTGGATAAAGCACCAGCCCTGGATTCAGGAGGACCTGAGTTCAAATCTGGCCTCAGACACTTGACACTTATTAGCTGTGTAACCCTGGGCAAGTCACTTAACCCCCATTGCCCCACAAAAAAAAATAAATTTTAAAAAGAAAAAAAGAAAATGTATTTAATCTGGGCAGAAAGTCAGGGTTCAACTGGATCAGACTGTTAGGTAGGGTCAGTAGATCAGGTTTAGCCTATCTGTTTTTCTTTGTTAAAAGGGAGTTTTTGACTTGAGGAAAAAAGGAATTTTAAAGCTATAAGCATTCAATAAAACTTGTTTTGTAAATATTGCTCTTGAATTTCCAGGGTCCTACCAGACAGTTATATTTATTATCACTGGTCGTTCAAAGGACAGAACTAGATAGAAGTTACAAGGAGGCAGATCTGAGCCCAATGTAAAGGGAAACATTTCTAACAATTATGCAAAAATATAATGGACTACCTTTGGAATGTAGTGAGCTCCCCATTGCAGGGATCAGAGATTGGATGACTTTTTGTTAGGATGTTATAAAGAAGATTTCTCCTTCACACACAGGTTGGACTAGTAACTTTCAACTCTGAGATTCTGTGGCAGAACATTGGATTTGGAGTCAGGAAGCTTGGGTTCAAGTCTTCATGCCCATACTTTGTAGTTGTGTTAACTGTGGGAAAGTTTTTTAACCTCTCATTGACCCCAGGCAACTCTGTAAGACTAAAAGTTACACCTGCCTAATGTGGAATTATGTTTCACAAGACTGCACATGTGTAATCTATATCAAATTGTTGGTCTTCACAAGGAGGAGGGAGGGAGGGGTCAAGGAGAGAATTTGAAACTCAATTTTTAAAAACAATTTTAATTGTTTTTACACATTATTTGAAGAAAATTAAGTAAAATTTTTAATTAAATAAAAATATATTACTAATCTGCATTGATTGGGAGAAAGGGAGAAGTCATTTTCCACATGGGAATTCATTACATTGATGAAATTACCGGTCTGAATGCCACAACAACAACAACAAAAGTCTATGGAATTATTATGAGACTTAATAAACTATAAAGTACTGTAGAGAGTTGAGATGTAAGTTTGAATTATGGTGAATTATTTGTCTAACCGGCTGTCTCCTTAAAAGATCCAGCCATTTTTGGTGGGGGGGGAACACTCATCTCTCCTGAATGGGAAACTACCCCCATGCTTATCCTATCTTTTTGGTTTGTTCATTTAGACATTTACACCAAAGCTGGTCCTCCTGGATCTTTCAGACATCAGTTGTGTCCAGGATGTTGCCAAAGAAATCTTAGATTGCTATGGGTGTGTGGACATTCTTATTAACAATGCAAGCATGAAAGTGAAAGGCCCTGCACAGAATATCTCCCTGGAGCTTGACAAAAAGATCATGGATGTCAACTACTTTGGACCCATCACACTGACCAAAGGTATTATGGCTTAGACCTTTTCCCCAAGAATTTTCAGTCTTTGATTTCCAGGAAATGGTTCTTTCTTATTGATACCCTGGTAACTATCCACTTCCTCCTTTTGCAAATGATCTCAGTTCACAGGGTGATGAGAAAATGTAGTATAATGTAGTATATGAAAATACAAGATGCACACATTCAATGTGATATAAAGGGTTAGAATTCAGGAGCCTCAGGATCTGTTCATAGCTCTGCCACTAGCTTGATGTCATCCTAGCTGTCATTTTCCCCATCTCTAAAATTAAAACATTGGACTAGCTATCTTCAGCCTTCATTTGTGATTTTTTTCATCCATCCACTCAACAAACATTTATTAAATGACTACTATGGGTAACAATGTAGACACAGAAGAAGATAAAAAGATAATTAAGAAAAGTCCCCTGCCCTCATGGAGCTTACTTTCTAACAAGGGTGATATAGTTCAAATCATCATTCTATATAATTAGCATGTATCTATACATCAAATATCTGTCATTTTATTAATTGGGTAACTTCATCCACCAAAAAAGATCATATTCCATCCATACCTTAGTAGATAAGTCTTAGAGAATTTATGAAGGTTCGGATAGGTTATGAATTGCCCATGATGATACTGGTAATTAGCATTAGAGATGGAATTTCAACCTCTCTCTTTCTGACCCAGAAATAGATTAAATGTTAAAATAAGATAGATTCAGAACTGGTTGAATGGCTCATCTCAAAAATTAGTTCTTAATGGTTCTGTGCCAAAGTGACTGGAGGTCTCCATTGGAACATGCCTGGGATCTGTGCTTGGTCTGGTGGGGGCAAACATTTTTTAACACTGACTTGGATATGGGCATAGATGACATGTTCATCAAATTTGCAAGTGATACAAAGCTGGGAGGGATAGATATACAGGGAATGACAGGATCAGGATCCAAAAGTATCTTGACAGATTAAAGGATTGAGCAGAAACTAATAAAATAAGCTCCAATAGGGATAAATGTAAAATATTATCCTTTGGATAAAAGAAATCAACCTCACAAATATAAAACTTGGGTTTTAGTGGACTGCTGGCTCAATATGAGTCAGAAGTATGATGAAGCAGCCAAAAAAAAAAAAAACCCATCTCTATTTGGGGCTACATTGAGAGAGGCAAAGCATACAGGAATAGGGAGGTGACAATCCTATTGTACTCTGTCCTTGGAAGATTTCATCTGGAGAACCATTTTCAGTTCTTATCATCAAGGTTTAAGAAGAATATTGACAAATTGGAGATTTTCCAGAGGCAGTCAACCAGGATAGTGAAGAGCCTTGAGTCCATTCATAAGAGGATTGGTTGAAGGAACTGGACATGTTTATCCTGAAGAAGAAAAGATTCAGGAGAAACACAAGAACTGTCTTCAAATATGTTAAATGCTATCATAATAGAGGAGGGATAACATTTGTTCTGCTCGATCCCAATGGGAAGAACTAGGAGCAATAAGTAGAAGTTACAAAGAGGTCAATTTGGCCTCGATGTAAAAGAAAAACTTAACAATTAGAACTATCAAAGTAGAAGGAGTTACCTTGAGTAGTGGTTGTTTCTCCTTTCTTGGAGATTTTCAAGCAGTGGCTTCACTACTATTTGTTAGGTATATTTATTATAGTGAGAATTCTTTTCACTTATAGGTTGGATAAGAATGCCTCTGAGATTCTTCTAACTCTAAAATTCTATGATTATATAATTATTACACATTACTCCCATCTCTGCACTTAATCATTCAGACATACTACCCAAAACTCTTTGTCTTTGTGCTAGCTGCCCCACTCCTCCCCTCTTTTCCTTCCCATTATCCCCTTGTGCCTGGAATGCTCTGCCTCCTCCTCTCTGCTTTCTGGAATTTCTGTTTTCCTACAAGACTCAGCCCAGCACCTTCTGCAAATGGCCTTTCCTGGTCTCCAGAACAACTAGTGCCTTTTGCTCAAGGACACCTTGCATCCGATTTGTACATCTTTTGAAAGCATTTATGTGTGTGTACATTGCCTCACACATTCAAACATAAGTTCTTTGAATTAGATAGTTTTGCTTTTGCCCTTATATTCCTAGCACCTAATACCAGCACGTAGGAGGATCAGGAAAGACCATAGATAGTAGATGGTGCTTGAGTGAAGGACCGCCTGTAAAAAACCCTAGAAGTGGAAGCTGGAATAATGTATACTGGAAAGAGCATAATGTGAAAGAGAGAAATTTAAAAGAAATTTGTAAAAGGTAGGCTGGAGACAGATTGTGAAGGGCTTTTAAAGCCAAGAAGTGTGTATGTTATCATAGGGGTAATAAGGAACAACTAGACTTTTCTGAACAAGTAAATTACATCGAGCAATATTAGCAATCAATAAATTAATAAATCAATCAATGTTAGCAACCAATCAATTAATAAATCAATCAACCAGTGTCCACTAAGGACCAACTATGTGCCTAAGCGGCCTCATGCATTGCAGGCTGGCTACAGCATCTTGGAAGGTTGGGGTTATTAAGGGATTGTGAACTTGTTTGCTTTTGGTGTTTTTTATAACTATATTTCAATATAATAAGTTGCCTTTGTGATATTACACATTCTATTTCATGCATTTAAAATATTACTCTGAGAAGTGGGGTCTTTTGGCTTCACCAGATTGTCAAAAGAGTACATGACACAAAGAAAGTTAAGGGGCAGCTAGGTGATGCAGTGGATAAGGCATTGGCCCTGGATTCAGGAGGACCTGAGTTCAAATCTGGCTTCAGATACTTGACACTTATTAGCTGTGTTACCTTGGGCAAGTCACTTAACCCTCATTGCCCTGTAAAAAGAAAGAAAGAAAGTTAAGAATTCTTGTTTTAAAGGAAAGATCACTGGAACCAGAGTAGAAGAAGACATGGGCTTGAGTCATGCTCTGACACATCTCCTCTCTATTGTATCACCTTGGAACATTACAGATGTCATACTTTAACACAAACACCATCAGCTCCCTCAATCTAGGGACCATCAGCTCCCTTCACTAATCACTTTCAGTTGAATGGACAAATCATGAAGAAAATTCTCCCGTTGCAGTTCTTCCACAAGCGCTGTAACACTTCTGGGCAAAAGTCTATCACCATCTTATACCTATAATCATGTGACAGATAATGTTAAAAGGAAAATTCTTTGTTTGGGCATTCACCCTGATTGAAGAGGCAAACCTCAAGGAAAAGAGAATTAAAAGAGTTCTTCAAACATATGACAAGATAGAAAAAAGTTTATGGGGCAATCACCTGAGATGAGCAAGGGTTTCAAGATGGAGCCAATTTTTATTGATAGTTTTCATAATAATATAAAGATAATTTCTATAGGTTGAGGTCAGCAAAAGGGGACGGGCCTTTGCATCTCCATGCCTTCCCAATTGTGTGTATGTAATGTTTAACAGGTAAAAACAGGTAAGGAGTGACTTGTTATGGTGAATAGCAGGTAACAAAAAAGTTGCAGACTGACTGACGCCTTTCCCAACACCCAGGTCTGGGAACAATGAGTCAGTGAGTCAGCATAACTTTCAATAATACTCTGTGTGACCCTTAGCAATTCACTTAACCTCTCTTAGCCTCAGTGTCTTTATCTGTAAAATGAAGATAATAACAGAATGTACTTCATAGAGTTGTTTTAAGGCCCAAATGAGATAACATATGTAAAACAAACCTTAACATACTATAAAAATGCTATTATAGGAGAGACAGTGTAATGTAACTGAAAATGAACTGGTCTTGGAATCAAGAACACACTCCACTGCTTACTATGTGACTTTGGCCAGAATACTTAATCTTTGTGAGGCTTATTATTATTGTGACATGAAAATTTGGAAAGACATAATTTCTGGGTAGTCATTTTATTAATTCTGCCTAGCAAATAATTAATAAAAGGGTGGTCATTTGGCTTTCTCTAATAAACCAAAGATGAATCATGGAGGCCAGTCAATACTTATATGTCCTTGGAAGAGTGGGTGTTAACAATTCATGAGAAAATGAATATTGTAATGAGAAGTAGACTTATTCTAATGAGGTGCTGGGAACATGACTTTGATTATGCCACTCATGAATAGAGAGAGATTCATCTTGAGCCAGACTGCTCCCATGTCTGCAATCTATCCTCCACCCAGTCAGTGAACAATGAACAATAGTGGGTTAAGAATTCCTTCCACCTGGTTAAGATTGTCTGGGTGGGGTAAATTTTTGGGCAAGGTCAGAAATGTCCTTGAGAGACTGGGCTTTGAATGAGGAAATAGAAAGGGAAAACTTGCATTCTAATTTAATCATTGGTTATTAATATAAGAGAGAAATAATCATTTCTCTGATTATCAATTAGAGATAATGAGCCTTGCCCCACTTAGCACACAGTGTTTGATGTGAGCATAAATATATAAATGGAAATATATGTGTGAGGATAAATATATAATATATAAATATTCATTTCTATTATTATTATTATTATTATTATTTTGATGTCATCATTTACAAACTTCAGACTTCTTCCTAAGCAAGCTATAGCCATATCTTTCCCCTTTTCTTCCATATATGTCATTATTGATAATTCATAGGCAACAATACACTATTGGGTAAATTACCTTGAATGCAACAAATTACTGTACCATAGGCATGAGATTTTATTAGGGTCCAAATTCTATATTGTTGTTCAATTGTTTCAGTTGTGTCTGACTCTTTGTAACCCCATTTGAGGTTTTCTTGGCAAAGGTACTGGAATAGTTTATCACTTACTTCTCCAGCTCATTTTACAGATGAGGAAACTGAGGCAAACAGGGATAAGTACCTTGTCCAGAGTCACACAGCAAGTCAGTATCTGAGGCTGGATTTGAACTCTGGTCTTCCTTACTCCAGGCCTGGTACTCTGTCCACTGTGCCACCTAACTGCCAAATTCTATGCAATTAGAGGTACACAGAGTAGATACCAATTTTGCTCAGTATAGAGAATAAATTTTAATTTAAAAGCCTTTGGTTTTAGAAAATAATAAGGATTCATTTTTCTATTACCTTCTAAGGTTGATGGCCTTGGAACCTAGTTGTTCTAAACTGTCATTTTGGAAAATAGTTGACTGTGCTCATCCTCTGCTAACAGAGACCTTAATGCTTTAATGTAGGACTTCTTATCCAATGAGTCTGTGGATAAATTTCAAGGGGTTTGTGAACTTGGAAGGGGAAAAAATACATCTTCATTTTCACTAAGCTTTAACTGAAATTTATTATTCCCTTCAATTCTTTAAAAAACCTTGTTCTGAGAAAGGATCCATAGGCTTTACCAGATTGCCCCCGCACAAACACACACACACATACACAAAAAAGATTAAGAACCACTGTTTTAAGGTGTTACCCATGGTTAAGGATATTAACATTTAATCATAAAGTCCCAAAGACCACGAAGCCAAGGAAATCCAAAAAAGAATATATATAATGGTACAATTTCAGATACTGGAAAAAGTGGGTGAAGGAATTTATAAGCAAGAAATCCTCCAACCACCCCTCAAATTACATCACATAACTGACAATCCAGTATACCATAAAGCCAGAGGCTAAAACCCACAATCTCAGTTTATCCAAGTTTCACAGAGTAAACCATTTTCCCACTCACTCCATTATCTCATGGGCTACCGGGCCTCTTCACAATGATTTCTAAGACACACAAGAATTTTTTGACATGAGGAGGAGAAACACCTAACTTCTTCAGGAGGATTGTGCTTTTCTTTTAAGCTTTTATCAAGTGCCTACTATGTGCTAGGTGGGCACATAGATGGCACAGCAGATAGAATGCCAGGCCAGGAGTGAGGAAGATAAGTCTTCCTGAGTTCAAATATGGCCTCAGACACTTACTAGCTGTGTGACCCTGGGCAGTTCATTTAACCCCTATTTACCTCAGTTTCCTTATCTGTAAAATAAGCTAGTAAATGACAATCCACTCCATTATCTCTGCCAAGAAAACCCCAGAAAGATTCACAAAGATTTAGACGCAACTGAAACAACTGAACATCAACAAAAGTGCACCAGGCGCTGTGCATTTTACAAGTATTTATTACCTCATTTTAGCCTCGCAACAGCTCTAAGAGGTCAGTGCTATCATCATCCCCATTTTACGGATGATGAAATGGAGGCTAAGAGAAATTAAGTGACTTCCTCAGGGTCACACAGCAAGTAAGTGTCTGAAGGTGCATTTGAACTCATTTTCCTGACTCCAAGTCTAGAGCTCTATCCACTATGCCATCTAGCTGCCTTCTATCTTAGTCTTATTGTTATTCTTAGCCAGGAAAGAAACTTATAGGTAACATCTGGTAACTTATAGGTAACATTTATTTCAACGTAACCGATGTTTCTGTATTTTCCAGTCCTGCTTCCCAACATGATCTCCCGAAGAACAGGACAGATTGTATTGGTCAGTAACATTCAGGGGAAATTTGGAATTCCACTTCGAACTGCATGTAAGTTGCTAAACCAAAATGTAGGATTATGTGAGACTGCAAACTGAGATTTGCAGCCCTAGGGTGTCTTTTAGTTAACTGGTTTCCAAATGTTCTTGAACATGTACCCAACCGGTAAATACCCCTAATATACATGTATTACTCAACTAATGTTATATACTTTATAAAATATTCTAAATAGAACTATTTAAAAGAATGAAATGGAGATGAAACATTTTAAATGATATAAGATTTCATTACAAATATAAAAATCCTTCTTATAGGATTATAAAGACTAAAAAGAGTATTTTAGTTAAACCAATGTGGTTGAATATGCTTCATTATTTAAAAAATATCTTGACACTTAGAATATACAGTGATTCAAAGGTCTTGTTCTAAATTCATTTTATTTTGCTACTTCATTTTAATGGCTGTAACTAAAAAATATTTCACAAAGACACATAGATCCAAATAGAAGAGGTGTGTCATTGGCCTTGTTTATTAAAATCATGATACTTTTTTCAATCCCATTTACTAATTATTCAAAAAATTGATTAAATTATTCTATCAAATTTCAATTTTCCTTGATTTCAGGTACAGGGGTGCGAATGGGGATAGCATATGGTCTCAAAAGATCAGGTCCAGAGGTCTACCCATTCCAGATTAGGAAGAAAAGGCTGAAGCAGGGCAGATGGCAAGATGCCCGAGTAGGCTCTGGTTTCTTGGTCATGGATGACCTTTATTTGCTTCTAGGTTGTTCAGTAGGTTTAAGGGGCAGAGGTGTTTTGGGAACAGGGTTGCAGATGTGATAGAGTTCTGTTCTTGGCCATTTCAACCTCACTCCCACTGGCAAAAGCCCAGCACAGGTAGCAAGCCTGCCTGCTTGTATGTATGCCTGGGGGCAGGGGGAAGCATTCCTGGTCAACCATACCCCAGAATTTATATTGAACACAGACAGGAGGAAAGAGAACAGCAAAAGCAGGCAGCAGCTGCAAGGGGATGGAACAACTGTGCTGCCTTCCTCTGATCTCTTAGATTCTGATATTTTAAGATCTGATATTTTAGATTCCAGCAGACTATATAGCACATGAAGACTCGCATGCATTCTACTTTGGAGAGTACTGTTTTTGTCATTCATGCTTTCATTTTACAAATATTTGTTGAGAATTTATTATGTACAAGGCTCTATGTTGGGCATCGTGCAGTTTTCAAAGACTGATAAAATAATCCATGCCTCTTAAAGAGTTTACAATATAGTAGGTAAGAAATGATGAAAATATCTCTAACCTCAATCTCCTCTTCTCTATTTCTGCTTATATGGCTCTTGGACAGTTCTCCATTTCTACCAGCCTGGTCCCATGAAGCAGCCTTCTAACACACCTTCCTACTTCCAATCTCTCCTATCTCTAATCCATCTTTCATAGGGAAAACAAAATAATCTCTCTTTTATACAGATCCAATCATGTCTCTCTTCTTCTAAGAAGAGAGGCTCCTTACTATCTATTGAGTAAAGTTCAAACTTCTTTGTATAGTAAAGGACTCTGTAGCCTAGCACTACCTAGTCTTGTCAGCCTAGAGGATTCATTTATATCCCCCTCCCCCAAAGACCATACTTCCCTGCCTTTGTATATTTTTCTTTAGTCTGCCTCCTATTTCTGAAATGTCATATCTTCCCCCATGTAACCTGCTGAATTCCTACCCATACTCTCTCACTGAGAGAGCTATCCCAGGTAACAAAGAACAAAAGGAGCAACCAACACATTAACTAACTATGATGGAATATGTGATGTTTCACACCAATAAAGACGGAGGTGCATTTTTTTTATTCTGAACTTAACAAATACCAAATAAACATTTCCATTTACAAAATAGAACAGGGAAAAAAAGATGACACATGAAATGACAAATCTCATCTCTATTTACAGCTTACTTTTATTTAAAATATATCATTATCTCAACCTTTCACTTTCAAAGCTTTCCTGCTTGTTTATGATCCTATCTACACTTCCTTCAATTCTCTTCTGTGCTTTAAAAAATTCTTCAATGACATATTTAATTCTTTCTTTCTCATGCATATGGAAATCCATCCTATCCTGGATCTCTTTTTCCCTAATACCCATTCCCAATTGTGGAAAAGAAAAAGAAAAAATATATTTGTACAATTGTCATAACAAATATGCAAAACAAATAACCTGCATCTTAAATTCATCATTCCTCTGTCAGGAGATAGTCAGCATGCTTCCTTATCAGTCCTTCAGAATTATGGTTGATCATGGCATTGAGCAGAGTTATTAAGTCTTTACAATGTTTGTCTTTACAATGTTGTTGCAATTGTAGAAAATGTTCTTTAGATTCTATTCATTTAAATCTGTGTAAGTTCATTCCATTCTTCCCAGGTTTCTCTGAAATCACCCCTTTCACCAATTCTTAGGTTGCAATAATACTTCATTAATTCATAGATTATAATCTGTTTAGTTATTCCCCATTTGGGAGGTATCTCTTAATTTGGGAAGGGGAGAAGCTGCTATAATTATTTTTGTATATGTGGGTGCCTTTGATTTCTTTGATGTATGGGACACTTTACTCCCCAAAATGTACTCTTCAAACCAGTGACACTGGCCTCTTGGCTGTTCCACAAGCGAGATACACCATTTCTTGGCTCTGGGCATTTTCTCTGGCTATCTCCCTCCTTGGTTCCACCAAGAAGCTCAATAGACCTTCCTAGATTCCTTTAAGTTCAGCTAAAACCCTTTCATTTTCTCCAAGTCTTGCCCAACCTTAACCTGTATATAGCTGGGCTTGTGTATATTTGTTCGCATGTTGTCTCCCCAGTAGATTGTAAGCTTTGGGAGGGCAGGAACTGTCCTTTTCCTCTTTTTGTATTCCTAGCACTTATCACAGTGCCTGTCACACAGTAGGTGCTTAATAAATATTGATTGATTGATTGATTGATATAACTCAAGCAAAGGGTATTCACAGTTTAGTGACTCTGGGGGCATATTTGCAAATGACTTCCCAAATTGCTCATTCACAGCATCACCAAACAGTCCATTAATTAGTGTGCTTGTTTTCCTAAAGACCCTCCAATACTGTATTTTTTTCTTTTTTGTCATCTTTAACAATCTTGTGGTGAGATAGAACCACAAGTTGAGTTTTCTTCTCAACTTGTATTTCTCCAATGTAGCTAATATTAGAAGGGAAACAGTTAATGGGTAAAAAAAAAAAGTCTTTGTACCAAATTTTTCTGATAAAGGTCTCATTTCCAAGATATAAGAAACCTATTCAAATTTATAAAAATAAGAGCTTTTTATCAATTAATAAATGGTCAAAACATATGAACAGGCAATTCTGAAGGGAAGAAATTCAAGCTATCTATAACTATATTAAAAATGTCCTAAATCATCAATAATTGGAGAAATGCAAATTAAAATAACTCTAAGGTTTTACCCATCTCCTGACAGATCAAGTGATGAAGTAAATCATAAGATGAAGTAAAGAATAAGACACATAACTTTAGAAATAGGTCAATATAGGGATTCATTTTGCTTGCTTTTTCATATTTGTTACAAAGGTTTTCCTTTAAAAAAATGAGATGAAGAAAAATGTTAGTTAATTGAAAAAATAATTTTAAAATTATTTGCACTTCTCTAGTTATTGGTTTTTGGAATATTTTAATGTGGTTGTTGATAACTTAGATTCCTTCCTCTAAAAATTGACTCCATGGGGCAGCTAGATGGCACAGTGGGTAAAGCACTGGCCCTGGATTCAGGAGGACCTAAGTTCAAATCCGGCCTCAGACACTTGATACTTACTAGCTATGTGACCCTGGACAAGTCACTTAACCCTCATTGCCCTGCCCCCCCCAAAAAAAATTGACTCCATGTCCTTTTATCATTTGGCTGTTGGAGAATAGCTCTTGTTTTTATAAATTTGTATCAGTCCCTTATATATCTTAGATATGAGATTGTTAGCAGGAAAAATTTTTGCAAAAATTTTTTCTTAGTTAATTATTTCCCTCCAAATTTTAGCTTCATTGGTTTTGTTTATGTGAAAGCTTTTTGATATTATATAATCAATATTACCCATTTTATCTTCTGTGAAGTCCACTCATTTGGTCATGAAATCTTCACTTCTTCATAGTATTAGAGGGTGCATTTACTCCTCTCTTTTTGGAAGCCAACCTCATGGGTATTATAATTATGCAGCATTTAGTTGTGCTAGGAAGAGGCAGTAATATTCTTTCCATTTATATTTCTGTGGTCATTATACATGGTATTGTCTTAGACCTGGTTACTTCTTTTTGCA
The DNA here is from genome assembly GCF_019393635.1 of Dromiciops gliroides. Lineage (NCBI taxonomy): Eukaryota > Metazoa > Chordata > Mammalia > Microbiotheria > Microbiotheriidae > Dromiciops > Dromiciops gliroides. The sequence goes on along the minus strand of NC_057864.1, from coordinate 223,157,199 downwards.
TCAACTTAAATAAGCATTCCCATACTTCTCTACATTATTTATATCAGGGCTTCTTAAACTTTTTCCACTCACAACCCTTTTATTTCACAACCCCTTTTTATCTGAGAAATTTTATACGACTCTGGATATATAAGTATATAAAATAGGTATACATAACCTTTTGCCATTGCAAAATTTTTCATGACCCCTGCAATCAGTTACGTGATTCTATATTTGGTTGTGACCCACAGTTTAAGAAGTTTTGATTTATATTCATCTTTTCTTATAGTAGCACAATAATAATATTCCATTCCATTCATTACCACATATTACTTAGTAATTCTTCACTTGATAGGCATATACAGAGATGCTTAATTCTTATTTTACTTATATTTTTTCTGCCAAGAAAAGCCATCATTGCACTGGAAAATGACAGGGAAAAAATGCCTGATAGGCAGTCGATATCCAAGACAAGTATGAACTGGGAGCTCTGGATTTTAGCTATAATATTCCTGGGAATTTTTATTTTGGATTTCTTTCATAAGGTGACTAGTAGATTCTTTCCATTTCTACTTTGCCGTCTGGTTCTAGGATATCAGGGAAGCTTTCTTTTATTATTTCTTCCATAGTTTCCTTTTTTAACAAGATTATTAAATTAGCTGGTGAGGAGGATTGTTTAATAAAGCTTCATTTTTTTAGTCATTTTTCAATCATATCTAACTTTTCATGATCCCATTGGGCATTTTCTTGGCAAAAACATTGGAGTAGTTTGCCATTTCCTTCTCCAGTTCATTTTACAGATGAGGAAACTGAGGTAAACAGAGATAAGTGACTTACCTAGGGTCACATAGCTAGTAAGGGTCTGAGATCATATTTGAACTCATGAAGATGTGTCTTCCTAACTCCAGGTCCAGCATTGTATCCACTATACCAACCTTGCTGCCCCTAGATAGAATTTACCTAGATTTTTAGCAAAGTTTTTGATGAAATATCTCATATTATTCTTCTAAGAAAGATGGAAAAATGTGAATTAGACAATAATACAATTAGATGGATTCTAAACTGCTTGAATGACCCATCTCAAAGAGTACTTGTTAATGGCTCAGTGTCAGTATTGGAGGAAATCTCCATTCTTCCACTGAGGGTCAGTTACAAACTGTGCTTAGCCCTGTGGTGAAAAATATTTTCAGATTTGCAGATGACATAAAGCTGGTAAGAATACTTAACACCCTACATAAAAGCGTCAGGATCCAAAAAGATCTTGATAAGTGAAATCATTGAGCTGAAATTGATAAGATGTACTTCAGTAACAATAAATGTAATGTCTTACACTTGAATTTTTAAAAATCAGCTTCATAAATGCATTATTAACAATTTGTCTGAAAAATATCTGGAGAGTTTGATTGGCTTCAAATTCAATATGAGAGAGCAGTGTGATAGAAAAGCCAAAAAATAATGATGATTAGGGGAGGCATAGTTTCCAGGAACAGAGAAGTAGTAGGCAACTCTAGTGTACTTTCCTCTTGTCAGACTTTATTTGGAGAATCATCTTCAATTCTGGACATGATAGTTTAAGAAGAGCACTGAGAAGACAGAAAATGTCCAGAGGAAGATTACATATTCAAGGATGGTAAAGAGCCTTGAATCCCTGTCCAATGAGGATCAGTTGTAGGAACTAGAAATATTTAGCCTAGAAAATAAAGACTAAAAAGGGAATGGGGAAGAAATAATTACTGTCTTCAAATACTGAAGCACTGTCATGTGAAAGAAGGAATAGAACTTTCTATGTGACCCCGAAAAGCAGAACTATGAGCATGGAGCATTTAGGCTTGATGTTGGGAAAACCTTCCTAGTCAGTAAGTTATCCAACAGTAGAATGCATTGCCTCTGGAGGTGGTGGGTGTTCCTTCCTCATAGGTCCTCAAATGGAAGCTGGATGACAACTTATCAGGTATGTTATAGCAGGGATGCTGTTATTGTTGTTGTTCAGTCATGTCAGAAGAGTCCTTCATGACCCCACTGGAGGTTTTCTTGACAAAGATACTGGAGTGATTTGCCATTTCCTTCTCTCCAGTTCATTTGACAGATGAGGAAACTGAGGCAAACAAGGTTAAGTGATTTGCCCAGGGTAACACAGCTAGTAAGTATCTGAATTAGATTTGAACTCACAAAGATGAGTCTTCCTGTCTCCAGACCCAATGCTCTATCCACTGTGCCACCCAAATGCCCTTATTGCAGGAATGGGTTGGGTAAGATGTGCACTGAGACCCCCTTTTAATCTCTAAATATTCTTCATTCTGTGATACTTTATTGTCAATTCTTTGCATCTACAAGAAAAGAACTGCTATTAATATTTTGGTGTATATTGTACCTTTCTGTCATTGACCTCTTCAGGATATATGGCTAGCAGCAAGATCTCTGGGTCAAGGGTATGGACATTTTAGTCACTTTCCTTACCCATCATTTAAAAGCCCAATTCAAATGCAACCTTCTCCCCAAACATTTCCCTCTTTTCCCTCCCTAACTTCACAGTGTTTTGTTGTTCTCTAGTATATTTATCTTGTATTATTATGTATTTTAGTTACTTGTATAGATGTTTTATCTCCCTGATAGAATGTAAATTCCATAAGTGCTTAGCTAAAGCCCCTTGAGACTCCCCCAATACCTAGCAACACACACAGTAGCAGCTTAATATATATTTCAGAAATTGTTGAATTTGTTGAATCTGCACAAGTTACAATCTAGGCAAAAGACACTAAGTGCTAGATAAATAGCATTGCCTTGTCTTAGATTTAGAAAAGAATTGGTAGCCCCCTGGTACAATCTGCACCTGAATGATAATTCCCTTTATATCTTAAGTCAGTGAACACCTAGTCTAGCTTTTGCTTGAAGACCTCCAGTGAGGGGGAAAATACAGTCCATTTCTTACTAGCTGTGTGACCCTGGGCAAGTCACTTAACCCCCATTGCCCTGTAAAAAAAAAAAAAAACAGTCCATTTTACTTTTAAACAGCTCCAATTCTTAGGTGATTTTTACTTGAAGTACAGTACTGTTATGTTGAGAAAGAAGATATCATCATTCATTGTTGTCATGGAAGGCTTCATAGGGTAGATGATCTTAAAAGACAAGTAGGAGATGAAATATGGCATAAAAAGGGAAAATAGACTAGAAATAGGATATGGAAATAATGCTGGGATAGGGCAGAAGTATGGTGGGGAAAAGGATGAATTTAGTCACATTTTGTAGAGTATTCAGTTTTTTCCCCATTTTTAGAGACTTGAACTCTCCCCCCACCAAAAATTGGTGATTTTTTTACCTAGTGAGAAACCTCTGGGTCTAGTTGAGTGTTTTCATTAAGTATTAAGACCTTTCCAGGGTCCAAAATTGGTGGGGTTTGGGGCCATTTGTTTTTATGGTCCTTGTTGAGCTATCTGCAAGGGATAATATAAGGACAGAGACTGGACCTGTGATTACACTAGTATAGGGGACTCCCTTAAGAGAAAGCTTTTTTATAGTCTTAACTGAGAGGCTAAGTGACTTGCTCATGGTCAAATAGGTAGTATGTGTCAGAAGTAGAACCTTAACTCAGGCTCTGTCAGATGAACATTTACCTTATTTTATGTTGAACCAGGCCATAAAGGTATTTCCCAGCCATTTCCATACCACATCTTTATCTCTTCTAGCACCTTTTATGTGTTGTCTTCACTCATTAAAATGGAAAATCCTTGAGGGCAGAAATCATCTTGCTCATCAGCTCCCAGTGTTTCAACAATCTCCTCTGTGTAGAAAACTCCCAGTTCTATATATAATCTGTCTTGTGATCTACAGGCCCACATTACCAATGCCTGTTGAACATCTCCAATTAGAATTCCCATAAGCATTTCAAACCAAGCATATCCAAAGTAAATCTCATTATCGCCCCCCCCCCTTTCCTCTCTTTCTAATATCTCTTTCTATTCAGGGCACCCACCCGCCCTTCCAGTTACCCAAGTCTACAACCTCCAAATTATCAACTCTTCCCTCTTTCTCCCCATTTACATCCAATAAATAGCCAAGTCTTGCCCATTCTACCTCAATAAGTTCCTCACATGGCTAAATGAGATAAATTCTGTCTATTCTTATGACCACCCACCTTGTTCAGTTTCTCATGACCTCTTGCTTGACTAATGTAGTGATTTCCTAAATTGTTTCCTTCCTCAAGTCTCTCCCCTTTTCAATCTATCTTCCACATAGCAGCCAAAGTGATATTCCTAAAGTATAAACTTGAATATGTCACTTACCTACTTAAGAAACTCCAGTAGAGCCCTCTTCTTTTTAGAATTTAAAAGCCCTTTACAGTATTGTTCCTTAATATTCCTCTATTCTGCACCATACATTCTAGCTGAATTGTCCTGCTTTCTGTTTCCCATACACAATATTGTATGTCCTCTCTTCATGCCAGTACAAAGGCTATCCCTCACTCCTGCAATCTATTCCTTCTTTACTTCTACATATTAGAATTCCTATCTTGGAAGTCTGGTGAAGCCTATGGACACCATTTCAGAATAATGTTTTTAATTTTATAAATTAAAATACATAGGATTGCAAAGGAAATCAAAGGTTAATGAAAATTAAGACACAATTTTTCCTATCTAAGTTCATGGATCCCCTAAAATTTATCCATATACAGAGATACCATGTTACAATAAGAGCCAATTAACCAGCCAAGATGGCATATTAGGGACAGTCACCCAGCTGAACTCTTCCAACATTCCCCTCTAAACATCTTTAAAATAACACCTCAAATCAACCTTTGGAGTGGCAGAATCAACAAAAGAACAGGGTAAGACATTTTTCCGGGCTAAAAAACTTAAGAGTTAGGCAGGGGAAGTTTGTGACACCAGAGAGGAGGTCTATTCAGAGTCCACACACACAGTGGCAATGGAGGCCGCAGCAGCACCTTAAAGAACTCTCAGCCCAGAAACAGTAAAGGGTTTGGATAACTGGTCAGAAAGAAAGCTTGGGACATGCCTCCCCACCCCCAGGTTAGGAGAGCCCAACTTTAACAAAGTACAAAGGTAAGAAATAGGCTAGGAAAATGAGCAAACAAAAAAATGATTATAAAAAGCTAGTATGGTAGCAGGAAAGACTAAGACATACACTTAGAATAAGAGAACTGCCAAAAAGTCTCAAAGAAAAATGCCAATTGGACCCAAGCCCAACAAAAATTCCTGGAAGAGTTTAAAAAAAGATAAGAGTGGTACAGGAAAAAAATGGTAAAAGAAATGACAGTAATGCATTGAAATTATGAAAAGATAATTAAAGCTTGGTAAACGAGGTATCAAAAAATACTGAAGAAAATAACGTTGCAAAAGGCAGAATTGGCCAAATGGAAAAAGAGGTACAAAAGCTCACTGAAGAAAATAACTCCTTAAAAATTATAATTGGGCAAGTGGAAGTTAATGACTCCACAGGATATTAAGAAACAATAAAACAAAGTCAAAAGAATAAAAAACAACAGGAGAAAATGTGAAATATCTCATCAGACGAACAATTGAACTGGAAAATAGATAAAGGAGAGATAATTTAAGAATCATTGGACTATCTGAAAGCCATGATAGAAAAATGAGCCTATACATCATATTTCAAGAAATTATCAAGGAAAACTGCTGTGATATCTTAGAAGTAGAGGGTAAAATAGAGATTGAAAGAATTCATTTACCAATCACCTCTTGAAAGAGATCCAAAAATGAAAACTCCCAGGAATATTATAGCCAAATTCTAGAGCTCACAGGTCAAAGAGGAAATACTTTAAGCAGCCAGAAAGAAACCATTCAAATACTGTGGGACCAAGTCAGGATCACACAATATTTAGTGGCTACCACATTAAAGTGTTACAGGGGTTGGAATATGATATACTGGAAGGCAAAAGATCTAGGATTATAACCAACAATAACCTTCCCAGGAAAATTGAGCATAATCCTTCAGGGGGTAAATGGATATTTAATAAAATAAGGGACTTTCAAGTATTCCTAATGAAAAGACCAGAATTGAATAGAAAATTTGACATTCAAAAAAGAGACTCAAGAAAAGGAGAAAAAGGTAAACACGAAAGAGTAATCATGAGGAACTTAATACAATTAAACTGTTTATATTCCTATGTGGAAATATAATACATGCAACTCCTAAGAATCTTAACATTATTAGGGCAGTTAAAAGGACTTTACATAGACTGAGGTCATAAGTGTGAGCATATTATGTTGAAATTATCTCCATTAAAATGAAGGGGTGAGAAAAGGATGTACTGGGAGAAGGGGGAAGGAAGAGGGTACGGAAAGTTTTCTCAAATAAGAGAGGCATGCAAGAAAGAACTTTTACAATGGAGGAAAAAATGGGGGGGAGGGAAATGTCTGAACCTCACTCTCATCAGAATTGATTCAAAGAGGGAAAAATGCATATATACTCAGTTGTGTATAGAAACATTACTTACCCAATAGGAAAATAGGATGAGAAAAGGATGGGTGTGGGAGTGATAAAAGAAAGGGCATATTAAGAATGACAGTAATTAGAAGCAAAATAGGCCTTTGGGGACTGACAGGATTAAAAGAAAGAGGGAGAATAAGAAACAAAAGAACATTGGATGGAGGGAAATATGTAGTTAGTAATCATAACTGTAATACTTCACCCATTAAACAGAAGCAGATAGCAGAATGGGTTAGAAACCAGAACCCAACAATATATTGTTTCAAAGAGAAATATACTTGAAAGAGAAATACACATACAGAGTTAAAATAAAGGGCTGGGAGGTAGCTAGGTGATGCAGTGGATAAAGCACTGGCCTTGGATTCAGGAGGACCTGAGTTCAAATCCAGCCTCAGACACTTGACACTTAACTAGCTGTGTGACCCTGGGCAAGTCACTTAACCCTCATTGCCCTGCAAAAACAAAAAACAAAAAACAAAAATAAAGGGCTGGACCAGAATCAAATATGCTTCAGCTAAAGTAAAAAAAAAAACAGGGAAAGCAATCATAATCTCAAACAAAGAAAAAGCAAAAATAGACCTAGTTTAAAAAAGATAGTCGTAGAAAGTACATAATGTGCTAATACTAAAAATTACCATAAATGAAGTAATGTCAAAAAAATCTTACTGTAAGTTTCTCTGATAAAGGTCTCATTTCTCAAATATACATTGAGTATAGAGCTAGGTCAAATTTATAAAAATAAGAGGCATTCCCTAACTGATAAATGGTCAAAGAATATAAAAAGGCAGTTTTCAGAAGAGAGAATCAAAGCTATTTATAGTCATATAAAAAAAGTTCAAAATCACTATTGGTTAGATAAAGGCAATTTAAAATAACTCTGAGGTACCACCTCACACTTAACAGAAAAGATAAATACTTAAGGGAATGAGGAAAAAATAAGTACATTAATGAACTGCTGGTGGAGTAGTGAACTGATCTAGTCATTCTGGAGAACAATTTGGAATTGTACCCAAAGGGTTATAAAACTGTGCATATCCCTTGATCCAGCAATAGTAATACTAAGTTTGTACCTCATAGAGATCAAAGGAAAATGAAAAAGGATCTATATGTACAAAACATTATAGCAACTCTTTTTGTGATGGCAAAGAACTGGAGAATGAGCGTATATTCATCAATTGGGGAATGGATGAACAAGTTGTGGTATGTGATTGTGATGGAATATTATTGTACTATAAGAAATGACAAAGGAGATGGGTTCAGAAAAACATTGGCAAGACCCATGTGACCTAACGCAAAGTGAAGTGAAAAGAACCGGGAAATCATTGTGCACAATAAGAGCAATGTTTTAATAATAATCAAATGGAAAAAGACTTGGCTAATCTGATCAATAGAATGATCTAAGACAGTTCCCAAGAGGCCATGATGAGAAATGCTATCTACCTCCAGAGAGAGAACCAATGAGCTCTGAGGTGAAATTGGAAGTATAATTTTATTACTTTATTTTTTCTTGCTTTTTTTCTGGTATGGCTAATATGGAAGTATATTTTGCATAATTTCAAATGTATAATTGATGTCATATTGCTTATCTTCTCAGTAGATGTGAGAGGGGTAGGAAGGAGGGAGAGAATTTGGAACTAAAATTTAAAATGGAAAGAATATGTAAAATAAATTATAAATTATAAAATCTTTAAAAGAAAGAAAATGAGATGCCAAAAAAAAAAAAGAACCAATGAACTACTAGACCTTTATGACAAGATGTCAGTCCCTTTGCTAGAGTGTAAGTGGATGTGTATAGGTATGTCTCAATGGGACAGTCTCCTTAGGGAGATTAGATATCTCCTCCACCTCATGCCATCAAGACAGCCCTAGAAATGGCACATTATCTTTTGCAGGTATTCATCCTTGAAACGCTCTCCTGTAGAATAGAAAAGAAGAAATGGGGCCTTTCTGTTCATTTCTGCTTTGTTTGTCTTCTAGATGCTGCCTCAAAACATGCTGCCCAAGGCTTTTTTGATTGTCTCCGAGCAGAAGTGGAAGAATTTGAAGTGGTCGTTAGCACCGTGAGCCCAACTTTCATCAGATCCTACCACATGTATACAGAAACAGGGAACTGGGAAGCTTCTATCTGGAAATGTGAGATTTATGAGTTACACAGGGAGTGGGTCAGAGGGACAGATTCTGGAAAAGACCTCTTATCAGTGCTTCAACCACCCTTGACTTTTTAGAATAGCCTTTTTCTGCTGAATCCACTATTTGGGGTTGCAAATTTTCTGTCACCCGCTACTATTTTTTCTGTAACAACTCCTATATCATAGTACCAACATTCAAGGTACATTTCCATTGGGAAGGGATCATGTGGCTATGGATTGAAAGACTTGGGAAGTTCCTAGCTGTAATATAGGTCAAGAACCTGGGGGGGGGGGGAAGAGCAATGGAAAGATTGGATCTGAGACAGGGGTTCTGTGACTTTTTAAAAAAATTATAATTGTATTATAATATAACTAGTTTCCTATATAACCCTATATATTTTACTTTAGGCATTTAAACATTTACTGAGAAGAGATCCATGTGCCTATAGATTGCTGAGATGATCCATGACACAAAAAAGATTAAGAAAGTCAGGTCTGAGATGAGTCCTATCTATCCTAGGTGCACAAAATTCTTAGAAAGCTTGAGCATGAGTTATGTCATGGAACTTGGAGCCAGGAGGAATCTGACCATCATTTTATATGAGAGAAAACTGAAGTCTAGGGAGCTGACTTTACTTACTCTAGGTTATAAAGCTAGTGAGTGACAGAACTGATGTTCGAGCCCAAGACCTCTGAATCCTAATTCAGTCCTAGTTCCACTGAGACTCTGGAAGGGATTAGAGATACCACTGTACCCAAGAAAGGTTCAAGGCCCAACGTCCTCTAGAGAAGTCCTAGGCATGTGTCCCTGCATTCTGGTTCCCTGTGTGTGCCTCATTCCCACAAGTGCTTAGGAGTTAGGATCCAGAATGACCCTGCCAGCTCCAGAGCTATCTTCTCTGGCTGCCCTAAATCCTAGGATGCAAATCATAGTGATTTGTGAATTCTCTGGAATCTGGGGACAGGGCAAAGACATGGTCCAAGTGGGTTGACCAATTCACCAAGCATGGTCCTAAGATGAATATCATTAGTTTGGGGATATGTTAGAACACAATTCCCTCAATTCTCACTTCTGCCTCACAGCCCCCCATCCTAAGCTAGAAAAAGTGAAACTGAGAAATATTAGGTGGTAATGTGGTAATATATATAATACACACACATATGTATATATATATATATATATATATATATATATATATATATATATATGAATGGGGTGTGGCGAGAATCACTAGATTTGGAGTCAGAGGACTTGAGTTCAAAAACTGGTTTCTAATAGCTTCCACCATTAAAAGCTGGAGACCCTAGTTCTAGTTCTAGTTCTAGTTCTAGTTCTAGTTCTAGAACTCAGACCTTGAGCAAATCACCTATACTCTGGGCCTCAGTTCCATCATCTTTGAAATGAATGACTTGTGTTATATATTTTTAAAGTCCTTTCCTACTTTTCTGATGCCCAAGGTTTCTGTAGAGTATTATGGAGTTGGACCAATTTCTATTCTTTTGGTACTGTGCCAACTATTCTTACTTAAGAATCCATATAATTACCCTTTCTTTGGTATATAAGAAGCTCTTCTTTCTGTCTTTGATCTCCTTGGGGAACATGACTCTCTCTGAATCAAAAAAATACAGACATTTTTAGTCATTTTGAAAAATATAATCCCAAATTGTTTTCCTGAAATGCTGGAACAACTCAAGTTCTACCCACAGTGTAACCATCTTTTCATAGCCTATCCAACATTGACTGTTTCCATTTTTTGTCGTCTATACCAGTTTGCTAAGTGTGAAATGAAAGCAGAACTTTTTAAATTTGCATTTTATTATTAATTCTTTTTCCCTCTCCTTGGTCTCCCAGTCTTTTTTAGAAAGTTCACCTATGGTGTCCACCCTGTGGAAGTAGCTGAAGAAGTGATGAAGACAATAAGGAGGAAGAAGCAGGAGGTTTTCATAGCCAACCCCATCCCCAAGGCCGCCATCTACATTCGCACTTTTTTTCCAGAGTTCTTTTTTGCTGTGGTGGCTTGTGGGGTCAAGGAAAAATTAAGTGTCCCAGAGGACAGGTAACATGATGATGACCAGATAAGTCCTTTTGCCGTGATGGAAATAAACTGTTTTCTGACAGGGATTGAGTGGTTGGTTGTGACTCAGCACAGAAGTTGCCCTAAGCACAAAGACAACTTTATGTTTCTGATCCAAAGCCTAGTAGAAGGCACTGGTCACTGCAGATAGTGATAGATCTAGCACCAGCAAAGAGACTGTTTCTACTTGGCTTAATCCCATAGGTGGTTGAACTCCATAACAAGACCAGAACCCTACTCCCTTCACCCCCAGCCCTGATGGCTGACAACCAGAGAAAAGGGTGCCTTTGGTGTACCAATTACACAGGGAAACAAGCCACTCACACCAACTCAAGCAAGAAAACATACTGAATTCACACTAAGCAAAACTTCTTTAAAATAGCCCAAATAAGCTATTAAATTCAACAGCCTAAGGTAATGATTTCTGACTCAAATTTGTCAGTATTGCATGGTGTCTGCAACTAGCTCAGGATTTTTTAATAAAGTTCTCAAAAGAAAATGTAATTTATTTCACCTCAATTCAGAAAGCCTCCATTAAGTTTCCCATCTGTTGCTTCATCCTAACCATGGAAATGATTCTGGGTTCTGGAAAACTATGCCACCAAGTTTTGGCAGGTCCTTCCAAGCTGGAAAGGCTCTGAATGCAGACCCAGTAATGAACTGTGTTTCTGTCATTCAAAGACCAGAAATGCAAAGAGCTAACAGACCAAAGGGGTCAACCAGCAAGTCAAATCAATAAGCATTTATCAAGTACCTACTACATGCTAGGCACTATATATAAATGCAAACAAAAGAAAAAATAATCCTTGCCCAAAAGGAACTTTCCTTTTTTAAATTTTATCTTTATTTTCATTTAATTTAATTTTATTATTTATTTATTATTCTTTTACTTTATTATTTATTTTGTTACTTTTATTTTCAGGTCCAAATCCTCTCCCTCTTACCTCTACCCCACCACCAGTGAGAAAGCAAGAAAAACAAAACCCATTACAAACATGTATAGTCAAACAAAAGGAATTCCTGCAATGGTCATGTACCCTCACCCTCCTATAAGAAAACAAGTCATACATAAGCTTTATTCTGCACTTAGACTTTATTTAGTCCATCCCCTCTTCTGGAGGTGGGTAGCATATTTCATCATGAGTCCTCTGGAACTGTCATTGGTTCCATTGTATTGATATGAGTTCATAAGTCATTCAAGGAGCTTACATTCTAATGGGAGGAGAGAATAACTAAGAGTTCTCTTAGGGAGTGGGAGGAAATACCTATGTGAAGCTATGGAGGAGAAATCAGGAGCACAAAGAGCCACGGGAGGAAGAAATTTTCCATAATGCATAGGCCATTGATACATGGAAAAGTTCAAACGGTCAAGAGCAGAACTGGGAGGGGAGTGAAGGAATGAGCAGAAGGCTAAGCTTGATACTTTCTCAAAGCAGAAGGAACTCGCCAATTAGAATCACCACCAGATGATGAATTTTGTCAGCCACAGAAACTAAAAAACTATCAATTATGGCATGGAGGGAAGAGTTTAGAGATGGAAGGGATCCTAGAAATAATTTAGTCAAGCTTTGTTTTTATTTTATAATGAAACTTTTTATTTTATAATGAAATTCATCTTCTGGAACATGAAATTGTTTGCCTGAAGTCACAGAGCTAGTAAATAACACAAGTGTGATTTGAATACAGGTCCTCTGATTTCAACTCTGTTGTTCTTTCTATGCTGCTCTGATCATGGAGACATGCCATGTCATAGATAGAATTGGCTAAGAGGACACAGGACCAGAGGTCCTTCTGCATTTGGCTGATTCCACAAGTCTAGATAGATGGGTGAAATCTGTGGTCTAAGAGGAGAAAGTCAACAAGATTTGCACTAGTGAACAGACTTGATGAGTTTCGCTCTACTGCAAAGATTATTTTTTCTCTGCTATCTTTGGTAATGCCTGTCTTGTTGAAGGTGGTTCTAAACCACAAAGTGAAGAATCTAAAAAAAAGAGATGAGACCTGCAATGGAACCCTGCCCCTAGTGGAGCATGACCAGAAGTACCATAATCTCTTTGCGGTTCTCATACATGTAAACAAGCAGGGCTTTGTACCTTCATGAACAGTAGATAAGAGTTTTGCAGACCTACAGCAAAGAGAATTCCAAAGGTTAGGTGTTTCCATGGTAGTGTCCACTTTTATTCACTTCCTCTCTTCAGTTTGAATTATTTCTTCTCTCTGTAGCAACATATCTACCATCTAGCTGCTAACTCCCTGAAACCTCAGTGGATTGATATCTCTCTAAATCCATGGAAATTAAGCCACCTATACCTTGTAATTGCCTGACTGACTCAGAATCACAGAACTGAAAGGACCTCAAAGGTTATATTGTCAAACTCTTGCTCTAGAACACATCTGACAAATGATCTTCCAGGCTTCACTTGATTGCCTCTAGTGAACAAGAACCCACTTCCTCCTTAAACAGCTCATTTTACTTTGGAATAGCTCTAATTGTTATAAAGTTTATTCCCTATTTCAAGCCAAAATCTGCCTCTCCTGTCACTTCCACTTGTTGCTCCTAGAAGAAACAAAGATGGTGATTTGGAGGGTTTAAGAATTGTGAAGAAAAAAAAAAGAATTGTGAAGAGCAAAGAATGAGATTTAGGGAACAGAAGGTATAGAAGGGAGGGAAGGGGAGGATGAAGAGTCTAAAAGAAGTTGGGGAATTACAGATAAGGGCAAAACTTAAGAACAAAGTAAAATATTCGCATAAGAAAAAGAAAAAGAAAAAGGAGAACTCAATGTAAAGTGGGAGGAAGAGTGGGAAGGTAAAGTGGGAGAAAGAGTGTCCTACTCTTTTGAGTAGGATACAAGAATAAGTAATGAACCAAGAATAAAAAGCGAAGAGAAAAGGAAAAGGAATGAAGAAGGAGAAGGAATCCAGGAAGAGGATTCCAAAGGGGGGGGGTATGAACAAAAGGAGAACCCAAGTAGAAATCAGAGGAAAGGTAGGAAGATACAAACTTAAGGAGGACATCAAAGAGGTGGAATCAAGAAGGAAGATGAAAGAAGTGAGGGGGAAATGGAAGAAGAGATGAGGACCCAAGCTAAAGTCAGGAAAAAGAAGAAGGGGGTAAAGACAAAAGAAGAAGCTCTCCCCCCCAAAAAAAAAGAAATTGAAGAGGAATAAAAGAACTCAAGAAGACAAGGGAATGTAACAGGGGACTATCCAATAAGGCCAGTCCTTATTAGCTGAATTCTCTGTACAGACTTAGAAGCCCTTCTCTCCCTTACAGGAATGAAGCGATTTAAGGACAAATCAGAGGATTAAGGAGCACAGAATCTCAGAGCTGGAAGTGATCTCCATCTAATCCAACTCATCACTAAACAAGAATCCCTTCTACAAAATACCTAATAAGTAGTCATACAATCTTTGCTGAAGAGCTCTACTCAGCTTTTGTATGACTCTGTTAAGAAATTTTGCCTTATATTTGACTCCTTGTGATTTGAATTTAATTCAACATTGATTAAGCACATATTATGTGCAAGGCACTGTGTGAGACAGTGGAGATACAGACAACAACAACAACAACCCTCAAATGAAATTATCTCTGACCTCAAGGGTTTTACATGAACTTTCCTAGTTCTGTCTTTTGAGGACAAACAGAATAAAATCAATTCCTATTTCAAATGAAAATCCTCCAAATACTAGAAAACAGATAAATATGTTCCCCTAAATCTGTTCTTCTCTAGATAGACTTTGCCAGTTCTTTCAACCAGTTCTAAAAGCACTTCACAATCCTAGTTGCTCTCCCATGGATGTTCTCCAACTTACCAAAGTCCCTCCTAAAATGTGGTCCCCACACAGTATTCCAGATGTGATCTGACCAGACAAAGTACAACAACACTGTCAGCTCAGAGACTGTAAAAAAGTGATATAAAATCATATTTGCTTTTTTCAATGCCTTATCACATTATTTACTCTAATTGACTTTGTAGTCTGCTAAAACCAGACCTCTTTTTCAACAAACCATTAACCATACCTCCCTTCTTGTAATTTCGAAGCTGATGGTTCAAACCCAAGTGTAGTACTTTATGTTGATCTCTATTAAATTCCATTTTAATAGATAAAAGCCAATGTTATAATCTGTGGAGATTTTTTTCTGATCCTATCTCTAACATCCATTAGCTATTCTTTTGAGCTTTGTGTGATCTGCACATTCAATTAGCATGTTAAGTAAGACTTTATCAAAGTCACTGATGAGTGTTAAATAGGACAGTACCAAGGATAGAACGTCATGTCCCTCCACTAGAATTTTCTTTCCATTTTGATATCAAACCATTGGGTCCAGCCATTCATCCAAGTTTGAATCCATGTGATTGTATCCTGTTCAGTCCATACCACCACATCTTGTTCACAAGCATAGCAAAATAAATGTTATTAAGTGTTTTGCTAAAACCCTGGGTATAGAATTCTTCTGATCTAACAGTCTACTAATCCAATCCAAAAGAGAAATGAGGTAATCCTGTCATAGACTATTCTTGAGGAAGCCATATTTCCATTTTAGCTTTTGTCCATACTGATACAAATATTTCCACCTTGTTTCATCTCAAGTTCCTTGATTCCCTCACAAGTTTTTTATATGTTATGTTCTTTCATTCTCCTTTAATCTATTCTGTTGATTTTCAATAACTAAACCCAGGGTCAAAGAGCAAGAAATAGCAGGGGTAAAGGGTAGGATGCTCTGATCCCAGAACAGAGGTTGCTCACTTAGGTTGGGGCTGTCCAAAGGTGTGAATTGAAGCCAGAAGGAACTCAGAGGTAAATACCATTTTCTCATTGATGCTTAAATCAGACTGTTTTTTGTACCCTGTGTGAAATGGGTAGAAATTGCTGAGAAATAGATTTTGGCTTGAAAAAAGAAAGGACTTGCTAATAACTAGGGCTGTCCAAGGATTAAGTGGACTGAATCAAGAGGTAAGGCTAATTCCAAAGGTAATCCTCTAAAAGTCTTCTTGTGGAAAAAGGATGGTCATTTGTTCAAGATGTTTATAGAAAGGATTTCTGTTAAGATATTCTAGAATTAAAATTGCTAAAATGTTTAAAAAAGATTTTATTGACTATTTAATCCAAACTTCTTTCTTTACATGTCATGAACCTAAAACCCACAGAGGATAACTTGTCCAGAGCTAATTATCTGACTCCAAATCAGTGTTTTTCCCAATTATATCTATTAGGTCCTTTTGAAATATGAGATTCTGTGATGCCCCATATAAGACAACCCTTAAACTGTGGCTGTACTTATTGGGGATGGTCAAATATCCCATCCAAGTATGTTGAAATCCAAAATTGTTTCAACATAGCAACAGAATAGGAAGAGATTTAGGTGCCTAGTTGGGAACTATGGTGAGAAGTAAGGAGGGTACCTTTCAAACTCTAACTGAATAGCATTCAGCAGCATAGAGGTAAACCAAATATCAAAAGGCAATATCAAGGCGGGGCAGAGCCAAGATGGCGGAAGAAAGACATTAAATGCACAGAGCTCCTGATACAATTACCCCAAAAACAGCAATAAAAGAAACCCTGAAGGAGAAAAATCCACAAAAATATGGGTTGAGATTATTTTACAGCAATAGATAGATAGATTAAAGGGGGCTGTCCTGGGCTGTGAGTAAAGTCCAACTCTGCAATCATGCTAACAGAGACCCCAAGCACACCATACCAGAAGAATTTAACCCCCGAGCCTCTGAATCAGCTGCAGAACCAGCGTCATCTGGAACAGAGTTTGCATTTGGGTGAGAGGGCTGAATGGCTGCCTGGGGGTGGGGGGGGAGGGGGAAGTGCAGGGGTACCAGTGGGATCTAGGGAGGAATTCAGGTGTCCCAACCCAGCAGGGAACCAGGTTGGGGAGGGGTGCAAACTCATTGAAGCTAAAAACCACCACAGCACTCTGCTGGTTGATTAACTAGCAATTTGGCTCTAGGTTATCTTTGGACCAGAGAACAGGCCTGCCCTCCCTCAAACCAAAATACCTGGGACCCTCTGAAGCTGGGTGTAGTATTGTAGCCAAGAAGCAAGGTCCCCTAGAGGGGAACTAAAAGTCAAGTAAAAGGTGAGCAAGCAAAGAAAGTTCAGAATTATAGAAAGTTTCTTCAGCAACAAGGAAGATCAAGGTACACCCTCAGAAGAGGAAAACAATCTCAGAGCACCTACATCCAAAGCTTCCAAGAAAAATATGAACTGGTCTCAGGCCATGGAAGCTCTCAAAAGGGACTTTGAAGAGAAAGTAGGAGAGATAGAAGGAAGATGTAGAGAGAGGAAGGAAAGAATGGAAAGAGAAATGAGAGCAATGCAGGAGAGTCATGAGAAAAAAGTCAACAGTTTGAAAAGTCAAATGGAAAACGAGATAAAACAGCTGTCTGATGAAAATAATTGCCTAAGAATTAGGATTGAAAAAATGGAAACTAGTGACCTTACAAGAAATCAAGACACGGTAAAGCAAATCCAATTGAATGAAAAAATAGAGGGCAATGTGAAATATCGCCTTGAAAAAACAGCTGACCTAGAAAATAGATCCAGGAGAGATCATTTGAAAATCATTGGACTACCTGAAAACCATGACCAAAATAAGAACTTAGACACCATCCTCCAAGAGATTGTCAGGGAAAATTGCCCTGATAAAATACAAATTGAAAGAATCCACCAATCACCTCCTGAAAGAGATCCCAAAAGGAAAGCCTCCAGGAATATTATAGCCAAATTCCAGAACTCCCAGGTCAAGGAGAAAATATTGCAAGCAGCAAGAGTTAGTGTGAACATTCATTTAGCTTTATCTCTACTCTAGCTCAGAAATCCCAAATTCAAGTGATCCACCAGCCTCAGCCTCCCCCAGTGGCAGGGATTATAGGCAAACACAACCATGCTCCACTCTATAGTTTCAGTTCTTCACAAATGGTAGCATTCCATGACTCATAGACCTACAAGAACAGCAAAAAACTATTGATATTGAAAAGATACGCCTTTGTTCAAGGAAACTCTTTGGGTCATTAAAAGAACTTGCAGTTTCCCAAAGACAATCCAGCTCATTATCTTTTTCCTGTTTAAATCCAGGTCCAACTCACTGTCCACATGCAATATCTATCCAAGAATGTATATAATAAACATACGTACATACATATACACACATCATATATGTACATATAGAGAGACATGTATTTTTATATGGAATATATACTTAGATGTGGAATGTACATATATGTATAGATGGATATATATCACAGATATTCATGTATAAGCTCTATAGGCTGTTCATTCATTCAACTGCATATCATAGTCTAGACAATAGGCATTCTTCAATCTTGGTTCACCTGTATGAATACTTAGGTCAAATTCTTTTTGAATTTGAATTTTGAATAGGTCTCATTTAGAAGGCTCTACAATCCATACAGTGTCATCCACCAATAGGAGCATCTGGGAGAACCCACCAGTTATAGAGAATCCCTCCATGACTTAGACTTTGTGTTGCACTTCCTCCATGACAGTAGTTAACACCTTTGGCAAACATACATCTCTCTGTTTTAAGCCTTCCCTGATATTAATGGTCAGAAGGTCATCAAGCACAGTTATCTATTTTGTTATATCTTTCTTTTTTTTTTGCGGGGCAATAGGGGTTAAGTGACTTGCCCAGGGTCACACAGCTAGTAAGTGTCAAGTGTCTGAGGCTGGATTTGAACTCAGGTCCTCCTGAATCCAGGGCCAGTGCTTTATCCACTGTGCCACCTAGCTGCCCCTTGTTATATCTTTCATTGTATAATTTTGACATATGGAAGAGAGACATTGGGGGGGAGGGGCTTTAACATGGCATGTGGTTCTGTATATAACGTCACCATTAGCCACAAAGTACTTCAAAGAAGAAGCTGAAAAACATCTAATTGTGTCGTTTGAAAATATATGGGAGTACCTGTCTCTGTTCTAGATTTTAGGGAACTTAGCTGGGATTTCTAATATATTGCTACTTATAAATTAGAGGCTACTGTACCAGTTTAGGGCATTAAGCATTTATTAAAGCATATTAAGTGTTAGTAAAGAGAGAGATCATATTGCTCTGAAGCAGAATCTCTAAATACCTAGTCAGAGAAAGAAGAGAGAGTGGGAACTGCATGGCTGCCTCCTCCAGTGTCCCACGACAAGAGAAAGAGTCAGAGAGCATAAGCTTCCTGCAGTCCAGAGGACAGCTTGCCCTTACACACTGCTCAAAGTTAATTGGCTAGCATCATTCAAATCTATTGGTTTACTGGACTTGAGGGTGGTCCATATTAAAATAAGCAGTACATGCTGAGGTCAGAGTCCAGAGGACAGATCCTCTGAAGGGAAAGGCTTTCAGCTAGGTGTGGTTTTAATCTCTTTTGTCTCTATTCAGGGTCCTAGCTCCAATTTTACCAACTGTGGGCTAGCTCTGAAAGAGATCAGGCAAGGCTCCCAAGTTAGGCCCTCAAGTAGGGGACCTCTGAGCCCCCCAAAACCCATTATTTTCTCACATAATCATATTTCTCCCTCAGTGGACCTTTCTCCAATCACTGGAACTCTTCCTGGACTCATTCCTCACTGATTAGTATACCCCCACCCCATATACACTCTATGACAGTGCTTCTCAACCTCTAGCTAGCAAAGTAAAAACTTCATTCCCCATCCCAAATACCTGCTCCTTTACTCCCATCTACCTCAAGCCAAGCCCCACAATGTTCCACTCCAAATATTCCTGCACATTTCATTGTGCTCTCTAGAATGACTAATCCATAGTTTAATAACTTCCTTTTATCTGAATCTCTGCCTTTCTTGCTCTTTTCATCTTTAACCACTCACTGAGAATTGTCTCCTTCCTGATGTTTCCCTGCTTTCTTAGCCATCCTTTCTAGTATTCATTACATTGTCACTCAGATTCCTGGACTCACTGGTCACAAGGGTAGAGGGTAGGATGGAGAAGAGGATATTCTTTGCTTCTGATCATTACTTCCAAACTCTATCTACCACTGTCACTCAACAACTTTTCTTTTGAGGTTCCTGGTATCCAAATCTATCACTCAATCCACATCCTAGCCATTATTTATCAAATTTTCCTCAGTGAGTTCAATATATGACTCATAGTCTATCCACACCAACTCCTGCCCTCAAACTAAGGAAACTCAATATACATATTAAGCTAGATGGAAATTTCAAACCAATATTGCCTCCAGTTTCCAGTCACATGCCAGGATTGTAATTCTAAATTAGACCTGTGGAATAAGGCTGGGCATGACTTCAGAAAGCTTTATATTCAAAAGGAAACATGAGTAAAAGAAAATGCAGATTTAAATGGATACTAAGTAATGGCATCCCAAACAATTAATGATTCAGTGAATACATCCTTCAAAAAATGATTATTATAGAAAATATGAAAAACAAGGAGGTAGCATTCCAAAATTTATGGGTTGTCTGTTTTTTTTTTAGTAAGGCAGTTGGGGTTAAGTGACTTGCCCAGGGTCACACAGCTAGTAAGTGTTAAGTGTCTGAGGCCGGATTTGAACTCAGGTCCTCCTGACTCCAGGACCCATGCTCTATCCACTGGGTTGTCATTTTTAAAGCAGTTTTCAGAAGATAATTTGTATCTCTTTTTGGGGGGCAGGGCAATGAGGGTTAAGTGACTTGCCCAGGGTCACACAGCTAGTAAGTGTTAAGTGACTGAGGCCAGATTTGAATTCAGGTCCTCCTGAATCCAAGGCCAGTGATTTATCCACTGTACCACCTAGCTGCCCCCTGTATCTCTTAATACATAGCAAAATAGAAAAAGAGAAAAGTAATGAACTGAGCATACAATTTTAAAAAGAACTAGAATATGAACAAATTAATAACATTATAATACATCTTGAAAATTAGAGGACCAATAGATAAAAACTCAAAACAAAAACACTATAGTTTAAAATTGTATTATGGCTTGGGGCAGCTAGGTGGCGCATTGGATAAAGCACTGGCCCTAGATTCAGGAGGACCTGAGTTCAAATTTGGCCTCAGACATTTGACACTTATTAGTTGTGTGACCCTGGGCAAGTCATTTAATCCTCATTGCCCCACCAAAAAAGAAATGTTTAATGGCCTAAAAGGAAAGTGGTTTTTATTTCACTTTTTTATATTCATTTATAATTTCTTTGTGCACTGGCACAAAGATACCACTGATGGTGAGAAATATGTAATGTTATGTAATTATTGATGCCTTTTTGCAATTCTATGAGCTTTTAACTTAACAATGTCAGAATTGTCATTTTGTGTATATATATGTATGTATGTATCTATATATGTATCTATAGCTATCTATATATACTATTATTGTTTCATTTCTATGATGCCTTTTAAATATAGCTTCCATATTTATCTATCTTGATGTAACAAACTTTTTTATTGTCTAATCAGAAATCATCATTGAAAGTCCCATTTTTTTGGAGTTGATTGAAACATTTTGGTTCAACCCTCACTTCCAAACTGTTTATGTCTGTATGTTTTAAATGTATGCAATAAATCATTAAACCCATTCACATGTAGAAATATAATTAGGATTATAATTAATATTTAGTGATACAGTACAGTGGCAAGAGCACTGTTTCCCTGAGGTTAGAGGACTTGGGTTGAAATCCTACCTTACTACCTGTGACACTTACTACCTGTGATCTTGTGTAAGTCACTTAATCTCCTTTGGCTTCAGTTTCCTCATTTGTAAAATGAGAACTAAATGGCTTTTAAATGAGGACTAAAATGATTGGACTAAATGGCTTTTCAGGTCTCTTCTAGCTACGTATTTTATGATCCTATAATCAGACAGGTTATAATAATTTCATAATTTTTGATATAAATTGGTGACCATAGCAAGGAGGTCAAAAGAGTCTTAACAAAAATTTTACTTACTAAGTGGAGAGAGATGATAGCTAAAGGAAACACTGATTTAGAATATAAACTAATTCATAAAATCTTTCAAAGAAGAATAATGCAAGATTGTTGACAGCACTGTCTCATAAAACTAGGAAGTAGAAGGTAACACTAGATTGAAGAAAATTTAATGATACCCAAGTTAGCAAAGTCATTCTGAGAGCACATAAGGATGAAAATGAGAGGAAACACAAAGACACACACACACATATACACACACCACAGTGGGAAAGATTTGCAAAGATTTTTATAACACACCATTTTACATCAATAAAAGTAGGGCCATTCAGGAGAACCTGAATTCAAATCCAGCCTCAGACACTTGACACTTACTAGCTGTGTGACCCTGGGTAAGTCACTTAACCCTAATTGCCTCACCAAAAAAGAGAGAGAGAGAGAGAAGAAAAGTAGGGCCACCACACTTGGACTCTATCATCACAGTTCTGAATGTGATAGAGAGATAGAAATATAAATAAATAAATAGAACTGAAGAGAACAGACGTGAGAAAATCAAATAGAATAGTCAACAAGTCAATGAGAATTATCCCAGTTTTCAAGGTAAAATAACTGTGTGGACACTGAGGAATCAACTCACAAAAGTAAGAAGGAAATATAGCAAGAAGGAAGGAAGGAAGAGGAAGACACTAAAGAAAGGGAGGAAAAATGTCATGGTCTTTAAATACCCCCAAAAAAAATTAATTAAAAAAAAGACAACTGAGAGAATTGCTACTCTCCCATCTATATGAAATTTAAATGAGAATCATCTAAATGTAATTCAAGGAATCCTTGATGAGCACAATAGTAGAGAACAGGTGGATTTTCAAAACTGATATTCTACAGTATATAGTATCTTCATATTATATAATTGGCTCAAAGATTTAGGAAATACAAGATCCCATTGTTCTTATTTATTATTGATTTTTTAAAAATTTGGTTCAATAAAGCAAAATGCTGCCTTAACAGTAGCCTTCCAACAAGGTATCTGCCACCCATACATCAAATTATTTAAGATTACTTGAAACACATAGTAATAGGGACAACCTTTTTCTTAACAGTTCTGTTAATTATTATATGTTTGTACAACAGGTGACTCCTTCCTACAGAAAGGAAAAAGTCAGTCTTTCCAAAGATCAACCAATTCATCTTTTCTTTTAAAAAATTGAATTTATGGAATAAAACAAGCATTTCCATAACAATACAATAAAAGGATGATTGCATGATGTTATTGTCAATACATTTCCAATTTACCCTAGAGATAGCTTTTTTGTGCATAGTTTTTAGTATATTGTCTCTCCTGTTAGATTATTAATTCCTTGAGACCAAGAAGTGTCTTTTCCCTTTCTTTGTATTCCCAGCACTTAGCACAATGCCTGGAACACAGAACTCAAATAGTAAAGTTCAAGGGGGCAGGAAATGGGGAGATATGTGCTTACCAAAGTTATAGAGAAGCTCCAACGTAGAGTCTGAGTTGTAGAGGGATTGATTCCCTAAGGAAAGGAAGGTTTGTCAAATACTCTTGTAAATGACATCATGTTAGTTGTATCAAACCCTAGCACCCTACATGGACACCTGGAAGGGATCTATATCCGGGATGTATTGGAGCCAGCTCAAACTGGCAGGAGAGCCAGTTTTTAAAATTTTCATTGAGTGAATTTATACCTTGAAAATTGGCAAATGCTAAAAATTAATGTTTGATTTATTGTTTTATTGGTTGTGTAGACTAAAGGGCAAATTATGGCCTGAAGGCAAAATCTAGCTGCTGCTTGTTTTTGTACAAGCCCTCAAGCTAAAAAATGTTTTTTAACATTTTTTAAAGTTTCCTAGAGGGCTGTAGTTTGCTGACCCCGGTCAAGATTTATGAAAGTGATGGAGAAAATGTTAATAACTCATATCAAACTGAAAAAAAATGTATTGTACATACATTTTTCCCTTGAGAGCCAGCTGTCAAACATTTACCAGCACACTACTGTCTGTAACTCATTCAAGAGAGTTTAGTCTAATTATCCATATGGGAAAAACCAAATTGATGAAAGATAACTATTGATCAGACAGGGTTAGATCAGTAAATCATAGAGCTCATTCATCAATATATAAGCCTTGGCAATACCCTTCAAATGGACAATGAGTTGGTCTGAGAATTAAAAGATGAGGATGGATTTTCTTTAGGAAATTGCAAGACTTATTTAATGAATACCAATTTCTTCAAAAAATCAAGGCCCATCTTTTCAATACCAATATCTTACTAATGTTGTGGAATGCTACAGTTTCCAAAGAATTCAAAATTAGTATCACCAGAGGATAATGGAAAGGTGAATGGTGGGGGTGAGCATGTTGTAACTGATGACAAGTAAGGGACTTCAAAAAAGACGGGAAAGGATATTACTAGGAAAATGTGTAATCGGAAAAGATAAGATAGTTATATGATAAAAGTAAGAGATACTAAACAGATAGCCTGAGTATTCCACTGTCATATACATATACACTGTCATGATGTCACCAAAAAGCAAGGAAAGCCTCCAGCATGTTAGATGCCCTATGGCAAACTTATAGGAAGACATGGACAAGAGTTGCACAGGATAATCAGACATCCTGTTTCAAGCTGTATCATTGGAGAGAACATCCAAATAGATGAAATCACAGATCCATTTGAATATTAAATAATTAAGTATTAAATATGCAAACACACACAAAAATAACTACACACATATAATTAGAGAATGAGAGTAAGGAAATAGGTGACACAAGATGGGTTCAATATAGGATTGATTTCCTTTGATAAAAACATATATTCTTGATACTGAATAAAAGAGGTCAGGTCTCTGGCCTATCAAAATAGACTGGTTAAAAAAAAGAAAATAGAACGGTTATAAGTTAGGATTGCCAAGGGAGAATAGAAAGACCACTGGATTTGGCATCAAGTGATTAACCTGTCTGGAACTCAGTTTTCTCTTCAGTAAAATGATAGGTGTAGATTCTCATTTTCATCTTTATATGTCTTCAGGATGACTTGTTTCCATTTTCTATTCAGATTATTAACTTAAAAAAAATATCTTTCTGTTAAATTTGTCTAGGTCTGAAAGAGGGCATATTGAAACTTAAAACAAATATTGTTATGTAGTTTTCCCTGTATTTTGAATGGCTTTTCCTTTTATTACTTAGATATTATTCCATTCAGTACACATATTTAGTATTAATATTTCATTGTAAATGGTGTTTTAAAGAATAAAGCGCTTTCCCTGATTAACTATTAAGTATTCCTATTTTTACTGTTACCTTGTCTGAAATCATGATTGACATTCATGCTTCTTTTCTTTTTCAACTGAAAAATAATAGATTTTACTCTAATCCATATTTGAAGTCGGTGTGAAGCTTTATTTTTAAACATTCTATTTGTAAACAACTTATAATTTGGTTTTGCTTTCTGATTCATTCTGTTACCCTACTCCATTTTTTGAATGAGGTTGTCCCAATCACATTCATGGTCATGATTGTTAGTTTTATTTTTCTTTATCATATCTTATTATAATGTTTCTCCTCTTTGTTCTTCACCCCTCTCTCCCATAAGGAAAAATAAAGTGAAGATAGAAATGGAATGAAACTAACACTAGTAATAGATACTTGGAAGTTTCCAAAACCTGATTTTCTCCATTCCTTCTCTTCATCCCACTCAAACTCAGATCTTTCTGGATTGACCTCTGTACCTCTATTTATTCTAAACTTTGTAATCAGCCCTCCAGAGTTGAAGTTTATTTTTTGTGACTATGCCTACCCCAACTCTATCCCCTTTTTCAAACCCTCTCTTCACTCTCCTTGTTTACTATATTATATTTCTCTGTCTACTCTTCCTCCCCACCCCAACTCTTGCCCAGCTAAAATAAGAATGAGGTTTATATGATACCCACTCTCCCTACTCCATGCTTATACAATCTTCTGTCATGTGACCATTATGAGAGCCAGTTATTCCCATCCCTTCATTTCTTCTTTGCATATTTCTCCCCATCCTCTTTTGTTTTCTCCCTCTCACTCAAAAAACAAAACAAAACAGGTACTGAGTTTATGTTTTTGTAGTCCCTCTTTGATGCTTGAATATCTTGGGATTCTGAAGGGAAATCAATTGTCTCCTCTCCCCTTTTCAGATGAAAGCATTTGATCATCCTTTAGTCCTTTCAAGTTGTTCAAACTTCTTTACCTTTCAAGCTTTCTCTTTTCTCTGGTATTTTCATTCTACCATGTCTACTTTCCTAAATAAGAAAGCATGGGAGTAATCAATTCTATGAAAGATCCATTTTTTTCTCTAATTGTCAAGCTAACAAACATTTATTAAATGCCTACTACGTGCTATATCGAGTACTGGGTATACAAAGAAAGACAAAAACAGTCCCTGCCCTCAAGGAGTTCACAGTCTAATGGGGGAAGACAAAAGGCAAACGACTGTACAAACAAACCTGTGTGTATACACATATATAGATGTATGTGTATGAATGTATATACACATATGACAGATTGGAGATAATCTCAGACAGAAAGCATAAACATTAAGGAGGGCTAGGAAAAATTTCTTGCAGAAGGTATAATTTTAGCTGAGACTTGAAGGAAACCAGGAGGCAGAGATAAGGGAGGAAAGAATTCCAGACATGAAGGACTACAAAGAGGCCCAAAATATCTTCATGAATCTTATGAAGATAATTACAAAGTTGGGCATCAATTGCAATAGACAGTTCAGTCCTAATGATCTGGGACTGGTAGAACACTTCAAGAAGGAACACTTGTTTGCCATGGACCACCAATTTCTACCAGATAGACATCACTTTTGACAAGTGCCAACTTCTTGTACAAAACTATCATCATGCACCTGATGGACAAGTCACATACCTACATTAATCATACTTTTCAGACTTTGAGTTCTTGGCCACTTTATGACCATTCTGAGCCTTCTGCTCCTACAGCAGATCTGTGAGGGGACCAACAAATTGCTGAATGAGAATAAAATATGATCTCATAAATTATGTGAAATACAGGAGCAGCTATCCTAACCTTGGTCTTATTTTTTCTCCCAATTCTTTCCCTATCTGAATCCAGGCCAAATGACTCAATCCTAAAACCAATTCTTTGTGGTGTAACCAGAATTTGCAATGCACAGCAGACTGCAGAGGAATCACCTCCACCTCTGGATGCTCTCAGTGAATCTCACGTGCCAAAGGAATCTTTTGTTTCAAAGAGCAGAATGTGTTCTAGATGCAACTAGGCATATAGTGAATAGAGTGCTATACTTGGGAGTTCAAATCCTAACTCAGACACTAGCTATGTGACCCCGGACAAGTCCTTAGTCTGGACGCTTACCTGAATCAATTTCCTAATACGTAAAATGGGGATAATAATAGCTCCTACCTCTCAGGGTTGTTGTGGTTGAGGATAGAATGAGATAATATTTGTGAAGTGCTTTGCAAACCTTAAAAGATTATATAAATGCTAGTTGTTATTATTGTTGCTATTCTACCACAAAGAAGAACATCATTTGGTTGTTTTTCAGTCATGTCCAGCTCTGCATGACCCCATGGATTTTGTCCACAGAGTTTTCTTGGCAAAAACACTGTAGTGAATTGTCATATTCTTCTCCATTGCATACCCTTTCTACAAATGAAGAACTGAGGCAAATGAGAGTTAATTGACTTGCTCAAGATCGTACAGCTACTAAGTGTCTGAGGTCCAGTGTTCTATCCACTGCACCACCTACCTACCCCAATTTATGTGTTGATTAGCTGGTTAATCTCACTTCGAGGATCCCAATAAAGTTCACCCTCCACTGTTGTCCAAGCTTCCATTTCTGAGTGTCTCATAACCTATACTGTGGTCTCTTATAGGATTCAGTGGTACTACATCTCTGAAAGCATAGTGTATGTAATAAAAGGTCTCACTGGGGGGGGGGGGCAAGAATCTATCTTAATCACACTTTCCACTCATAATGTTAACAGAGCTTTGCAATGATCTGGGTAAAAAGTAAAGAAAAGGAGCTCTAGCATAAACCAATCTCAGGTGCTGACTAGCCTCATCATCAGTGACTGTGATGGATTGGGGCAGGCCTTAGAAAGGTGCATAAAAATACATCTGTTAAGGGTATACTCCTGAAGCTAAGGAGGAGGCTTGTGGGGGGAGATAGATTTCACCACTGAAGGGTGAACCTAAGGTTTATCTTATATGTGCAATCTGTCTTTGGTAACAACTAAAAGGGGTGGAAAGACGTGAAGGAAGGGATCTTACCCTGTAAATGGGCAGTGCCCAGACACCCAAGCTCTGCCCCTCCCAGAAGCCACTGCAAATGAAACACGAACACAGATCTATGGAAAGAAGAAAACTTAGATCTGTGATTAGCATGAGTAACTGAAATGAATGTGGACCCAGGATGGAAAGATTGACAGACTGGTGACACATTCTTTCCCCATGTCTTTCTTCAAGAAGGAAGCCAAATGTCCCCATTGGTTATTTATTCACTTTAAAGTCTGTGTTTTGTTCAGAGTTTGGGAGGCCTTAGCCTCTGTTCTAAACACATATTTTCGTTGCTAAGTTTTTAAAATTTGTGATTTAGAAAAAGATGGCTAATATAAATCTGAACTATTTGTTATATTTTATTTATTGCTCACATATCTAGATGGAAAGGAGAAAACAATCCCTGCTTGAGAGACAAATATTTAGTCCAGACATGGAGGCAGCTAGATTTGGGGGTGGAGCCATTAGTAGAGTGGGGAGACTAGTACTGGACTTTTACAAGCCTAGCAAAATACATGAATAAAAGACCTAGTTTGGAAGCAAGCTCAGGCATGCACCACTCTTTCCTTCCCTGGGAAAGTAGAGAACATTGAATTTGAAAGGAAAATGCCTCTGGAAGGGATGGGGAATGAGTTTCTAGGAAAACTCCATCCATATGAAGAGATCAAATTCCCTGGGCATGCTCAGATAGGCTCCCTGGTTCAGGGGTGATTGGCAGCTCAACCTGACTTATTCCACAGCACCACCTGGTGTATTAAACTACTCTCAAAAATGTTACAACGGTTAGTTGTTGGCAAGGACTGTCACTACCCCTAAGATCCAGAGAGATATTCTACAGATCCCTATTTCTAGTGAGATCAGAGCTATATAGCTTCAGATCAAATGAGAATGGTGCAATTTGGTTATGCCAACTGCTTCACAAATGAAATTCTGTCCTTAAGCTCCTCTGATTGATTCTATCAGTACAATTGGGACTGTCCTTGATTCTTCATAGTTCCCAGATTTAGTTGTTTTTGTTGTTGATGATAATAATGATGATAAATAGAATGCTATTGAGCTATTTAAATAAAAGCATATACCTTCTTTTTTTCAAAAAAGAGAGAATAAATGGAGTGACCTTTAGCACAATCTATGAAAACATTAAACTGTGATTCTTCAAGGAACATTCTCTTTACCAATGACTAAGTCATCTCTACTACTAGACAGTCTTTGGGACCTGATGAGCCGAAAATTTTCTCAATTTTTAGTCAAGCTGGTAACGAGTCTCTCTCAATTGAATCAACATGGTCTTCAGAAGAAAGATATATACATTCTGTGACTGAGCTCATAATAACAGCTAATACTTACCTTGGAATTTACAAAATGCTTTACATATCTTCTCCCAATAAGTGTTATGGTTGTCCATATTTTTCAGATTTGGACTGAGGTCTTCTTGACTGTAAAGGGAGCACTGGATGCAAGTGCCATTTTGTTTTTGAAGCCTATCCAACTTGGTAGGACCTGCTCCAGCAACAGCTCTCTTGGCATTGCTTTAAAAAACCAAAAGTTGCAATCAGAATAGGACTTCAGGGGCAGCTAGGTGGCACAGTGGATAAAGCACCGGCCCTGGAGTCAGGAGTACCTGAGTTCAAATCCGACCTCAGACACTTAACATTTACCAGCTGTGTGACCCTGGGCAAGTCACTTAACCCCAATTGCCTCACCAAAAAAAAAAAGGGAAAAGAGGACTTCATTGGTGATCAATGTTAATTATATATACATAGAAACATGACTGTGAGAGGAGAGAAAGAAGGAAAAGGTACAGGGGGGAAAAAACGTTCAGTTAGTGGTGAATATGGAAGCTCAGGGGAAAGGCTTAAGAGCCGTTTTATACCAATGAATTGGAATAGAGGCGTAGGATCTTCCAGGAAAAATAGAGTAATGTATTTTAGACCCTGCTTTCCTGGTGAATGGCTGTATGTGAGGTACTGAGCCACAAGGTATAATAAATGGGGATAAGTAATGGCCCGTCAAAGGTCACAGAGCTTCTAAGTGGCCAAGCTGAAACTCCAGACTTATCCTCATGACTCACGGTTCATAGCTGCATTCAATCAGCCACACCTGGCATCGACATCAGAGCAATGGGCTGCGAAGACATTGAGGAATTCCTATGGGCATTTAAGGAAGGATGCTGATAAACTGGAAAGTCTCCAGAGGAGGGCAACCAGGATGATGAAAGATAATGGTGCTGGGAGTAGTTAGTCTCTAGAAGGGAAGATTTAGGGGAGATACAGTGGATGTCTTCTCCTCCCCAAGACAAAGAGGGACTAATGTCTTTTCTGGGTTGCTTGAGGGCAAAAACAGAAGCAGCAGGTGTTTAACCGCTAGGTGGCAGTGCTAGCCTTTTTCTCCTGGGATATTTTCTGATTGATGTTTTATGACAAGGGCTCTTTCCGGAGCTTCTGGCTGATAATAGGCTTTCCAAGGAGAGTGCGTGCAGAGAAGGGGAATCTGTGGTGAGCCCATCGATATTACTGGGTCAGGGTTGAAATGGGGGCTTTCCTCCCCCCCCTTTCTCCCTGCTAAGTAGCGCCTGGGGGTTCAGGAATCACTGCTGATCAGCACGAAATGGCTGGTTCGGAAACTAGAAGCTAAAAAGGCAATGGCTATCCTCATGCTTCATTGAACAAAATTCCACGTACCTAACCCAAAATGGAGTTGAGAGAGTAAGAGTAGACAAAGATGCTCACCAGCAGAAGGGTGGATTTGGTGACTCTGGTCTCAGGAGACCAGGGAGAGGCTGGTGTTTTGAATGCGCTGGACTCATTAGTCAGGTCCCTAAGAGAAACACCAGGGAGCCATGGACAAAGGGCTTGAATTCAACTAATACAGACAGCCTAGATTAGGGGGTAAAGAACCGGAAATACTGAGACCATAACTTTATTAGAAAGTACAGCTCCAAAACCATCTCTCTGCCACTTTGGGGCTATTTTTTTAGCTAGTCGGGGACAGAGTTCTAATAGCATGTGTTGGCAGATGGGGGATCTAGCCAAGGAGAAAGGAGGGGAGGGGGTGATACACTGACTTTGAGCTGTGCACACCTTGCGCTGCTGGGGCAGTATGGTTACAGCCTCGAAACTCCTCATGAGAGTTGTGGATGCTGTGGAGTGAAAAATGCAAGAATAATTTGAGAAAGTAAAGGACAATTTTAGAACCGACATCATCTAGGACAGGGGTTCTTAACCTGAGGTCCGTGAACATTTTTTAATACTTTGATAACTGAATTTCAATATAATTGGTTTATATTTTATTTTATCTGTTACATAATTCTGAGAAGGAGTTTGTAGACTCTACCAGACTGACAAAGGAGTCCATAACACAAAAAAATTAAGAATCCTTAGTCTAAGGCATTTTCCATGTCCACAATGGCCAGTGTCTTCCGGGCTGACTTGAAAGGACATTAATGAGGTCTATGCGCCTGTGGCTAATGACAGTGATCTAATGGAAAGTGAATCAATTGCTGCTTTCAAGAGGGGGAGAAATGCCTGCAATCTTTTCTCTAAAAGTCATCCCATCAATTCCTTGGGTAAATGAATTAGAGTTTGAACAAAGAGGATCTGGAGGAGAAACATCATGTGTTTGTGAGCTCAGAGATTAGGATATGAGCCCCACTAACAAGAAGACAACTACAAAGAAGAAAGAGTAACAGAGGACATAAAAAAAAAATCAAAATTTAAAAAGAAGAGGGGCTGGTCATGTGGTGAGAGTAAGGGATAATTGTTATATGGCCACTCATATCCTCATGACATCATCTGTGGTAAATTTATAAAATAATAATTATAATCACAATTGCTAACATTTATATAGTACTTTGAGTGTGCCAGGCACTGTGCTAAGCACTTTTTAAGTATTATCTCCTTTAATCCTCACAACAACCCTGAAAGTCAAGTGCTATTATTATCCACATTTTGCAAATGAGCAAACTGAAGCAGACAGAAGTGAAGGGACTTGTCCATAGTCACGTGTGTGCACACATGCACACGCACACACATATCACATCACAATTATCCAACGGTAGATTTGAACTCGAGACTTCCAGACTCTAGGTCTGGCACTCTAAATACTGCAACTACTAGCTGTTCCAAATAGGGACAAGAGTCACCCAAAATTATCAAGTATGGATAGGTTATGTGTGATCTGTATTGTTGAATATTTCATCCACATAGATGAGATTATAGAACCATTTGAAAATGCAGCCAAATAGTGTATGGTTAAGAATTATCCGAGTGTATGCTGAAGCCAACCATAAGTAGCTCCTGAGAGCCCATTATTAAATGTTTGGTTTGAGCATTTTCACCTTGGAAATACAATAATTCAGACTTTGATTTATTCCATTTATTTTCTATATTTAAAAAGTGATGAAAATGTTGATAATATAAATTAAACTTAAAAGTGTGTCATGCATACTGTGATGTTTAAAATCTATGTTGTGTGATCACCTTAAATTAGAAGCTTCAGCACCAGTCTTTGGGCATTAAACATTTATATGGATTTAAAATTTGAGGATAATAATGATCACAAAAAATGTGAATTTGCTTTGACTCAGAATATGTTACAATGTATAATAATTCCAAATAATATTTTTTGTAATTTGAAGGTGTTCTCAAGTTGAGTTCACAGTCTAGCTTCTGAGAACAATACCTTCTTAAGGGCTAGCCAGGTGTGATTACAATCTAGTTAGCTTGAAGTAGGCTAATCAGCAGTCAATCACTCTCACTTAATTCAATCAGTTTAGATTAATCTCCAGGTGGGCCTTTGAGTATCTGCTAAATTCCATTATTTTATCACAATACCTTTTACTGGTAGACCCCTGGAATTATTCCCCTGATCATAGTTCTCAATAGTGCCTGTTTCCATTCTCCTGCATTTTTTCAATAGAACTCTTTATTTTTAGATCAAATAAATTATGAACCAGTTTACCCATTATGGAAAACAATTTGGAACTATGCCCCAAAAGTTATTAAACAGAAAAGAACCAATATGTACAAAATTAGTTATAACAGCTCTTTTTGTGGTGGCCAAGAATTGGAAGTGGAAAATGACTGACCAAGTTATGAATGTAAAATATTAAAATAATGAAGGAGGTGGTTTCACAAGACTTGTATGAACTAAAGTGAGCAGAATCAGGACATCAATTTATACAATAACAACATTATGGTAAAGAAAAATAATTTTGAAAGACTTTAGAATGCTGATCAATGCAATGACTAGCCACAAATCTAGAAACTACCCACCTCCAGAAACTTTTTTTTAATGGCCAATGAGGAAATGTGCTTGCTTGACTATACAGGTTTGTAATAGGGATTTTGTTTTCTTTTCTCATTTGGGAATGGGATAAGGGGAGCGTGGGAGGGAGAGAAGGTAGATTTTTATTGAGTGAAAAAGTTTAATTTTTAAAAAATGTTTAGCTTGAATATTCATTTGGAATTGATTGTGTTATATGCTTGTAGAATAATAGAATCATAAACCTAAGAGCTAGAAAGGAACTTAGAGGCCATTAACCACATAATTTTGGCCTTCATTAAGAAAAGCATGATTGGGGGCAGCTAGGTGGTGCAGTGGATAAAGCACCAGCCCTGGATTTAGGAGGACCTGAGTTCAAGTCTAGGTTCAGACACTTGACACTTGCTAGCTGTGTGACCCTGGGCAAGTCACTTAACCCTCATTGCCCCACAAAAAAAAGAAAGAAAGAAAGAAAGAAAAGCATGATTGAGGAGGTGTTTTGCACATAGTAAGCATTTTAAAAGTGCTTTTTCATTCATTTTTGTGGGACTGGGGCAGGGGGGGTGGAGGCAACTTTTTTTTTTTCATTAGCCAGGGCTTTATCTTACTGCTATGACATTCCTCTCATGTTTAAAGTCCTCTTTCTCTGCTGTATGTGGCACCCTAACAAAAAAATATTCATGTTCTAGGGCATTAAGAACTTCATAAAGCTAGGTAGCACAGTGGATAAAGCACTGGCCCTGGATTCAGGACGACCTGAGTTCAAATTCAGCCTCAGACACTTGACACTTACTAGCTGTGTGTCCCTGGGCAAGTCATTTAACCCTCATTGCTCCGCAAAACAAAACAAACAAAAAAAGAACTTCATAAACAAATGCATAAAAGCATTAACCGTACAATAACACAATATAAATTATAATCATCAAAGGACCTCTGAAGAAAGGACTCAAACTTAAATTGAGATTAAATCACTTAATCCTAAATACTGGTAGGTCCGAGAACATATCATAGAAACAACAGATAATTTCATTTAAGAAAATGAGAACAATGAGACATCAAAGCTGTTCTCAAGGGAAAATGTATATCTTTAAATACTTTCCTCAACAAAATAGAGAAAGAGTAAATTAATTAGTTGGAAATGAAGTCAGAAGAGCAACAAATCAAAAAATCCGCCCTAGCACAAAAAAATAGACATTCAGAACATAAAAAAGAAAGAAAAATATTGGAAACAAAAAAAATATTACACAAATAAAAATAGGAACTTGATTGGGGGGAAGAACTAATGAAAAAATCAATGGGATCAAAAATAAAAGTAAAACCAAATTGCTAATATCTAAAATTAAAAAATAGCATTCACAATAAATGAAGAGGAAATTAAAAAATTTGTTAGGAGCTATTGTGCTCAGTTATATGCTTACAGAATTGATAACAAATGAATGGATGAGTATTTACAAGAATATAAAATACTCAGAATTAAGAGAAGTAAAGAATTTAAATAACCCAGTCTTCAAAAAAGAATTAGAGTCACAAAAGAATTCACGAAGAAAATAAAGTGTACTACCAGATGGATTTATAAGTGAATTCTATCAAACATTCAAAGAACAATGAATTCCAATATTACATTCACAAAAAAGGTGGGGAAAGAAAGTGTAATGATTGGAATGACGCCACCTACTGGAGACTTGCTGTGGAGAGCTCCACCATGAGGAAAATGCCTCAGAGGCATTGTGGCTTTTCCTTGGCGTCAGGAAATGACGTTTGCTCATGGGTGCTGTCTATCAAGTCTACCAGCCAATCAACTGGAGGAGCCTCCTATGGTCTGGGAGGAGACAGGAAGGAGGAAAGGGAGCCTGTGCAGAGAGCACTGGCCTTTTTGGCTTCCGGACTTGATGGTGGTGGCGGCAGAGGACTTCACAGGAAATTTGAGGAAAGATAGGAATGCCAGGCTGTTAGAATTCTGTTCTCAATCTTTTTCTTTCTATTTTCCAATAAACCCTTAAAACCCTAAACTCGTTTTATCAGTGATTTTTAGTCAGTTTCCCCCAAACTGGGGGAACACATTAGAATCCACATTTAGAATCTTAAATTACACAAAGGGATCTTACCACACCCTTCCAATTAGATTAAACATGGGACTACATAATCCAGAGAGAGATAGAGAAGAGAAGCAGAATTATGGTTTAATATCTCTAGTGAATATTGATGAAAAATATTGAATAAAAATATTAGCCAAGTAATTAAAGATTATATATTTGAACCAAGTTGGATTTATATCATGAGTATAGGGTTTTGTCAACATGAGAAAAAATACAAGCACAATGTATCATATTAATAACAAAATAAAAAAGCTTATATTATAAACAAATTAAAGGAGGAAGAACAAAAATACTTTTCACAACTATGGATAGGGGAATAATTTATGCCATTAAAAGGAATAGAAAGTATCATAGATAAAATGAGTAGTTTTGATTACACAAAATTGAAAATTTTACACTAAATCAATGCAGTTAAAATCATAAAGTTAAATGGGGGCAGGGGAATTTTTGAAACAAGTTTTTCTGATCTAACATCCAAAGAGCTGATATCCAAGAAATAAAAGAACTGATTCAAACATTTAAGAATGGCAACCAATTCCTAGTTGATAAATGGCCAAACGATATAAAAAAATCATCTTCAAAGGGAAGAAATCCAAGCTATCAATAGTCATGAAAAAATACCCCAAATCACTAATAATTAGAGAAATGTACATTAAAACAACTATGAGGTTCCAATTTATATCTATCAGATTAGCAAAGATAACAAAAAAAGAAAATAACAGTTGTTAGGGCTGTGGGAAGGTACATTGATGAGATATCAATGGTGGAGCTGTGAATTGGTACAGCCATTCTGCAAAATCATTAGGAACTATGCCCAAAATGTCACTAAGCAATACATATCTTTTGACTTAGCAATTTCATTACTAGGCCTATGCCCCTAAGAAGGTACAAAAACAATGAAAAACATCCATATGTACAAAAATATTTATACTAGCTCTTTGTAGTACCAAATACAGTCAATCCTCAGCATTCACTTATTTAACTTCAGGGACTTCAAGCATTTGTGTGATTTCATCATCATTTCACTTTTCTGTTGGCAACACTGAACATTTGCAACTATGTGCAGTACAGGAAAAAAAATGAGATACCTATGCATGGCAAGTTTGGGGAGAGGCTGGTATCCTACTACATGCTTCATTTGTCTTGTTCACCCTACCCTTGTAAAGATCTCCCCGTGCATTAGTTGCATATTTTCATTGTTTGCCTTTAAAACTCCTGTTTTGTGTTGCACTTATGCCCCCCAAAGCATAGTGCAAATCCTTTGAGTTCTAAGCCCATGCATGCAAAGGCATTGATGCAGTCTAGTGAGAAAATAAGTAAGTTTGGGTTTTTTTGGTCTTACTATGCTTATCCACTACAAGGCTTATGTTTTTATTTATTGGCAGGAGAAGGTAGGGAGAAGATAGAGATAGTGTTTCAAAAAAAGGTGGGGAGGGAGGAGGATCATTGGGGCATTTTTTTGTTTTGTTTTGTTTTGTTTTGGTTTGGTTTTGAAGCATTTTAAAAATGCGTATCAGGGGGCAGCTAGATGGCGCAGTGGTTAAAGCACCGGCCCTGGATTCAGGAGTACCTGAGTTCAAATCCGGCCTTAGACACTTGACACTTACTAGCTGTGTGACCATGGGCAAGTCACTTAACCCCCATTGCCTTAAAAAAAAAAAAAATGCATACCAGTAAGTTCAGAAAGAAATAGAGGGCCGAAAAGTCTGAAAATAACACCTATTATGTACTTTTTTAAAAAAGCAAGCTGCACACAATAGATCTTTTTCTGTCCTATTTTATATATGGAAATATTATTTTTGATGTTAAATTCAGAATAAAAAAATTTAATTTTAAAAGAAATTAAAAGGGAAACAGTTAACTGGTAACAGTTTAACACCTAACAATGAATTATCCCAGTAACTAGAACATTTATTATATTTTGCAGCAAAGGACCAAGTGTTCCATTAGCTATACTGAATAAATAAATTAATTTGGTGTCATAGTAAATACTTTGTAGCCACCACTTAAAATTCTAGACACCAAAGTGTAGGGAGGAAAGTAGGCCTTAATTTAGGGGGACATTTTTATGTTTTGGTTCTTGCTACATATTTTCAATAAATATCCCTTTGTAAATGCTAATTAATATTAACAGGTTAGATGTTATTGAGGCAAGAATCATTGGTCAATGATATTGATGGGAAGCACACCAAAATGGGGGCTTAAGCCAAGCTTTAAGATTATCCCTAGAGGGGGCAGCTAGGTGGCACAGTGGATAGAGCACCGGCCCTGGATTCAGGAGGACCTGAGTTCAAATCTGGCCTAAGACCTTTCACACTTACTAGCTGTGTGACCCTGGGCAAGTCACTTAA
Source organism: Dromiciops gliroides (assembly GCF_019393635.1). Classification (NCBI taxonomy): domain Eukaryota; kingdom Metazoa; phylum Chordata; class Mammalia; order Microbiotheria; family Microbiotheriidae; genus Dromiciops; species Dromiciops gliroides. Next base: position 223,119,648 of record NC_057864.1, on the reverse strand, counting down.
CCCCAATTGTCTCACCCCCCCCAAAAAAATATTATCCCTAGAATAATAAAGGGAAGCTCTGGACCCAACCTGCTAGTGCATGAGTAGGAGTTGGGATAAGGACCCTCAAATTTAAAGGCTACACATGTGTGTTTATGTATGTATGTATGTAGTATGTATGTATATATGTGTATATTTACAGGGTCTTCCAAGGTCTATTTGAAGTTTAAAACTGCAATGAACTTTTGGAATACTGATGTGTATGTGTGTGTGTGTGTGTGTGTGTGTGTGTGTGTGTGTGTGTATGTTTCTATGAGTACACCACTATGATGTATACTGTGCCCAGAATCACATGACTTGAAGTTAGAGAGAAAACTTTGGAAAACTCAGCACAACAGAGGTTTAAGTCTGCTCCAAGAAGTCTGAGCTGGAAATATGAGAGTGGGGGAATAAGAAGCTTGGACTGCAAAAGCCCTGAACTTCCTTTTTCATTTCCCTGGGCCAACCACACTCTCTAGGTCCCATTTGCTCATACTCCAAATGGAAAATTCCCATTCCTGGTAGAACAGAACTGGCACACGCAGTTGTAAGAGGTTCATTTGATCTCAGATGCTTTTGATTCTTTTGCATCAAAAAAGACTGGAGAGTTAGATGGGGGAGGGATATCCTATGATTTGTTAATAAATGGGGTTTATGAATTGATTGTAGACATTAAAATTTGCTTCCTGAAAGCATATCTCTTTTTTCCTCACACACACACACACACACACACAGATACAGACTTGTGTGCATGCACACACCTCTCTACCTCTCTACCCTGGCCTTCTTGGAGCACAGGATTTGGGTTTGAGTCTCAGGATCGTGCAGGTCAGAAAGAAGGAAGTAAAACATTGTTCATGGGTCATACTCCTGGGATTCTGCCTTCAATCTTCACTCCTACCAGATATTGTTCTGGAAGCTAGACCCAATTAGATCCTGGACCAGATCTGGGCTCTAATGCTGTGATCTTTGAGGCCCACAACAGCTCAGCACCCAAGGGCCATATCTACAAATACCCAAGAAGCACAGTCAGGCATATGACCCCTGGCCTCCTTTCTCTGCTCTGAGCTGCACCCCCATACCAGGAAGAGAAGAGGAATTGTGTTTGAGGAGCCTGGGATCAGAAGAGCAGCTGTCCCCAAAGGCAAGCAGCCTAGCAGTGGTGGGGGTGCTTAGGTATCTCTAAAGAATTATACTCTCAGGGCAGCTAGGTGGTGCAGTGGATAAAGCACCGGCCCTGGATTCAGGAGGAACTGAGTTCAAATCCAGCCTCAGACAGTTGACACTTACTGGCTGTGTCACTTAACCCTCAAAAAAAAAAAAAAAAAAGAATTACACTCTCAAATTTAGTCCAATTAAAATTAGGTCCTTTATTGGGAGCTAGAGAAAGTGACCAACAGGGAAGTCAAAGACAGCCTCAAGGGGAGGAGAGCTTGAAAACATTCTCCCAGAACAGAAGGAAGGCCAAAGCTTGTAAAGAGGATAGACGGGCAGACCACCTGAAAATGGAAAGTTCCTTTTGGGGTTGTGATGGGGAAAGATTCCTGAGAGTCAGGGGGATTTTTTTTTTTTTTTTGGAATGATAGTCCTGACCTCTGGAGTCAGGACTGAATTTCCTGCTATAGAATTTTATCTCCCCTTACTTCCTAGGTGTGTCTGTCCTGATACCAAGTTGGTCAATCTAAACTTTAATAGTTCCTTGATTACTCGATATGTCTGTCCTATTTTCTGATCATCCTAAACCTCATGTCAGTGATTCTTTCTCCTTTGTTCTCCTCCCCCTTCTTCTCATTCCTCTTTCTCCTTCTTTCTCATCCTTCTCCTCCTTCCTCCCCTACTCCTCCTCTTCCTCTTTCTCCCTTCTCTCCCCCTCTTCTCCTCTGTTCTCTTCTTTCTCCTCCCCCCTCCTTCCCTCCCTTCCCCTTTACTTCTCCCTCTCTTCCTCCTCCTCCTCTTTGTTCTTCTGTCTTCTCCCTTCTTCCTTTCCTCCCCCTTACCTTTTTCCTCTTCCTCCTCTTACCTTCCTCTCCTTCCTTTTCTTCACTATTCCCTTCCTTTTTCTCTTCTACCCCTCCCTCTCTTTTCTCCCTCTGTTCCTCCTCCCTCTTCCCCTTCTTTCTTCTTCCCCTTCTCTTCCCCTCCTCATCTCTTTCCCTTTAATCAGCCCCTTCCTCCTCCTTCTTCTTCCTCTCCCCTTTTCTCCCCCTCCTTTTCCTTCCCCTTCCCCTTCTCCTCTCTCCCTCCCCCTTTTCCTCCTTCCTCCAAAGTAGGGCAAGAAGAGGCCCAGAGGTTGTTATATAATAGGATTTAGAGCTTATAAGACACCTTAGAGGTGCTCTGGTCCAACCATCTCCTTTTACAGAGTGACTTGCAGAGGATTACATTGCCTAGCACCCCTTTAGATGCACTTCTCAACTCCTATGACTTACATGAGAATGGTTGGGGCTGAACACTAAGGTCTTGCCAGATTCTAGGGATAACCCTGAGGAGCTGGAGTAAATAATGTGACCCACTATCACTTTCTTTTAGTCAGTTGATATTTTCCTAATACCAATTAACCAGTTAATGACAATTAGCTTTTACAAAGGGATATTTCCTGAGATGATAAAGGATAAAAATTAAAAACATCCCCCCCCAAAAAAAGATCTGAGACACTCTCACAAATATATAGCTGGGTTCAAATGTGGCCTCAGACACTTACTTATCTATGTGACCTTGGGCTAGTCATTTAACCCCAAATGCCTCCAAAAACTAAACTAAAATAAATAAAAACACTTTGAAATCAAGTAATTTCTTACTATAACATTGTCTGGATCTCTCTCACCTCCTTCAACTAACCTGCTCCAGGACATCCCAACCCAAATTTTAGGACACAGAAGAATAAACACAGAGTCTTCCTGACTCTCCAGATACATGATTCCCCTCATTTCTTTCTGAAGTAAAAAGGAAGAAATAAATGTTTTCAAATACACTTTAACTGATATATTTTGCTTTTACATAATCTAAATTTCTCCCTATGTCCCCTTTCCCATACCTCACCCAGAGCTGTCCTTCAAAATAAAAATTATAAAAGAAAAAAGAACCAAAGTCAAAGAATTTTGCAACATACGTTGTTGTACTCATTGCACATATTGTTTTGTTGACTCTACTTTACTTAGCATCACTTCCTATAAGTCTTTCTATGTTTATGTATTCATCATATCTATTGTTTCTTTTTTTTTTTCCGGTAAGGCAATTGGGGTTAAGTGACTTGCCCAGGGTCACACAGCTAGTAAGTGTTAAGTGTCTGAGGACAGATTTGAACTCAGGTACTCCTGACTCCAGGGCCGGTGCTTTATCCACTTCGCCACCTAGCTGCCCCATATCTATTGTTTCTTAAAGCAAAGTAATTCCACTACATACACAAACCAAAATTTGCTTAGATTCTGCCCACTTAACGAGTACTATTATGAGAGAAATCTCTGCTCTTTGAGTTCATGTGGTAGATTATTATTGCCAAAATAAATCTACAACAACTCAAACAATATAGAGGTAAAAATCTAGGTTGTATTATCATTAAGCACAGGTTCAGAACTCAAAACAATAACCCGGAACAAAGATTAGGATTCTAAAGAGGCTTTATAGAAAAGTTACATTAGACTGGTAGAGAAATAAATTCTTTTATATATTATAATCTCATACATTCATTTAGGCTGTAAAAGTTTAAAAAGACAGATTTATAATCCTGTGCTTCCTTCAATATCATAAAAGTTGAAAAAAACTTAGTTAAGCAGAGTCAGAATCTCACACATCCCCTAAGGAAACAAACCTAGAAAAACAGACTCTATAGGTAAACTAAGTCAGGTTACAGATTAAACTATATTTAGAGGGCTCACAACAGGCTGATTGAAGGGAAAAGGACTTACATGTTATTAAGATAACCACAGTCAGGGATAGTTGGGATTCTTCAAATAACTTTTATCACTTTGGGAAGGTAGAACTCCCCTTTGGTTTCTATCTGAAGAAAGCCAAACAATTTTTTCCTGAACACTATTATTTCATGAGAGAGGTGTTGGTCAGGTGAGGTCACTATTAACAGTGTTTTGACAGTCTTTCAGTTAACCAAAAGTTGCATGAGGAATAACCCTCAGTCCTGAATGATAAAAGGGGAAAAAAATTTCCATCACAGTACGTTGTTTCCAGTTATTTGCTACCATCAAAAGTTTTGCCATAAATATTGGGGGGGACGGGGGGGGGGGGGGACGGGGCAATGAGGGTTCAGTGACTTGCCCAGGGTCACACAGCTAGTTAAATGTCAAGTGTCTGAGGCCGGATTTGAGGGCCAGTGCTTTATCCACTGTGCCACCTAGCTGCCCCCATAAATATTTTTATATATATGGAAACTTTCTTTTTACTAATGATCTCTTTGAGGTATATGCCTATCAAAAGAAGCTTTAAATCAAAGGATATAAACATTTTAATTACTTTATTTGCATAATTCCAAATTGTTTTCCAAAATGGTTATACTAATTCATAGCTCCAATAACAACATACCCATTTTTTCCCCCAATACCTCCAACTTTGACTATTATGTATGGGTATGAGGGGTAATTTAAATTTAGTTCAAGTTATGGGTTATGGGGTTTAGTCTGTGGTGTTCCAGGCCAGCTCCTTCACTGTCATTTTATTTCTTTAAATTTGTGCTTTTTTTGGGGGGAAAAAACCTCTTAATTGTCCCTCAGTTATTGTTTCTAGAGTGTTTTTTTTTTCTTATAATAATCTCAGGAGATGGGATTATTTTTTTACTTGTGTTTTTCTTGGTGATTGTATTTATTCCTGTTACTGTTGTTTCAGGTACAATCAATCGTCAACTTTCATGGGGGTAATATTCTAAGAAAACAACTCAAAAGTGAAAAACATGAATACTGATACATTGAACCTATAAGGATAGGGAATTATGTTCCCATGACCATCTTTTACTAGAGATTGCTCAAAATACACTTTCCTGTATATAATTCTTTATAATAAAACATTAATTCTGATAATATGTGCTTCTCCTAACACAGTAATCATGAAATAACCCCTAAAATGCAGTACAGAAAATAAAATTGGTAACATACAAAATATTTTTCTCTCTAGTGATTCCCTAGAATTCTGTGATCTTTTGTGCTAACATCTCAATTTGTTAAAAAACCAACATAGATTTCAATTTTCATTTTTCATAATATATACCAAAAATATTATACAGCAAATAAATTTGTAAAACTAAAACAGTCTTTAACCTGAATATTACCTTCCTCTGTTTCAGATGGTGGTTTGAGGGTGTTGTACTGTATACTGTATTGCTGTAAACCTCTCTACCTTGGCCACTCTCTGAAAACCAAGGAAGAAGTTTCTGGGAATTTTCGTGACTGCTATCTGAAAACTGGTGAAGTCTTGATATCACCTCCCATGCTCTCTTTCTACTGTACATAATCATGAATGTGCGTGGTTACCAACTTGAAGTGAAAATGAGGTTACTAATAAAATCATGCTAATGCTTGAAGTTTTTTGAAAATTTAAAATGGAAATGTTGAAGACTGACTGTATTTGCAAGTTTAATAATTTCACATCATTTTTCTTTTTCTTTGTTTGCATGCAATAATGTTTCCAATGCCTCCCTTTTATTGAATGCCCAGCTTTTTCCATTGATGATTAAGCTTAAGTTAGCAGGGTATGTCATTTTGAATTGCATCTTGATTTCTTTGCTTTCCACAATATATTATTTCATTCTTTTCTGTGGTTTCTGGTGGGGGAAGAGCAGTCTTGTGTTATTTGAATTTCCTTTCCTTTATATTTCAACGTCTTTCTACTGATCACTTACAAAATTCATTGTTATTGGAACTGTTAAATTTGACCATTCTGTATTTTGAAGTTTGAAGCTTGGCTCTTTTTCTGGAGGTAATTTGTGGATTCTTTCAATCGGTGCTTTGTTTTCTGTAAATCTGTTCTGGGAGGTTTTCTTTTTTTTTTTTTGAGGGAGGTTTTCTTATATTGCATTGTCTTCAAAATCAATGTATTTTGCTTATATAGAGATTGTGTCCTAATAGTTTTGCTTTTTGCTTCTCTTCCTCTAGATCTCTAGTGTCAAACTCAAATCAAAATGGATCCCTGTAGGTCTCATATTTCCTTGGAAAACACAAATTAACATTATCTATGTTGTACCATATTTTTTATTTATTTTGTTAAATGTTTCCCTGTGTGACCCTGGGCAAGTCACTTAACCCTCATTGCTTCACACCCCCCCCCAAATGTTTCCCAATTACATTTTGATCTGGTTCAGCAGGCTTCAGAGAGGTTGTCCCCCTATGCTCTAGACTGTCCTTCACTTCAAAATATGTATATCTCCAATATGTAATTCCCTCTTTTTGCTTCTTCAGACTTACCACCATGAATTCTAGAGTTTTTGTTCTGCTAATTATCTCTGCTGTGCAGGTTAGAAATTCTGCCATTGGTCCCTTTCTAATTTCTCTCAAGATCCTGATTTCCTTCTTGAATCATTCTGGAACATTTTGCTGTGCTTCTATGCTGTCTTGGTAATCCAAACAATTTTATGTGTCTTTGGGTATTGGTTGTTTCCTTTGTCTTGCAATATTTAGAGACATTTGCAATATTTTATATGTCTTTGTACATATCTTGGCTTCTAATTTTTGTTTCTTCCCTGTTGATTTACCTGGTTGTTCTCTAAGTTTTTAATTGATTTTCTTCATCCTTAGAGTTTTTCCCCTATATTCCCCTTTTGCTTACTTTCTGACCCCTTGACTCTTTGATGTTGGGTTTATCCTCAGAGCTGGATCTCAGAGCTCTCTCAACCTAAAAATTAACTTTTCACTGGTCTCCGTGCTGGCTTCTTGAGGGACTCTTAAATTGCCTCTCTCCTTCAAGCTTGGTGCTTGACCCAGTTCCCTCCCTTCTTTACAACTTTGACTGGGTCGAATCAGTGTCTGTCAACTATCACAGACTTGGGGAAAGGGGGAATTGAGGGTCCTGGCTACGATTTCTGCTCTCTTGGGGTTCCCTAACTTAGGGGTTGTCCCAGGCAGGAAGGAACTGAGGTTTCCTTCTTATGCCTTCCCTGGACACTGAAAGAAGGGCAGAAGAGACTTCAGAAATGAAATCCCCTAGTGGGTCCCAAAGTACAAGCCCTGGGGTCTCCCTGACAGAAAGTGGAAGCTGTTGAGGGAGAAATGCTGGCTTTAATGATTAATGTTCTCCACTGTTAATTCATATTAGTTAGCCTTGTTGAGTTTCTTGCTTTCTTGTCCCATGGAAATAGTCCTAATTGCTTTGCCTCTGACACAGTTCTTCTTTGGGGTTTGCCATTTATTTGGTTTGTGGATTTTTGTTTGTTCTTTCAAGAGAGTTAATGGGTACTGGAGGAAACATCTGGTCGTCCTTCTTGGGTGACCCTTCTCCCCATTTAAAAGATAGAGAGAGGGAGGAAGAGAGAGAGAGACAGAGAGAAAGATGATAGATAGATAGATGATAGATTGATAGATGGTTGGCTGACAGATGGATAGATAGATTATGGAGAGATAGATAATAGATTAATAGATGGATGGATGATAGATGGATAGATGGACAAACATACATACCTATATATGTATATATATGTATGTTGTGTATTTGCATATATAATATAGGTGTATATATGTATATATACATACATTCATATAACTTACATACACATACATATACACACATACATATAACTTGCAATAATTTTTAAAGAGTAATTCCTTTTAAAAAGCAGTAGAGGGGGGCAGCTAGATGGCACAGTGGATAGAGCACTGGCCCTGGAGTCAGGAGTACCTGAGTTCAAATCTGGCCTCAGACACTTAATACTTAACTAGCTGTGTGACCCTAGGCAAGTCACTTAACCCCAATTGCCTCACTAAAAAAAATAAATAAATAAATAAAAAAGCAGTAGAGGGGCAGCTTGGTGGTACAGTGGATAGAGCACCGGCCCTGGAGTCAGGAGGACCTGAGTTCAAATCTGACCTCAGATACTTGACACTTACTAGCTGTGTGACCCTGGGCAAGTCATTTAACCCTCATTGCCCTGCAAAAAAAAAATATATATATTTTTTTAAAGCAGTAGAAGTGGGTCTTAGGGTCAGGAAGATGAAGATTCTAATACTGCCTATTACTAGCTGTGTGGCCACGGGAAAGTTTAACCTTTCAATGCCTCCAGCAACTAAGTTAAACATGAATTTTACAACTGTACAAAGAGTTTTCACATTGTGAATTCCTTGCATTGATAAAATCAAAGGTCCCTTTTCTAACTTTAAGGCTCCACAAAAGCAGAACTGTTTACAACTGGGAGTAGATGTGATCATCACTGACAAGGAAATTCTCAGGTAAAAAAACTTGCTCCACCAGAATAGATCAGCGCATTTTCAATAATTCAGTCTTAGAGACTTGCACAAGGTTACACAGTCATGATGTGTCAGAGGCAGGACTAGATCCCAGGGATTTGGGGCTCTCTATTCAATACTCCAAGCTGCGTTTCTATTTACGACAAAACTGTACTTAACTAAATAAAAAGAGCTAATTTTTCTATAGCATTTACTATGCGCTCAGCACTTTATAATTCTTATCCCATTTAATTCTCACAACAACCCTGGGAGGTAGATGTTATCATTTTCTCCATTTTATAAATGAGGAAACTAAGGCAAACAGGGATTAAGTGACTTGCCCAGAGTCACTGTGCATCTGAGGCTAGATTTGAACTCAGGTCTTCCTGACTCCCATATTTTTACACTATTTATCCCCTTCCAATCTCTTTTCCGGGGCCATCTCCAGTTGTCCTGATGTGTATCTTGCCATTGGACCTAGATGGCTCTGGAGCAGAGAGTGAGGCTGGTGAAGGTGAACTTGCACAGCCCTCCCTCACTTAAATCCAGTCCAGTGCAAGTCATGACATCACCCGAATGTCATGGTACTGTTCGAGAGAAAGACACATACCAACAATAGAGCATCTGCATACATATAAAGTGATTGAAGGGGGAGAAAAGAAACAACCACATTGGCAATGTATATTGGTTCTGGGTTTTTTCCCCTTTGTATTAGTTGGGGGATGTTACAGGACTGTCTGTATTTCTTGGTATCCTCATATTTGCATTTTAAGTTAATCATTCCATTAAAAATATTTATTAAATGTGTTTAGTATGCTGGGCACTGTGCTAGTTTCTGGAAATATAAAGACAAAAATGAAATTAGCCTCCAGCTCAAAGAACTTCTCTAAGAGGAAACATGTACACATACTAACATATACAAAATGTATCTATGATAAACACAGGGTGAATAGGGACAAATCGGGGGGGGGTAAAGGAGGGGTACTGATAACTGAGGAGACCAGGAAGTTGTCATGTAGAAGGTGAAAACTGAGCTGAGCTTTGAAGAAAAGAAGGAATTCTATTTTTGTCTTTTTGGGGGGGGGAGGGCAATGAGGGTTAAGTGACTTGCTCAGGGTCACACAGCTAGTAAGTATCAAGTGTCCGAGGCCAGATTTGAACTCAGGTCCTCCTGAATCCAGGGCTGGTGCTTTATCCACTTTTATCGACTGTGCCACCTAGCTGCCCCCACAAAAAGAAGGAATTCTAAGCAGCAAAGCTGAGTTTTCCAGTCATGATGGGGCAGCCGCTCTTCTTTGTAGCACTGACCCAACCCTCCAAAGCTAGTCTCTTTTTTCTGGAACTCCTTAATACTGTCATTTTCTGCCCTCATTCTGGGCAGAATGAAATATTGTGACACCTTCTCCTATAGGTGAGGGCAGAGCTCTGATGAAATCTGACTGTGGTTTCAGGAATACCTTTATCCTTCCTACTGAGACTGGTCTGAAACTTGACCCAGGCTCAAGAATAAACACTAGATATGTTTCTGCTCTGATGCTCCCAAAACCAGTGCTTTAAGACCAACTTCACGAATCATTAAGTTTTGTCCAGTCACAGGGTGAGCTATAAAGTGAAGCCCTCAGTGTTGCCTGGAACTCACCGTGGGAAAGAAAATAATGGCCCAGGAACAGGCCCTGAGGGAATGACCACAGTTTCATTGAAAAGTCAATACAAGGGGACAGGCAGAGCAGGAGTTCATGGGAAGATGACATCAAGAAAAACTACACTATGTCCAGGGTCCCAATACTTCTGCCAAGGGGCAGCTAGGTGGTGCAGTGGATAGAGCACCGGCCCTGGAGTCAGGAGTTCAAATCTGGCCTCAGACACTTAACACTTACTAGCTGTGTGACCCTGGGCAAGTCACTTGACCCAATTGCCTCACTAAAAAAAAAAAAAACCAGTACTTCTGCCAATCAAACAGGGACAGAGTCCAGGTGTCACAGTGGATAGAATATTGGGCCTGGAGTCAGGAAGTACAAATACCATCTAAGACACTTAATAGTTCTGTGACTCTAAGTAAGACACTTATCCTGTCTGTCTTAGTTTCCTCAATTGTATAATGGGGATAATAATAACACCTAAATTCTAGAGTTGTTGTGAGGATCAGATGAGATATTTGTGAAATATTTAGCACAGTGACTGGCACATGTCGTTTGGTTGTTTTAGCTGTGTCTGATTCTGTGACCCCATTCGGGATTTTCTTGGCAAAAATACTAGAGTGACTTGCCATTTCCTTCTCCAGCTCATTTTACAGATGAGGAATAGAGGCAAACAGGGTGAAGTGATTTGCTCAGGGTCACACAGCTAAGAAGGGCGAATTTGAACTCATGAAGATGAGTCTGTCTGACCACAGAACTCCAGGCCAATCACTGATTACATGATATCAATTGGGTTTTCTAGGTTGTTGTATTTTTTAAGTTGTGTGCCCAGTTCACTCATCTCTTCTTTCTTATGTTAATAAAAGTGTTTAGAGATATAAATTTTCTCCTAAAGATTGCTTTGAATGTATCCCACAAATTTGGGTATGTTTGTTGTCTTGTTGCTGTCGTTATCTTTAATGAAATTATCTATTATTTCTATTATTTTTCTTGGACCCATGAATTCTTTAACAAGAAGTTATTTATTTCCCAATTAATTTTTAAGCCTTTCTTAGAACTTCAATTAATAGAATTTTTCTTGTTTATGGTCAATAAAAGATATGTTTAATATTACTGCTTTTCTACATTTGTTTATGACTTTTTTATGCCACCTGGTACAAAGTTCTGCATGAATGGCTTAAAAAAAACATGTATACTCTTTTTATTCCTATTTAATAATTACCAGAGATCTAGCATGTCTAATTTATCTAAAATGTTATTTGGGTCCTAACTCCTGTTTATATTATTTGACCATTTATCTGTTAGGCTAATATATATTTTTTGTTTATTTATTCTTTTTGTGGGGGGGCAATGAGGGTTAAGTGACTTGCCCAGAGTCACACAGCTAGTAAGGGTCAAGTGTCTGAGGCTGGATTTGAACTCAGGTCCTCCTGAATCCAGGACTGATGCTTTATCCACTGTGCCACTTAGCTGCCCCTAATATATCTTTTTAGTATGTTTTTCAATCAATTACTTATGTATTTTGGAGAATATGGCTTTATCAGAGAAAGGTGCTATAATTTTTTTTTCTCATTTAATTGTTTCCCCTCTAATTTTAACTGCATTGATTGCCTTTGTATGAAAGGTAGTACAGTGGATAGTGTTCTGGGCCTCGAATCAGGAAGACCTGATTTCAAACCCAGCCTTGGACACTTTCTAGCTTGTGACTCTAGGTTGGTCACTTAACTTCTGTTTGCCTCAGTTTCCTCATCTGTAAAATGGGGATAAGCACTTACTTTGCAGGGCTGTTGTGAGGACCAAAAGAGAAAACATGTAAAATCTTAGCATAGTACCTGGCATATCTGCTATAAAAATGTTCACTAGCATTAGTAGTAAAAATTACCCATTTTGTCTCCTTTGATCCTTTCTATTCCTTGTTTTCTCATGAATTCTTCTTATCCAGAGCTGCAAATGGTGTTGCCTTCTTTGATTCTCTAATTTGTTTTGTAGGTGACCTCTTATGTCTCACTCAAATATCTATTTGTAGCTTATTGTGGTATATGATGTAAGGTGTTGGTCTAAATACTTTCTGCCAGTCTCAAATGACATTTTCCCAGAAGTTTTTAGTTGGGGTCTTTGGGTTTATTGATCAATATGCTGCTTTTTTCCCATTTGATTCTGTATGTTGTGAAACTAAACTTTTCCACTGATTGATTTTTTCTATTTTTTAATTAGTATCAAATAGTTTTAGTGATGACTACTTTGTAATATAATTTGAGACTGGTACCTTTCCTCCCCCACACTTCATCATTTTCTTAAATATTCTTGACCTTTTATCCCTCCAGATGAATTTTGTTATTGTTTTTTCTAACTCTAAAATAATCTCTTTGTTCTTTGCTATGACATTGAATGAATCAGTTAATTTAGATAGTATTATCAATTTTATTATATTGGCTCTACCTAACCATGAACAATTAACATTTTTCTAATGATTTATATCTATTTTTATTTCTGTAATAAGTGTTTTATAACTGAATTAAGAGGGGAACTCAGATATTTTATATATCCTATAAATTTATATATTCTATAGCTATTATAATACCAGGTCTCATTTCAGAACACAAACTCCTACTGGAATAGCTAACAGGCAAGACTTTCATCTCATACTCCCCTTCTTTCTTCCTCTGTCCTTCTAGGTCAGAGCAGGAGAAGTCTTGTGGTCATGCTCACAACCATACTCCTGTTACAAGAGAATCATTCCTCTAGGGAAATTAGACTAAATGCCTGAATTCAGGTTTTAAGTTTCTGCTTATTAGGAGAGTTATGGGATGATTCATAAACCTAAACTGAAGCTTTATAGTTCCTTAGAAAGTTCCTTAGTACTCCCTCTGAATTACTCAATCAAATGCATCCCCTTTACTCTTAGAATTCAGCAGAAAGTATCCACACAGATACATATGCTGGCTCAGTAACTTTTCTGAAGAGGAAATACAAGTCAATAAAAAGAAAATAGCTAACCAAAATGGGCTTGTTTGTGAATAAACAAGTCGAAGTGAGGAAGTAGTTGTTTGGAAACTGGTCAGTTCCTCTGCAAAGTGTCTGTAACATGAAAAGAGATTCAGCCACACAGATAAGCTGCCATGATTAATCAGTTTCTATACCTTTCCATAACCTCCTTGCCTTTCCTTCTTCTGTTCCTCCAGTGCCTAAGAGGGAATGCCACATCGCTACTCCAAACACTACCAAGGCCACCAGCACCACCACCACCACCATCATGGATAATTTCCAGCCAATTTTCTTCCATTTCAGCTGCTGCTGCCTCTGTCACTGCCACTGCAGAAGAGCAAGAGCCATTCCCAATCCTTTCTTCTCTTATATTGTCAAATTCTGTCCTCGTCCCCAAATTGTCCAGTATTTCCTCCATATTCTTTTAGGCAAAGTATAGGGATGGAAGAACTGTATTTCCCAAGATTCTTTGTCATCATTCATAAACTTGTCACCAGGAGATTTCAACACTGATCCTGCCTATGGAGTGTTGTTATTTTGAATGTTATTTCAATTATCTTTTTCCTGCTGGCATTTGTTAGTATAACACAGACCACCCTGACTCCCCCAACACACACACACACACACCCCAATGCCAGGTAGATAATTTCACCAGTCTCCCAGAGTTCTTCCATAGCCTTTGAGGGGGTTAGGGAGTATCCAGGTTCTCTGCCATTGGATCCAGCTCTCACTGACTGTGTTCCCTCAAATGCAGGGAGGGTAACCTGCATTCCAGTTCCATCAGCTGCTAACAACTGGATTTGCTTGTGTGCAGAAATATTTACTCCAGAAGATATAATCACAAATATACAAATTTATTCCCCCAAACACATAGGAGGCATAATTCCTTTCTTCCCTCCCCTCCCCTCACACCTTTGTACCCCCTCAGTCTCTGGCAAGGGAAAAGTGATTAGGTTCATAGCTTAGCCCATTTCCTATAAATTTTAGTCCCAGTTCCAAGTCCAAAATTCCTCGTGTATTTGAATCCCAGGTATCTTGACTTCTCAGGGCCTCCATGTTGGGCTGTACACCGTATTGGCTATACTAGCTTCATGGTTACCATGGCTTGAACTGCTGATTCCCATGGGGATCATCTCTGGCACCTGGATCTGAAGAGGATGAGCAACACAGAACAGAAACAAACACCCCCAGGTCCATTTTCCAGAGCCAAGGTAAAAACTGGGAGAGCAGGGAAAGGAAGACTTTCCACTCTCACTGGTATAGTTTATGACACCCATGCTGTGGGCACCATGTCATCTCCGTCCTTTGGACACAGCAGATAACAGTGGCTGAAGAAAAAGCAGCAGAGAGGGCAGTGGGAAAAGAGAAGGCACAGGTTCAGTCTCACCAATTTAAAGAAATACCCACCCAAGTGGTAGGGGTCTCAGAAGCCTCCATGTTAGGCAATACATGCTCCAAAGGCCCTTCAGTATGACTCTAGTTAGGCAAACTGGACATGCCCAGACAACCCCCAATTATTTATGTGGGGAACTCAAAGTGAAAGTTCGCATTAAAATATAAATTGTAAGATATAGTCAATGTCTATGTGTGTGGGAAGATTTGTTTGATTCTGCTTAAGACATATATGTGAGTGACCCTGGGCAAGTCACTTAACCCCCAATGTCCCACCAAAAACAAACAAACAAAAAAGATTTATATGTGAGTGTGGCTTTTAAAATATAGATCATAGTTAAAAAAACATGTTTATGAGTGGCATAGATATGATCTGAGGTCTGAACTATTCATTACAGTTGAAGAACTATGCCTATACTAGCAACCTAGCTAGGAGGAGAGGCATACAGAGTTCAGGATAGGGCTAGACTAATATCTGTCTTCCACCCATCAACGATCTCTAGGTTACAACAGGTTCAGAACAAAAGCCATGTCCCTCATTGCTCCAAATGTGGAAGGCAGCCCTTAGGTTGGTTATAGTCTCCAACTTATTCCCTTCCCACCAAATGCGAATTACACAAAAGATCATCATTGTAAGGGGCTAAAATTCTAGCTATACCATCTAAAATCTAATGAGTGGTTGCCAATAAATTATAAGCTTTAGAAAGAGTATTTAAGTGTTTAAGTATTTATTACAGAGCATTAGGATCAGAGAGAAAGGTAAAAATCTAACTATTTCTAAGAGACCCTATCATCCGACCCACCATGGCGAGGTCAGGAACTAAGAGACAGAACCCCTTCACCTGTGTCCGCTCCCTACTTCGTGTCCTCCTCCCAGAAATGGAAGGCTCCTCAAGTTGATTGGCTGGTAGCCTTCATAGACAGTACCCACAAGTAAACGTCACTTCCTGATGCTAAGGACCTTGACCACATGGCTTGCCCTCAGAGGCCTTCTCCTCATGGCAGAGCTTTGCTACAGTAAGTCTCCAGCAGGTGGAATCATTCCAATCGTTACAGTCACAAATAGTGAATATTGAGTAAACCCATGCATTACAGAAAAATAAGAAACAGATCAAAGTTCCACCGATTAGATTGTGCCAAAGAATGCAAATTAAGCTTCCTCCAATAGACAAATGGTCAAATTATATGAATGAACAGTTCTCAAAAGAATTTCGTGTTACTAAGAACATATGAAAAATGCCCTAAATCACTAATAAAAAAAGAAATGCAAATCAAAAAACCCTTGGTACTTTATACCCAGAAAAATGGAAAAAATGGAAAAGGATAGGGATAATCAATGTCAGAGGCATTGCAGAAAGGCTGCCACGTGATGGAGTGGTGAATAAGTACAACCATTATGGAAAATACTTTGGAATTATGTGGCTAAAATGACCATCCCCTTTGACCCAGAGATTCCTCTGCTAGGCACATACCTCAAGGAGGTAACTGACAACAAGAAAGACTCCACATTTGTACCTGCCCTTTTTGTGGTAGCAGAGACCTTGGGAGGGAGAGGAAAGTGAGAAGTTGATGACCATTAATTAGGAAATGGATAAACAAAGTGAACTATATGAATGTCATTGAATATTATTATAAGAAATTATTACTATAATGAATATAGAGAAGTATGTAAATACTTATATGAACTGATGAAAAATGAAATAAGCAGAGTCAGAAAAAAACCAATAAATACTAACTACAACAATGTGAAAGGAAAGAACAGCTGCCACAAATGTAAATGTGAAATTATAAAGAACAAAGTTGTTCCCAAAGAAGAGATATGAGAAGACATTTCTCACCACCTCTTGAATGTGGAGCACTACATATAACGTCATATTTTTTTGTCAATGTACTGATTGTTTTTGTTGGCTTTTCATCTTTTTGTTTTTATAAAAAAATTCTGTTATATGGCAAGGGTTGGCAAATCAAGACCTATGTACCAAATCTAGCCTACCACCTGTTCCTAGATATATTATAATTTCAAAATATAAAAACCATTTTTAGCTTATGGGGTATACAAAGAAAGGGTAGGCAGGATATAGTTTGCCTAGCCTTGGGGGATGGTTCTTTGGAAGGAGGAAGGGGAGTGATACAAGGGAAAATCTAAATGAAATCAAAACAAAAGATATCAATAAAATCTATTTTTAATTGATCTTGCTTCATCTTGGAGTGAGATAAGATCTTAGCTCAGACCAGGAAGGGGAAAACAGTCCCACTTATGGGAGGTATATTATCAATAGTCTTCAGAGCTGCAAGCCTTGGGAGACAAGGAAGATGACAGGCCCAGATCTTATAAACATCCACAACTACTAGGGCTTCAGCCCATCATTCATACGTATTTCTCTCTTGACTCCTCTCTTTATTTTCTGACCCAAAACCAACTGAAATAAGTCTTATATGCAGGTATGTAACATCAGCATCAAACTTCACATTCTTTTAGCCAATCATAGATCTCATCTCCCATCTGCCTTTGTAGCATGTTGCACAGGGACATTTTTTTACGTAGATGTTAAAGGGTTTGTTATACATATTTGTTATAATTTTTTAAAACTGGTGGAATGGGGTAAGAGGAAGGGGAACAGTGACAGAAAAAAAAAGACAAAGACAAAGAAAAGCCTTTGAAACATATTTTTAAATAAAAGAAGGTTAAGAAGGAGACACAGACAAACTGGATAGTTTTGAAAGTAACAAGTAGCATACGATATAATTTTTTAAGAGAAATCCAATGTATGTAAAGGAGATAAGGGGTTCCAAATGCAATCTTCTTTTTTGTTTTAGAAGGTTTTTGGATGAAGAAATGTTCCTGTTAATATATACTAAATTAAAAATAACCCCAAAATTTTAAATAAATATTCACACATTCCATTTACTGTTTTCATACATTCTATTATCTGTTTTTTGGCATTTAATAAACAAAATTTTCCTTTTTACAAATTTTTATTTATATCTTTTGGGTTGTTTTTTAACACTACCAGATTTTCTCCCAGTATTCATCTACTTCCCAATCATTCTCCCAGAGTGCCATCCTATATGACAAATAATAGTTTTTTGGGGTTTTTTGCAGGGCAATGGGGGTTAAGTGACACACAGCTAGTAAGTGTCAAGTGTCTGAGGCTGGATTTGAACTCAGGTACTCCTGAATCCAGGGCCGGGCAATTGCTTTATCCATGGCGCCACCTAGCTGCCCCGACAAATAATAGTTTTTAAAGAAAAAAAACCAACAAGGGACATACCACCACATCTTATTTGAAACTGTATACCTGTTTGAAAATTAGTTCTAAGAGGGCTCTTTTCGCCACAAATGGGACTGCTTTTTCCATCAGAGAGGCAAGAGTGAATTGATCTATTATCAGAAAAATTAGCTCAGTCAAGTTGCTTATTAGTTTAGTGCATGAGTCATAATTCACTAAAGAGTAGCTTCATGTTATGGATGAGGTGGCTTGGAACAGCTGCACATGAAGTAGGCAAACAAAAACGTAATAAAACATGCTGAAGCATGAGCACAAACATGACTGAATCACTGGCTGTTGGGAAATGATTGCAGCAACTTGACTGACAGTTTAGCATTCAGACCCGAGGGATTCCCTTCTACATAAAGGCATCTTTCAGCTCCTGAGCCAGAATTGTAAATGGCACTCACTGCAACTAACTAGAAAATTGGATGCACTCACCCTTCAACAATCTTATGATTTCAACAATGTGGATACTCCTTTTGTCAATCTGGAAGTGCTTTGCAAACCTTAAGGTACTATAAAAATGCAAGTATTATTACACCTTGGTAGAGAGCCTTTAAGAATTGCTGTGGCTAATGAATTCATTCATCTTTAGCCATACTAGAGATGAATCTCTCCAAACCCAGCTGGGCTGGGACCCAGATCACATGAATTCCTCACCCAGCCCACACTTGAAGAACCTTCAAGAACCAAGGGTCACTTTCATACAACAATGAACCATCAGAGGAATTCCTGTAGGGATATCAGTTAAATATTACGTTAGCTCTATTGTTTTATATTGGGGTCATTTCTTTCCCTAGAGATTGGCAGCTTCTCCGAGTCAAATGTCACATCTTTGGTTTCTTTTGTATATACTACAGTGCCTAGCATGTTGTAGGCACTCTACAAACACTTGAATTCAACAAGGACTAGGAAAAAACATAGAACAGACTCTTATAACATCATTTCTAGTACCTTTATTTTGATCCACAAAGGATGATGAGTCTTTGAAATAGACTTTTAGACCATCTAGGAACAAATGGACTTCAGACCCTCAAAAAAAATTCTTAGGCCCTAACCCTATAAGAGCCTTAGAAGGATGTCAATAGTAAAGATATCCTTCAGCACCCCATACATCCTCTCAAACAGCTTACTTAGGGCTCTGGGTCAGCCCTACTCTAGCATCATCTAGTCTGGTCCTGTATTGTTAATGTCTGTCTTGGGCCTAATGAGGAATTTCTTAGCTCAAGTCAGAAGATAAGGTGTGTGGACTAATTATGTCACGTAGTCCAAACCTCAACAAGAAGAAGCAGGGAGGGAAACTCAACTAACAGGGTCTGCCCGTTCTTCCTCCTCTATGGGAAGTATTACGGATCCCTATGAGATGAGATATAAATAGCATATGCAAGAAGATATACACATATATGCATATATATGTATTTAAACCTACAACAATCTGAAAACCAGAGTTTCTAATCTAAAATCAGTCACAGTACAATTATCTTCAAAGTCTTGTTGTAGCGTAAGGCAGTAGCCGTGGGAGACCTCTGCTGTTTTTGATCCTACATATCATAAAGCTTGAGCTGTTCCTGTACATCTCCATCAGACATCTCACCAAAAGTCTCCATGTTGTCCTTCATGAGTTTGAAGATGGCAGCCAGCTGTTCTTTTTTAACTCTGTCAAGAAGAAAGAAGAAAGAGATTTCTGGTTTAGGATTACTGAGTGAAGTCACAGAAGAGCCCAATTTACACACAAGTATTCCAGCAAAGACCTAACAATTAATTGCACCAGAGCAATAATGACCAAGTGCCTTCACCTAACCCAGGATTACACAAAAAGACAGTCAGAAACCTATGAACAATAGGAAAAGAATTTGGTCAGGGTAAGTCCATGCAAACAAGACAGTACATATCCTCCCAGTCAGGTTGGGGATTCCTAAAGATTGCAATGCTCTATATCTGGGGGCAGGAAGAACGTTCACTCTCTTGCTCAAGAAGCTCCAGTGGCTGCCTCTTACCTATAGGATATTTTATCTTCTTGTAATGGTATTTAAAGCCTTTCATAATCTCTTTTTAGGCTTACTGCACCTTGTCCTCCTTCATGAATTTGACATTCCAGCCAAATTGGTCCTGCCTAGTATTTCCTATATTGAATCTCCCATTTCTCTACTTCTGTAGAGGCTGTCACAGATAGCCTCTGTGCTGGAATGGATGTACGAGCCTTGAACACACTCCATCAAGTTCTTGCTCTTTCCAAATTTTTCCTCATTTATTCTATTTGTCCCATTTTGTACCTGTGACTGTACCCAAGTGCCACCTAACCTGATTCTCCCTTTGCTATCCCCGCTGGATATTATTTTGCATATACTTTAGCATTTTCCTTTTTTGGTGTGTATGTAAGCTCCTTGAGGGTAAAGGATTGTTTGGAACTTTTTTCTTTGTATTTCTACCTTCTATGTAATTCCTGGTACCTAGCAGGTTCATAATAAATTCTTGTTAAATGAATGAAGTGTAGCTCTCACTTTCAAGAAATCTGGTGATGAGTAAGGTGATAATATCTACTAAATGGTTTGACATCCACTGAAGAAAAGGGTAGGGCAAACAAAGAAGCAATTATTTTAAGAGGCATGGGTGAAAAATGGAACAAATAAATGAGGAAAACATTTGGGAAAATGTAGAGTAAGCAAGGGAGCATTTATTTTAAGAGGCACAACTAAAAAATGGGACAAATAAACAAAAAAAATGTTGGACAGTTCTATGCTACAAAATACAGCAAGACACAAAGGCTTATGCAATAAAGGATATTTTTACCTACCCACTCATACCAGGTAATGGTCATACAGTTCAACATTTGATACTCATTTTTCTATCTATAGGTTTTGCAGTTAGGGGTAGGATATTGAGTCACAGCATTACCATCTGTGCCTGATTTAGGCAATAGAAATTCATGTTGCTTGGAAAAGCTTCCATTAGCACAGCATGCCAGCATAGAATGACATCTTACAACTCATTCTTTTTTTTTTTTTTTTACAACTCATTCTTAATAACTCATCCTCTCCCATGGATTTAATTACTATCTCCATGCTAATGAGTCTCAAATCTACCTATTCTGCCCCAAACTCTCTGCTGACCTCCAATCTCACATTTCCAAACATCTCAAACTAGATGTCCAGTAGACAACTTAAACTCAATATGATCAAAATTGAACTCATTATCTTCCTCCCTCAACCTCCTTTACCTCCCCTTTCCCTCCATAGTTATCATCATCTTCCTAGTCCCTAAGGAGCAAAGCGTAAGAGTCATCTTGGACTCCTCACTGTCTCTCACCCCTCATATCAAATCTTGAGCATGCCCTTTCTCTCCTCTGACAATGCCACCATTCTAGTGGACACCCTGATCACCTCACACCTGGGCTATTGCAATAGCCTACTGGAGGGTCTGCCTGCCTTAAGTCTCTCCCCACTCCAATCCATCATCTATTCAGTCACCAAAGTGATTTTCCTAAACCACAGGTCTGATCATTTCACTCCCCTTATTCGTTTGGAATTCAGAGCTTTTCATAACCTAGTGCCCTCCTACTTTTCCAGTCTTCTTACACCTTACTCTTCAGAACAGTTACTGTACCACAAACAAGACACTCCATTTCTCTACACTGGGAATTCTCTCTGAATTTCTCCTATGTTTAGAATTTTCTCTTTCCTTAACTCTGCCTACTGACTTCCCTGCTTTCCCTGTCCCATCTTTTACTGGAAGCTTTTCCCAACCCCTCTTAATTACAATGCCTTCCCTCTGTTAATTATTTCCTATTTGTTCTGTTTATAGCTTACTTTGTATTTATTTGTCTGCATGTTGTCTCCCTCATTAGATTGTAAGTTCCTTGAAAGCAGGGGCTGTCTTTTGCCTCTTTTCTGCATCCCCAGTGCTTAGTACATAACATGTTGATTGACTGACTGATTTTTACATAGTGCTTGAAAGGTTTACAAAATGTCCTTCCTCTGAGCAAAACCATGAGGAAGCGATATTTTTATTTCCATTTTCCAGACAAGGAAACTAAGGTTCAGAGAGAGAGCAGCTTGCCTCAGGCACTAGCAAGTTTGCTCAATAGTTAACTACCTTCCTGCAGTGTTTTATTAATTATTCTGATTGATGTTCTGGCTTAAACAAGTACAAAGTTAAGTAACTGCCATTAAGACTCAGTAGCTAGGGGGCAGCTAGGTGGCGCAGTGGATAGAGCACCGGCCCTGGAGTCAGGAGTACCTGAGTTCAAATCCAGCCTCAGACACTTAACACACACTTACTAGCTGTGTGACCCTGGGCAAGTCACTTAACCCCAATTGCCTCACTAAAAAAAAAAAAAAAAGACTCAGTAGCTAACTACCTTCCTATAGTATTTTCCAGTATGGCCTAGTCTTTTCCACTATGTCAACACAGACCCACTACTTAAGGCAGCAGACTATTTATTTATTTGGATATGTAGTGTACTATACCTATTGGACCTCTAAATTAACTCCTTACTATACACATCTATCTTTCCATAATCCCTGAGGTCTATGTCTTCTAACCAAAAACAACTTGTTTTGTAATCAGAGCAGCATATAGGAATAAGGGAACCCAAGTTCCAATACTCTCATTATCATTTGGGAAAAATAAAGGCATAAATAATTTGTCCAATCTGGGAAACAGGGAGACAATTAAAGACTCAGCACCTATATCCTTACAGGCAAATGATGAAGAATAAATAAAAGGATTCTATAAGGTGCTTTGAATGCAACTATATTGATCTAGATTCCTGGACCCTTGTGTAAATAGGTATTATTTCAAGATTTTGAGAAAGAAAGTGGCAGTTATATTTTTAGGGTTGTCACAATACTCTATACTACCACAAAAGGGTAACTAAAACACTAAGAGGAAGAAGATGCCCAAATTTTAGTGTATTTAAAAGAAGTAAGTCAATGAAAAAATAAACCTGGAGGGAAAAACACACAGCCATCCAGATCAGCTACTCACAGATTTATTGGACTGAATGAAGGTTAAATACACAGATTGAAGCCACTAAAAATAGTTTGGTGTGAAAGAGCTACTTTCAGATATGTAAACAAGAAAGAGCTACTTCCAGATATGTAAACAGACATAAAAACAGACAAACCTAGAAAACTATGTGAATGAGGGATCATCCAGTTTGTATAACAAGCAAGACCCTACCAAAGACCCAACACTGCCATTGGCCATGTATGCACATGGTCAAGTAATGTGAGAAATAATAATAATTTTTTTTGAGAAATAATTATTAATAATCGCTATCTTGGGAAGGTTCAATACTCCCCCACCTTCTTTCTAAAAAGATTTAGACTAACTTTCTTGCACCATACCACACCTAGGTAGAAGCTATAGTGGTCAGACCAGCTTGGGTGGGGTCCACATTCTTTCTCTGACTTCTTTTTGACAAAGATTTGAGTGACTCAAGTCACCCATGAAAAGACCTCATTTTACTATAACCCACTTCCAATCATGTCAGTCAATTAGATTTGATTGCTATTTGATGGATCACCTATCATTTTGAAGAGTATATAAACTGTGAGTCCACCACCATTTTGGTCTTTGGTCTGAGAGAAATGGCCATTGACCATCCAATAACCCAGAAACTATGTCTCTCATATTTTTAATTGTCATAGTTGGTATAGGCTTTGTGTAATAAGGCAATTTTTTCTTCATGGTTGGCACCCTGGAGGATGGTTTTCTAATGAGAGGTTATACAAAGAGTATCAGGCTTAGAACAGGAGTGGAAGGGCAGTGGAATAAGCCCTAGAAGTCAATACTGATGGAATTCTTGGGCTTAGAAAATACTCTTTAAAGGGCTTGCTGATTTTTTAAAAGTATTTACCTAACAACTTCACAATCTGGAAATTAGTGTGATATGAATATTGTCAAAGAGAGGATATATGAAAATCTAGTAATCTACTGTGGGCCATGTCTTCTATCTGGTAAAAATCTAACTGATCCATGATGCTTTTTAGGTAAAGGCAAAACCAAGAGATCAACTTTAAAATACTATTGTAATTACTACTACTACTACTATTACAAAATTTCCAAAAGGAATTCATCTGAGCTGATATGAATTCCCACAATGAGGCTTCTTGTTATTCAATAGGGATATTTTTCAAAATGTCCCCAAAATTTTAAGGTACTTTCCTTAGGTACAGACAAGAACGAAAAATCACTAAGTTATAACTATGCTATTGCTTCCTAATAGTCAACGGAGCACTTATTAAAAACCACTAAGCTGGCCAGAGTAAAAACAAAAAAACAAAACAAAACAAAAAAACAAAAAAAACCCACACCCTTCAGAGAAGGCCAAATACTGGCTGTATCCTCATGTGCCCCACATACCTCAAAAGCTTCTAATTTCAAAAGAGGATTTTGGAGGAAGGAGTGGAATTGAACTGTGCTCTGACCTTTAAATTCTAAATGAACTCTTTGAAGAAGGGTGTGCTTAAGATGATGAGGAAAGTGGGTGATAAAATCTCTAAGACCTGAAGTAAAACTCCAAGCCTTTATCTTGGA
Source organism: Dromiciops gliroides (assembly GCF_019393635.1). NCBI lineage: Eukaryota > Metazoa > Chordata > Mammalia > Microbiotheria > Microbiotheriidae > Dromiciops > Dromiciops gliroides. The sequence goes on along the minus strand of NC_057864.1, from coordinate 223,095,429 downwards.
TATATAATTCAACCGGTAATTCATTTATCTGTTCCTCCAAATGGAGAAAAGAGCAATAATCTAATAGAGAGGTGATGAGGGCATGAACTTAAAGTGTTGTGAGTATGAAAAGAGAAGTCAGAGGTGAGAGATATGGGAGTAAAAGTGGTAAGATTTGGAAATTGATTGGATAAGTTGGAATGGGATAAAGTGATATATCCAGGATAACTTCAAGGTTAAGAAACACTAGGAGGCTAGAAGAATGGTAATGTCTTAGACAAAAATAGGGAAGTTTGGAAGGTTTTAGAGGAAAAGATGAGTTCAGACTCAGACATGCCAAGTTTGAGATGTCATCATGACATCCAGTTTGAGAACTCCAAGAGGCAATTAATTGGTGGTATAGGATTAAAGGTCCAGAGAGAGACTAGGGTTGGATATTCAGATCTGGGAGGTGTGGTAGAGAGATGATAATTAAATACAAGAGAGCTGATGAAGTCACTGAGAGAGAGAGACAGAGAGAGAGTAGACAGGGAAGAGTAAAAGGCCTAGGGCAGAACCTTGGGGAACACCCACAGTTACAGAATGTGTTCTTGATGATGGACGATGAACTGTCAGAATGAAATGAGAAGGAATGGCTGGACAGTTACAACAAAAGCTAGGAGAGAGTAGTTTCATGAAAAGGAAGGAAAGAGAAGGGCAAAGGAATAAAAATGTATATATTACCTGCTATATTCCAGGCACTGTGCCAAGTGCTTGCTTTTATAAATATATTTCATTTGATCCTCACAACAATTCTGTGAGGTAGGTGCTATTATCTTCATTTTACAGTTAAGGAAACTGAGGCAAATAGAGGTTATGCGGTTTGCCCAAGGTCACTCAATTAGTAAGTATGTGAGAGTTGATTTGAAACTCAGCTCTTCTTGATTCCAGGCCCACCACTCTAACTGCTTTGTCACCAAATGCAGAAGAGAATAGAGTATACAGGTGAAGAAGATTGTCAACAGTGTCAAATGCAGCAGATAGAACAGGAAAAATGAAGACTAAAAAAATACCATTAGATTGGTCAATTAAGAGGTTAATTGTAATTTTGGAGGGAACAGTTTTAGTCAGGTGATGAGGTCAGAAACCAGATTGAAAAGAGCAGAGAGGGGCAGCTAGGTGGCGCAGTGGAGAGAGCACCGGCCCTGGAGTCAGGAGGACCTGAGTTCAAATTCATCCTTAGACACTTGACACTTACTGTGTGACCCTGGGAAAGTCACTTAACCCCAAGTGCCTCACCAGAAAAAAAGAAAAGAAAAGAAAAGAGAGGATGGCAGATGCTATACCCGAAAAGGATTATAAACTGAGATTTCTGGGAATGAAAGAAAGTTTTAAACAACTATCACTGAAGTTCCTAGAATGCTTAAAACATATGGCATCTCGAGACATACATTTATCAGTCTGAAACTATGGGCTGTGTCATATAGGGAAGCCCTTGAGATGGATAAGGGAAAGAACTAAAAAACTGATAAGTAGGGACATCAAGGACATGACCAAGGACGAGAACAGTGGCTACAAAACCGTTTCACTGAGCAGCAGTTTTAAGGGAGTTTGCAGCAATGCACACAAATTTATATATTATGTTGTCACATTTTTCTCCTAGGGTCTAGAAACTAGGAACTTCACACAAAGGATTATTCACAAGAATTTTGCTTCTCTAATTAAAATGATGACATTCTTTTATCAGACCATAACTTCCTAATCAATACATTGAAAAAGTCCAAACACATATGCGATGTGTAATACCGGTGGACTTCCCTCCTCTGTAAAGGGGTGGGTCCTCTCTTATCCCTTCAATTGTCAAATGTATACTTTTTCCTCTACTCAAATCCTGTGCCCTATCATCACTCATCCTTTGCTACCTCATCCCCAGATTATCCTCATCATTTGCTTCATTTTCTATTCAAGTACCGGGGGCAGCTAGGTGGCACAGTGGATAGAGCACTGGCCCTGGATTCAGGAGTACCTGAGTTCAAATCCGGCCTCAGACACTTACCACTTGGGGCAGCTAGGTGGCTCAGTGGATAGAGCACCGGCCCTGGAGTCAGGAGTACCTGAGTTCAAATCCAGCCTCAGTCACTTAACACTTACTAGCGGTGTGACCCTGGGCAAGTCACTTAACCCCAATTGCCTCACTAAAAAAAACAAAAAAACAAAACAAACAAAAAAAACGAGACACTTAACACTTACTAGCTGTGTGACCCTGGGCAAGTCACTTAACCCCAACTGCCTCATTAAAAAACAAAAAACCAAGTACCGTTGAACAGAACTGGAGGGGTAATAGAACTATGCTAACTGGTTATATTATAAATTCATATTATGCAATTACAACTGGACCATCACTGAAGCAGGGCAATCCTTTTTTCTTTCTTTCTTAGTTGATTCTCTATCTCACTTAAATGTGTTTGATCCTATCTCCTGTTTTCTCCAGTCAATTCCAACCTTAATCATCAGACCCCTCTTCTCTCCCCCTTTTGAATTTTTCCAGTCTCCACTTAGGTTCCTTCTCAACTGCTAAGGTTCTCTCCTATACCCACTACTCTTCTCTCTCTCAGTAACTTCATCAGTTCCTGTGGGTTTATCATTTTCATGCAGATGATTCACATATTTACATATGTAACTCTCATCTCTGCCCTGAGCTTTGGTCCCACACCACCAACTACTTTGCTAATTGGACATTCCAAACTAGATATCATGGAGACATCTCAAATTCAATACATCCTCAAATGAACTCATTATCTTTTTTTTTTTTTTTTTTTTGGTGAGGCAATTGGGGTTAAGTGACTTGCCCAGGATCAGTTGCCCAGTAAGTTGTTAAGTGTCTGAGGCCGGATTTGAACTCAGGTCCTCCAGACTCCAGGGCCGGTGCTTTATCCACTGCACCACCTAGCTGCCCCAAACTTATTATCTTTTACCCCAAACCTTCACTCCCCTCTTTCAAACTTCACTATTTTTGTCTAAGGAACTATTCTCCAGTCTATTAAGCTCCTAATTTTGGCACTATCCTTAACTCCTCATTCTTTCTCACTTCACTTATCCAATCAGTAGCTAAATCTTGCTGTTTCAACCTTTACAATAGCTCTAAGAATCTCTCTATATAAAAATATTTATAACAGCTCTTTTTCTGGTGGCAAAGAATTGGAAAATTGTGGAGATGCCCATCAATTGGGGAATGGTGTGTTTTGTGAATATGATGGAATAGTAGTGTAGTATAAGAAATGATAACCAGGATGATTTCAGAAAAATATGTGAAGACTTTTATGAACTCATTCAAAAAGAAGTGAAAAGAACCAAGAGAACACTGTAAACAGTAACAACAATACTGAATCAACTGTGAATGACTTAGCTACTTTGATTAATATAATGATCCAAGACATAATGATGACCCATGATGAAAAATGTTTTATCCACCTCCAGAGAGAGAACTAGAGTCTGAATGCATTCTGAAACATATTTTTTCAGAGTTTTTCTTTCTTGCTTTTTTTTTGCAGCATAGCTAATATGGAAATGTTTTGCATAATTTCACATTTGTAATTGATATTGCATATTTTTCCTTATTAATAAATGGGGAAGGGGTGAGAAGAATTCAGACCTCAGATTTTTTAATGAATATTAAAATAAGTAATAACATTTTTGAAAGTTTTAAAATTTTTTAAAAGACCAGAAACTTTAAAAAAGGGAAAAGTGAGAATGAATGTGCTAACTGTAAATTATGATAAAAAGTCAGTGATTGAAAACCATTAATGATTGTATATACATTGAAATTAATTTAAATAGTTACTAAACAAATATGACTGAAAAACAAATTTGTTTGAAAGACTTTCTAAAAATATATATATTTTTTTGCTCACATAGCTACTTCCTGAGTTTATGCCCTCATCATCTCTTACATAGATTACTGCGATATCCTAAATAGACACTCTGTCTCAACTCTCTTCCAAATCCAATCAATGCTCTACACTGCTGCCAAAGTGATTTTCCTTAAGCACAGAACGATCATGTCACTGTCCTACTCAATCAACAGCAGTGACTCTCTGTTGACTCTAGGCTAAAATACAAACTTCTCTGTTTCACTTTTAAAGCCTTTCACAAAACAAAGTAGCCCCAATCTATCTTTCCAGTCTTGCTGTATCTTGCTCATCTAATGCACTCTGCAATCCAGCCTCACACACAACACTCCATCTCCCACTTTTGTGCCTTTGCATTGGTTTTCCTACACTCTTGGAATGCATTCCTTCTTAGCCTCAGCTCCAGTGAATCCCTTTCTTCCTTCCAGACCCAATTTAGCTCAAGCACCATTTTCTTTTCTTTCTTTTCTTTCCTTCCTTCCTTCCTTTCTCTTTCTTTCCCTCCCTCCCTCCCTCTCTCTCTTTCTTTCTTTTGGGGGAGGGGGCAGAGATGAGTGAGCTTGAGTGTCAATACTAGAGCTGGCCACTCCCCAGACAGGGTTAGTTCCCTGAGTCCTTGACATGATTCAGTGCCTATTTATGGGATAGCTCTGCATTTCTTTCCTTGAAGTAGGCAAGGAAGACAGGGTAGATACTGAGGAAAGTCCTCTTTTGGGCTGTGCAGGTATATGGGTGCCAACACCATCCCATGTCTGCTGTGACTTCCGGCATGCCCAAGTGAATCATGTGCAACTTCATCTCAAACCTGTGCCCCATATCAAATAGCTCTACCGTATAATAATCTAGCTTCTGATGCACGTGATGCCAAAAAGAAATGTAGTCATCCTGGTTGGCAAAGGTGATGACATGGCTGCTTTATCATACTTATAGGGAAAAGGAATTGGAGGATATTTGAGATTTGCCACGCTAGGTAGGAAGAAAGACCATGGAGGATAAGATGGGGCAGGGCCTCTGAGGCTGTGCCCAGGTTAGAGTTATCACAACACATTACTGCCATGTTATCCAGCATGAAATATGCAGTGGGACCAGGAGGTTCACAATAAAGCCAACTGGTGTCACTCATACATCAGCAACAGATCTATGGTTCTCTTGGGTTTGCAGACATAAAGCAGAGCACCTGTTTCATTCTGTCCTTGGCTCATTAGCAGAATCATCAGGAAATAGCAGCTTTGACTCAATGGCAAGCATCTTAAGCTGAGAGCTGGGGTCATGGAATAGAGTGATCAAAATTCTACTTTTCTACACCTGCCCAGAGGCACTCATCATCCTGCTACCCCCTCAAGGGTCAAGGACTCCCCAAAGAGCTCAGTAGGGAGCAGTGGATTCTCATCAAGGGCTGTCCTCAACTCCTGCCTCTTCTCTTTCAAAATACACTGCTTCTGCTCCTGAACCTTGCGATGGAAATACAACCTGCAGTACAGGCACAGAATGACTGCCAACAGCTGTTGCTCTCACCTCAGTGATCCTTTCATTTTCTACAATAAAATTTTCCTGATCCCACCCACCCCTGATAGTTCCTTCTGTCCCCACATCCTTTGATTTAACTGCTTTGTATTTATCCTCCTTATTTTCACTCTGTTTGACTTATATAGGGGCAACTAGGTCATGCAGTGAATAGAGTGCTGGTCCTGGAGTCAAAAAGACTTTGTAAGTTCAAATCTGATCTCAGATACTTATTAGCTGTGTGGCCCTGGGCAAGTCACTTTACCACATTTGCCTCATTTTTCTCATCTGTAAAATAAGCTGGAGAAGAAAAATAGCACACCACTCCAGTATCTTTGCCAAGAAAACCCCAAAAGGGGTCATGAAGAGTCAGACATGACTGAAAATGACAGAAAACTCATTTCCTGATTGGAATGTAAGCTCTTTGAGTAAGGATTTTCATTTTTGATATCTGTATTCCCAGTGCCTACCCCAGTGCCTGGTATATGGTGGAACCATAACAAATATTTAATGATTGACCAATAGCAGTAATGATTTCTATACTCCCAACAAAAACATCATTCCGTTGAAGATGAAAAGACAAAAGCCAAACTTATTAGCCTCTATATCCTCAAGCATCCCCAAGCTGTGAAGGAATTGAGGAAGCAACAGAATTAAAGTCACCTTCATTATACACAGAGAAGGGAGGGGAAAGGAAAAACATTCCAGACAAAAAGACATAAACAAGGAGATATTCGTAGTGGTGTTTTAAAACTATGAAGTTCATGCTGACCAAGATGGTAGTAATGGAAATACATGTGAGTCTGCAGCAGCTCAACTTGGACAATGATTAAGGGTCTTGAGTCTAGTATTCTCTTTCCCTACCAAGTCACAGAAGGTGATGGTGTTGAGGGCAGACTGAAAATGGGGAGGAATTGTTCAAAGTACACAAGTCTCCAAACCAGCCAAGGAGAGACTGGGAATTATGGTGATAAGAGCTTGAGTGATTGGAAGAAAGGAGTCTTTGAAAGTGCAAATAAAATCATCTTTCTGAAAGCAACCAAGGCACTCTGTGCTCCTATATAAGCTTGCAGCTTATCACTGGCCCCAAAGACTAGATTTCTACTTAAAGCCTAATTAGGGTTTTCCTGTTACCTGGCCATAAGATTACCTTATTTTCCAAACCTCAGTCTACAATAGATTGATTATAGTAATGTAGGTCATTTGGGCTCAGCTAGCCTCTTAGGCAATGTTGTTGTCATGTAAAATGGGGGAATTAGACTAAATGATCTCTAAAACGTCTATGATGCTAAATCATATGATCCTATGACTTCTTTAATCCAGCCACTCCTTTTTCTAACGTACAGAAAGAGGGAGCAACTCTGAATTATCCCCTTCATCATTTATTTATATTAAAACCATAAGAACTAAGATTTGCCTCTATTGCAATGTATTTTTCCCATAGTACACTGTCACTGTAGTGGCAATATTCTGTGTAGTCATTTTTTAGTAAGATGCAGCTGTCATTTTATATGGATTAAAATTAAAAGCTAACAACACAAAAGGACCATCTTCCCCATGGGTGCAGGTGTGCACACACACATGAGGGTGTTCACCAGTATGAATGTATGAATGTATGTATATACACATACACACACATATACATATACATATGTATATGTGTGTGTATATATATAAAATGTAAGGTACACCTATAAAATATGGTGTGATGGTGAAATTATCCCATTTACTTCCAGATTCTTCTCTTGTTTTCTCTAGGAAACAACAGTCTCACAACAGACTAGTTCCTCCATCCAGCTGTCCCATTAAGATTGATTATGAGGGGGGCAGCTAGGTGGGCAGTAGATAAAGCATCTACTCTTGATTTAAGAGGACCTGAGTTAAAATCTGGCCTCAGACACTTGACACTTACTAGCTGTGTGACCCTGGGTAAGTCACTTAACCCCAATTGCCTCATAAAAAAAAAAAAAGACTGATTATGGACCCGAGTCATCACACATCCCATAGATGTTCACAACTGTCAAGGGGATTATGTAGTCTAGTTTTGCTTGTGACTTTTGATGCTCATGAAGGATGAAATGGGGTTCAGATGGGAGACACAGTTTATTAATTAGTTATGAGGGAAGTGTGGGAAAACAGAGTTAGACCATGTCAGTTTTGTGTAACACATTCACAGACAATGAGTGAAGCACCACTAGTCTAAGAAGTCAACATCCTTACCAAAAAGTTTTGGGAGAGTATTTGTGGTGCAGAACTAAGGTACTTGCTACAGGCAAGTGAAGTCAGAGGTCAGCTCAATCCTGTAACATAAAGGGAGTAAACCTGATAAGACCAAAGAGGCAGCATGGTTAAGACCTGAGAGAAAGCTTAGCAAAGGTGACCTAAGGTGGGGGCTGGGGTCCTTGGGGTGCTGCTCTCCTGGATGTGTTTCTTATTTTGTTCTATGGAAAAAACATATGGTGGTAACAGTTTGAAAGAGCTGCTATGCGGAAGCTAGAGAGCTAAAGATTATAGTAGACCCCTGACACTATGTTTATTATTGACAATATTATCTGATACTTGAAAGGTTGGAGGGGTCAGTGAGTAAGAAGAGCATCCTCATGAACAATAAAAAAGTTATCTAGTTTTGCATTATTGCAACACCACCATTCCTCCATTCCACTAGAACTCTGGAATATTATTTCATAGTGATGATGAATGTGTTTGTGGTAGAGAGGGGTTAGTATCACAGCTATGCAGCTGCCATAGATGCTCCTGACTTTACCAAGTGAATCAAGGGCACAGAGAGGGGCCCCCTGTGTAGAATAATAGCATCTGGACACATGTGGAGGATTTGAACAGTTTTTACAACAGTAATTTCTCTGTCACTACTCTCCCTGTTTTTTTCTCATTGCTTCCCAAGTTCTGCAAATATCCTCCACAGCTGCCCTGACAGGAGTAAATGAAGGAGAATGAAATACAAGACAGCTCTGAGTACCCACTGGGTCCTCGTCTGGGGGGGTGGGACGATAACTGGAATGAAAAGCTGAGCAGCTGCAGCTGTCCTGAGTGCCACAGTCCAAAACAAAAAGATTACACTTCTAGTGCTGGGCAAGGAGGGAGAGGGATTTGTGGAGTAAAGATGGGAAGGAGCACATTCTGATAATCCGATTTGAGCTAGAAGAATCCTGCACTGTGCTGAAGTAATAAATTGGTTTTGTCATGAGCTCCCCATGTAAGGGAACTACTGGGATTTACCTACTTGGAGAGAACAAGCTTTGGAAGTGGGAGAAGGTAGGAATGAGGCCAGTATTCTAATCCCCTCCATAAACAGAGACACTCTCGCCTATACCATGAGCTTGGCCCTGTCACACAATTCAAAGGTTGCCTCCTAGCACAATAAAGGAATCTCTTTTTTCCAAAGATGCTCAGGGAATTCTCAGGGATAGATATTATTAGAACTGAAAAGATTAGCTAATAGAAAAGAAACCCTGAATGGGTCAGTAGGGGAGGGTGATATTCCAGAGGATTCAGAGAGGATTATTTTACATGTCCCTCTTGGGTCTTGAGAGAACATGGCAGATGCTTGAATATAACTGAAAAAGTTCTTTAACACACAGGTTGGGGAGAAGTACAACCTACCTTTGCTCTTCTTCCAACTCTTCTTTGGTCATCATCTTTTTGTATTGATTTCCTCTCAGTTTCCCAGGACTATATTTAAAGGAAAATGCCTCCTTTTCTGCAGAAAGGGAGAATGTATATGAGTAGTGACACAAGTTAAAATTCTGGGTCCCTAAAGACAAATTTCAGAAAGAGCCACTTTTCCTTTTATAAACTACAAAATAAGCAGATTTCTACTGAAGAAATACCACCTCCTTTTAAAAAAAAAACACATTCAGCTCCGTTCCAATGCAGGGGCAGTTGATGCAATATTTCTCCCTATGTATTGGAGACACTGCTGGCTTGAGGTTAATATATGATCTTCTCACTTTTATCACCTGAACTGAATCTGCTATCAGTTCTATACCTTTCCAAATAAAGTTCCAGGATTCCTCACTTCTAATTCTAAACACTTCTCCAGTGCCCTATATTCTGTCCCCAGGTCCGCACAAAATTAGAGTTAAAAATCAATCTGCCTGGAGACAATCAATCTAGCTATGATCACATGTAAATTCTAGTTCTCTTTCAAAATTTCATTGCCAACATAAAAGAGCCAAAGGAACACTTGACAAGTTCCTCAAGTCTCCCAGGTGTTAAGGTAACATATCCAACAGTCCACAGACCCTGATATACTGTTTTGTCAGAGATTCCAAGCCAAATTTTAAGGACAAAGTTTAAAAGTTATAGGTCAGGGCAGCCAGGTGGCACAGTGGATAAAGCAACGGCCCTGGATTCAGGAGGACCTGAGTTCAAATCTGGTCTCAGACACTTGACACTTATTAGCTGTGTGACCCTGGGCAAGTCACTTAACCCTCATTGTCCCACCAAAAAACAAAACAAAACAAAATACTCTAATCAAAAGTTATAGGTCAGAAGGGGGTGCTATTATCTCAACAAGAGAGATATAACCATACAAAGACCACAAGCAATCTAAGTATGTCCCTCTCCCTGTCCAGAGACTTTTACTAAAATGCCATAAACATTTACAATGAAGAAGCAACCACAATAACCACCTTAGCTTAGCACAGTGCCTGGCACATAATAGGCACTTAATGTTTACTAAATGACTGATTAAAAACATGCAAAAAGAAAATTTGATGAAAATAGATCATGAGGAATACCAGAAAGAAAAATTATATATAGTGAATGCATGCTATTAAACAGTATGACAAAGACCTGAAAAAACAGGAAAATTTGTATTGAAAGGTCAGAAAGGTAACTGAAAGGGAAAAACTTGGGATAGTAACCTTTAAGCTCAACAGTACACAGCTCAAGAATATGATAAGAAATTTCCTTTTTCACCTAATGAGTGAAGGACTGAATAGCCCATCATATTTAATTTATTTACTCTGAACTTACAAATGGTAACAAATATAAACATTTACATATATAAAGTGCATTTTTTTAAAAGATGATTTCATATGAAATCAAGAATCTCAACTACAAAGCAGTGTCTTTCTTTGAACTTCCTTCAGTTTTTTTCTGGGCATTCTTTTCAATGCTTCAACAATATTCTTTTCTTTCTTTTTCTTTGGTATCATTTTCACCCCAACAACAGAATTAGTGTGCCTTTCCTACAATACCTTTCATTGTCATCTTTGACCATCTGGTGTGTATGAGGTAGAACTTCAGAGTGACTGTAATCTGCACTTTTTTTATTATTAGAGATTTGGAGCATTTTTACATGGTTGTTAACAGCTTGCTTTTTTCTTTTGAGAACTGCATGTTCATAGCCTTTGAGCATTAATTTACTGGGAACAGCTCTTGTTTTTCTATGTTTAAATCAGTCCATATATGTTTGAATCAGTCTCTAAAATACACAGCTCCACTAATCATATTCCCTTCCTGATTTGTTCTTTTGAGGCTAAGTACAGAAGCTAAACCTTTGTTCTGGAAACCAACTGTTCTGGAAATCTTCATCTCTCTGTCACTCCAGTGTCAAGAATCCCAATCATGTCTATACTCCATGCCCTAATAATAGAAAAAGTCAAGCCACGTTTTCTTCTCAGACTGGGGCTTTTCAAGTGTGACATTTATAAGAAGACAAAGAAATCTATAAAGCCCCCTGGAGCTTGGGGGTACCAAAGCAACTAATTCCAGAAATACATTTGAAGCATGCAGGGTTTTTTTTCTTATCCTCAACAATAAAACTGACCTGCTTCCTCAAAAGTGGTTTTTGAAGTAGGGATTTTTTTTTTTTGCATGATGCTCTAGATGACTGGAATCTTTAAGTTGAAGAAAAGTCTGTTATTTAGTAACACTTTGTACATTGGAGCAACTTTTTTTTAACCTATTTTCTCTTTTCACTGTGACATCTCACCCTAGGACTGAGGGTTTAGTCTGTCTCTCCATAACTAACTCTGTTCCAGGCAGATGTTCAAAGAACAAAAGAGGGAGGAAATGAACCTAAAAAAGTGCCTTTTATTGATGTCTTTTGTTTTCTACATCCTAGTCATTTCTCAACACTGTACACGCACTCTGACTTGTAACAAAGAAAAATTCTTTTGCAACAAAAGAAAAAACCCGTCAAGCAAAACCACCAACAAAGTGACTGCATCTAACAGCATATGCAACATTTTGTACTTATCGTTCCCCACCTCTCTATTCAGGATACTTTCATTCAAGAAATTTTGTATATTGCCAAGTATAGTTTAGTTGAATGGGTATCTAGAAAATATACGGAGCAATTTTAAATTCAAGATTGATAACCTATAAATATCAATCAATAAACATTTATTAAGTGCTAGGGATACAAAAAGAGGTCAAAGCAAGTCTCTTTATTCAAGGAGCTCACAATCTAATGGGGGAGGCGGCATGTAAACATATACAAAGCAAGGCATATACAGGATTAATAGGATGGCCTTAGAATTCAGATGGGTTAGAGAAGGCTTCTAATAAAATATGGGATTAGCCGGGAAGTTTCATAGCCAAGGAGGAAAGCTTTCCAGGCATGGGGGAAAGCCAGGAAAAATTCCTGGAGCAGAGGTGGAGACTGGCTTATTTGTTGGTTACCATCAAAGCCACCCAAACCCCCCCCCCCAAAACCTAGGGAATCAAACCATGTCAGGAACAGATTTTTCCAGCTCATCCAGTTGTATTTTCAAAGAAGCTTAAGGAGTTAATAAAAATGAAAAGGAAACTAATTGACCTTACATTATGGGGTGCAGTGTAGAAGACCTGTTCAGGGTAGTAGTAAGTCAATTTCAGGTTGGTCTTGACTCATGGAATTGTGAATCTACAGCTCAAGTGGCCTTGGAATTCATCTAATTTGATCCTGTCATTTTACAACTGAGGAAACTGAGGCTTAAAGAAGACCAATTACTTGCCTAAGGTCATGCAAGTAATAACGACAGCTCTTACATTGAAACTTGATCCTCTGACTCCAAATCCTTCCAGTATGTACTATGCTGCCTCTAACTCCCTAATTTTTGAGTCAAATATCACAAATTCTTGCAAAAGGCTTTAATTTAATCAAGCATAGTATAATAAGTAACATAAACATAACCAATCCTTCCAGGTCGCATAGTTTCAATAAGAGGCCTCCAGAGACCATCCAAGGAACTTTCTCTTCTAACCTCATCTGAAATCAGGGAAGATATTTATATAAATCATGTCAATGACACAAATTAATTATCCACTTGGGTTTAGCTAAATACAAGAGAGGAGCTGAGGGGCTCCACTGATATTCTCTTCTAACAGCTGAGACCATAAACTTCCCTTATGCTCACTCTGCCATGTCAAACCTGGTAAGAGGAAGACTCAGGAGACCAAAATATTTGGTTGGGGCAGCTCAGATAAAGTTTCAGAAAACAAAGCATCCATCAAGAGGTATGTCTGAGAATAATTTGGGCTGTACAAGGGTGCACTTGTAAATGTTTAACAAACGAGCTTTCTAGAAAAAAAATAATCACAAACACATTTTTAAAGTTGAATCTGAATTATCAACATTTTCTTTTCTTTTTTGTTTTGTTTTTGGCAGGGCAATGAAGGTTAAGTGACCTGCCCAGGGTCACACAGCTAAGTAAGTGTCAAGTTTCTGAGGCCAGATTTGAACTCAGGTCCTCCTGAATCCAGGGCTGGTGCAACCTAGTTGCCCCTTTATTAACATTTTCTTAAGTCTAGACAATTGACAAAACCGAACCCTGATTTCTAGAGTCTGCTGATTTCTGAGGTGCAAATAAATGCTCACAGTGAAAATTTAACAATTGACTAGAGAACCGGTTTCAACTGTATATATTCCAACCAGTCTATAGGGACTGATTAAAGGAGAATGACCTGCAGAGATTTTCCGGCATCTCTCTGGTGATCCCTATAAAACACTTGTTTTATTTCCTTTTTCAGTCCCTCGAGGCATTGAACAGTATCCTGACATTTCCCTTCCAGCAGCCTTTGTTTATAGCAAAGCCACAGATTCCAGAGACCAATGCCTCTGAATGTTCCCTTAGCTCATAGGGAGATCAGGGAAAATGAACAAACTCTGAAAACAAGCATTCTCCAGTGGGAAGGCCTAAGTCCCTTCCTCACTTTCTCTTGTAATCACTCAACCTGCATAACTCCTAGGCCTTCCTCAATGGTTTGTATTTATAGAAAGTGACAGCCTTGCCCTAGACCCCCGGGACCAAAGGGTTGTGTTATCCGAGCTCTGCACTGAACACAAATGACTAGGTTATTGCATTCCTGAAGCCTATTTCCATTGCGGCTGCCAGTTGCAAACTTAAAGTTATAGCAACGTCATTTCTATGGTTCTGAATTAAGGAAAAGGCCTTTAATTCCTAGCTTCTATCAACAATCCAGTGTGGCCAGACTGCCTGAGTTTTATGGTTTTCCTCTGCCTCTCCCTTGATTCCTCTCCTAAAAGTCTAAGAGCCACAGGCTAAAGAGAAGATTGATAAACTACTCAGAAATGAGGAATTTCCTCCCCATGGGGTCTTAAATTCTAAAAAGAACTATGAGAAGTAGTTTTTAAAGACTGTCCAAGAAATGTTCACAGAGGAAAAATCTCAAATTCACCAAACAAGGAGAAATCAGTCAGCAAGTATGCATTAAGCACCTGCTATGTGCCAGGCAATGGGGGAAAGGGGTGGGGAGAGATACAAAATATACATATACAGGTGTATAGAAAATAAATACAAAAGAATTTGGGGGTAAAGCACTGCTTGTTTTTCGTTCTGGAAGAGGACTAATGACATCACGAGGGTGAGGTCTTAGCTTGCTGAGGGGATCAGGAAAGGCTTGATGTAGAAAGCTAATTCTAAGATGAAGGGTGAGGATTCAAACAGCCAGTGCACAGGCACAGGGATGGAAGAAGAAATAATAATAATAAGAGTCTAGATAGATTGTTGTGTCTCTGAAAGGAAGAAGAATATAATAAGGTAGAAAGGCAAGCTGGGACCAGGTTGTGAAGGGCTTTAAAAGTCAAACAGAAGGGCAGCTAGGTGGCGCAGTGGAAAGAGCACCAGCCCTGGATTCAGGAGGACCTGAGTTCAAATCCGACCTCAGACACTTAACACTTACTAGCTGTGTGACCCTTGGCAAGTCACATAACCCCAACTGCCTTGTAAAAAAACAAAACAAAACAAAACAAAAGTCAAACAGAAGAGTATTTGATATTTGATCCCGAAGATAATAGCCACTTATATTCATTGTAGGGTAATGACTGCTTACAGAAAATCAAAGCATCAGCTATGTGGAGAATAGAGTGGAAGACCACAGGGACTGAGCAAAGCAGGTGGAGTTTAGAGAGTTAATTTTTTTTTTAAATAAAAATATTTTATTATTTCCAGTTACATGTAGAGATAGTTTTCAACATTTGTTTATATAAGATTTACAATTTCGAATTTTTCTCCCTCTCCACCTCCCCTAGACAGAAGGTAATCTAATATAGGATATATATATATATATATATATATATATATATATATATATATATATATATATATATATATATATATATATATATATAATAACATTAAACATATTTCTGCATTAGTCATGTTCTAAGAGAAGAATCAGAGCAATAAGGAAAAACTTCAAAATAGAAAAACAACAGCACCAAAAACAAAAGAAACAGTATGGTTCAATCAGCATCCATATTCCACTGTTCTTTTTTTTTCCTGGATTTGGAGAGCCTTTTCAATCATGAGTCCTTTGGAACTTTCTTATACCGCTGGATTGGTGAGAAGAATCTAGTCTATCACAGTTGATCAACACATAATGTTGATGATACTATGTATAATGTTCTTCTGGTTCTGTTCATCTCACTCATCATCACTTCATGCAAGCCCTTCCAGGTTTCTCTGAACTCCTCCTGCTCATTGTTTCTTACAGCACAATAGAATTCCATTACATTCCTATACCACAACTTGTTCAGCCATTCCCCAATTGATGTGCAAGCCCCCAATTTCCAATTCCTTGCCACCACAAAAAGAGTAGCTATAAATATTTTTGTACATGTGGGTCCTTTTCCCTTTTTTATGATCTCTTTGAGAAAAAGACCCAAAAGTGGTATTGCTGGGTCAAAGGGTATGCACAGCTTTACAGCCCTTTGGGCATAATTCCAAATTGCTTAGAGAGCTAATCTTTAACTTTCTAGAGACTCCATCCAGGGACAAGTACTCAGATTGGTAAAAAATGGAGGTAAAGAATACAGAGGGGCAGCTAGGTGGCGCAGTGGATAGAGCACCAGCCCTGGATTTAGGAGGACCTGAGTTCAAATTCTGCCTCAGACACTTGATACTTACTAGCTGTGTGACTCTGGGCAAGTCACTTAACCCCAATTGCCTCACCAACAAAACAAAAACAAAAAACAACAACAACAACAAAAAAGAATACAGGGGAGGTGGTTGCTGTTGCATGACAAGAAAAAGCAGGAGGATGGAGCAAATTACCAATAAATAGCATGATGGTAAGCAAATTATTTTGGTATTCTGAAGCTTGTGGTAGAAGTGTATTTCTTGGCCCTTCTCTACGATTCCCATCCAATCCACATCCCCAACTTCCCCCCACTTATAGCAGTAACACCTTGAATGTCAGCAGCTGCCATACCCTCTATACTGTAGTAAATTTTTTTAAATTGTAGGTTAAAATTGTAAGTAACTTCTTTGTGAAGTGCAAAGAGTCTTGGGTTTGGAATGAATGATGGTGGTTATACATTTATTTCCAACTCTTCATGACCCTATTTGGGGTTTTCTTGGCAAAGATACTGGAGTGGTCTGCCATGTCCTTCTCTAGCTCATTTTACAGATGAATAAACTGAGGCAAACATGGTTAGCTGATTTGTCCAGGATCACATAGCTAGTAGGTATCTGAGGCTAGATTTAAACTCATGAAAATGAGTTTTCCTGACTCCATTGCCTGGCATTCTATTTACTTCACCATCTAGCTACCCTTGGAATCAGTGGATCTGGATTCAAATCTCAACCCTTATGCTTTTGTGTGTGTGTGTGTGAGAGAGACTGACCTTGGGGTAGGTCATGTAACCTCTTGATTGCTCAATTTCCTTATCTGTCAAAGGAGAATGGCCAAGATGATCTCTAAGTTTCCTTTTGGCTCTACATTCTGTTGTCATAGGAAGTCATTCCCACTTTCTACTACTTACCATCTTCCTCTTCTAGTTCAGCTGGTAGTGGCATCTTCTTACTATCAGAGTTTGGCTCTTCTTCCTGAAAGACAAGTAGGAGAATTAATAGCAGAGAACCTTGTGTTGAGCAACTAAGGTTACTGAAGAAACATGGTATAATTATGGATAGTATGCTGACATGGAGTCAGGAAAAGCTAATTTCAAAATTTGACTGAGATACCATGGACAAATAAATTATTTTACCTCTCTGAACGTGTTTCTTTATCAACAAAATGTTATAGACTATCTAGACTGAGACTATCTACTTCACGGGTTTGTTGTGAGGATCAAATGACATTTTTATGTAAAAGAATTGAAATTGAAAATTTTAAAGCAATTTACAAATCAAGGCTTCCCAAAATTGACTAAGCTTTGATACTAAACATCTTCTCGGCTGCCTTTTCCCTCTGACTGGAGCGATGGAGAGTGGAGCAATAAACTCCTCCCAAAGCCTTCTTTAATAGAGGACTCAGCTTTCTAGGTCACTCTTCATTTTTCATCAGTAGCTCTGTTTGGTTTCCAGGAACATTACGCCCCTGCAAAAACACCCCTTTCCAGCTTCCTTTTGTTTATTATGCTACCTCTCCCATTAGGTTGTAAACTCAAAGGCAGGGATTGTCTTTCTTTTTCTTATTTGTATTCGCAGTGCTTAGCACAGTGCCTAGCACAGTGCCTGTCACATAGTAGGTGGTTAGTAAATGTCTACTGACTATTGATAAAAGTTATTATTGTTATTATTAAACTCATTATTACTATTAAACTTATGTTATTATTGTAATTATTATTAAACTCATTCTCTTTTCCAATGAAGTTTAAACTCATTATTACTATTATTAAACTCATTGTTATTGTAATTGTTGTTATCAAACTCATTTTTCTCATCTATTTCAATGGAGTTCAGACAAAATTGGCCTTGGGACAAATAACTATCTGCAATTATTCTTTTATATTAATATTCTAATGCAGAGGTGGGTAAAATAATTCACTTCTGTAGTTGAAAAAAGTATTAGAATATGATCTCTATGTGGTTGCTGAAAACATCTTTAGTAAAACAGGATAACAGGGAATGACATGAACCTCATTTTGTTCCTATATGATCTACTTTGCCAGATCTCTATATTGTGAAAGAGTTTTGTTCCAAGAGGCTTGGAGATTATAAGTATTTGACATTCACACAGCTTTTTAAAATATTGATCTTAAGTTTTTATGATCAATGCTATCTTTGGGTGATTCATTCTGTGAAAATGAGGGGAAAAATTATTGGTTTTGTTCTCTAGGATATATTCAGTTCCACATTTGTAGAATTAGAACTGTTTTCTGTCAGCCCATGAAAAATAGTAAGCTTCTGGTGTATAATTCTATTTTCCAGGTCTAGTCTTGGTAGGTACTAAATTTTTACAGCATGCACTGATGTGTTTCACTTTTCACTATTTCCTTGTACAATCTACATCACTAAATCTGAACTCATTAAGGTTAACCATTTTTAACTTCTGGTGGCAATCATGTGGTTTTGAATTACCATTAGAAATCCATATTTTAAAAATAAAATAAAATATTTTAGGTTATGCAGTTCAATCAAGTTACACGTTTCTTCATTAGTTACGAAAGAAAGATCAGAACAAAAATGGAAAAACAACAAGAAAGAAAAAACAACACAAAAAAAGTGAAAATAGTATGCCTCAATCTTTGGTCAGACTCCCTAGTTCTTTCTCTGGATGTGGATAGCATTTTCCTTCATGAGTCCTTTGGAATTGTTTTGGATCACTGTATTACTGAGAAGGGTTAAGTCTATTGTAGTTGATAAATTCATATTTTCAGGAAATCAATCCTCATGACTGAGCCATTTGTTTGATACTTTTATGCCGAAATATTTTAGGCTTGGTTCCTGTGTATGTTGCCTATTCTTGTGCCTTAACTATTTCAGGGGCTTCACCTGAAAGTGGAATACTTTAAGGCCCATTTGTATTATTAGTAACATTCTTGAATAGCCAGCCAAACTGAACTTGACTCCCTGGCAGTTGGCACTCAGGACAGGTTCTAGCTTACTTCTCCCAAGTTTAAGCCCACTGAGATCTGAAAGTAGTCACTAGGAAAATTAGGGAATTAGTATTCCAGTATTATTACAAAGAATCCTGTTGCTTCAAAAGAATGTTAAAGTATTCCAGATCAATTATTGATCCTAGGATCAATTAACTGTCATCTGCTATGTGTCTTCATTCTTAAAATAGGCCAATGCCATCTGTACTCCCTATTACATGGGACTGTTTTGAGGATAAAATTAAGCAATATGCATTAACTAATTAGTATATTATAATAATTTATTACTAAAATAGTAATCTCTTGTGAACCTGATAATAGATTGTGAGCTCCTTAGAGAAAGAAATGGTATCTTGTTTGATACTAGAATTACTAACACAGTATTTTGCACACCAAAATGTTTGCTGAGTTGAAATTACATCAACCTATCTGACTACTCCTCAGTCTCCTTTGCAGATGAATTGCCCATATCATACCCTTTAACTGTAAGTGTAGTGCGAGATTCTGTCCTGAACCACATTCTCTCTTTTCTACATGCTCTCTCTTAATAATCTCATCAGCTCCCATGGGCCTAGTTTTCATATTTATGTAGAGAGACTCACAAACCTACATGAATCTAGTTCTTAGTTTCTCTTCTGAATTCCAGCTCCACATTACCAACTGCCTATTGGATATTTCAAACTGGATGTCCTAAAGACATCTCAAACTCAACTGCCAAAAACCAAAAACTCATCTTTTCCCCTAAATCTACCAAATTTCCCTATTTCTTTTGAAGGTAGCTCTCCATTCTTCCACTTGGCATTATCTTCAACTCCTCATTGTCTCACCCCAAATCTTGTCATTGCTGATTTCACCACATTTCTTACCTTTCTGCACTCATTTGGCCACCCCCTTATTTCAGGCCTTCATGCTCTTACCTGGACTACTTACAATGACTTTCTAAATTTTCTCCCTGCCTCAAGTTTCTCCCATCTCCAATTCATACTCATTGAGCTTGTCAAAATAATTTTCCCCAAGTGCAAATATGACCATGTCACTCTGCTATTAAACTGCAGTGGTTAGTGCCTCTAAGGATAATCGTGTGTGTGTGTGTGTGTGTGTGTGTGTGTGTGTGTGTGTGTTTTAATGCCCTTCACAGTCTGGCTCTAACCTACATTTTCAGCCTATTTTACATTACTTTTCATCTCACATTTTACAATGGAGCTAAAGTGGCCTTCTCGCTGCTCCTCAAACACAACACTCCGACCATTTGTCTCTGTGCTGGCACACTGGCTATCCTCCATGTCTGTAATGCAGCCTTCCTTTCACCTCTACTTCAAAGAATCCCTTGTTTTCTTTTCTTTCTTTCTTTTTCTTTTTTTGATGAGGCAATTAGGGTTAAGTGACTTGCCCAGGGTCACACAGCTAGTAAGTGTTAAGTGTCTGAGGCCAGATTTGAACTCAGGCACTCCTAACTCCAGGGCCAGTGCTCTATCCACTGTGCCACCTAGCTGCCCCCCTTGTTTTCTACAGGAAGTAACTCAAATACCACCTTCTACAGTGTACAAAGCAGTTCTTAAGTTCACAGTCTGTGAACTTGTTTTTTAAAAAATATTCTGATAGTTATTTACATTCAAATAAATTTCTTTTGTAATCCTATGTGTTTCGACTTATACATTTGAAAACTTTATTCCGAGGAGGGGTCCATAAGTTTTATCACAGTGTGAAAGGAGTCCATGACTCAGAAAAGGTTAGGAACCTCTGTTCTACACAGAGCCTTTCCAGATTATACTCCCTCTTGTCCCTGTATTTATTCTGTATATACTTATACATTTACAGGTTTCTCCACTCTGGCCCCCAACTCTCAGTCATGGAGACTCCTTAAAAATTGAATTTTTTTTTCTATTCTCCTGGCACAGTGCCTGGCTTACACCCACACACCGCCCCCCCCCCACCCACACACACCAAAAAAAACCCCAAAACCCTTACTAAATACTTGTTAATTGATGGATAATATTACTTTCTGTATTTATTCTTATTAGAAAGGCAATCAGTACAGGCTTCCTAGGACTAAAAACAACATCTGAGTCTCCATTTTGAGGTCAAGACATTTAAGGGCCTTTGTAATCAGAGCCCTCCTGATCTGTTGCTCACAATTCTAAAATAATTTGAAGACAAATGGGACAGTTATTATGGTTATATTTTGTAGGTTAGGGGAAGTCTCCAGAAAACCAGGATTTTAGCTGTACCTTTGTAGGTGTGTACTAACTCACTTGGGGTGTGGGTACTTATATTTTAGTATTACTTAAGCGGCACCTCTTCACTCCTAGTAGAAGAATGCAGAGGAAGATGTTGACAATGTGAAAGCAAAACAGTGGGGTCTGAGATTTATAGACTATTGAAATTAAGTAATCAAAAGGCTTAGCTAAAATTTACTATTTAAAAGTTAATGTGCAAATGCTCCAAGATATCAGAAGACATTAACGTTTTATTACATGACTAGAAAAAATTAAAGTCTGTGACTTAAAGGAGTTTCATAAAACTACTGTTGTTTGAATCTTTTCCTATGTGATAAAACTTTATCTTATCCTACAAGTCTTTGAAGCTGTAGGAGACCGACTGTTAGGATATAACATCCTATTTATTTCTCATCTGTTTTCTTTTTTATATTTGATAAACACTCTTCTCAATTTATAGCTTTAATATAAACTCTACAGTGTTAAGTAATTCCTGTAACTTTTTCCGGAAGAATTCCCAAAAGTATATTTATAATACAGATTTCTTGAGTCAAAAATGTCCATTTTTATTCTATTTTACACAATAAAAGGAACAAGTTAAGAACATACCTCATATTGCTTTTGAGAATAATGCCCTGGGGGCAGCTAGGTGGCCCAGTGGATAGAGCACCGGCCCTGGAGTCAGGAGGACCTGAGTTCAAATCCGGCCTCGGGCACTTAACACTCACTAGCTGTGTGACCCTGGGCAAGTCACTTAACCCCAATTGCCTCACCAAAAAAAAAAAAAGAAAGAAAGAAAAGAAAAGAGAATAATGCCCTAAATATAAAAATGACTATTAGTTTTTTCTCTTCCTTATTTTGTAAGAAAGTATAGGTTGTGCCTGATGTTTTAGTGTTGTGTTTGATAACTGTATTTGGTTTCTATCTGCTAGAAGTTGCTTAGATCTGTACCAGACCAAATTTGTACATTTTGGACCTGTTGGAACCAATATTTAAATAAGTTAAGAGAAAATATTGCTAAAGGAGAATATTGAGATTAGCACCATAAGTCAATGAATATGGTAATAATGAGAGTAGTCTGATTTTCTTCAGGCAGAGCAAGTGAATATTCCCTCATTTGAATTGTTTTCCTAACCCAGCAAGAGGTATTTTTCTTCTCCAATTTCCTAATGTATCACTAATAATAATAATAACAACAACAGCATATAGCTAGCAATAATATAGAGCTTTAAGGTTTGTACATTTGCTATCTCGTTTGATCCTCACAAAAACCCAGTGAAGTTGGTGCTATTATCATATCCATTTTGTAGATGTGGAAATTGAGGCAGACAGAAGTTAAATGACTTGCCCAGAGTCACATAGTTAGTCAAGTGTCTGAAGTGAAACTTGAATTCAGGTCTTCCTGTCTTTCTTATGCCCTATGCCACCTAGAATGAATTGAGTTTGGAATAGGTATTTCCTAAGAGTTTTTCACCTCAGTGTAAATTGTGTTTTCCCTATAAGAACTGGGAGTATGTATCTTGATGATGACAACAATAGTTAGCATGTATATAGCACTTGAAGGTTTGGATCTTTACAAATATTATTATTGTTATTTTATTTGATGCTCACAACAACCCTGGGGGATAGATACTATAATCAACCCCATTTTACAGATGAGGAAATTGAGGCAGGCAGAACTTAAATGACTTACCCACAGTTACACAGTTCATTCATATGTATGTGTCTGAGATTTGGATTCAGGTCGTCCTGATGCCAGGTCCAGTGCTCTATCCACTATACCACCTAGCTGTTTGACTATTTTTCCTCAAACCCCACCTATGATTCCTTTTCCCTTAAGTAGTAGAGTTTAAACCTGTTGACTGGATCTAAGACTCAAACTAATGCTAACCATACCTCCTGTAGTTTCTGTGAACAGTATGTTAGAAAACAAGGGGCATTAGTACAACCTTGGGCTATCAAAGTTTGAGGAGGGGCAGCTAGGTGGTGCAGTGGATAAAGCATTGACCCTGGATTCAAGAGGGCCTGAGTTCAAATCCAGTCTGAGACGCTTGACACTTATTAGCCACATGACCCTGGGCAAGTCACTCAATGCCCTGCCAAAAAAAAAAAAAAAGGAGGAATAATTCCTTTTTCCTATTTGGTTAGTTTTAAGAGAAATGAATACATGGTATAGGGCTAAGTGTTTCTGAGTTAAAGGTAAAAAGAAGCTCCATTCCTCTTTCTTTTCACAGTAATGAACTATGTGACCTTCTTATGTAGACAACCCAGGCAACATAAGTGGCTTCTTGACTTTTCATGTGCAAGATGATAAGAATTGAGAAGTAAAATGAATACCACAGTTTCTCCCAAAGTTTTGCCAGTTTCAGAAAAAGGCATTCTAGTCTGGTTTATGCACAGCAGGAACCTATTGATGCTAAGATATATAGAGTTTTATGGCTGCGTAGTTTTCTCTCACATATCATAATCTTTCTAAACAGGAGCCAAAAAACACAAAGTACCTTTGACTTAGATAAAAATACTCTTTTTGGGGAAAGTATACTTTAGTACCATGGTTCTAAAGCCCATAGTGATCATTGGCATGAAGGCATTTCCAAAAGAGAAAAATCTACCTTTTGTAGCTTAAAAAAAGCCAAAACTAAAACAACCCCCCCCACACACAAAAATTAAAAGATCAATTAAAGACCTTAAAACAAAATATTGACATTTAGTCTAATACTAACTATAATTACCTTTATCATCATCTTTGGAATGCTATTTCCCTGTGTCCAATGCATATTTTATTTCAGAAAATTTGTACTTTGTGGTTTGTATATTTGTACCTGGCAAGAATGAGAATTCCATATATACAAAGACTGAATTCTATAATTTTAAGTGCTTAGGTTATAATTTCCAATTTGAACACAAGCAGTCTTGAGATTAAATAATAAAATAACAATAACAACAATCAGCCAATCTGTGCTTCCAGGAGAGATGGATAAACAGTTGGAATGGAAAAGTTACTGTACAGAGACTCTTCGTAAGTTTCAGAGGATTAAATTTTGTCATTAAAAAATTCAATCCCCTCACAAAATACATTGCATTGGAAACATGATGTCTCCTCTGAAAAATTGCCTAACCATTTAAGATATGTATGTTCTGATATATTGAGTTGATCTAATTCTGACAAAATACAAAAACACTCTGAAAAAATTTAACATTTTATCAGTTTTTAATTCTGAGAAGCTTCCGTGAAAAGATAAAATATTTTATGATTTGAAGACTAAAAATAATTGAAATTTTAAATGTCCTATCTGTATTTACAGATAGGGATTTCTGAATATTTGCTGGTCCTCTATATAATGATTTTTTGAAATAGCTTTTTATTTCAAAGTTCCAAATGACTAAAAAAACCTCTATTGATATAAATTTGTATGTATGTGTGTGTACATACGCACACACACAGAGACATATTACATTTTGGATGTGAGTTTGTCTAAATGGTTTCCCTCTACATATACAAGCTGAAGCTGTCAGAGGCTTTTTCTTTCCTGTTGTCCCTAGAATAAGAGGATGATAATTCTATAGCAGTTTGTTTGACATTTCTTTTTCTGAATTAAAATCATTTTGTAAATATACAGCAGTTACTTGGGAAGCTTTTGGACCTATACATCCATTGCCTGTGCCTGAAACTAGATATAATCCCTGCCGGAAAGCTGTCTGCACTATGATTAGAAATGTAAATTATGATAAATTTGAGATAAATTTTCCTGTAATCTTCATGCAGTTTAAAATGGCAACTTTCTCCACAATGTCATTAAAAATGTGTTTTTTTGTAATTTTTCATTTGTGTCGTTGATGCTTGATTTGGAATGTATAATACAAGGGAGTGTGGTATATTATACGCAAGAGATAAGAGTTGGAAATTTGAAAAGAGAAGGAAAATTGAGCTGAAAGACAATATAAACAAAATGGATAAAAAAGATGAAATGTAATGAGTTTTATGTATGGTGTGGAAGCCAATCTTTAAGTTAGGAAGACCCAGGGTTGAGTCTGACATCCTGACTGTATGACCCTGGGCAAGGCACTTAACCAACCACTCAGTACCCTAAGCAATTCTCTAAGGCATTAAATGGAAGAGAAAGGTACCAGCCTGCATTTGGAGAGTTTCTTTACTAAGGAGTGACCAATGAAATCACAGAGCCAGTCACTATGTATAGGCTACAAAGGCAAACAATTCCAGTACTTGTTAGTATTAATGATACCTGACCATAAGCATTGGAATTTGCTGTGTGAAGTGAAATCTCTTAACTATAAATTATATCAATTTATTGCCTACACTTTTATTTTAATCCTGGAAAATAATTATTTATTCTGATGAATCCACAAACCTATTATGTTAAGGGAGAATGTTAGCAAACCTGGAGTACTAAGCAGATTTAAAACCAGTTCTAGGTTTATAATTTGAATTGCTATTATACCTTGGAAGGGATGTGAAATTTCATTGCACAAATTGACTCCCTCCTCCCCAAATTATCAGATCTTTATCCCAAATTCAAAAGAACTTAGACATTTTGTTTATTTTTACTTTTATGAGATCAGTCTAACTTTTGGACCCAGACCTGATGAAACAATGGATTTCTTTTTTTAGATTATAATGCAATAACCTTCTGGTTGGACTTCCCACCTCAATTCTTTCCCCACTCCAGAACATTCTTCCCTGAGGTGTCAAGTTCAATTTCCTGAAGTGGTCTGCCATATCACCCTCCATTCAGTAAACCCCAGTGTCTTCCTATTACTTCCAGGATCAAATATGAAATCATCTGTTTGGCTTCTTCTTCTTCTTTTTCTTTTTTTTGGAGAGGCAATCTGGGTTTTAAGTGACTTGCCCAGGGTCACACAGCTAATGAGTATCTGAAGACACATTTGAACTCTGGTCCCTCGACTCCAGAACCAGTACTCTATCCACTCTGCCACCTAGCTGCCCCTACTCTGTTTAGCTTTTAAAATCTTTTATAATCTACCCAGTCTTCTTACACTTTACTCCCTTTGCATGCATACTTTGGAATCCATTGACACTGGCTTCTCTACTCTCTCTCAAAACACTCTATCTTTCTAACTCTGGGCATTTTCACTAACTGACCCCTTATGACTGGATTTTTCTCCCTCCTCCTGACTTCCTTCCAGACTCAACTAAAATCTCACCCTCTACAAGAATCCTTTCCTGATCATCGTTAAGAGGCCTGTGTTTATCCCTCTGTATTTATCACCAATTTATCCTGTATAGATCTTGCTGGCACATAATTGTTTATATGTTGTCTCCATTGAGAGGATAAGTGAAGTGGGTGACCCAGCCATTATGTGTCAGAGGCAATAACTGAATCCAGGTCTTTTTCTTTTCCAGGCTGGCTCTACATCTACACTACACCATACTGTCTATCTCTAGCTTAGACAATTCACCTATCGAAGGAGGAGGCTGAGGGCACAGTCCTTGTGGTTTCCAAAATCCTAGAACTCATTCTTGCTATCATTTCTTTCTGATTACAAGAGGCCTATAATATTAGCTATTCAAGGTGGTTATTGTTTCAAGTCTTGGGCAGGATTAAGCAGACAGATGGGGAGCATGACCTATCTTTGAATGAGTCCAAGTATTTGGCAGACACAAGCTTTGCTCATTGCCAGTCCCAAATCAGCCTTATGGTCAGAATTTCAGGATTCAAGCTGCTGGTATCAAAGGTTAAATCTGTTTGTCAAATAGCAATTTCTGTCGGTACCTGGTGCACAAAACCGTAACAATCTGATAAGTCATTAAGATCTCAGGTAATGTCCCCGGTGCTTCTTCCCAACAGCACATTTCTGCTATGATGCTTTAAATGTATTCTGATATGAAGTTTATTTATGTACTTTTGAATATGTGTTGATGTACAATTGAGATAATTTGCCCCAAGAGATCAGGATCTCTCTTTTCCTTATGGACTATTATGACTCAGTGGGATTAAATTATGAATTGGGGTATATTGTAGAGGCCCAATGCCAATCCTGGAGTCAGGAAAACCTGAATTCAAATCCCACCTTGGATACTTACTAGCTGTGTGACTCCGGACAAGTCCCTTAACCCCATTTGCCTGAGTTTCCTCATTTGTAAAATGAGCTAGAAAAGAAAATGGCAAACTACTCCAGTATCTTTGCCAAGAAAACCCAAAAAGGAATCAAAAAAGAGTGTACTGCAACTGAAAATGACTAAGCAATGCAATAGTAGGGGATTCTAAACTCTTATCCAGATGCACAGTGAAAACAGTCATGGGCCTGGAGTTAGGAAGCTAAGTTCAAATACAGCCTCAGAACCTTATTAGCTGTGTGACCTTGGACAAGTCACTTGACCTGTTTGCCTCAGTTTCTTGAACTATAAAATGAGTACCTATCCTGGAGGATTGTTATGAGAATCAAACAAGATAATATTTGTAAAGTGCTCAGCACAATGCCTGGCTATATCAATGCTAATTTCCTTTCCCTTCTCCAAAGAGTAATAATGGGCAAATTATGTTTGGCAATTCCCTTTTGCAAAATGTTAAGTACAATAATGACTATCTCAAAAAGAAAATAAAGGTCAGGGATATCTAATTTGCTGCAAAACAAAATAGTATAATAACTCTTTTCCCACCTTTTAACTATACTAGGTGTTCAGAAAAAAAGAGGCTTTTAGGACACGCAATGCAGATTTTTCAGCAAAATCTGTATGAGAAATATATACTTAATAAAATGAATAAGGCCTCACTCCCACACGACAATAAACATAAAAGAATTATTCCTTATTCCCATGGTATTTCTTTTTTGTTTTGTTTTTGTGGGGAAATGAGGGTTAACCCATGACTTGCCCACGGTCACACAGCTAGTAAGTGTCAAGTGTCTGAGGCCATATTTGAACTCAGGTCCTCCTGAATCCAGGGCCAGTGTTTTATCTACTTTGCTATCTGAAAAGTGAAAGTGTTGGTCAGATATCACCTCACACTCATCAGACTGGCTAAAATGACAGAAGAGAAAATGAAAAATGCTAGAGGGGGATGTGGGGAAAATAGTTATACTAATGTACTGTTGTGGAGTTGTGAACTAGTACAATCATTCTGGAAAGCAATTTGGAACTCTGCCCCCCAAATCATTAAACTTTTAATTTAATCTAATAAAAACTTTTGTTTTATTAAACTAAGGGCCCTAGCAGGGCTTCTTTGGTTCTACTTGGCATATACTCTAAAGAAATCAAAGAAAAAATGAAAGGACAGCAAATATGTGCAAAAATATTTATAGCAGTTCTTTCTGTAGAGGCAAAGAATTGGAAACTGAGGCGATGTCCATTAATTGGAGAATGGCTTAACATGTTATGGTATGTGAATGTGATGGTATACCATTGTGCTGTAAGAAATGATGCAGAGAATGGTTTCTGAAAAGCTTGGGAAGACATGAATTGATGCAAAGTGAAATGAGCAGAATCAGGAGAACAATTTATACAGTAAGGAAAATATTGCAAAGAAAATCACTGTGAATTGACTCTGATAAACACCATGACTCACTATAGTTCCCCAAGGACTCATGATGAAAAATACTATATCCTGATAGAGAACGGATGGAATGTAGAATGAAACATTTTTTTCCTTTTTCTTTTTCTTGTTTTGTTGTTCCCAGAAAATGGCTAATGTAGAAATTTGGTTTGTATAACTTCATATTTGTAATAAATTTTGTTTTTCTGCATTCTTTCATTCTATTTTTAACACTTTATTTTCCCCCAATTACATGTAAAAATTTTTAACATTCTTTTTTTTTTTAATTTTGAGCTCCACATTCCTTCCCTCCCTTCTCCCCTTCCTGAGAGGGTAAACAATCTGATATGGGTTATACATGTTCAATCATGTAAAATAAAATTTTTGCCTTTTCAATGGCTAGGAAAAGCAGTATGGGAAAGGAGAGAATATGAAATTGAAAATAAAATTAAAAGGAATTTTAAAATGTTAAGAGTAGCAACTTCTTGGGGCAGCTAGGTGGCGCAGTGGATAGAGCACTGGCCCTGGATTCAGGAGTACCTGAGTTCAAATCCAGCCTCAGACACTTAACACTTACTAGCTGTGTGACCCTGGGCAAGTCACTTAACCCCAATTGCCTCACTAAAAAAAAAAAAAAGAGTAGCAACTTCTGAGCAAAATGTTGGAGGGGAAGGTAAAGCCTGAAACTCAGCTCTGTTATATCGTAGTCCTCACCTTGCTTCATACAGTAAACATTGGTCAGAGGACTACTGTGAGTCCCAGAAATTACCTATACTTTTAAGACAATGATATGAAATAATTGCCACAAATGCATCATCTTTCTTCCAAATGAACACGCCATGTGCTTTGCAAATTAGCTCATCACTTCAGAAATCTAGATCTGAAATTGTTCTAAAAAAAGAAAACACTCCAGTGCCACCACCCTCCCTTCCTTTTCAGAAAGACTGACGATTAGAAATTCCTATCTCAGGCCTGAGAAAATACCTCACGAAGTTTCGTAGGTAGGAGGTGTAAGGAAATCAGTGTAAGATGAAATACCAAAGCCTTCTAGCAGCCAGTAGTGGCAATAGCTGAGTACCGACTTAGGCAGAGAAGACAGAACTCTTCCCAAATAGCTAAGAAACAACCTCAGGGAGGTGGGTGGCTAGAGGAGCCACCCACCATTGTTTCAGGTACAGATATCTTAGTGTACAGAACTAATTGGTCTGGATCTGGAGGCCTCTGTTTCTACAGTACTCCACCACACCCAGTCTCCGTCCATTCCAGATACTGGGTTTCCTTGAGGGATGAGCCTAAAGGAAAGATGTCAGTCGCTTTAGTTAAACTGATGTAAATTTGCTGGGGGGGGGGGCGGGGGGGCGAAAGCATGGAGCGTTTTCCTCACTTCTCGCTCCGAAAGGAGACACCCCGAGCTGTAGTCTGAGGGGAAGGCATAAAAGGCATAAACTGGCACTTTCTTTGGCCTTTCGTATAATGGGGGAGAGGAGAAAAGTGAGGGGAAAGGAGGGTGATCGGAGGGCAAGAACCTGCTTAAGCGCCCTGACCCCGAGGCGGGGAAGGGACTAGGCTGAAGAGGCTGCCGGGGCTCTGGATGCAAGCTCTAGAGCAATGAAAGGGCATCCCGAGGAGAGAGCAAGAGAAGAGGGTCCACACAAAAGACCGGAAGAGACGGCGAGTTCAGGCCAAGTGGAAGAAAGAAGCAGCCCGAGGACCTGGGCGTGCTCGTGCCCTCGGTCTGCAAGCGTACCTGTCTCTCTTCTTCCTCTTCCTCCTCCTCCTCCTCCTCCTCCTGCTGCTGCTGCTGCTGCTCCTCCTCCTCCTCCTTTCCTGCCCCCGCCCGAGGCTCCTCTAGCTCGAACCGTGTCGGTCCTCGAGTCCGCGCCTCCTCGGCGCCCGCGGAGGGCCGGGCCTGCTCTAAGGGAGCACGAACCTCGGAGCCCCGGAGCGCACGAGCCCGGCTCCGCCAGAGCCACAGCGAGGCGAGCAGCAGTGCCAAGGCGGTCCCCCAGAACGGCAGCGCGGCCAGCAGCTCCGTCGGCGCCTCCATCCCAGGCCCGGGCCGCAGGGCAGGGGTCCCGGGGCTGGGGGTCTGGGATCCCGTCCCACCCCGAGGCGGAGCCCTGGGGCCGGCGCCGAGAGGGGGGCGGGGCGGCAACTGCGGCCCCTCGTGGACTCCGGGGCCAGAATTCCGGCCGCGGCGCGGCGGGCCTCTCCTCCGCTGGGCGAGCTCTGCCTGCGCCCTCTGTCTCGTTCCATCCTCCACGCTCCTTAAGCCCCAGCCCCTTCCCCTCCGCCAACCTGCTCAGGCCTCTGCAACCCAAAGAATCGGGTAAACGCCAGGGTTGGGGACCCAAATACCCAAAGCGTGGCTCTGCTTCCTAAAGCAATTTTCTTCCCATTGTTTTGACTGTGAAATAGGTGTAAGAGGAGGGTTTATAGTTAGGGTACGCACCAGCAATTGACAGAGACCTTAAAGGTTCTGAACTTTACTGTATGTGCTCTAGGCCTAGGGCCACTCAAGTCGATACCCCAAGAATGAGGTACAGTATTTTGAACCATAGGATCATAGATCAACAGCTGGAAAGGACCACAGAGGCCAACCAGTCCAACTCCCCACCCCAGTTTACAAAATAGCAAAACTGAGCTCCAAGGAGGTTGATTTAGGCCCCTAGATGTTGCAGTGGATAGAGTGCAGTCCTTAAAGTCCAGAAGTCCCGGGTTCAAATTCGGTCATACACTGATTAGTTGTGTGAGCCTGAGCAAGTCATTTAACCTTTCTGTACCTGTTTCTTCACCTATAAAATGGGAATAATAGCACCCACCTTGCAAGCCTTAAAGTGCTATATAAACGTTATTGTTATTATTGTCCAAGTTCACAAAGATTAGCATCAAACAGGAATTGAACCCCTAACTAGAGTCAGTGCTTTTTCTACTATACCATCTTTCGGCCCACCGCCACCCCCGTGGGGCAATGAGGGTTAAGTGACTTGCCCAAGATCACACAGCTAGTGTGTCAAGTGTCTGAGGTTGGATTTGAACTTTGATCCTCCTGAATCCAGGGCCGGTGTTTTATCCACTGCCACCTAGCTGCCCTCTACTATACCATAATGAAAATTTTATTTATTCTAAGAATACTTTTTTGGTAAAGGAGATGCTAGCCAAAAAGCTAGTTAGGGAAGCAGTAGAGGAATGAAAGAAGTCATTTCAAACCAAAACTGTCATTGCAATATCCACTGAGATATTGATGAAGCAGTTCTTGTATGCTATAGGATTACAGCATCAGTGTGAATAGCTATCATTTCTTGATTTTTGGCAGCACTATAGCAAATTATTGGGTTGTATTCCAAGTTGGTTTCAACAACAAGCTTGAGAGTAATACCAGTTTTCTCAAAACTCAAAAGTAGCTTTTTAAATTTGGCCCTACTAATCCACAATTTCTTAGGCAACACAAATCATTTCATCTCTTAACTCAATCCTTTTCACAATTTCTGAGTGGAAGAAGTAAAATAGAAGGCATTTCTTCTTCAATGGCCTATAACATTAAATTGACTGGTCTTGGATCATGCACAGAAAGTAAATTAACCATTCATACCCTCCTACTTCAGTGAACATCCTCCCCTAAATTAGACTTTGTTAATACATTATGATGAAAGTAATTTAATCCTGTGTAGGAAAAAAAAAAGATTCCCATTTTTTACATCAAATTGCACTTGATGCTATCTGGCAAATTAGAGTCTGGGTTATATTGGACAAGATGTCAGGATGTGGTTATGGTCAGGGGAAATCTAAGGTAGAAATGGAGTTGAAAAAACATTTCCTCAAGGCATGGAACAAATCTTTTTGTCGTTATTACTTAAGACTTAGTTGTTGACTGATTAATGCAGCCAATATTCTTGAGGACCTAAACCAAGTAAACTGACATCCAAAACAAATTTCCTCCCTTGGTACAGTTCATGAAAAGTTGGGATACATACCTCCTCAAACTGGAGACTGATACATAATGCTTTAGGACAAGAGTATTAGATTATAGGTTATCCTAGTCCAAAACTTATCTTAGCTCTATATCCTGTTGTGTGGAGCACTCATGATGCAAGTCTTCAGGCTTTAATTTTATATTTGAAGGACAAATAAACTGCAATTGCATTGTACAAACTTAAACGAATAATGAAGGGAAGCAAAGAAAAAAAACTCAACCTCAAATCAATATTTAGAATAAGAAACGAATTTAACCCAGGTAAGTCAAGAAAGTTCTGATTGATGTGGAAGCATGAATAGAAGACAATTATATTTCCTCTTTAATATCTTGTCACTGTGGAGAATTTATGGGACTGTTAATTCTTGTTATAAATCTGAGGGTTGTGGCAGGGGCAGGTGGGTGGAGGTGAAGAGAAGTTTCTTCTGATGGACGAGCTTTGGCCATGGGATGAGCAAACACTGTCTCAGGGCACTACCATGAGCACAAAGGCACTAGGGCACTCAGATTGCTGTCTGCTACTGATAGTGGTAACTGCCATGGAACGAGAATCCAGGTTCTTGTAGTGTTACTTTTCATACAATACCTATTATGGGTGACATTAGAACAAAACTTGAAGAAATTTTAATTTTTTTATTACTATACATGAGCTTAGATGATGGGCAATGCTTTTACAACATTAACTTTAATATGGCTAATATGAAAGTGTTTTGCTCAACGTCACGTGTATAATCAATATAAAATTGCTTGCCTTCATGAGAGGGACAGGAGAGGAAACTTGGAACTCAACAATTTTTAAATTGTTACATGTAATTGGAAATTTTTACATGTAATTGGAAAATAATTAATGTAATAAATGAATTTTTTTTTACAATTTTAAAAAGATCAGGCCATGCCTTTCATAAGTAAAACAAGAAAAAAAACCTCCAACATCTTTAGCTTTTAAAAATGTCATAATCAATAACAAGGTTTTTAAAGTTCTTCAGCTAATAGGCAATAGTACATAACTATCATTTTGTCTGATCCTCAGCCTAAATGCTTACAATTGACCAATTTATAAGCTCAATTCCATGTTAGCATTTTTTAATATAAAAAATGATCTTACCATCAGTAAAGCTCATCCTTGTTTTTCTAGTAGTGGGGACATATTTGCACTTATCTGTCCATTCTGACAGGTGTCCCTTATGATGTACAGTGGTCCAGATACTAGCTTCTATACTTTTGCTATTTAGCAAAAAACACAACTTGAATATCTCCAGGTGTAGACTAAAATCCAAATAGCACATTATTATTTATAGATGATCTACATGCAGGGTAAGATAAATATATAGTCCTCTTACTACTGACACAAGGCAAGCTTTGGACTGAAGATAAAATGAGTTGAAACCTCTTGCCAAAGGGGTAATAAGATTTAAAATGAAGGGATGTTCATTTTTATTTTTAGACATGACCAATGTGGGGATTTGTTTTGCTAGACTGTATATTTATTATGAGGATTTTTTTCAGATTGTGCAAAGTGATGATAAACATGAAGGAATCAAGATGTCTTTGTGATGTTCTTAAACTACCTGGGAGGGTACTGCAGCATCCTTCTCAGTCCTGTCCTTCCTAGCAGGACTTTTCCCTTCCCTTTCTTCCTTCCCTCCCCCCAACACTTACAAAGTCTGTGTTACATTTTCTCAGGTTCCCTGGTCTCTTTTCCAAAAGAACAGCTAAATGGCCTATGCTAATGGTTTAGTAGGAAAAATATAATGAAAGAAATTTCAAGTTGTATAACAAACTAGTAGGGAAAGGTTTCCCCTGTTGATGGCAAAGTATTTTATTTACTGATAATCAGTTTAAAAAAAAGTGTAGATGAGGATTTGTGGTAGAGAATTAAGTGAGTATTTAAAAAGGCAAGTACAACTACTAGAAATGTGGAAACAAGGTACTGTTTATGGTATTTAAGAGTGTTATTAGATATCAAGTACAAAGTCAGTTTAAATGCCCAATGATTTACACTTCATCCACACACATTCACAGTTAAAGGTTTTCCACTCATCCCTGGATATTGCAATTTATTCCATGTAATTAGAAGGGGCTGCAGCAGTATACCATGGCTTAGAGCTCAGGTACCTTGCAGCTTGCAGGGTGACATATCAATTCCCTCATTTCCCAACATGAAACGATACTGGATATTCATTGGAATCCACCCCTGCTCCAGCAACTGTTTAGCAAACAGCATTATAACAGAAGAACCAAGCTTACACAGGAAGAGATGATCATCCTCAGAATAAAACCAGAGTGGTCCAATAGTGAAAGTAATTAAGACAGCTACAATCTAATATTTTACAGTAAATGATCTGAATTTCTTACATGAATACCAACTTTTTAAAGACACCCCTAGTTCCCAAGTGCTGAGAAGCACTCAAACTATTCAAAACTTATACAGAGTTTGTTTTGTGAAACCAGATAATGCTAACACAGAGAGAAAAACACCATTGACACTGGAAATATTTTTGTGAACAGATAGTAGTTCAAAATGAAAATTCTTACATTAAAATGTAGGGTGACTATTATTGGGCCAAGTGGCTCCTTTTATTGCCCCACATTCTTCTCCCTTCCTCATTTCTTACACTGTTTGAACAGATCACACACAGGAGACAGGTTAAGGCAAATAGATGAATCAGCAGAGGAGAAATATGGAACCTGATGGTCAGTCCCAAAGTAGTATGTTGGTGTTGCATTGCAACTGTATGAAAATGGACTCCAAAATACTTGAAGCAACAAATGGAAAAAATAATCAGAATTTAGCCCACATACCTATGGATTATCCAGCAGAAGGGATAAGGTGTTAAGAATTGAGCAAAAATTTTGTTGGCCTGGCCCCTATCTGCAATTTAGTAAGTTAGCAAAAAAAATCCTATCTTGAACAGAAATTTACTCAGTCAATAATCATGAAGTCAACTCAACTAAAAATTAATGTCTCTGGTTACCTTCGATGATAGTCAAGGAAGTTTCCTTTTATGTTAATTGATTAAATGTAAATCTATAAATAAGAAAACAATAAACTTACTTGTCTTTAAACAAATTATTTTTATCCTTCTTAAGTAATGGAAAAGAAAGTATTGAATACCATATTAGCCTTGAGAACTCATGAAACTTTTAGGCTTCTTAATCTTTTCTTAGATTTTCTCATCCTTTAAGCAGCATTTGATGGAAGACAGAAGCTTGGAGCAGAAATGAACTGTCCAGATTCAAAGAAGATTAAGGAGTAGGTAGAAGCAGAGGAGGTGCAAACCAGATTGGGTGGCTACTAACACTTGCAGCCATCTCTAGATGAGTCTCATTAATACTCAGGGATGAGCACAGCCTCCAAAAGTTTCCCTAATCCTGCCAAGGAAAGTACTACTGCCTAAATCAGTATGTTGACAACACAAGTTTGAGAAAAGGAGATGGTGAATTACAAAATATTAGGATGCCCCAAATCATAGGTACTTAAGTGAAAGCTTAGATTTCTCAAGGTCTGGACTGGGAAATGGGAGTAACATTACAAACCAATAAATATGATAAAGTGCTCAACAATTAATTACAACTTTAACATTGCTCAAAGCACAACAAAGACAGGAAGGAAGAGGTACAAGATTACAAAAGGGACAACTATGTAGTTAATTTTTAGTTATAACAAAATAACAGTTTATAAAGTGTTAGGGCTAACTCAAGAGACTCTTATCTCACTAAG
This sequence comes from Dromiciops gliroides, assembly GCF_019393635.1. Taxonomy (NCBI): domain Eukaryota; kingdom Metazoa; phylum Chordata; class Mammalia; order Microbiotheria; family Microbiotheriidae; genus Dromiciops; species Dromiciops gliroides. The sequence goes on along the minus strand of NC_057864.1, from coordinate 223,059,345 downwards.
TATTCACCTAATTTTTAAAAGACCAACTTTCTAATGGAATTCCAGTCTCAAATGGAAAGACAAATGTGTGGTCTCTGGAGTTTTTTATAATTTAGGGGAGAAAAAAACAAGATGGCACTCATCTCACTGGCAAAAAGCATTTCAGTGACAAAAGCTATAGACGTTTTAGAAACTTAAACATGTTGACTCTCTTAACATACTTTTCAAACCCCTACAAAACTCCTAAGGATTACTTTTGATGTACAAAGAGAGAGTAATTATTTTTTTATTTCAAATTGTGACTTTCCATTATGAAAGGTGAGAGGGCTATGAACTGCTTCCTTTCTCATATGAAGCAGTGGATATTGCTGCTGGCAGACAAGGCTGATGGGTGAGGGGGTGGGGGTTGGGGTCCAGACAGCAGTAGATGAGCCAAAGTAAGAAGCTTCCACGCCCCGATCCCTCATTTGCCTGGTTGCTTTCCATAAGCAACAAGGGCCTGTTAATTCCAGCAGCAAAGGGGAGGAAACAAATCTCAAGTCAACATTCCTCCAGTACTATGTATGTAAAAGGACACCAGGGAAGGTTCTGATAAACTAAAGGCAAGAAACATTTGAAAGTTATAAAACGGATTCCATTTTTATTAAATAATGCAAATGTTTTTCTTGGCACCAGTTAGACAGCGGTTCTTAGCTTCTTTTGTAGAACAAACCATGTTAATTTGAATTGGTGAAGGAGAAGGCCATTTAAATCAACTGGCAAGCAAACGGATTCATATTTGAGAGCAGTCCTCGTTGTCTGACATTCTTTGTCCCTCACCTTATCTGCAGGATCCACTGGGACTCCCTACCCTCATCCTGTCAGCTCCGTGTGAGCATGTCCTTTAAAATCAACAGCAATCCCACTCGGTCACCTGGAGGAGCTGCGCTCTTTGCTCACACAATCATCCTGAGTGGTGGTGTCACCATTGCCCATCATACTGCAGGTCCTCCTCTTTTTCCTCCTGTGCACTGTCCCATCAGCTTCAGAGCCAGATTCACACTTAAATATAAGGTGAAAAAAAAACAAATTCAAAATAGTATATATAAGCTCCTCATTGTCCTCAGGAGACCACGAAAGCACATTTTACCTAGTAGAGTCATTCTGGCTCCCAGAAGGTTTACAATTATCCTCCATCTAAAATTTCCTTTTATTAATACATGAATAAGTACATTTCAATATTTTTAAAGAGATATAATTTCAGCAGATACTCCCCCTACTGATGAACACTTTAATTCACTTAGTAGTAGACTATTGCTTCCTAAATTGCTGTGCCACTCCCCCCAGCCCTCCTCCTCCACACCGATCCTCCCGGGCATCTAATGAACAAAACCTTAGGAGGAAACCTTCCAATGATAAGCCTCTCTAAACTTAGCTAAGCTAGTCTTTGAGTGAAAGATATAGTTTAGTGTTAGCATTATACTCCAATTTTTTCAAGCTTGGCAGGGCCTATAGGAAGACCATCCCTACCCCTCAACAATCTTCTAGCATGCCCCTTGAAAACTCAGTTCAACCTCACATCATGAAAAGATTAGAACTTAAAGAAATTTATTTAAGTAAGAACTGATCTTTAAGACATTTATATAATCAATTACAATGGGGAAACTCCTTAATTTTAGTCCCATAACAAGGGAAACGAAAACAAAACAGATGACAAGCATGGAATCTAGGTTTTTAGTTTATCTCAAAAAGGAAAAAAAATATTAAGTAGGCTAGTCAGTGATACAAAATGACAGAAATCTCTACGTAAAACACAAGTACCTGGTCTATCAGATATTAATTATATAAAGTGAGACTACCCTCTTGTAGTTCATCACCTTAAGCTTTCATTCCAGAAAGCTACTAGAAGGGGTAATGACTTCTGGAGAAATTAGACAAAGATCTATAAACTTCTATTTATTCTATAAACTTCCCCCAAATCTCCCTGGCTAGGAGAAGGATCAAGTGTCATGATAATAAGCTAGATCAAGCTCTCAGGACAGCAGGTCTCTAGGTACCAGCCTTACCTCAGAATCAGAGTCAGACGAGCTAGAGCTGGAAGAGCTGGAGGAGTCACTCGAGCTGTCAGAAGCTATGCCTGTGGACTCTTGGAGGTCAACGGAATCAGCGAGTACTGCCAGCTCAGGGTGTTCTTGCTTCAGAATCCTAAGAGATGAGAGATCATGTTTGTGTGGCTTTAACCAAGGAGCAATGATGACACACAGGGATGCAGGGTTAGAGTTGAGACTTAGACGCCTTGAACCGAGGAATACCAATATATGCTCTACTTCAGAGGGAATGTTTTGATAGTGGTGAAGTCACAGACCAAAGCACAGGTTGGGGCACAAAAATTTATGCTTTTTAAAAATTGCTTGTTTAATCAGCTATCTACACCACTACATTGCACCGTAGGGAAAAGAGCCAAATGGACTATACTTGTGAGAAGTTTTTTGGCATTAGAGACGAAAACAAGAAGCACAGGGGAATTAGGTTTCCTGGTTGTTTTAATGAAAGTCACCTTTCCACAGCACAGCATTTAAAGGCCTGAAACTGATTTGGTTAAATTCAATTTTGACTGGGGAGAATTAGGCATATAAGAAAAAGGAGTTATATGTGGCAAATTGGTATCCTTCCTTTTATTGAGGGGGTTATCATTTAGAAAATGATACATTACTAAACAGGGGCTTAGAAAGAAAGCTCAGAAATTGGACTAAAGAGAGAGCCTTCTATCTTCAGAAAAGCTGGTCTGACATCCACATTAGTGGATGGCAAAAATCCCATTCTCTTTGGAGGGCTTCTGGATAGCCCATATCACACCTTGCAGTGGCCTATATGAACAGAGTCAATGGGTCTCAGCCCTCTGAGGTACCCAAGAATCCAAGGAAGAACAACAAAAGCCACCACCCTTGCTGGCCATCTCAGCAGGGAAGCTGAGGGCTGAATGAGCCAGAATCCCCCTCTTACCCCGAGTGCTGGTCCCTCCAGGTCAGGGTTGGGACACAATGGCACGGGGGTGGCTTGCACTGCCGCTGCCCGTGCTGTATCTGTTCTGTGGATAAATAGAGGAGCTAAGTCTCCAGGGCAGTCACCCCACAAGAATTGAAGGCAACAGTTCAAATGGGAATAATGCTTCTTGGTGTAATTAAAAAAAAAAAAAAACAAAAATAAAAAACAAAACGAAACAAAAAAACTAACAAGCTCATTTTCCCAGTTCTAATTTAAAAATAAAATGAAAACAAACAAAAAAAACAAAACAAAAATACATTTCTGATCCTAAGCATGCACAAAAAATTCTAGTCAGACATCCCTAGAAGTAACTGATTTTGGACCCAATCTCTTCAACCCCAAATACTTTTCTGGCAGTCCCAACTGTTCCCAGACCTATTTAATATGGATGTATTTCACTTCAGCAATGAGGATAGAAATCTGGGCTGTTTCCGTTTAGTTTTCTGTAGAGATGTGTTCAAGGCAAAAAGAAAAATCTGACACTTCTCACCTGTACCATTTCCTTGATAACTTTGGCCTTCCTCTTACTGTCTTGTGCCACACAACAGGGAAATTAGTGCTGCTGGCAAAGTTCTGGGTGATGGCAATAGTAGTGTCAAGGTTGAGAACAACATGCCACCAACCTCCTGAAATTCAAAAAACATTGTCCATCCATTAAACAGAGATGTCACATTAGGTAGAACATCAAAGGCATTTCTATGTCAAAACCGCTTAAATTTTGATTTCATAGCTATCTAACTTAATTTTATCACTTATAAACTTTTGTTTTTGGAGAAAAGCATAATATTTATTTCTTAAGGAAAGGGATTCCATAGGTCCTTGTGCCAAACTTCAGACATTTTAGCAACACTGCTTAGGTTTCAAGAGTTGAAAATTCCTAACAAGTGACTTGAAAAAGTCTTTAAAATATCCTTGTCAGCTTCCCCGCCTGCCCTAACTGTTCACAAATCTCTGTTTTCAATAAGCACAACTTAGTCATTTTTCTGTACTCCATCTCCTTACTCTGTTTTTGCAGAGGCTGCCCCAGTGCCTAGAGAAGGCATTCCCTCTTCACCTTTCTGCTTTTTAGAATCCCAAGCTTCCCTTAAGGCTAGATCATGTGTCACCTTCTATTATAAAAACTCTTTCCTAATCTCCTAAGTCAATGCTTGCTCTCTCCTCAAATTTATACACTCCATCCTCTTCTATAGAATGTAAACTTCTTAAGGTTTTTTGTTTTTTACATACTTAGGATATAGCTCAGTTCCATTTGTCCCTAGTGTATAAAATAAGCACTTAGTAAATGCCTGATGAAATACAGTGAGACAAATAAATCAGTTCAGCTATAAGAAGTCTTTGTGCAGTAACCTTAAGTCAGAGTTCCTACATAAGCACCTTATTATTTCTTGCAAATAAAGTCATAGCAGGTTTTGAAAATGATTGAATAAATGACTGAATAAAAAGTATTTATTAAGTACTTCCTATGTACAAATTATTGATACAAATAGAATAGTTGTCTTTCCTACTTTCAGTCAAGAACACATTCTATTCTAAATAAAATGCTTCCTATAACTGGTATTTGATTCACAGGGACACAATTAAGTGCCCCATATTTTCAAAAATGTGCACTGTCGATCTGATTTTTGCTTTAATCTGCCTATTTTGTATGTGCTGAATCTCCTGTGATTTTATTTTTTCACCACTCACCTGGTACAAAGACAGTCTCTCCTGGTTTCTGTAAGATTTCTAAGGGTTTGAATTCTGGTGGCCAAGTTGGAAGTTGTGTCCGTGGATAAATGGTATTGAACCAGGTAATAGCTTCATCTTGCTGGTTTCCACCTTCATCACGAGTCACCTTTATAAGTTCCCTGGGAGTACTGGTAGGAAATAGGCACCAGCGTTTGTGTCCCTGTACCAAGGCATTCCATGCACTGGTACCCAAGGGATCAATGTGAATTCCTGTTCCAGATCGTGGCGGTCCCATCACAAACCACCTATAGTAGGGGGGGAAACCCATCTAAATATGAGTAGTGTGTAAAAATTATAATCCTTCAATATCTTTTCACACACAAACACACTATTCATTTTAAGAGCAGGAAGCTTTTCAAACCTACAACAGTTAGAAAGCAGTATTTAATGTAGTCTGTTACTCAAATTTTGCCAAATATCTGAAATGTGGAGAAGAGTGTTAAAAGAAGATCTTTCTTTCCCCTTGCTCCTATGTATCAATCCAAATATTTAAGTGCCAATTGGGAGCAAGGCACTAAGGAAGAGGAGTTAAAATGAGGTCTTTGTTTTCAATCCAGAGGGAGAAAGAAGACAAACTTAACACAGCATCTCCCAAGATAACTGAACAAGATATGCTTAGAAAAAAGAATGACTGGTTAGAACAAAGCATGCTACTTGACCCAAGTCTATGCAACAATGGATACTCAAAATTTAAATGAAATCACTCCTAATCATTAAATCAAGGTAAAAAAATAAAGGAAGAACTTTCAGACATTGATGCTAAAAGGGGAGATACTCCCAATTCTCCCCTAGAATAAGGGACTAGACCTGAGATTTCATTGGTATAGGGAACTCCCCACTGAGGAAACCTCATACTAAAGAAGTCAGCACCTTCTCTGCGACTTACTGTATCAGAATTGCCTACAGCATTGAGAAGCTAAATGCCTAGCCCAGGCTCACAAAGCAAGTTGTGTATCAGAAGCAGAATACTCCTAGGGTTCTCCCCTAGACAAGGTCTTAATATATCTTGTTTCTGCTTTAGAAACAGTCCTGGAACAAAAGCTACTGACGAAATCCCTACTTGTCCTCTGGTATAATAACCCAGATACTTCATTCTTGCAAAGAAAGCTTTAAATTTAAGTTTTCCTTTCCTACTAATAATCTTATACCCTGGAAAGGATGGTTATCCAGAGATTCTTAAGGCTTCATGGTATATGGTCTGTCCACAGCTATTGAAAATAACGCGTGGCTAACCAGGTAAAGGGTTTTCTTTTGAAGAAAACCTTACCCTGACCCCCTCTTTAATCATATGTAATGCAGAGAATAAATTATATACTAGATCAAATTCAGAGTTCTTGGTTCAAATCCTGGCTCTGCAACTGACAAGCCTGTGTGAGAAGGGCAAGTAATCTAACCTGTGAAAAAGGAGGAAGGTGGACTAGATGATCTCTATATAAAGTCCCTTCCAGCTCTATATCTACAATCTTGCCGTCTCAATTACCCCTTTTCCTCCTATCACCAAAAACAAACAAACAAAAAACCACTTCACTCTTAAACTGTGTACTAGAAAGCACTTAATATTTGATTAATTTAAAGCCATGACTTAAGACAATCAACCTTAAATAATAATCCAATTATTCACTTACTTTATTATCAGCTTTCTTTCTACCATGATTACTAGTATATTTAGCAGTTAATTTACCTGTCTGGGTGAAGGCAAGATAAACAGAAGACTGATGAAGCCTGGTCAATACTGATGCTTGTCAATTGTTCTGGTAATGGATTGAAAATGGCCAAATTAAGCTCCTGACAACTATGAGAATCTGTGCCTGTAATAAAATTTTAGTCACCCAATAAAACCTATCTGTATGTTGAAAACTGGGTAGTCTACCTGTAAGGTGGTCTGCGTTTTTCTCCTGCATACTGGAACAGGTCATCTGTGAAAAATTTGGGAACCTTATAGTCCTCCAAAAGTTTCCTCCTCTTGGGGTGCTCCCCATAGCTGCTATCAAAGATGTAAAGGGGACTATCATCTCGGGTGCTCTCCATGTACTCAATGTAGTACTTCATCTTCATCTTCACCGAATAGCCGTCATTATCCTCCCCGCATTTGAACTTCTGGTTCCTGTATTTGCGTTTCAGGCGCTCCAGAGTCCATTTTTCCTGGGCCGACCATCCCTCCTGGGCTTTCAGCAGGACCACAGGCTTGTAAGGCCTTTCGTAGCGTTCCACAAATTCCTCTACAGAGAGCTGCAGAGCATCCACTCTTTCCACATTATCCTGAAAACGTTATAACAGACATTGCGGTTAAAAGGGGGAGGGGGGGGTGATTGCCAAAATGCGGGTATCCCCCAGGTGCCGACTATCCAGGACTTGGGTGGGTGGTCACACTCCCCGTTTCTTTTCAGCCTCTGGGGGGAAGCCTAGCTAGCGGGGGTCCGTGCTCCCCCGCCCCGTGGCTGCTCCCTCCCACGTGGGGGTGCTGCAACCCCTGTCAGCAGAGACGGAACCTCCCCTCCCGGCCAAACTGTCCGGCGGGATGAGGACGTCCTCCCCGGCCTGCTTGTCCTCCTCAAGGCCGCCCCCGGGGCACGGGCCCAAGCGGCACCGGCTCCGCGCTCCTGCGTCGTGGACCTGGGGAAGTGCAGGCTCCGCCCCAGGCACGGAGCAAGGGCTTCGGGCTGCTGCGGGCCTCCCACCCTCCCTCCGGGGGGCCCAGGGCCGCACTCACCGTCACTGCGGCGGGGTTCAGAGAGAAGCTTTCGAAGTAGTTGTGCCGGGTCCAGTCTAGGGAGTCTTTCAGCTCGGGCCGCGCGCTGCGCTTTGCCTCCCGAATCCGCTTCTTGCTCTTGTGGTTCATCCTGCAGGAGGCTCCGGCCGGCCCTCGCCTGTCTCTGCTAAACCCTCTCCTCGTTCAACAACCTCCAGGAGGCTCCGCGATCCGCCCCCTATACCCCGGACACGGAGAAAAGGAGCAAGGAGGAACAGCGCCGAACTAGCTCCCCTTTGCCACCGGCTCCTTTAAATGTACCTTCCAGAAAATTCAGTTCACTTACACTTCCCCTATCCCGAGGCTCGGATTGGCCAAACGAGCCCCTGCGGCACCACCCACAAGTCCTAGGGAGCCGCTCATTGGCCTTGGCGCCTCCCAGGCACGCCCTCCGACCCCTTGTTCCACCGCCATGTTGGGAAGGTCAAATTGAAAGAAACAACAGGCTGAGGCCTGAATTTGGCCTGCTATAGCCTCTCCTCAGTCTTGCTTCCGGTCTCAGCAATCCATTTCCGCTCGACATCTTTCTTTATGTTTTCGACTATCCCTAACCCGGGTCAGTTGTCTAGATCTGGTTTAGATCCCTTTTCTGCCCTATCCCCTTGTTCCTTTCGTCTTTTTAACTCATTCTGTTGCCAAAGAGGGCCGAGACCCAAAGGGATTTGGAGCCAACCAAACGGCCATTTTCGGGGTGATGGGGGAGTAGCCAACACGTGGATGCCTTAGCCACGTGTTCCCGAGTTAAACATTTAGGGTCCCATCTGGGTTGCTCCGGTCTCTGCCCTACTAGTGCTGAGGGTGTTCTGCGTACGTTTAATGGAGTGTTGTCTGCATCCTGAGTACCTCAGATATGGCTCATGAGGAGGCTACATTCCTGGAAGAACCTGTGGTCCGGGCCCAGCGGTTCCGGTTCTCTGAGGAGCCAGGACCCGGTGGGGAAAGGGCGGTGCTGGAGGTCCACATTCCCCAGGTGGGTAGGCTGGCTGGATAAACGGCCGTACCTTATTTGGTCTGGTCTACAACTGAAGTCCTGCCGGGTTGCTTTCCTGAATTAGGCTAGGCTGACCCACAGGCCCCTGGAGGACCCTCCATTGTGGGGAGGCCTGTTGGCCGAATGAAAGTTTTTTGGTGGGGAAGTTTAGGGCCGTAGAAGCGGGTTCGTGGAAAGAAATGGCTTCGGACAGGAGGGGTATTGAATCGCAGGTCTGCCGAATAAAAGCTGTCACCTTGGGGAAGTCACTAAACCTCCCTGAGCCTGTAGTTTCCTCCTCATCCTCTCCTCCCTCTTTATGTCTTTGTACTAGCGCTGTCAAGCCCTAAATCTGAAATGTACTTATTTAAAACTGTTCTGCATCACGTTCCACATGAAGCCTATCCTGAGCTACTCTTCCCAAAATTTTGTTCAGTTGTGTCCATTTCGTGATACCATTTGGGATTTTCTTGGCAAAGATACTGGAGCTGTTTGCCATTTCTTTCTCCAGCTCATTTTACAGATGAGGAAACTGAGGCAAAGTGACCCACTCAAGGTCACACAGCTACTGCCTGAGGCCAGATTTGAACTCATCACAACTGTCCCTTTCCCAAATTACCTTGCCCGTCCCAACTTCCACCATTTAAGTTCCTTAGGGATATGGACTTTTGTCTGTCTGCCCAGCATCTCCTGCCTAATATTGATAAAAATGGAATTATATAGGGGTTTACAAAACACTTACAACCATTATTTTATTTTATCCCTGATTTTATGGTTGAGCAAACTGATGCAGTTAAATGATTCGTCCAGGGTCACATGGCTATGGCAGTTAGGTGGTACAGTGGATAGAGCACTGGCCCTGAAGTCAGGAGGATCCAAATTCAAATCTCACCTCAGACACTACCTGTATGACCTTGGGCACTTAACCCCAATTGCCTTAAAACATCTCAGGTCCTGATATATATCTTGCCACTGGACCTAGATGACTCTGGAGAAATGAGGCTGGTGACTTTGCACAGCCCTCCCCCACTTAAATCCAATTCATTGCAAGTCATGACATCACTCCTCTTCAAGAAAGGACAAACAGCAAGTGAAGTCCATTTGAACTCAGGTGTTCCGGACTCAAGGTCCAGCCGTCCACTGCACTACCTAGCTGCCTCCTAGGTATTTGCAGTATCTAACATTGTAGGTTGTGGGGAAAATACTTTTAAAAAATCTTGAAAGCATTACTTGTTAGCAGGTAGTAACCCATTTTTACAGAGTACCCTGGAGGCTCAGGCAGTTTAGCCAACTTGCCAGTAATATAGCTAATAGAGATTAAGGGAAGGTTTTTTGTTTTGTTTTTTTTTTTTCCCCAGCACACTATGCACTTAGCCAGGATGCATCTCCAAGCCCTGCAACAGCATAGTGGAGTAGATGTCAGATTTGTACTTTAGAACCTGGGTTCTAGTGTCTGAGGTCATATTTAAACTCAGGTTCCCCTGACTCTAGGGCCAGATCTCTATTCACTTCTCCACCAAGTAAACAGGCTGAGGTAACTTTTTGATATATAGTATATTGCCTATCCAAGTTTTCCCACTAAATCGACACATGGGAGTTGGGCCTGTCTTTACAGTTTTGTACCACATGAAGACTTTATAACCAGCAAGAATGCTTTTGCCTCTCTAGGTTCTGCATTTCCAGTACGGCATGTATATCTGGCCTTGTGCTGTGGTCTTGGCTCAATACATTTGGCATCACAGAAGGAATCTGACTGGCAAAGCTGTATTAGAGGTAAAAGTTGATGTTTCAAAATCTAATTTCCTTCAAACCTCATTTCAAGAGCTTCCTAATAATCCCTCCAAGATGCTAACAACTCCCCCCAAAATGTTCTTTTATACTTTATATAATGGCTCTAAATAGAATGTAAGCTCCTTGAAGGCAGATACTGTCATTTTTTTTTTTGTATACATAGCCACAGTTCCAGGCAGAATGAGTCACACACCAGATCTATAAACTTGCTGTTTGATCTATTTAAGACATTTGATTTCCTAAAAACAAGATCTTAAAAGGTACTTTATAATAAAGGAATCTTAAGATCTTGTCATTTTTACTGAAAATTCTTTTCCAACACTACTCCATGAAACTATCTGTCTTACTTTTATATTACCACGCTCCCTTCAAGTTTTGTAAGCCTCCACTGAAAATTGTGGACTAGTCCACGAATTACCAGAAGGCCAACAATTAAAACAGTTGAGATTGTGAAGGATGTTTCTCCAGTGTTAGCCAAGTACTCTGGCACTTGAGAAAGTTGTTAGGCTCCTCCATAAATAGCATCTTCTAAATTTCCCCAGACAAATCCCTTATGTGTGCCTTACCACTTAAGGCAGCCTGGAAACTGCTTTTATACAGGACTGTATTTAAGACCCATCAGGCACATACTTGTCCAGTGACAGAGTGAAAAATTACCTGGTGATACTCACCCACTTTACAAATGGACAGTTGTTAAACTGGAAAAGGACTTGCACTTTCTCAAGTCAGTCTGTACTAACTTCCTAAAGCAAGGATGTTTTCCTCACCTTTATATCATAAGTTCAGTGCTTATTTTCATTAATTTTTCTACACAACTTTCTAAAATACTAAGTTTGCTGTTTTAGATTGGAGCAGGGGTGAGTCTCCCTGGCATAGTAGCAGCAAAATGTGGTGCTGAAGTAATACTGTCCGACAGCTCAGAGCTACCTCATTGTCTAGAAAATTGTAGACAAAGCTGCTGGATGAATGACCTACCCAATGTACACATTACTGGGCTCACCTGGGGCCAGATCTCTCCAGAGCTGTTGGCTCTACCAGCCTTGGATATCATTCTGGCCTCTGATGTATTTTTTGAACCAGAAGGTAAGCTTAATGTAGTGACCATGGGAATTTACTTTTAAGCTTCCTTTAAAGATAAACCATAAGTATTTCAGATATTAATTCAATAAACTTAAATCCATGTTTTATGATAGAAAAAGCAAACCTTTATTCACTAAATTGTTCCTACAGACTTTGAAGATATTTTAACTACAGTGTACTACCTAGTACAAAGGAACCCTCATGTTCAGTTGTGGACTACTTACCAAGTTCGAAGGTAACCTAGAAAACATTGTGCACCTTTAACTATCTTTTTCTTGTTCTGTGCATTCTGGCTGCTTTAAGAGTTTAAATAAGGATAAAGGGTAAAGAGTTGTTCATCACCACAGCTGCTTTACATCTAGGTATCACTATGCAAACTAAGCAATATTCTAAATAATTAAAACTTAAAAATACTCCCAAACTTTATAAACAAATTGTAAGGTAGCCATGGCATAGTTAAGGAAAAATTAATGATTGAAGGGGGGAGCCAACTGCATTGTTAAGAAAAACCTTTATTTTCTTTAGTGCTGAGTGTTCACTTGAAGCTTTGCTCTACAAGTGGGAGCTGCAATGTATCCACATTCCTCTGGAGTCTTTTGGTGCCGACAAAGAACATCTAGCAGAATCTGCCCTTCCAGGAAGACATACTGTTGAAATGATGATCATTTCTTTGGCAAAGAATGTCCTCTGAAGTGTTCCTATGTCTTCAGCAATTAAGTCCTATATGCTTCTTTTGAACAACATCACAATTCTGTTTAGTGTGCTTGCTGCATAGTAAAGCCACTACAAGCCCACCCTTCTCAGTAGGAACCAGGAATAAAAATTTGCAGAGTATCGTGGGGGAAAAAAAAAAAAAAAAAGAAAAAGAAAAAACCCTAAGTTGCTAACCATTATGATGTTTATTCACTTGGCTCTGATAAAATAAAGCTTTAGTGTAAACCAAAGCATGCAACCACCATAATAAATTTTACCTAAGAATCATGACTTAGATCTTTAGTCCCAAGAGGATATGTACTTGGTGACTTTCACCTTTTTAACAGGTGAAAAATATCAATAGCCAATGCAGGAGCTGTTGATAGGCTTACTTTGGTACCTTGGTTTTAGTAATGAACTTGGGCATGTGCCAATTTGGCAGTAGTACCCAGTTTTAACTCAAGGGGGAGAAAAAGGCTCAGTTGGAAAAAAAAATAAAAATAAAAAATAATTTTACTTTAGTACAGTCAATAATGACATTCACAGGTTAGTTGCATAGGTCTTTCAAACTAAAAAAAAAAATTAAGACCAAGACATTGAGTTTAGAGAAAAGCTAACATCAAGAAAAATGTTTTAATTGTAAACTACAGAAACAGTGGTTATAATACAGAATATCATAAGCAAAAGATACACCATGTTATCAGTACTTACAAAGGAATGCTTTCCTTAATGTTACATTTTTCATATGCCAAGTTCATACATGAAGATGATCAGATTTACCACTTTTTTTGGGGGGGAAAAAAAATAAGGTGTGTTTATCATCAGCTAGATGTGCTCACTGTATGCTCCGTAATTTATATGCAAGGCCCGGGTGACTGGAAGTGCAGTTGTCAGGCATTTTAATAAACTGGACAGCCATTTGTTTCTGCACGACAAGGCATCTTTACACAGGAGCAATCAGGAGAAAACAGGAAACAGCCAAGCACTCTGCACTGCAACACGCCACCTTAACAGCTAACCAGCATTACTCAACTGCTACACAACTGCGCCTAGTGCACAAAAATACATAAGAGAAGAGATTAGAATTGTGTTTGGTAAAAGAATCCTTTCAAAAATTAAGTTTTGTCACCTGAAAAGTCTTATACAAATTTGGGTTCAGATACTACTTAGTATCTGAGAGTAATTAGTATTTTACAAACAAATTTACACCAAGGTTTTGTAGATTAAAAAAAAAAAAGAATGAAGGCAATGTTGAGTTAACTTCTCTTGATAGCATTAGGCTATTCAGCATGTAATGGCTGCATGTTTCCTCAAAACTCAGGAGGCCACAAATTAGGTTAAGGGAGTCTGTTTAATTTCAAACAAAAATCAGCACTATATAAACAAAAATGAAAATTTACCTCAAATATCCAAAGCCAATAATGAAATCTGTAGTCGTTCACTTCACTAAATTACAAGAAATTTGAATAACAGCAACAAAATGGCACATAAAATGAAGTTTGCCATCTGAGGCAGCTTTAAAACAAGTTAAAAAGTTAGACAAAATGTTACAAAATAACCTTTTCAATAGCCAGTTGCTTGTTCCAGGGACTCTTCAATGGACTGAATGTGGTCTTTCCCCCCAAGTCATCCATTATGTTGCTTTCTGCCGTATCTAGGTTTGAAAAGAAAGAAATTCAGCCAACTTTCCACACGAAGACCACCTAGCAGGATGTTAACTTCAGGCCAAGTTCCTGGTTATGCTTGAGATGGCCTTACTAAAAAATTTAGTGAAATTTTAGAAAGTTATAATGCTCTAACACCCACCCGAATTGCCTAATGAGTTTTTACAAAAAGCAACATCAGCACAAACTCAAAGTCTGGTTTAAACTTCCTTGACCATGAACCAAAAGAGATGAAAAAAAGGTTGTATTCAAACCATCTTTACCTTGAACCCAGTCTGTTTAACGTCAATTAACTGTTATTTTGCAGCGGGAGAAATAACCTTAGGTCACTTAAGAATTAACACTTAGCTTTAAATCTGAGCTACTCAGGCCCCTTTACTTTTAAAAACAGGACCAAACAATTCGAGGAGTTAAAGACACACTATCCTTTCCCACCCTGTGTTCAATTTTATTTCCCCCCCAAATTTGGTTGCTTAAGAAATATTGGCCAAATCAATCAAATTCCCAGTCAGTACAGCAACTGATGAACCGAATTTTTTCTTTAAAGGATAGTGCATCTTTAACATTTAAAGACAAACCTGCTCCAACACACGCCCACAGAAACTGGTCCCTGGAGGATCAGCCAAATCAGTTAAAATCTGCAATACTGGCCAATATTCTTTTAGCAAACAGGAGACCGCAGCTTTAAAGGGGAAAATGCAGATGTTGGATAAAAACAGCAAGAAATAATCACTTTTCATTAATAGGTCTCTTAACAGTTTAAGCAAATAGCCATTAATATCTAAATAAACATACTCTTTCTGCAGACCCCTGGCTTTGCTATTACTCCCATAGCTGAGTTAAGTATAACTCCTAACTTTAAGGAGTTATTTTAGGTCAATTGGCTTAAGAACTATTCCAAACCCCACTTAAGTGCTATGTTATGTAAATCTGTCTCCCGGTTTAGGAGATAAACCTTGGACCCTCAGACATTACCATGATCCTAAGAGGAAACAGCTCCTTCTTCTTCAGGAGACTTGGGGGGGCTCTTGGATCGAGATCTAGACTTTGATTCCCTCTTCGATACCGGTGGAGGACTTCTGGATCTGGACCTGGATCTGGACCTCGACCGCGATCTGGAGACCGACGAGGACTTGGACTTGGATCTACGGGCCGACCTGGACTTGGAGGTAGATCTAGATCTGGATCGAGTACGCGAGCGAGACTTGGACCGGCTGTAACGAGATCGGCTGCGGGATCTGGAACGACTCCTGCTTCGAGAGCGGCTGCGGCGACGCCGCCTCGGGCTAGAGGCAGAAACAGGCATAACAGGCAGGGTTAGAAAATAGCAAGTTCGGCCCCGCCCGCGTGCTCCCGCCCAGGCCGCCATTATCTCACCCCACCAAGCGCCGCCATTTCCCCAGTCTAAAGGGGGAGGGGAGGCATTCTCCCGGAGTCACTTTTCCCCGCCTCGCAGGCCGGGCCCGGCTACACCCTGGAACCCGAGGGGTCCGGAATCTTGCCCCATGACATTGGGAACAAAAGACTCCACGGTGGGGGAGGGGGGAATGGGACCACGTGCCGCCGCCCCCCCCAGTCCCCGCCATTGGGGCCACCACGTGGCTCCTCGGGCCCAAGGAGACACCTTCCCGTCTCCGCCGTCCCCTCACCCGCCCTGCCTCCCGACTCCAGGGCTAAGAATGGGGCGTAAAATCAACCCTTGCCTGGAGACTTTCAAGCCCAATCCAATTCACCACCCCACCCCCACCGACTTCTCTCCCCCTCCCTGCCACCCCAGCACCCCTAAAACAGTCACCGACCCCGCCTTTTACCTGCGGCTCCGGCGTCCGTAGCCGCCTCCCCCGTACCTGCGGGGCGGCGGTCCTCGGCGGCTGTGGTGGGAGTCCGGCGGGCGGCCATAGCGGGCCATTTGCACCCGCAGCTCCCGGCCGTCAAGCACGGCGCCGTCCATGGCGTCCATAGCGTCTTCGGCGTCGCGCTTGTCGTGGAAACGCACGAAGGCGAAGCCACGGGACTCCTTGGTGTAGCGATCGCGGGGGATGTAGACATCGCCCACCCGGCCGTACTTCTCAAAGACTCGCCGCAGAGTGTCGGGCGAGGTGCGGTATGTCAGGTTATCCACCTTCAGAGAGGTCATCCCCTCCACGTCTGGGGGAGGACGCCCGTAACTCATGGCCGGCGAGGGCTCGGCCCGAAGGCTGCGCGCCGAGAAATCAACGCCCTGGGAGGGCCCGCGCGCGCTCAGCTAGAGGCGGCAGCAGCGACCCCGACGGTTCGCCGCAACTAGCAGCCTCCAGGGACGCTTCCTCTTCAGAAGGGCCTGCGGCTCGGTCGGTGGAAGGGGATTTAGAAGAAGTTAGTCCGGTTTCACGACCCTCGAGATGGCTGCACGACCTTCCTCCTCCCTCACCTGAAAAGTAACTGAACAGGGCGCTACCAGCGCCCGTTTATCACCCTCCTCACAAAATGGCGGCAGCGCTACCCGGAAATGAAAACTCTTGAGTCACTAGCTCCGCCCCTTGGCCAATCTGTGCAGCCCAATCTCCTCACGGCCGCCCTCCGATTCCCCGCCCCCACTAGGGTCTGGGCGTAGGAGCAGAGGCCCCGCCTGCAGAGGGCGTCGTTCGCTGACAGGGTGAGCTTGGCGGGAAGGGGACTTCCCGAGCCCGCCACACGCTTTTCCCGCCGTCCATAGGACGCTGGAGGCCCCTTCCCCTTAAGTGGGGGGGGGGGGGGGGAAGGGGAGGGAAGCTTAGTGGCCTCCCTTGGCTCCGCCCCGCCCCGCCCCACGCCAGACGCCAGTGTAGGAGCTCCACGCTCGCTCTGGCGGAGGCCCCAGCCCTTTCAATTGTCCTATGGGCCCGCCGCCCCATTAGACCGCCCCCCTTCAGCTCCAGCCCTCCGGTGCCCCCGCCAGATCCACGCCTACTCGCGTCCACAGCCAGGGAGTGGGTGTGCCCGCCCCGGCCTAGCCCGCTCACCTCAGGGACTACATTTCCCAGCTGCCCCAGCGCGTCCCGACCCGTGCCCCATCAGCTGACGGAGTCGCCTGACTCGAGCGGCACTCCCCGGCCCGGGCAGGGTCCCCAGTCACACCCGCTGCCCACCAGAGTCCGGCGGGGAATGAGTGTCCTGTCTGCACGTGCGGAAGGAACCTTCGTCCCAGCCCTGGAAGGGGTCAGCCCCGCTGCCTCCACCCTTCCTGTGACTGACTACCAGCCCTGGCGCCCACCCCCTTCTTTAGTCTCTGATCGCTTATCTCCCCAGGGATCTCGAGCGGGGGGTCAGTGCTGCAGCGAGAGCGGAGGCAAAATGTCCCCGGAATCCAAAAAGCTGTTCAACATCGTTATTTTAGGCGTTGCCTTTATGTTTATGTTCACTGCCTTTCAAACTTGTGGAAATGTGGCGGTGAGTGGTGCTCTCTTTTCCTCTTCAAATCCTCCCTGCTCCTTATGAGTCCAGCAAGCGTCGATGCTCATGAATTGTAACAAGGATTCTAAATTACACCCTCGACATCCTCGCTGTGCCACCTCCCACCTCCCTCTTCGCTTTTCTCTTTTCTCCCGGTGGTTATTAGGCTTGATTTTATGTATGCCAGACACGCCGCTTGTTCCTCCTTAAATATGGGTGCTCAATCATTGCTGACCCTTGCTCTTCCTTTGATTTTTTACTTGAATAGGTAGGTGTTCGCCCTGGTTATTTGACTTTTTGACCATAGCATGTGCTTTATTAGTACTTGGACAAGGAAATGAAACCCCGAACCCATAGTTTTAGTCAATTTGTGTCAACCATTTGTGTTAACTATTCCTTTTGGGACTGTGGTTCCCTGCAGCATTATACACTTGTATTCATTGTCGGATTGTGAATTCTTTAATGCTGTTTTAGAAGTTTAAAGGATAGTTTCATAGCAGAGGGAACTTGCAGTAGGCATTTAGTAATTCCTTTTATTTTTCACACAGCAAACTGTTATCAGAAGCTTAAATAGCACAGATTTTCATGGCAGTGGATATACCAGGTATAGTATACCAGTTGTTTGTTTTATTGAATTTTGTCAGAATCACATTAAATGATATTTAAATCACTGGACTTTAGAATCAAGAATTCTTAGTTTTGAATCTCAGCCCAACCACTTATTATACGACCATAGGCAAATTATTTAACTGCTGAGTTTCCATATCCTCCTGTGTCAAGGAATACTAATACTTGCATTAAATACCTCACTTCACAGCGTGCTTATGATGAAAATCTAAGCCTCAAAATTCTTCATATATTAATTTACAAAGATGGTGGCTATTATCACTCATCTCTACTTGTTCTTTTCCGGTTTAAATTCTGATTTATTTTCTTAGTTATCAAAGTCATCTAATTAGTACCCAGTCCTAAATAGGAGGGAATTTACTTGGTACCTTAAGCATTTCTCTGCTTTCCCCATTTTGTACGGTAATGACAGGCATATTGGGATAGTGAATAAAACATTGGCCTAGAATTCAGAAAGGTATGGGCTAAAATCTTGCCTTTTAAACATACTGGTTGTGTGACCCTGGGAAAATCACTTCACTTCTCAATGCCCCTAGCAACTCTATAAGATTGGAAGTTACAGAACTGTTGTAGATCTGCCCTGGTGAAGGGAACTAGGTTCCTAATAGAGAGTTTCCAATTTGCCAACAGAATCATAAGTCTAGAACAAAGGAAAAGTAATATTGCCCATTGCCTTTCATCAAAAGAAGCCTCCAAGTATAAATTACTGTTGGAAAATGTTTTGAGTCATGGGATCTTCTCTTTAAAGCTAGAAGGGAACTGCTTAGACATCTATCCCTCTCATGTTACAATTAAGGAAACTGAGACCCAAAAAGTTTAAGTTCTTTGGCCAAAGTCCCTTTTTACAGATGGAGAAACTTGAGGTGCATAGTCTTGCTCAGGTCCCAAGTAAATCATATTTGAACAAAGAAATACAGTTAACTTTTTTTTCTGGAAGAAATAACAAAAGCAGTATAGTTTCCTGTGTGCAGTTCAGTTTCTATATTTTGTAATTTATTTCTCCTAGGTTTGACCTATATTATGTTAAGTAATGAGAGGTAGCATTGCCTGGTGGCTAGAGACCCAGGCCTCCAAGCCAGAAACATCTGGGATCTAGTCTTGCCTCTGACACATACTGGTTGTGTGTCTCTGGACAAGTCATTCTCAGAAAAGACTTTAAGTTGCAGAAAAGGCTCCAGCCTGTATTGGTAGGAGTTCCCTATAACCAAAGAAATCACAGGTCCAACTTTTATGCCTATCTCAGATTAATAAGTATGTAATAAGTATGTGGTTGTCTAAAGTGATTAATAAGAATATATGTACTTTATCCAAGTTAATTTGAAATTCTAACTTGATTAACATTATTTTGTGATAACATTTCTCATTTTAAAAACTTTTAAGAGAGGGCTTATTTTGGCTTTGTAAACTTAAGTTAGGCCCTAAAACTGAGTTTTTAAACTTAGCATAAATTGCATTCTAGTGAACATTCTTGGTAGCCAAAGCAAATTATTCATGAGTAGGTCCTAAATTTTTTCTTAAATAATATCACTGGTAAGCAAATTGGAGTTGTGGCAAGTGAAAATTCACTTTCAAGAACAGGGGTTCATGTTTCATGTTTAAAGATGTTAAATCAGATTGTTAGAAGAATTTTAGGCAATATGGTACTGAAGTAAGTAACGTGATTTTTAAAAAGGAAAATTATAACCAAGTATTCTAGACTTAGATAGTAATACCTTTTTGACTAAATGTTTTGTATACAGTCTAGTGAACTCCAATAGTATAGATTAATACAGGCTGGTGGTCTTGTTTTTATAAGCATCTTTTAATGTTAATAGCACATATTTTTATTGAAAGAAAAATGTACAATATATCCAGATTGGCAGGTTATTGTTTTGTTTTTTAAAGAAAGTTATTTGAAACTTCTTAGATGGCATTTCACAGGTTTTTTCCTGTTTAATCTTAATTTTTTTTTTTCATGTAGCATGGCAATTATTTATGGAGTGCTGTCTGCTTCAAATTTGATTACACCTTCAGTTGTAGCCATAGTGGGACCTCAGCTATCTATGTTTGCTAGTGGTTTATTTTATAGGTAAGTAGTATTATAGTACATCATTTCATCAGAATGCTGTCAGCATCTTATAAGAACTTGGTAAAAGCTCAAATGTTTTCTAACTTGGCTTGATGTGAACCTAATATCATTCTTTCTAAAGCAGTATTTCATCAGTTTGGTTATTTTGTACTTTGGGATCCTTTCTAGATGTTAATGTACTTACAACTGTAGGAAATCTTATCCTCTTTCTCAGGAATCCTCTAGCCTAATATTCATTAATATTTAATTTTAAAAATTACTTTGCTTAAAAAAATTTGAGAGTAGTAAACTTTCAGTGAGGAAACCAGGCTAATGAATTTGAGTTAGTTGAAAATTTGCAGAAGAAAACTTAGCTCCAAAGTCTTAGCAACAAAATTTTATTGTGTCAATGGGTAGTTCAGGCTGGTGTATAATTCTTGTTCATTTGTTAAAAAGTTATAGGAAAGAAAGGAAAATTAAAGTCAGGACATTTGTATTCATTTTTGTGTTACTGGAGACAGGTTGATATAACAACTTATTTGTGGTATCTGAACTCTTTCCTGAGAGAGTTGAACAAAATTTCCATTGAAATAGTTTTAGATTGTTTTAATTAGCCAGAGGCATATCACTGCTTGATTACTGAATCTTTCAACCTGAGAGTATCACTATAACCTCTCTATATTCTGCTGATCTGCTTTTCAGGAAACCATTTCATTTAACACTTAGTTTATAAAACAATGGTTAGCTGTAGCAGAAATGAGCAAATCACATTTTCTTCCTTTAGAAACCTGAAGACATCTTAGAACTTACATTTTAGAGGAAGGAGAAGACTCAAATTGATTCTTGGAGGGCATTATTGGCATATTTTGTGTATTACTTGAAGATAATAAATTGACCTGTTATATTTTAGCATATACATTGCCGTTTTTATCCAGCCTTTCACATGGTCCTTCTACACAGCATCTGTTTTCATTGGGATTGCAGCTGCTGGTAAGCATAGCTTTGTTTTGCTGCTCTACATTTTTCTGGGGCTTATCAGTAGGTATCATTTGTTTTTAAAATTAAGTGACTTAATCTCTCTCTCTCTTTTATTAACTTTGGTTTGCCTTTTAGTACTTTGGACAGCACAAGGAAATTGCCTTACAATAAATTCAGATGAAAATACTATTGGAAGAAACAGTGGAATTTTCTGGGCACTCCTGCAGTCCAGGTAGAATTTATTTATTTTTTTAGAATTGTATTTTTTCCCCCCAAATTACATGTAAAACCAATTTTTAACGTTGATTTTTAAAACTTTGTGTTCCAAATTCTCTTCCTCCCTCTCTCTTCCTCCCTCTCTTCCCACCCCTCCCCCCCTTAAGAACGCAAGCAATTCAATGTAAGGTATTTATGTGTAGTCATGCAAAACATTTCCACATTAGTCAGGTTGTGAAAGAAAACAGATAAAAAAAAAAACTTAAGAAAAAGGAACTAAAAAAAATTATCCATCAGTCTGTATTCAGACACCATCAGTTCTTTCTCTGGAGATGGATCACATTTTTCATAAGTCCTTCACAGTTGTCTTGGATCATTGTGTTGATGAAAATAGCTAACTCATTCACAGCTAATCATCTTACAATATTGCCATTACTTTGTATACAGTACATCTCATTTTGCATCAGCTCATGTAAGTCTTTCCAGGTTTTTCTGAGGGCATCCTGCTCATCATTTCTTATAGCACAATAGTGTTCCATCATAATATCATCCCACAATTTCTTCAGCCATTCCCCAATTGATGGGCATCTCCTCAATTTTGAATTCAACTTTTTGGTTTTTATCTCTTTTTGGATACCAACCTAGTAGTGGTATTACTCGGTCAAAGAGTAGATGTGGTTTTATAGCTGTTTGACCATACATAGTTCCAAATTGCTCCACAGAATGTTTGATTCAGTGTACAACTTCACCAAGACTGCATTAAAATCTCATTTTCTCCATATCCCCTACAACATTTGTCATTTTCCTCTGCTGTCCTATTGTCCAATCCAGTAGGTATGAGATAGTACCCCCGAATTGTTTTGACCAGTCCAGGTAGAATTCTTATATGAAGTCTTTTTCCTTTGATAATTCCATTCAACTCAACAAACTCATTACTTTGTTATTCAGTGTTTACTCAATTTCCACATCAGTTGATTTTATTAAGTTTCTAGATATGTGTAGCATTATGCTCAAGATTATAGAATGAGTTAGAATATGCAGCCTGTACCTCCAAGAAGTCACAGGTGCAATCACAAAGAAAAAAAATTATAACTATATAAAAGCATAAGATGAATTATGTCAACCAAATAAAAAAGCATCACGTGGTCATGCTCTTGTTATGTTTTGGTAATTCATATGACTATAAATACAAATGTTGCATCAGTTGGTATTTATTAAACACCTACTAGGTGCCAGGCACTATACTGAGGCACTGAGAATACAAAGAAAAGCAAAAATAGTTTCTGTCCTCAAGTAGTTTTTGTCTAATAGGAGGAAACCACACGTAAACAACTATGTGCAAACAAGATATACACAGTATAAATTGGGGACAGACTCTGAGGGAAGGCCTTGAGATTAAGGAGGACCAGGAAAGGCTCCTTGCAGAAGATAGGTTTTGTCTGAAACTTGAAGTTTGCCAGAGAAGCCAGAAGGTAGTGATTTGAATAGAGAGAATTCCAGGCATAGGAGAAAGTTATTAAAAATGCCTGGAATCTGGAGGTGCAATAAGGAACAGCAATGAGGCCACTGTCATTGGATCAAAGAATGTGTAGTGAGAAGTATAAAAAGACTGGAATGGCAGGAAGGGGCCAGGTTATGAAACACTTTAAAGGCCAAATAGGATTTTACATTTCATTCTGGAAGCAACAGGGAGCTAATGAAGTTTATAGACTAGGGAGCTGACACAATCAGGCTTATACTTTCATAGCTGAGTAGAAGAGGGACTGAAGTGGAGAGAGACTTGAAGTAGGGAGGCCAACAAGAAGGCCATTACAATAGTCTAATAATGGTGTGATAGAGAACCTAGACCAGGATGGTAGAAGTATTATAGGAGAGAATGAGGCATAGGACTTTGGCAATAGATGGGGTGAGAGAAAGTATTAAGAGTCCAGGATGACATCCAAATTTAGAGGTTATGTGACTGGAAATTAATACAGAATGAATCCCAAATTTCCCAGGTCAGAATGCCAAATGAAATACATGTTTAAAATAAGAGAAGAGTAATTTCTCCATAGATTCTTGTAATTCAGGAACTTGTTCCCAAATTGTCTTGTTACAAAGTTCTAGTAAATCACATGATTCAGAATGAGTTTACTTTTCTTTGAAAGGCTATTGTGAATCAGGTCACTATCACATGACAGATTGTGTTCCATTTGTAGGGACAGCATATTATTTCAGATCTCAGTTGTGAATTAAAATTTTCCAAGCATGGAATGAAGGGGGGGGGTGTCATCCTCTTTCATAATTATTACTCTTAGTGTTAGTAGAAAGACTTGGGAAAAAAAACCTCATACTTTTTTTTTTGTCTAAAAATACCTGAATTCACTTTTGAACAGTCTGTAAATAGTAATTTAATTTATCCCCCTCACCTTCTTTTCCTCCCAGCATGTTTTTTGGAAATCTTTATATTTATTTGGCTTGGCAAGGAAAAACTCAAATATCAGGTTGGTATTATTTACCTTGTTTTTAATATATTGTGTAGGGTCCAGTGATATCTATTATTTGTTACTTCAGGCATTGCTATAATAAAATTTGGGCTTCTAGATTATCATTTTCATATTCTGAGATTTTAACAACCTTAAACCAGCAACTTATGTTTCCTGTAGAGTTGATTGCCATGCTTCAAATACTACTAAAGACTTTAAAGTCATCTCTGCAGTTTTGTTGTGGGTTGAGGATTATGCCAGAAATACTTGATACTTAATCAAGAAAAAAATCTCTGTACTTTGTTTCTTTTAAATATTTTTACATTGCTCTGTAATGACAAAATATTATTTTCTTTTTGTATGCTCATTCCTTTGGCACATTACTATATCTGAAACATAAAGGCAAGAGTAGAATTGACATTTTACTTTTTATCCAAAGTTCATCAGGTTTTATTGATATTTAGCAAGTATTTTGATAATCTAATGTCTTAACTGTTGTTAGCTTCTGTGGAAAAATTACTGATTTATATAATTAACACTGACTACCTTTTTTCTTCAGAGAATGACCGAAGAACAGTTTTTATTGCTCTGACGGTGATTAGCCTTGTGGGGACAGTTCTTTTCTTTCTCATTAGGAAACCAGACCCTGATAATGTATTGGGAGATGATGAGTCCTCTGATAATGAGAGTCTGGAAGTCAACATGTAAGAACTTTGGAAATTAACTTTTTTTATTTTTCAAAGGCTGCGTATATGTTGTCCAGGGATCACTAACCAAGCTAGACGGTCCCAATAGTTGGAGGAAAGATAAAAAGAAAGTAAGAAAAAAGGAAGAAGAAAAGGGTGGAATGGAAATAGAAGAGGAAGTGTTACATAAATGAACTGATAGGTTCTGATCTTGGCTTTGAGACTTGGGCAAGTTGCTTTAACCATTTTGGGGTGTCGCTTTCCTAAGCTCTATAGTAAATCCTCCAGTTGTTGCTTTAAGGACACTTAAAGTATATCTAAGGGATAATGCTTGATTTTCTTTGAATTGGATGAATTAATTTCGTTTATCAAGTGCTTGGTACATTCAAGGAACTGTGCTAGATTCTAGATTATATTGTATAGGCTTAAATTTTTCTAGCAAAATTTCAGATGAAAATGTTATTTTATGTTGTTTATTGAAAGTAATAAGGGGCAGCTAGGTGGTGCAGTGGATAGAGCACCGGCCCTAGATTCAGGAGGACCTGAGTTTAAATGCGGCCTTGGACACTTGACACTAGCTGTGTGACCCTGGACGAGTCACTTAATCCTCATTGCCCTGAAAAAGAAAAAAAATGAATAGTTCCTGGACTTTAAAAGTCTATATTTGGAGAAGCAAAAACAAAAATCATTTGGACCATTATATTTTTATTTTTTTGTAAAATAACAAACTGAAAAGTATGTCAGATAACTCTCAGCCACTAAAAGACTTAAAATTTTTGTTTGTCTTTAAAGCAGTTCATTTTAGTCCAAGAGAGTTACCTGAAGCATTTAATTTTTCTTTAACTATGAGTTGGTTAGAGATTGAAAAAGTACATGAAGAGTTCATGTAAAATATTTTTAAAAGTATAAATTTCTTTTAAATATATTTCAGTATTTTTAATGTCCTCAACATAAACGAGTAAAAATAAATAGGATGAAAGATAGGATATCATAACTGTAGTAAATACTCTTTTGTCAGATGGTTGAGGCAGTGTTGGATAGTGGAAAGGGCATTGGATGTGAACTCTAGTTTTATCTCTACCACTAACTAATCATAATTCATATTTTTATATCATTTCGTAGTTTGCAAAGCACTTTTTTTACAACCATTTAAGGTATAGGCATAGAGGAAGCTGGGTACAAATACAAGTAAGCATTATCCCCATATCCTTGGAAATTGAACATAAGGCATTTGGAGTTAAAATTTGTAATATTTTCAAGCAGACAAAATTCCCCACCAAAAATTGAGCAAGAATTCAAGAGTTTAGGTAACAGTCTAAGAGTAGCATCCTAGAAAATTGTTTTCCTAAAACTGTTAAGTCCTTTGACTACCCCTTTTAAGGATTCTCCTTTCCACTTAGTCAGAAGTGAACTTAGGAACTGTTTTTCTCAATTGAAATTTTAGACTTTTTGCTTTTCATTGTATGATCATTACTGTAATCACTTCAGAGAAAAGTCTTTTCTTAGTTTATCTGCAGAGAGGAGTTTGGGAGTAGGTTAAAAACTAGAGAGGGCCCTTTGATAAGAATGATGTAAAAAGATTTCAGAATAGCGTGTTTTTTTGAATTGATAGTTAAAGAAAAACTGATAATATTTTTCATTCAGATTAGTCCAAAGACTTTAGACTATACCCTTAGAGAAATGGGGAATTAAATTTAATGTACTTCTACACTATGAATTCTTCAGTCGTGGAATTTCTTGATAAATGGAATTTCAGGAAGTAATTGGTAACCAAGTTCCAGTTAATTTGAACATATTTGAAAGGTGGTAGATTTTAGACCAATTTTGTTTTATTTCTCTTTTATAAGACTAAAAGATCAGAACTTCAGGTTGGATCCTAATCAAAGATCAAATTAGTTAGTACTTAGATTTGTGCAGCAGTAAAAATTTTTCTATAAAAACGTCAAACTGACTTTTAAAGTTACAAGTCAAGTGTGTTGACTTACTTGGATTGTTCGGATGTAGAAGATGAGGTATGAATTTTAAAAAACTTCATAGTGCTGTGATAAATTATTAGTCACATGAATGAATAGCAACTTTTTTTGTGTTCCTCTGTCCTTAATTTGATAAGATATAAAAGATGTCAATAATCAGAACTCTATTTATTGAATGTAGTTTATAGATTGAGAGTACTATTTTCCTTAACTGGAATTTATTAGTTGGAGCTAGGATTCTTAGAGTACCTTATCAGAGATATAAAGTCCATGGATAGCAAACATAGCAAAAGATTGAATTATAATTGCCTTCATGGCAGCTACAGTTTCCTTGTTGAAAAGGGAGGCTTTCCTCTTTATTAAATTAATATGCTTTTTTATTAGCATAAGGGAAACAATAAGATAGTGAAAAGAGCATTCACTGGCTTTGGAATAACAGGACCTAGGTCAAATCTTGGCTCCAACACTATCTTTGTGTCCCTAGGCTAAGTCACTTACTCCCTTTGGGCCACAGTTAACTCATCTCTAAAATGAAGGGTTGAACTAAATGACTTCTGAGATTCCCTTTGTCATATTAAGTAAACTGGAATTCTAGTTAGGTGCTTCTTTTTTGAGCTTGCTAAAGTAGGCTTTATTGGTATAGTGATGAAAGGAATTAATTTTTTTACCTTTTCATTAAAGAATAAAGAATTTCATTCTCCATACAGAGAATGTTGTATATATAAAAATTTTTGAAAGGTAGTGAAAAAAATAAATCATTTTCATTAATTAAAAATAACTGCCTTTTTATGGGTTATAGTTGACTAAGATCTAAATGAAAATTAGCAGAAAGCTAACTTTATGTGAATCATATTTTTTTTCAGAAGATTGAAGACCTAAGTTTATGAAGCATAGCATATGTTTTTGACTAAAACAGAAACATGGGCCTTCATGATAAAACCTAAAACAAGGAACATTGAAGGCTACCAGAGATGTTTTCCAAGCCACTTAATACTTGGAATCTACAATTGTTTCAATGCTATATTGAAACATGATGTATTTTCTTTTTTCTCCTTGAAGACTAAAAAGAAAATCTTTTTTATTTAACTAGGTCTATCCAGAACAACATGACAAAGGCAGTAGATGCATTTAGTAAGTATTCTGTACATCTGAAATTAATATAGCAAATTCCTTCTTCCATAATTGACTTGTTTTGATACCCTTATACAACTTTCACTTTTCCACTCATGTTATTCAGAAATCTGCTAGCTCGTTATCACAAAACATTTATGAAATTTGTGTGTTATCACAAAACATTTATGAAATTTGTGTTAGGGTACAAGCTTTTTTATTATGTGTATCTCTTAGTTTGGTGGGATGGAGAGGATGATTTAATTGTGGTGATCACTTTTTGGTCTTTTGACTAAGATCAAAAGAGTGGGTCAATAAATGGTGTTATAAAAGAGCTCTCCCGAAAGTCAGTGTGCAGTGTAGTAAGAGGTCAGGTAATAGACATTTATTAATTACCTACTATGTGCTAGACACCATGCTATGTGCTTGAGATACCAAGAAAGGAAAAAGGCTGTTCTCAAGGACTCATAGTCTAACAGAGGAATCAACAGGTTATCCTGTATATACAAGAAAATGAGGAGAGGGAGAGCATTACAGTCATCGGAGATAGCCAGGGAAAATGTCCAGTCAGGAGAAAGTGTCTTGTTTGAGGAACAATGAGGTGGCCAGTATCACTGGATCACAGGGTATATAGGAGTGGAAGATGAACAAAAGACTGGAAAAGTGGAGAGAGGGGAGCAGATCATTAAGGTCTTAAGCAAAACTGAGGATTTCATATTTGATCCTGGAGGTGATAGGCAGCCTTTATATTTGGTGTGGGGTGGGGGAGATGACATGGACAAACCTGCACTTTAGAAAGATGAACAACGTAATGCAGAGAACTCTAAATTTTTACCCAGAAGACCATGAGTTCCTGTCCAAGATCTGATACTTTGCAGTGTTCATTTAAACTTCTTCAATCTATTTCCTAATCTATAAAATGAAACTTTAAAGTTTTTTGATGTTGTTGATGTACATACAGTAAATCATAATCAGTAAAGATTGAAATCACCTATACTGCTGGTAAAAATTCTCTGAGTTGTGAACCAAAAAATTTATTACCTCGTAGTCAAATTGCAAGTGCACAATTCTGAATTTAGCTAGGTTGGACCTTTAGTGACTCAGATGCATACTTGGAGACTTTTTTAACTTGTTAAGACTTAACCAAATACTATACTCCACTGTCAATTCCTTTGGGAACCTAGAATCATCTACATACCTGTTAGGCATTGGAATAGGACATTTGTGGAAGTTTGTGAGGAACAAATGATGTGATTTGGATAAAAGATTTCTGGAATGATACAGCTCTTTAGTCGTTGTATGCCATTAACAGTGTATTTGTGATCAGTTTGACCAAATATACACAGATTTCAGCCATCCTATAAGAACTACAGATCACCCTCGCATAGTACCTGAAAAGAAAGTTCAAATACATTTCTAATTATTTTTGAAAAGTAAAATGTAGGGGCAGCTAGGTGGCACAGTGGATAGTGCACCGACCCTGGAGTCAGGAGTACCTGAGTTCAAATCTGGCCTCAGACACTTGACACTTACTAGCTGTATGACCCTGGGCAAGTCACTTCACCCCAATTGCCTCAAAAAAAAAAAAGAAAGAAAGAAAAGTAAAATGTATTTTATAGAGATTTAAATTGTAGTGAGTGAAATTGATTATGTTCTGGGAATATGTGTTTACTTGATTTAACATTCATCAGTCTTCTCTGTTTATTCAAAAAGCCATTCAAACCTATTCATTAGAATATGGTTACTATCGGGGACAGCTAGGTGGCATAGTGGATAAAGCACTGGCCCTGGATTCAAGAGTACCTGAGGTCAAATCCAGCCTCAGATACTTGCCACTTACTAGCTGTGTGACCCTGGGCAAGTCACTTAACCCTCATTGCCCTGCAAAAAAAAAGGGGGAAAAAAAGAATATGGTTACTATTCATTAGAATATATAATTCTGACTTTGAAGAAGTATTCTTCCTTACAACCAAACTTTAACTAAATAATTTATTTATTCATCTTTTGAACTAGAGCTATATTTTGCAAAAATGTTGTTAACTTATTTCATATCTGTAGTATCTAAGTGTAATAATGTTCATTAAAACTAGAATACAGCAATATACCTTTACTTGTTTGTGCCACAATAAACATTTTCCACAAAAGAATTTCTCTAATACAAATGTTTATAGGAACTAGCAAACTAAACATCAGACCTTTTTCCAGAAATAATTGTTGAGTGAATTCAATATAATATAAATCAGGTTTATATTAGGAGTTTATAGATGGGATTTTGATGAATGTTCTATGTGTCATGCTTGTAGCTATACCTTTTTCCTCATTTCTGGAACTTTGGTAGTTGAGCATAATGTAAATTGGGCCATGTCACTCAAATGGTAGCATATGAGGGGTATTGAAAAGCCTAACAGGTTGCTCAC
Organism: Dromiciops gliroides; assembly: GCF_019393635.1. NCBI lineage: Eukaryota > Metazoa > Chordata > Mammalia > Microbiotheria > Microbiotheriidae > Dromiciops > Dromiciops gliroides. The sequence goes on along the minus strand of NC_057864.1, from coordinate 223,029,737 downwards.
CACTTTATAGTATGATATGAGGAGTACTGAAAGACCCAACAAAGTTTCCTCATTGACCTTATATACCTCAACATGTCCAATTAAAATTTTTTTTTTCTGTTCTAACACACGTTTGAGACTACATCAGAAGCGCAAAAAAAATTTGAGGTAACCACAATAATATGCTAATGTATAATCCAAAAAGTATGAGGGTTGACACATTTATTATATATATACATACACATACATACACATACATACATATATATATATATATATATATATATATATATATACATACACATACATACATACATATATATATATTTTTTTTAAGTGAGGCAATTGGGGTTAAGTGACTTGCCCGAGGTCACACAGCTAGTAAGTGTTAAGTGTCTGAGGCCGGATTTGAACTCAGGTACTCCTGACTCCAGGGCCGGTACTCTATCCACTGTGCTACCTGGCTGCCCCTATAATATATATTTTTTGTTTTGTTTTGTTTTGTTTTGTTTTGCAGGGCAATGGGGGTTAAGTGCCTTCCCAGGGTCACACAGCTAGTAAGTGTCAAGTGTCTGAGGGTGGATTTGAATTCAGGTCCTCCTGACTCCAGGGCCGGTGCTTTATCCACTGCTCCACCTAGCTGCCCCCCTATAATATATTTTTTACTTAATCCTGGTCCATAAATTGAATGAGTCTTCCCTTGGTATGGTTCCAGTATTCCAGTATACTGATTACGGTAAAATGAGTTCCTGAATATTGCAGGCCCATAATTTCTTCCTAAGATGTTTATCTGCTGCCATTGTGTACAGTCTCAATCTTTTGTTCTGGTTAAGGAAATTTCTTATGAGAACTTTTGTTGAGCTAATATAAGTCTGATCTAATGTCTCTTTTATTTATAGAAAAATCTCTTACATTATGTGTCACCAAAGAAATCCTGTTTCTCAGTGTTACAACTGCCTATACAGGTAAGGAATTAATGAAAGAGATGGTAAATATCTAATGATTCTAGGGCAGTATTGTGACACTATAGAGATAGAGCTTCAGAAATAAATCTTTATGTTTTGAAATGGGTGAATGCAATAATTCACTGTGTAATGAGATATGTAAAGAATGACTTAAGAGGAATCTGGAGCAACAATCCTTTTATAGACATGATAATTTAACAACATGCTGGTTATTTTGCCTTCAAGAGCTCCAAAGGTAGAAACTTGTCTTTAGAGAAATTAGAAACAAAAATACGACCTTTTAAAATTCAGTGTTACAATGTTATAACCTAGGAGAAAATTCTGTTTTCATACTGGTTTAAGTATGAACTTATTTTGGTTTTGACCAGTATTTTTTAAAATTGTGTTTAGTTTAGAACGTGTTGTACCTCCAAACTAAAGTATTTAGCATTATTTTTCTAATTTTGTCATTTTCCTTGCTAAGAAAGGTTACTCATGAGAAAGTTGAACATTTTTAATTTTCATCACCCATTTATAGTAACTATAGCATAAGCTATGTACACTGCTTACTCCCAAAAGAAAACTAAGAAGTTAGTCTTGATAATATTCTTATACAGTTGAATAATTTAATTTTATCTTAAGATTCATACAGATGCCATTTTGTAGCTGTTTTTCGCTACATTTGTAGCACATCAGAATTGTAGATTGAATGGAAAAAACACTCCTCAGCTGCAGATTAATAATTTAATTTAAATATTATTTATCTTAAGCATCCTTAAGCAGTCAGTCTGTCATTAAGTGCCTACTGTGTGTTAAGCACTGTTCTAGGTGCTGGAGATATAAAGGCAAATAACCAAACAATTCCTTTTCAAGCAGCTTCTAATGTTCTATGAGAACTATGAGATTTTTGGAGTGTGGATGTGTCTTTTTAATGATGCTTTTAGACATAGAGAATACATATGTGATAAGAGGGAAATTATGATGCTATAATTAATTAAAAATTTTTTTTTTCTCTAAAGGCTTGGAATTAACCTTCTTCTCTGGTGTATATGGAACCTGTATTGGTGCTGTAAATCAGTTTGGCACAGAAGAAAAAAGCCTTATTGGACTTTCTGGCATTTTCATCGGCATTGGAGAAATTTTAGGTTAGAAATAATTTTCACTTATCTCTCCAGTTTTGTGAGGTTTGTTGTAGAATTTTCATATGATTCTCTATTTTTCATGCCCTTCAATTTCTCCTCTTATTTACTTGAACTCTGTACTACTGGTTATTACCATCATCTTAGAATAAATAAATCAAGCAAGTTAGACCAAATCAGTCAGAAATAAAATTATCAAAAAAAATACATAACATTTCCCAAAATTTCATCTCAAAAGGTAAATTCTTATATTTTACCTTTCTAGAGGTACTATTAATTTTAATATCTGTTTATTGTAATGCCTTTATAGAGCCTAAAACTGTTTTACACTTAGGTATACAAGTCTAATTGATAAGTATATAATGAAAAACTTGCTTCCTTGTTAACTGACAAGTCTGAAGTTTCATGACTCAAATGTTAGGGCCAAATGAGAGAAACATGTTATCATAGAAACAGCATCAGATTTGATTCAAGGGGACCAGAGTTTGAGTCTAATTAATGCTACTTCCCATATTTAAATGACATTGGCCAAGTCACTTAAGTTTGTGGCCCTCAGTTTCCTCCTCTAAAATGAGGAAGAGCAACTGGAATGAAGGACAAATCCAACTCTAAATCCCATGATCCTAAATAGTTTTATAACAACTTATTTCTATTTACTTTTTCATGAAGAGGCCTTTTTTCTCCATTTAATAAGATCGGGAATTTCAAATTCCTTCCTCATTTTTGTATTTGAAGTCTTCTAGTATTGCTTCCATATAATAAAATTTCATTTTCAATTCATATTCAACTAAAGCATTTTCCTTACAGCTCATTAAGGTAGGTGTGCATATACTTTTATCTACATTTTATGTTTGAGAAAACTAAGGCTCAGAAAGGTCCTTTACTTGTGATCACACACAAGGAAATGTCTTAAGATACAAGCAAGTGGCTGCTAGGTGGTGCAGTGGAGAGACCACAGGAGTCAGAGGACCTGAATTTAAATCTGGCCTCAGGCACTAGCTTTGTGACCCTGGGCAAGTCATATAAGTGATGTCTGCCTCAATCTCATCAGATGTAAAATGGGGATAATAATGTACTCACCTCTCAGGTTTGTTATGAGAATCAAATGAGATATTATTTGTAAAGCACAATGCCTGGCACAAAGTAAGTGATTAATAAATGCTCGTTCCCTTTCCCCTTAAGATATATGTACATGTCTTAAAGATAAAATTTAGTGTCATCCCTCCTGACTGCCAGTCTAGTCGTTTGACCTCTCTATATTTGAACCGTATTGATTTGTAGAGGATTTAAAGGAAGTATTAGACAGAATATCCCTATCCCTGATGAGCTCACAATTTCATAGGGGAAAAAAGCACACAAAGTAATAATTTTTTTTTGGGGGGGGGACATTGGGGGTTAAGTGACTTGCCCAGGGTCACACAGCTAGTAAGTGTCAAGTGTCTGAAGCCAGATTTGAACTCAGGTACTCCTGACTCCAGGGCCGGTGCTTTATCCACTGCGCCACCTAGCTGCCCCCCAATAAATTATTTTTAATGGTACAAAGCAACATGAAAATGAATAGAAAAGAAGTGATATATGTTGGACTAGCAGTTGAGAAATTTGGAGCTCTAGTCATCAACATCTAGTCATTAACATCTCCAGACTTCAATTTTGTTCTTATTTATAGGAGGGAAATAGCTAAACTGTCAAAACATACTATAGTATAAAGAGTAGGAATATTTGGAGTCTGAGGAATTGAGGTCAAATCCCTTCTTTGCCACTCTGTGACTTTAGGCAAGATATTCCTTCACCCCATCCATCCCCTCTATTCAATTTCCTCATCTGTAAAATATTGGTGTTGGACTCGGTAATCTCTTTGTCTCTTCCCAGTTTTAATCTATGCTCCTTTGATCTTTAAAACCTCTTCTGGATCTAAAATTACCTGATAATTGGACTCTACTTAATCATACCTGGGTAGTATATTTATTTTAACCCGACTTAATGTATATATATTGATTTTAAAATAAAAATTAGCCAAAATGAATAAAGTTCTACTTTACGTTTTATTTTAAAATTCTTTATTCTGATGTTAAATATAAAAAAGTATTTAAATGCACACATGAGACACAAAATAGGATTTTTGTGAAATCATGAATCTCCATTTCATACTACTTACTTTTTCAAAACAGTCCATAATAAATTTTACATGTTGCTTTCAAAACTTTTCCTGCTTGTGCTTACTTCTTTTCTGTGCATTTTTCTTTTTTGTGTTTAGTTACTTTTATTTTTGAACTAATAATTATTTTTTATTAATCTGTCCTTTCCTCTAGCCTCTTCTTCCACTGAGCAAATAAAAAAGCCCAAACAAATCCTTCAATACATATCTATATAGTCCTACAAAACAAGTTTCATATTAGCAGTGTCTAAAAATTTATCTCTTTCTGCATTTTAAGCTCATTACCTCTCTGTCAGAATGTGTCATATTTCATCTTCATCTTTTTGGATTCAAAGTTTATCATTGTATTAATCAGAATTCTAAAATCTTTCAAAGATGTTTTTCTCTATAACAGTTAACATTGTATAAATTGTTCTAGTTCTACTTGCTTTGTTCTGTATCAGTTCATAAAAGTCTTCCTAGTTTTCTCTGAAATTGACCATTTCATCTACTTCTTAGAGCATAACATTCATATATTATAATTTGTTTAGCCATTCTTCCTTAGCTTCCAATTTTGGGCTGTCACAAAAAGAGCTGACATAAATAAATTGATTTATATAGATCCTTTTCCATTTTCTTTTATTTCTTTGGGATGTAGGCTTAGTATTGGTATATCTGGGTCAAAGGCAAGGGTGTGCTGGTAAATGTCTAATAATCTGTTCTCCAGAAAACAATGTGTGTACAACACACTTTTAAGTTTATTCTACACTATTGACATTTTCTCCATCACTTTCTTAAGCTTAGACAATCAATAAAACAATAAATTAAGCCCTGATTTATAGCAGTTTGCTCATTTCAAAAGCATAGTATGCATATTTGGTAACTTTCTGGGCATAGTTGCAAAATTATCTCCAGAATGACTGGACCACTTCACAGCTCCACCAACAATACACAAGCGTACCTATTTTCCCATAGTACCCCCAACATTTGTCATTTTCCTCTTTTTAAAAATCTTTATCAGTCTGATAATGAATTTGCTTTAATTTGCATTTTTCTAATTAGTAATTATGTAGAACATTTTTTCATATGATTATTGATAGCTTTCATTTCTTCCTTTCAAAATGCCTTTTCTATTCTTTGACCATTTCTTTGTTGGGGAATGGCTCTTAATCTTATGTATTTGAATCAGTTCCTTATGTTTCAGTGCCTCTTTTTGGAGCATCTCTTTTGCTACCCAGTTCAAAACTGAAAGAAAAACAAAGGAAAAAATAACAAATAAGCATAATGAAGCAAAATAAATCCATACCATAGTCGTGTCTCCTTCTGCACCTCTGTTTTAGGAGATAGAAATATGCTTTTTTACAGGTCCTCTGCAGATATGGTTGACTTTGATTAGTTTTTCAGTTGTTTTTCTTTTCAGAGTTGCTGACCTTTTATAAATTGAACTCCTAGTTCTACTCACCACATTATATTCCAGTCCTACTACCCAGGATTCTTTGAAATTATTTCTGTCATCTTTTCTTCATCCTTCTCATGATCCAACTTCTCTATCATCTTACTAGGCTTTAATACAGTAATCACTGCACTAATACGATAAATATTCCATTACATTTATGTAACACAGTCTATTAATCCATTCTCCCAGTTGTCTTAGAGGCAAGCTTTCTTTCTCCTCCCTTCAAGATCAGGAATTTGGGGGGATTTTTTGGTGACTATTCCCTCCCTAGTATGATCTTTCTTCTCAGCCCTTTTCCCTGTTTCCCTATTGAATGATTTTTCTATAGTCCATACGTGTGTGTTCAACCCTTCTTTGTCTATTTCAGATAAAAGTTAAGATTCATCTGATGTCCATTTCCCTAACACCTTCCTCTGTTTATGTATTCTTAAATAGTCCAGTTAGAGAACTAGCAAGCTCTGCTTTCTTCCTCTTTTCCATACTTCTGTATTTCTTTTATCTTTGCTTCTGCTTCTTTCTTCACATTTTCCCAACAGAACCAATCCACCCCCAGGATCTCTGTTTTTCTTATTTATCTCCTACAGTATTCTTTAAAGATATTATGGTTCTGATGGAACACTCTTTTCTTCTTCCTTATTAAAATGTTATCAAAGTCCTCTATTCCATTAAATCCCCCCACCCGACCCAATGGTATTATTTTAAGGTATGGTACTCTTGACTGTATGCCTATATCTTTTACCTTTTGGAATATTGTATTCCAAGTTCTTCTTTCATTTCTAGGAGAAGCTTCAAGGATTTAGATGATCCTGACTATGGTTTTTGTATTTGAGATCCATTTTCCATGATATGGAAGCTTCTGAGTTTTATATCTGCCACTCCAGAGATTTTCTCTTTTAGAGATCCTTTTTGCAAGTGATCAGTGGATTTTTTTTTTATTATCTTTACTGTGCCTTCTGGTTCTAATAGATTTTGGAAAGTGTAATAGATTTTCATTTATTATTTCTTGAAATAGCATCCAGGCCTTTTTTTTTTAATATCATGGTTTTCAGGGAGTCCAGTGATTCTTCTTACATTTCTTCACTCTAGAGCTTTTATTTCATTTTTTAAATCTTTTCCTTCATTTCTTTTATATATTCATACAGTCTTTGGGAAAAGTTCATTTTTTTCCCTTTGTTTCTCTGTTTATAGTTTTTGCAGAATTATTCCCTCCATATACATGTCTCTATTTGTTTGTGTTTATACTGCTGTGCATTTGGGTGAGGTGTGGTCTTGCCTTGGGTCCCCTGAGTTCTGACCTCCACTTTTTGGAATTAGGCCTCCACTTCAAGGTTCAGAAGGCTAGGTCTTCAGGCCCTTTATGGCATATCATGACAACGTGGCTTTTTCTAATATTTCTTGTTGCCTTATTGAATAATTGAATTCTGTTTACTGCATGCTGTTTTTCAGTGTCCACTAGTTGGGTAAGGTTTTTCATCTTCAGTTCTAAGCTATTCACTCACTTTCCAAGTGTTTTTATTTCATACTTTTATCTCTTTCACTTCTTCCTTAATTTTTTCTCCCTTAATCCTCGAATCCTCAGAACCAATTCATTTTCCCCCTGGTGTCTACTAATAAATATTGTAGAATTTTTTTTTAATGTTGTACTCTTCTGTTAAGACTATTTTAATCCATAGGATTCCATCGTATTAGAAGTTTTCTTCTGTTGATTCATGTTTTCAGGCCTGGTTCCTGGATGGAACTTTGTGCCAGATTGTGCTTTATACTACAATCTTGGGTGGAGTGGCTATATCTAGAGCCTATCTCCCACTGCAGTCCTAGAATTGGATATTCTATTATTATGTGTTGGGTCTATGTCCTGCTCTCATTACAATCCAAATACAGCAACTTTTATGCAGTTTTGGATGATGTGGCCGGATTAGTTCCATATCCCATATAATAGTCCCTTGCTAGGAAGCTCTGGGACTTGGAATTGAACCTGGAGTGGGTACCAGGTACCCACTACTGCTACAATCTGGGAATTTGGCTCTTCTGACACACATTCTTGATCAGAAGTTCAAATTGGCTTTGCCCTGTTTTCTGATGTCGTTCTAACCAGGAGCTCAAGCTGGATTTAAGTGCTTGTTCCTCCAAATGGCATGTCTGTGGGGTTCCAGCCAGGTGCATCCTTATTCTGGATGAAAGAATTCACTAGCATCGCCCTTTAATTTTGTTGAATTTTTATTTCACATAGCACTCTTCATTGTTTCACAACCTTAGTGTCATTCTCGATTCCTTACTTGTACCTACCCCACATATCCAAGCTATTGTCAGATCTTGTCATTCACACTCACTGTCTGTTATATACATACCCTTCTCTTCACTCACAGCCACAGCCCAGTCTCCAGCTTGCTTAACTACTTGTCTCGACTATTATAATAGCCTTCTCATTGATCTTCTGCTTCAAATCTCTCATCATCTCCAACCTATTCTCCATTCGGCTAACAATGATTTTCTTAAAGTATAAATCAATCTGACCATATCAACACCCTCCTCCAATTAAATAAATTTCACTGTCTCACTTTTACTTATAGGATCAAATATAAATTCTTTTGTTTGGTATATAACTGGCCTATTCCTACCTTTCGAGGCTTCTTGCACCTTACATCCCTCCATGTATCCTATGATGCAGCTACAGTGACTTACATAATGTTCTATCTCTAGACTATGGGCTTTTGCAACTGACTTAAGCATTTAATAAACCTTTTTTGACCAAATGGCTCTTTTTCAAGGAAGCTGAGTTTGTCTAGAAACTGATGGTTTTTAGACTATCTATAAACATGAACTTAGCTATTACTACCCAAAATGTGAGATTTTTGTCCAGTGACCATAGTCATATACTGGAGGAATCAAATTGTATCAATCCTGATATTCTTGCTATAAACAAAACTATAAAATGGAAGGATGAACAACAGGTTTCCTTGGAGAGGCAAATAAAGGAGTAGGCAAAGTTGATTTTGCTATTTACCTTAAGGCAACAAGAAATATTTTATGTGATCATCTCATGTTGCGGTACTCATGATATTTTCATAAAGCCCAGTGTAAAAATAAATGCAGTCAGTATATGCCATCTATTGTAGAAGATATAGAGGTAGAGAAATTCTAGAGAACCTTAGTAAGATTTTCCAAATTAAGTTAATTTTTACCTTAATACTTAGTGGCTTCAGTGCAAAGATGGATATAGATGAGGAAGATAGAAAATGTTATTAAATATAGTTCAAGAGTAAGGAAAATGAGAAAGACCAAGGACTCAAAATGCACAGAAATAGCTATACCTCAGTAGTACATTCTTTGTGAAAAGAGTTGGAAGGCTCTGGACATGGTGAGTAGCTAGTCAACTAGTATTTATTAAGCATCTACTATGTGCCAGGCCTGTGCTTAAGTCCTGAGGCTACAGAGAAAGACAAAAACAAGTCACTACTCTCAGGGAGTTCACAGTCAAATGAGGAGACAACATGCTCATAACTATGAGCAAATCTTTGGTAAATTGGAGTGAATTTGCAGAGGGAAAGCCCTAAAATTAAAGAGGATGGGGAAGGGTTTCTTCCAAAAGTAGGACTTTAGCTAAGACTTGAAGGAAACTAGAGAAGCTGGGAAGGAGAGATGTGGAAGGAGAGAATCCAGGGGGGGGTGCATGGGGGTCAGCCAGTGAAAATACAAGGATAGAGTATGATGCACAATGAAAGCAAACCAGTGTCACTGGATCAAAGAGTAAAGTGGAGGGGACTAAAGTATAAGACTTGAATGGTATGAAAAAACCTGGTTGTATGGGGCTTTAAAAGCCAAACAGAAGAATTTATCCTGGATGTAATAGGGAGCCACTAGAGTTTATTGAATGTGGGGTGGGGAGGGGTAGGGTCATCTGATAAGAATTGCACTTTAATAAGATAAATTTGAGCACAGAATAATATTAGAAAAATATAAAATTGGTCATCTTTTAACAGATAGAAAATAACTCATATTGATGTTATTGTTATCATTCCTGAGTCGGTTTTTTGTGTACAGGCAGATCACCAACTTAGTAGAAAGGAAATCTAAATGAATATAAGCTAGAAGAAAAATTATTGGGGCAGCTAGGTAGTACAATGGTAAGAATGCCAGGCCTGGAGTCAAGAAGACCTGAGTTCAAATTTGGCCTCAGACATTTACTAGCTGTGTGACCCTGGGCAAGTCACTTAATGCTATTTGCCTCAGCTTCTCACCTGTAAAATGAGCTGGAGAAGCAAATGGCAAACCAGTCCAGAATCTCGCCCCCCCCAAAAAAAACCCCAAAAGGGGTCACAGAGTTAGACACAACTGAAATGGCTAAACAACAAAAACAAAGATCAAAAGACAAAAACATGAAATATTTAAACAAGTTATTGACACTAAAAAAGTGGATGGAGGAAATAACATCAAAAACTGAAACATTCAGAAGTTCAGCTAATGTAAATTAGTTATTGCAATGAGACAAAAAGAGCCTAATAACCTAAACACCTTAGTGTCCTCAAAGAATTGAAGGATAGAGCTAACAGGCTGACAGCAGACAAACAAAAGATGGAAAAAGTCTACAAAAGTTTCTATAACCAGCTCTTTTCACTATCAAGGATCATAAAGGCACTTTTTAAACTCATTAGTATCATAACCACTGAGTTGCTTTTATAAAGGAAATGGAAACGACACTAAAGAAAGCAAAGATGGTGACATGTTTTTGAGCAACAGATTCTCAACATATCCAAAGCAGAAGAAATCTGAGACCTTTTATTTTTTTAAAGTAAATGACTGATGTACATCAATAATTATTGACTTACATGTCTTTTTCTTATGTATATAAATTTTTTGTTATTATAATCTAAATACTGAGGGCATCCTTGAGGGTATTAGAAGAGAATAGGCTTTCACAAATCATTTCCCACAATAAGCAGCATCTTTTCCAGTACGTAATTAATTTGCTGAAAGATGTAGAGAATGTAAGATTCTGTTGTCCTTATTTATTGACTATAAAAAGTCAATTCCGTAGAGCAAAATCTTTCCTCGAGGAACTTCCAATTAGATGTTTTCCGCTGCTTGTGTTAAAATTATATTGGGGGCAGGGGCAGCTAGGTGGCGCAGTGGATAAAGCACCAACCCTGGATTCAGGAGGACCCGAGTTCAAAGCCGGCCTCAGACACATAACACTTACTAGCTGTGTGACCCTGGGCAAGTCACTTAACCCTCACTGCCCCACAAAATCCAAAAACAAAACAAAAAAGTTATAAAATTATATTGTATTCCTTAAAAGATAGAATAAAGGTGTTTGCTGACCCTCTGATCAATAACAACCCAGGAATAAGACACAGGGATGTATGCTAACCAGTTTTCATCACTGTTACAGAGGAAGACCAGCATACAGTCCAGATTGAGGAGGGATTCTCTAAAGATGATAAGGTCCATCACATTCTGCTATTTACCATTAGCATAATGTCATAAATCATTCATATATATATATATATATCATAAATCATATATATGTAAAAATGATATGCCATGACATATCATAACATTGTAAAAAACAAGATTCGTAGTCACCGTCAAGAGTTTGGTCTAATTATCCAAAAGGAAAAACCCAGTATTTGAAGGATGTTTGTTATCCAGATTATGGTGTGCAATTGAATAGATAATCTATAGAGCTTATCTATAATTTTGTGTGTGCTTATGTGCATATATCTGATTGCCAAAAACAGATGAGTTGGGTCAAGAACTGAAGAGTGGTCTTTGGGAAAAGGCAGAGTTCTTTTAGTCTTCTCCTCAAAATAGACCAAGGTCTTTTTATTTTTCATTATTAGGATTCTTCTGGTATATGTCTGGTATATGAGTCATTGAATGCTATAGTTTATGAAGAACTGAAATTGAGGCTCACCCAAACAGGTGTGACCAGGTTGTAAGGCATTACAAGCCAGGAATTATGAAAAAGTAATGTAAAAGGAGTTAAAGAAATGTATGAGGAAAAAAGGGGGGGGGGGCTAATGATGTGCCAGATATTAGTATCTTTGTAATGTGAACAGAAGCAAAAGTACCCAGAATGTTGAGTTGATCCTTTGTGGCAGATTTATTTATAAGAATCCATGATAGGTAAGTGTGTTTGGGTTACAATCTGCCTCAATGGCAGTAATTCCCACATAAGCATTTCCAATCCATTTAAATATTGAGTATTTGGAACAAGTTTGCTAAAATAAAGTCATTACTTTTTAGTTCCAGCCCATATGTTAGAAGAGTCCTATATTATCAGCCTTGGTCTCCCTTGGAAACAAGTCCAACTTGTTTAGAAATAGGTGAAAACAACTATTTCTCCTTGGATTCTAAATGGGATTCTACCTTATTACACTGAATGCTATTAAAGCAATTTCTTACATCTTCTAGTTTTTGGAGTCTGTAGTAATAATCTAGTAATGTTTGAAGCATTATGAGTGGCTTACATTCTTTGTGTAGCATTCTGTAGCAGAAAGAGCACTCTGCAATTAATCAAAAGATTTTAGTTGTTAATAATAGTGTTTCATAATGTTTTCATATCCACTTTTTAATTTTATCCTCAAAGCATGTCTGTGATGTAAGTAGGGCAGTTATCACTCCCATTTTACAGAAGAGAAAACCTCATTTTTAAAATATAGATAAGTGACTTGCCCAGCATCATACTTCTAATAAGTATAGTGGAGCCAGATCTAGAACCCAGACCTTGAGAATATTGGTCTTTCCATTCATTGGATGAATTGCAGCAAATCGCTTTTTTAAATGGTTAAAGCAAAGGTTAATTCAGATTTATTTCCTATTTCACTGAGATTTAACAAGGATCATTTTGAATAATAGGTATAAAACTTCTTTAAAAACCCATACAAAAACTAAAATGTATGAGGTGATAGTGTAGTGTATATATATATATAGTTAAAGTGGGGCTCCAAAGAGAAACTGGGAAGGAAAAGGAGTCAGGGATCTGATTTGGAATTGTATGATTCATAAACCATTTAATTGAGATTAGAATAAAAAATTGATACAGAATTTGGCTAAAGTAATTCCCCTTGTTCATGTTTGTTGTGAGTTGTAGGTTGAGTACAATGATTCATACATGACTTGTACTAGAAAACCGCATAATACAAGGCTTTTTAACCTTTTTTTCACGTTCTTTTTTGATAATCAGGTGTATGGATCACTTCAGAGAATAATGTTTTCCAGTATATAAAATAAAATGCATAGGATTAGAAGAAAAAGCAGTTATATTGAAGTAAAGATGTAATTTTTTTCCCATCCAAGTCCAAGGACCTCCTGAAATCTTTACACAAATACCTTATTTAAGAGAAAGAGCACTGGACTAGAAGCCCACTTGTCAGGAATGTAGCAAGGATTTTTGTTTGAATTGGTCTAGGTTGCTTCTGAAATTCTTTGATCCTGAAAAACAAAGCCTGGATTATATCTAGTCCCAGTTCTGCCACTCACTTTCTATTTGACAGTAGACAAAACACTGGGCTGCATTTCCTGGTGTAAAAATAAAAGGATTGAACTACAGCTATATCATCATTGCAGTACTTTCTAGCCCCAAGATACTGTCTCTGTGGTCCTATCCAGCTCTAAAATATGATGACCCAATGACCTCTTATGTTTTCCCTCATTGATAGGAGTCTGCCTATAAATGCTGTATTGCATTCAGATTATAAACAGGTAAGTTAAGTGCCTTTTCCTCTCCAAAACACTGTTAACATTTTGATCATTATTATAATTGTCCATGTAATGAAGTGTTGAATTTCTCAACTTTCAGTGAACAATAATAAATGTTTCTTGACTTTGTAGGTGGAAGTCTCTTTGGCTTATTAAGCAAGAACAGTCGTTTGGGCAGGAACCCAGTTGTGCTGTTGGGCATTTTTGTGCATTTTGTAGCTTTTTATTTAATTTTTCTTAACATTCCCAGTGATGCCCCAGTTGCTCCTATTGAAGGAACTGATAGCAATGCTTATATCAATTCAAGGTATAGTAACTATCTTGCCTATAACTCTCTTAGTGACTAACTTGGGAGGAGGAGAAGGTCACACATATACCTTAAAAAACTGTTCTATCTACATAAAGACAGCTGTTAAATATCTGTTGGTAGAGTTGGAGCTTGCAAATTGGAATCCTACAGATAATCCCAAAATTATTTCTCTAGTTTGTTGATTTTGGCCTCTCCTACTAAGTCTTTTAGTTTAGACAAAAGAAAAAAGAAAAGTGAACCATAAATTAACAATAACAATAGTTGGCATCTATGTGATGCTTTTCCACTTTGGTTTTTGTTTGTTTTTTGGTGAGGCAGTTGGGGTTAAGTAACTTGCCCAAGGTCACACAACTAGTAAGTGTCAAGTGTCTGAGGCTGTATTTGAACTCAGGTCCTCCTGACTCCAGGGCTGGTGCTCTATCCACTGTGCCACCTAGCTGCTCCTGCTTTACCACTTATAAAACATTTCACATAGGTTATTTCATTTCAATCCTTACAACAGTCCTTTAAGGTACTGCAGACATTATAATCCCCCTTTTATACAGATGAGGGGTTATACAGCTAAGATGTTAAGTGACTTGACCAGTATCACTAAGCTAATAAATGTTAGTTGGGATTTTAATCCAGGTGTTCTGGTATCAAATCTAGTCTTCTTTCACAATAGCTACCCTTCTGAATAGACACTGGAATTATTGAAAGTTGTTTTTTTTTAGTTTGTCAGGAGATTGTCCTTTCAATGGAAAATCCTTTTAAAATTCTGGTGTATAGGTAATATCAGTCTTCAAACACATGCTGACAAAAGATATAGAGGCTTTCTCTGAAAAACAGAAATTATCCTGGAGTGGGTCATGATGAGAAAAAAAGCATGGCACAGTAGATGAAGGACAAGTGGGTTAAAGTCCTGCCACTGATACATTCTTGCTGCGTGACTACTGGCAAATCACTTAACTTCAATACTTCAGAAAACCTTCTAACACTAAGTTAAAGATTAGTTGCTGATTTGGATCTATCTTCCCCACTCTTTCCCTACCACACCAAAAAAAAAAAAAAAAAGGCATCATGACTCCTAAAACTTTCAGGAGTAAAGTTTCCCAGAGTTTGAAAACAAGTTACTATAGAATTTTATGTTTTTCCAATTCTGTTATTTTTTTCCACTTAGTTTGTATTTAGCACTTATATTGTAATGCTTTTACTTTCTCTTAAATGCCTCTAGTAAATACTCATGATACTTATATAAAAATATTCTTGAATTTTTTTCGTTCAGCAAAGAGATTGCCCTACTTTGCAGCTTTCTGTTGGGTCTTGGAGACAGCTGCTTTAACACCCAACTAATTAGCATTTTGGGTTTCCTTTATTCAGAAGATAGTGCACCTGCCTTTGCAATATTCAAGTTTGTTCAGGTAATGTCATGCTCCTTAAAATGTATTTAAAGTGGCAGGGTTTTTTTGCTATGTATTCGGAATTTGTGTTATCTTGTATTGGTGGGTTGGTTTTTATTAAAAATGGGTATATTTTTTTAATGTCAAGGTTAGCCTTTCAAAGAATATTTGATTAGAAGTAGGTGATTAGTGTAGCTTTCATGGTCTCATTTCTGTGTATGTGTTTATACACACACGTATATACACACATGACAAATGCATGTGTGTATAAAATCTTTTCTCTGAAGAGATATTGGCCTGCTTGTCTTCCAGGGCTTATAAGGGGAGTTTTCTCTTTGTTACCATAGTCCATTCTTCCAGAGAATGGAATTTATCATACTACATGTACTGTGTTTTAGCCCTCTTTTTATGTACAAAATGCAATTTTAACAGCTGGGATCAGAGCTTATGTGAATATTAGCAGAGGTAAGCAAGGACATGTGTGATGTTAGGGAAATAACTAACCCTTCAACATCTATCAGACTGTTAGAATAGATAACATTTAGATGGGAAAGGAAATGGGGTCATTTATTGAAATTGTAGGAATATTTTTATATCATCTGTGGGTTTTTTTCTGTGATCTTTCAGTCCATCTGTGCAGCAGTGGCATTTTTCTATAGCAACTACCTTCTACTTCATTGGCAACTTCTGGTCATGGTGATATTTGGCTTTTTTGGAACTCTTTCCTTCTTCACTGTGGAATGGGAAGCAGCTGATTTTGTAGCTCGAGGCTCGGAGTACAGAAGCATTTGATCTCACGTTTAAAGCATTTTTGTTTAAAAAACTTGGCAAAGTGGGAAGAAATTCATGGTTGCAGAATTTTGGATGAAGAAGCCACAGTCAACTTAAACAGTATAATGGATGGTGTCAACCAGTATGGAAAAAAGGACTCTCAGCCAAAGTTGGTCAAGTTTACAGACGTAGGATATTTAAAGGATGAAATAATGAGACATTATTTGAACAGTTTTTGTTGGATATAATTCTATTTCACTCTTATAGTTGGGTTATAAAATATTAATATTGTTCCTCTCACTCCTGTTCTTATTTGAGGATCCATCTTAGCTGTTGAATTTGTATCTTTTAAAGATTCCTGCTGTGCATGGAGTATGTTTTTTTATTATGCAGTATTGAAAAATAGCTATAACATATGGCCATATGTATGTAAAAATTAAATTTAAAGTTTATGGGACAGGCTCAAATGTAAATCTCAACTTTCAAAAGCTTTATACTTTAACTTCTATTAAACATTTTGCTCACTAATCCCTTTTTCAAATTACAGTTTATAGTTGAGGCTTAACTTTAAAAATCAAAGCAAAGGAAAATTATTACAAAGTTACAGATTGTAAGGAGGCTTTAAAAAATGTTAAGCTAAGTGATATAATGAACAAAAACATAGCAGCTAAGCTAGAAGCTTGCCTATAGTTCTCCTGGAAGATGTTATACAAAATGTCCATTATGTGCTAGTAAAATTAGTCCTCTAGTCCTAGATTGCCATGGTCAATGAGAAAAATAACTTATTCAAAATTATTCCTTATTTTCTTCAATTAAAATGGCAGCGATGTCCACAGGTCTTTGAGAGAGTAATTTCAATATTGAGGGAGGTGCTTAAGTGGAAATCTTAACTGTCTCCCCATATTTATTTTTAAATAGAATATTTAATGTTCAGATTGATAATTTTTATTGTGAAGTTATCAGCCACAGGCAGGAAGGCAGAGGTGGGGAAAACCTGCATTTAATTAGGATTTAAAATTCAAATATTTTAAAGTATGTACTATATTTAAGGCACTAGTAAACACTAGAATCAGGAAAATTGATTTAAAAGTACTGAATTATCCCTTTTTTGCTATATTAATAAGTCTGTAAAAGTCTCTATGGCCTCTTACTGGATTAGATTAAGTACAATTAACAAACATAAAGGATGTTAATAATTGCTAAGTGCAGTTTCAGAGGTAGCATGAAATAAGATACACTGACCATGTTGTTATTTACCTAGGTCTTAAAGTTATCTATAATTAAGATAAAAAATGTCTCCAATATATTTCCTCAGACCACTTAATGTCCCAGACCTTTCCCTTGTCCTTTTGTTTCCAGTGATTCTTCACAGCTCTAGAATAAAAATGCTGAGTAGCATTTTTATGAAATTTGGGGGAATATGATTCAACCAAGATATTATAGTATTCCATCATCATCTATAGATTGCTAGTAGTGTTGTTAAGAAAGGAATAAAAGTGAAGGTATTTAACTGAATTTATTAGAAACTTGAGTTTTCCCTGACTGCCATTGATGTAATTTTGTACTTAGTTTTCAAATCTGTAAATGAGGATAGTGACCTTAAAGATTTGCACAATGGATCTTTGGATGAGAGGTGGGGATTACTACTATTTAAATTTTAGTTAAATATGAAGTATGGTTAATAAAGTATTGAAAAAGCTTTTCACTGTGTGGCTTTATAGAATCTGTCTCATCACAGTCTCATTCAGACTATGATTTGATCTTCCTATAATATTTTTGTGAGTATCATGTGAATTCATTTTAATGTTTCAAATTTAATATATGTATATTAAACTTTTTATTGACGTTTTTGTTGTCTTTCTTTAGAGTACCTCATACCCAAAAGTATAGGATATTTTCAACCTTAGCGTTAAATTTTCTTAAGATTTACTTTCTCTGGGTACTTTTTTTTTTTTTTGGTGAGGCAGTTGGGGTTAAGTGACTTGCCCATGGTCATATAGTTATTAAGTGTCAAATGTCTGAGGCTGGATTTTGGACTCAGGTCCTCCTGAATCCAGGGCCGGTGCTTTATCCACTGTGCCACCTAGCTGCCCATTTGTTTTTATCTTTGGTAGTTTCTCTTAGAGTAATGTAGATTGAAAACCTTTGTAATGAAAGTAGTTCTGGATTTAGTCTTGAAAGGTTCAAGAATTACCAAACAGTCTGTTAACTGTTTCCTCCAAACCATAATTCCTGGTGTTGTTCCATTGTAATTTAAGGGACTGCTTCTAGATCAAGGATTGTTAACTAGAGATTCTTTTTACTCTCTAACTTTTTTTAAAATTCTGATAACTTTGGATATAATGTTTCCTTTGTAATTTTATGTAATTTATTTTATGCATTTGAAAACATTCTGAGAAGATCCATAGGCTTTACCAGACTACCAAAGGGTTCCATTACACAAAAAAAGTTTTAGAAAGCCCTTTTCTAGATGAATAAATGGACTCAGGGTTAGGGATAGTTTAGAAAATATTGCTGAGTGAACATCTAATTTTTCAAAATTTTGCGGTATTCTTTTTCCCTTCCTTGCTAAGACTGCCTTCTAATACCAGTCTTACATTTGTGTTGTTTCTTGATTCCAAGAAGTGCTTTTCAATCAGATTTTATGCAAGTTTATCATACAATTTAAGTTATAAAACTAAAGAAGGAATTGTTTTTCCAGCATGGAAGAAAATATTTAGATAACATATTTTAAAGAAGTTGAAATCTAAATTATGATTTTAATATTCTTGAAGTTTTTCAAACAAGGATGATCAATTGTACAGTAATGATAAATGTACTAGAGGTCCTTGATAAGTGATCACCTGTGAAAAAGTTATGGATATTGATACTTAAGGATTTATTATTGGGGCAGCTAGGTGGTGCAGTGGATAAAGCATTGGCTCTGGATTCAGGAGGACCTGAGTTCAAATCCAGATTTAGACACTTGACACTTACTAGCTCTGTGACACTGGGCAAGTCACTTAACCCTCTTTGCCCCACAAAAAAATCTTTTTTAAAAGCATTTATTATTTTTGGTTTAGCCTTTCTTTTACAATCTTAAAAAGATCTTTGAGGTTTAATTGATAGCGCATGAACCAAAAAGAAAACTTTGTTGATATATTAATGAAGACAAGGATTACTAGTGAAAGAATATATTAAGGAAAAGTAAATATTTTTTAAAAATTCTTTTTAGTGAGTAAATTATTTAAATGAAGAGAATAGCAAATGTCTAGCTGTTTTTTTTATTAAATTGCCTGGCTTTTCTCCTGCAGGTAGGTGGAATTGAAAGCTGTACTGTCAGTATTTCCGCAGGGAATGATTTGTCTTACCTGTCAAAGTTTGCTTTGGGAACTGAATGTCACTGCCTAAGGTCACTTTCACTTATGAATTGCATAGGCATATCCTGTCACTTGCAGAATAGATTGGATTTTAATGGAAATAGTCTATTTCCTTTCTGTGAAGATTAGCTCAGCTATCAATTTATTCTTTTGTGGATCACAGTTGTAACCACAAATTAAAGGTGAATAGAATATGTCCTAGTTAATATTTATTGAACATTTTTAGTGTTAGTTACTCACAAAATACCTGAACAATATGTGTGTACACATAAACAATGATATCCCTGTCTTCATAGAGCTGAATGTATAAGAATATCTTCCTATTTTCAGACTCTACATAATTGTCCTATTCATTTCAGCTAATTTACTAATTATTTGGGAAAGAGATGATAACCTTTTTTTGCTTGATTTTCAAAAAAAAAAACCTTATTTTTTAATTGGGGGGCAGGGCTAGAATCATATCAATTGTATATTGGAAAGAGTATCTGAAGACCTGCATTCAAATCCTGGGTCTGTGCAACTAGAGAAATCACAACCACTATTGCTCTTAGCTTTTTATCTGTAAAAGTAGGGAATTGGACAAGATAACCTCTAAGGTCACTTGGTGATTTTCAGAGGGAAAAGGTAACATTCTAGATTGAAGAAGTATGATAGTGCTACCTTTATTTAAAATTTTTCTTAATTCTGATCTTAAACACCAAAAAACATTTCCATAGGCAGCAGCAAAGTTCTTTATGAAACCATGAATATCCAATTCATACTGCTTGTCATAAAAGTATTTTATTATTTTCCAGTTACATGTCAAAATAGTTTTCAGGAGTTGTTTTCATAAGATTTTTAGTTCCAAATTTTTCTCCCTCCCTCCCCCATCCCCAAGACAGAAAGCAATCCTATATAAGTTATGTCAAGATAATGGAATGTGATAGATGAGATTTGGCAGATACTCAAGAGCCCACCTGAGTGGATTACTGGCTGATTTGACTGGATTACTAGTTGACTAGATTCTAAGCACATCTCGCTGGTACTTGAGAGTACTTAAGAAAGCATGGTTCTCAGAAGCTAACAAACTTTGACCTTCTGGCCCAGTCAACCAACCAGCTTGAAGAACCTCCCATTTCTGGGAGGGGACAGGAAGGAGGAAGGAGAGCCTGCGCAGGGAGCTCTGTCTCTTTGGGTTCCTGACTTCACTGTGGTGGAGGAGAGAGACGCCAGAGGACTTCACAGGGAAATTGAGGAAAGATAGGATTGCCAGGCTATAGGAATTCTGTTCTCAATCTTTCTCTTTCTATCTTTCAATAAACCCTTAAAAACCTAAACTCATTTTATCAGTGATTTTAGTCAGTTTCCCCCAAAACTAGGGGAACAGATTAGAACCCACATTTAGAATTTTAAATTACACAGTTATATGTGTACAATCACATTAAACATATTTCTACATTATTCATGTTGTGAAAGAAGAACCAGAACAAAAGCAAAAACCTCAAAAAAGGGGAAAAAAAAACAACCAAAAAGTAAAAACAGTATGGTTCAATCTGCATTCAGAATCCACCGTTCTTTTTTCTGGATGTAAAGAACATTTTCCATCATGAGTTCTTTGGAATTGTCTTGGATCATTGCACTGCTGAGCAGAGCCAAGTCAATCACAGTTGATCATCACACAGTGTTGCTCTTACTGTATATAATGTTCTCCTGGTTCTGCTCACTTCACTCAGCATCAGTCCACTTAAGTCTTTTAATGGAGATGATTCTTTTTTTAAAAAGAAATAATAAACGTATTTTATTATTGTCCAGTTACATGTAAAGATAGTTTTCAACATTTGTTTATATAAGATTTCAAATTTCAAATTTTTCTCCCTCCCCCCCTCCCCTAGACAGCAGGTAATCTGATATATATAACATTAAACATATTTCTGCATTAGTCATGTAAGAAGAATCAGAGCAAAAAGGAAAAACCTCAAAAAAGAAAAAACAACAGTACCAAAAACAAAAGAAATAGTATTGTCCAATCAGCTTCCATATTCCACAGTTCCTTTTTTTTTTTTTCCTGGATTTGGAGAGCCTTTTCCACCATGAGTCCTTTGGAACTTTCTTGTGTGATGTTTAAAATCTTAATTGTGGTCGCCAAAACTTAAAAGGCTTTAGTACCAGTCTTTGGGCATTAAACATTTATTAGAACATACAGATATTTACAAAGAGTTGTTAAAAAAAAAAACCTCTTTGTAACCAAAGCATGCCAATCGAGTGGCATATACCAAAGCCATATTTTGAGTCAGTAAAAATAGTGGCACTCTTCCCTTTGGCTATATTACAGGCTTGTGTAAGAGGAAGTCCTCCTCCACAAGCCTGCTTTAATCAGGAATTCCTCCAGGAGCCTGTTTTAATCGGGAACTCTCTCTCAAGCTGTTTGTGGAAACTTTTTTATAGATCTGGAACAGAGGCGGTCCTTACACACTGCTTCAAGGTGATTGGTTGGTGTCATCCAAATCCATTGTCTTTGAAGGTGTTCTCAAGTTGAGTTCACAGTCTAGTTTCTGAGAACAATACTTTCTTAAGGGATAGCCAGGTGTGATTACAATCCAATTAACTTGAAGTAGGCTTAATCAGCAGTCAATTACTCTCACTTGATTCAATCAGTCTTGATTAATCTCCAGGTGGGTCTTTGAGTATCTGCTAAATCCCATTATTTCATCACACTTGTACATTGTATTGGTGAGATGAATCTAGTCTATCACAGTTGATCAACACATAATGTTGATGATACTATGTATAATGTTTTTCTGGTTCTGCTCATCTCACTCATCATCAGTTCATGCAAGTCCTTCCAGGTTTCTCTGAACTCCTCCTGCTCATCGTTTCTTACAGCACAATAAAATTCCATTACATTCATATACCACAACTTGTTCAGCCATTCCCCAGTTGATGGGCAACCCTTCAATTTCCAATTCTTTGCCACCACAAAAAGAGCAGCTATAAATATTTTTGTACAAGTGGGTCCTTATCCCTTTTTTATAATCTCTTTGGGAAAAAGATCCAAAAGCGGTATTGCTGGGTCAAAGGGTATGCACAGCTTTATAGACCTTTGGGCATAATTCCAAATTGTTCTCCAGAATGGTTGGGTCAGTTCACAGCTCCACCAACAATGCATTAGTGTTCCAATTTTTCCACAGCTTCTCCAACATTTATTATTTTCCTTTTTTGTCATATTAGCCAATCTGATAGGTGTCAGGTAGCATACTGCTTGCTTTTTAAAATATATATTATAAGCTTTAGACATTATTTTCAAAACTGTCTTGTTTGTCATTTTTCCCCTCAACTTTCTTCTGTTCTTATTCATGTATTTTTTAAATGCTACTTTCAAAATGGTCCTGCTTGTCTGTGCTCCTCTCCCTAATTTCCTTTGATTCTTCTCTGTGCTGTTTTCAAAAGTATTTCAGTAGCACTTTCTTTTTTGGCATGACTATTACTAAATGTCTGTCACTACCACCACTACCCCCCATTCTCCTTCCCAATTATAAACAAGTAAAGTCTGGCAAAGGGAATCTACCCAGTGGCTATGTCCAAAAAAAATGTCTTCCTCTGTATTTTGTTTCCAATATCTCTGTCAGGAAGTGGGTAACATGCTTCATTATGCATCCTTTGTCAATAGTTGGTCATTTCATTTATTACATTTCTTAAGTTTTTCAAGGATATATTCACAATGTTGATATCCACTGTAAATTGTTTTTTCTTTGGTTCTGCCTTCAACTTTTGTGTCAGTTCCTACTACTTTGAATTCTCTGAAATAATTTCATGATTTTTTATGGTGCAATAATACTCCTTCATGTTCGTATACCAAAACTGTTCGGCCAATTCCCCAATTGTCTGAGACAATCTAAAGCACTGTCTTAGATTCTAGTTCTTTTTTCTTTTCAATCCCCTACTTCATGATTAAGAAATTTGGTTTGCTTACAACTATTACCATTCTGGTATTGTCCTCCTTAACATCAAAGTTTTTTTGTTTTTTTTTTGGTTTTGGGGGGGGGGGGTTTTGGTGAGGCAATTGGGGTTAAGTGACTTGCCCAGGGTCACACAGCTAGTAAGTGTTAAGTGTCTGAGGCCAGATTTGAACTCAGGTACTCCTGAATCCAGGGCCAGTGCTCTATCCACTGCGCCATCTAGCTGCCCCAACATCAAAGTTTTTAAGTGCATTTCAATGTAAGTTAGTGATTTGGGGCATTTTTCATATGGTTGTTGATAGTCTTTTCTATTGAAAACTTTATGTCCTTTCACCATTTATGGCAAAATGTTCTTATGCCTTTGTATCAATTTACTTCTATAGTTTGAACATCAGAATTTTATCACAGAAGCATGCTTCAATGATCTTTTTCCTGATTAACTCTTTCCTTTCTAATTCTAGTTGCCTTGATTTTGTGAAGAATAAAAAAAGTATTAAAATGATTACTATGTGCCAAACACTACCAAATGCTGGGGATATAAATATAAAAGCAAAGATAGTCCCTATCCTCCAAGAGCTTACATTCCAGTGGGAGAAACACCACACATAAAGGATTGGTGACTGGTTTGGGGCGTTTTGGTCCAGAAGGTTCTAGAGATGGAGAATGGAGCCATGGGCGAATGGCTTTATACAGCTGTCCCAAGAGCAGTGTCAGAGGTGATTGGATTAAGGTTCCAATTCTGGTTATGGGAGTTTTGGAGGATGGGGGTAGGTAAGGCAACTGTAGTTAGAAGGGGGTTAGTTGGGGAGAAGGGAATGAAATATGTCTGCTATATTTCACTTTAGATCTTTCTGTGTGTAATTGTTCTTTCCATTTTTATATTGTTGTAGTAACTATAATATTTTTGACTGCTTATTTTGCATCAGATCATATATTCTTTTCATGTTTCTCTGTATTCATCACATTCATCATTTCTAATAACACACATTCATGGATCACAATTTGTTTAGTCATTCCCCATCTACTTTGATTGTATTTCTTTGCTATCACAAAAGGTATTGCTATAAATATTTTTGTGTATATGGGGACTTTCTTATCTGTGGCTTCCTTGGAGTATACAAGTAATGAAGTCTGTGGGGCAAAGAGTATGGATATTTTAATCACTTTATTTGCCTAATTCCAATTTTTTTTTCAAAAATGTTTGTACTATAGTAACACTGATGCAAATGACCAACTATGATTGATTTAGCTCTTCTCAGCAATGCAATGATCCAAGAAAATTGCTAAAAGACTCATGATGGAAAATGCTATCCACACCCAGAGAAAAAATTGATAAAGTCTGAATGCAGATTAAAGCATACTATTTTAACTTTTGGGGGGGTGGGGTGGATCATGTTTTTTTCCTTTGTTCTGTTTCTTCTTTCACAACATGACTAATGTGGAAATGTTTTACATTACTGCCCATGTACAGGGGTGCTCCAGAAGTCATGAATACTTAATAACTCCTTTATTTTTTATTTACAATACCATAATCATATCATATACAGAGTATATATATATATATGAAATGAATTTACATTATGTAAAAAAAATCTCATAAATGGCAAAAAATAAAGGAAATTTTTTTTAAATTTATTAAAACAAACTCCTTCATGACTTTTGGCCCACCCCATATAATCTATATCAGATTGCTTACCATCTTGGGGAGGGAGAAAGAGAAGAAGGGAGGGAGAAAAATTTGGAACTCAAAATCTTTCAAAAAATGAATGTTGAAAATTATCTTTATGTGTGATTGAAAAAAATTAAATACTACTAATTTTTTTTATAGTTGTACTGTTTCATAACACCAACAATATCACATGTGCCTATCATCCTATAACCTCTCCAGCATTGACCATAGCCATTTTTTTGGTCATCTTTGCCAATTTTCAGGATGTGAGGTAAAACCTCAGGTATGTTTTTTTTTGTTTTTCTCTTATTAATAATTTGGAGAATTCATTCATGTGATTGTGAATACTTTACAATTCTTCTTTAGAGAATTTTTTTGTTTATAACTTTTGACCTATTTGACCTATTTTGATCTATTGAGAATGGCTATTAGTCTTAAAAAAATTTTTATACTAAGCTATTATCAGAGAGATAGGATGCAAAGATTTTCCCCCATTCAACCTCTTCCCTTTTTATCTTAGATTTATTCATTTTATTTTTGCAGAAGCTTTTTGTGTTATCAATTATCTATTTTTTCATTTATAATTGTCTCTATCCCTCATTTGGTTAAGAATATATCTCCCACTCATACTTGTGGGGGTATATGAACAACTTTGCTTCTAATTTTTTAATAGTATAATTTTTAATATTAAGGTCAAATCCATTTAGAATTGTATACTATAGTGTAAGGTCTTAGTTTAAGCCTAATTTCTGCTAGACCACTTTTCAGCAAAGTTATTGTTTTAATTAATTTTTGTTTGAATCTTGACCCTATCATCCTCAAAATATGATAATTTTGTTTCCACTTTCCCTATGCTTATTCACTCAATTTTTTATAACTATAGCTAATATTTATAGAATTACGTCAAATGATTGAATTCATTTAAGTAAAGCATCATTTAATTTGCAAAAAGCTTAAAGGATATTTCAAACTCAAAGCACTGAAGTGGTGTCCTTAAAGGAGGTTTTTTTTTTAAAAGAAAGGATAAAATTTTGTCTGCAAGAAATAGCTTATTCTTTCTCTATGAACAAAAAATGCCATTTGTTAAAGACATTTAAGAAATTATCTCCAATTAAGCAGGCTCTTCTATATGGTGGTCACCATGTATCTCTGGGTAACAGCCAATATCCAATTAATTGTTGCTATTATTTATCTTTTTAAGGAAGACAATTACAGTGATAACTTATTTGAAAAAACCCTAAGGCATATAGTATTATTTGTTCCCTGGATACAGAACTACTGCTACAGATTGAATTACTGTAGTGGAGGGACCTGAGAAATGTGTTCAAGGTTCTACTTAATCAGAGGCTTCTGTTTTAGGAATAAAAGTTTATTTTGAAAGCTTGTTTTAACCACTGTGTCCCTAAAATATGGATGGTTTGTCCTGTCCTTTTTATTTTTTTTTTGTAAGATAGAAGTAGTCCTCTGTTTTCTTCACTATTAAAATGAGAATCATAATAGCTGACATTTATATAGCATATTAATGTATTAAGGTTTGGAAAACACTTTGCATGTGTTGTCTTATTTGGACTACAGGTATTATCCCAATTTAGGATGAGGAAAGAGTCAAAGGGATTGCAGTTAATGTGTTGAGGCAAGATTGACTCAATATCTTAAGTGCACCATCTATAATGTGCTGCTTTTACTACTTGTACCATTTAACTTTGAGGCAGCTAGTGGCACAGTGGATAGAGCTCTGGACCTGGAGTCAGGAAGACCTGAGTTTATATCTGGCATTAGACACTAATCACATGACTCTGGGCAAGTCATTTAACCCTGTTTGCCTCAGTTTCCTCATTTGTAAAATGAGCTGGAGAAAGAAATGACAAACCATTCCAGCATCTTTGCCAAGAAAACCCCAAAAGGAGTCATGAAGAGTCAGACATGACTGAAATGACTGAACAACAACAAATTTAACTGTTGTGAGGCTCATATAGCACATAACTGGTACTCTTTCTATTCTGTTGATATATGTAAACCATTTATAATAATTTGATAATCCCATAAATTGAAAGTCAAGTATGGTTTTCTGGGACAACCAATCAGAGCTATAAGCTTGGTTTACACAATATTAATTTAAAAGGATCTCAGAGGTTACTTAGTCTAACCCCTTTATGAATAGAAAGGAAAAGTATTAAGTTCTTACCATGCAGCAAGCAATGTGGTAAAGTCTAGATGATACAAATAGGAAAGTGAGATGGACCCTGCTGTCAAGGAGCTCACATTCTCTACAATAGAAGAGGGGGAGGGGAGAGGACAGGTCTAGTCTTTAAAGTGCATTGGAGGGGCAGCTAGATGGCGCAGTGGATAGAGCTCCGGCCCTGGATTCAGGAGGACCTGAGTTCAGATCTGGCCTCAGACACTTAACACTTGCTAGCTGTGTGACCCTGGGCAAGTCACTTGACCCCAATTGCCTCACCAAAAAAAAAAAAAAAAAGTGCATTGGAAGGGCAAATGACAATGCCCATGTGGTTGGAGGGCCCTGTGGCTGAGTAGCCTATAAATCTTGGTAGTTTTTTTTTTTCTTACTGGAAGGATTATAGTGAGTAACTCCCCCTTCAAGTCATGTGAGTGGCCATGTCTACCCCTCAGCTCAGAAAATAGGGAGGCTAGTGATCAGGGTTTATAGGAACCCAGGTCCACAGTCCTTGGAAACATCAGGATCGATATGTTCCCCTGGGGGGGGGGGGGGAGAGAGGAAAGTTAGAGGGGGGGGGATCTGGAATGGGTGAAGAAGGGAAAGAGTCACTTGAATATGAATCCCCTTTACAACTTTTCAGCTTAATGACCACTCAGTGATTGGGCTCTCACTGTTTCCTAAAATAGCCCATTTCACTTTTGCCTAGTCTTCATTGGAAGGTGATTTTTCTTTATGTCAAGGTTCAGTATGTTTCTCTGCAACTTCTGCCCACTGGTACCAAGCAGAACAAGTCTAAACCATTTTTTTCACATGATAACTTATAATTGAAGAAAGTTTCTTTATTCATCCTAACTCTCTTCCAAACCAAAAATCTTCAGATCCTTTCAGTAATCCTTATCTGTCATGATCTCCAGCCTTCTCACCATCCTAATTATATCCTGGTTTATTTATAACCATCTTAAAAGTGTGGTGCCCAAAACTAACTCCAGTTGTGAATTCCAGTTGTGTTCTGATCAGAGAAGAGTACTATTATCTCCTTAATTCTGGACATGATCTGAAGCCTAACTCATGGCTGATTTTTCAAGCACTGTGTCACACTTTCATTATATTGATCTTGCAGTTTACCACAAACTCCCCATTGTCCTATACACCTGCAGCTATGGGTCAATATTTCTTTTCATCTTCCTCCTGTTCTCTATAAGCCCTGATCACTAGCCTCCCTATTTTCTGAACTTTAGCATGCCTAACTACTTATAGGACTATAGATGGCACTTTTTTCTATTCATTCTCAGGTATATACATTTGTTTCTATCTCCTCTCCTTGTCTTTCATTAAACCCAATCTGGTTGATAAATTCTTCATGTATCCCCACTGTTTTTATACCACTATCCTTTTTCTTTCTCATCAGAATCTTTGGTGTTGTCAGAGTTTTATTCTTGAGAGCACCCTTTTCTTCCATTCCCCTAAGATATCATAAACTGGAAAATTCTCCTATTTTTGAACTCACTGAAATCCTTTCTCCCAAATCTAGCATGTGCATCAGACTGCCTGGGTTTTCTTCACAATTGGGAAACATTAAATAACTCACTGTTTCAATGTCCAATTTTCAACATAAATTTTGATTTCCTACAGCTGGGGTGACTGATCTTTTCCTGTTGAGGAGCTACTTGAGATTTCCTTGATGTCTTAACCTGCTGGGGTAAGAAGTAAGGACAGTATTCATATAATCAGAGAATGTTAAGAGTTAGAAGGACCTTTAGTAGCTGTATTATCCAGGATAAGGCTCCACCCCAGGTATTTCTTTTTCTTTTTCTTTTCTTTCTTTCTTTTTTTTTTTTTGGTGAAGCAATTGGGATTAAATGACTTGTCCAGGGTCACACAGCTAGTACGTCACTATGTATCTTGTTGACAAGGGATTTCTAATTCATATTACTGACAGGTCAAGCCTAACATGGTATAGGCAGCTGGCTTGAAAATATTAACCCTGGCAACATTTCCAGGCCATTTGGATCTTAGTGTTCTGTGATATAATACTAGCTGCTTGGCTATGAAAACATTACTTAATCTCAGAATTAGTTTCCTTATAAGAAGATAATAAAATTTATACTACCTACCTTGTGGGATTCTTGTAAGGAAAGTGTTTTATAAGCCTTAAGGCTCCAAGAAACTGTATTAACTAAGTGTATTCTCAACATGGTATTGTGGTTGCCTTTGTTCACAGTATAACTATACTGGGGGGGGGTGTCTTTATAGGAAATGGAATTCAGGAAATGCCTATATGCCACAAGAAGGTAAGGCCACTGTGGGAAATGAACTGAATATAGAGTGCTTGGCCATTTAAATGCTTATCTGTAAATGCAATCATGACTTAGTGTTGGACCTTTCTAGTCCTTATTAATTTCTTTGTATTCATGATTTATTTTTTAGCAGTGAGCTAGTAATTGACCTAGTATTTTAAACTTTGAAAAGTGCTTGAATCTCCTGGGACTTTTATAATGTAGGTTCTACAGGCAATATCCCCATTTTAAAGATGAGGGGGCCAAGGATCAGAAAGCTTAAATGAATTGCCCATGGTCACAAAGCTAATAAGTAAAAAGGCCAAGATTTGAACCCACTTCCTAACTAGAACTCTATTCACTACACTATACTACCCCTCAATCACCAATCATTTATTTGTTGGTCAGGCATACGGTTATTTCCAAGTCTTCATGATCCCATGGACAATAGCATGCCAAGTCCTTCTATCCTCCATTTCTTGAAGTCTATCCAAGCACATATTCATTGTTTCTCTGACACTATCTCATCTGCTGTCCCCATCTTCTTTTGCCTTCAATCTTTGGCAACATCAGGACCTTTTCCAATGAGTCCTATCTTCTCATTCTGTGGAGAAAGTTTCAGCTTCAGTATCTATCCTTCTAATGAATATTCTAAATTAATTTCTTTAAGTATAGACTTATTTGATCTCCTTATTGTCCAAAGTACTCTCATAAGTCTTCTTCGGTATCACAATTTGAAAGGATTGATTCTGTGACACTCAACTTTCCTCGTAGTCCAACTTTTTGGGGGGGGGGGTGGGCAATAAGGGTTAAGGGACTAGCCCAGGGTCACACAGCTAGTAAGTGTCAAGTGTCTGAGGCCTGATTTGAACTCAGTCCTCCTGAATCCAAGACCAGTGCTTTATCCACTGTACTGCCTAGCTGCCTCCATAATCCAACTTTCACAACCATACATTACTACTGGAAAAAATCATAGCTTTGACTATACAGACCTTAGTTGGCAAGGTGATGTCTCTGCTTTTTTTTTTCTTTTTGGGTGGGGCAAAGAGGGTTAAGTGACTTGCCCAGGGTTACACAGCTAGTATGTGTCAGGTGTCTGAGGCTGGATTTGCACTCAGATCCTCCTGAATCCAGGGCTAGTGCTTTATCCACTGTGCCACCTAGCTGCTTCTGATGTCTCTGCTTTTTAGTGTGTTGTACAGATTTGCCATAGCTTTCCTTTCAAGGAGCAAACATCTTTAGTTTCATGGCTGCAGTCATCATCTATAGTGATCTTTGAGGCCAAGAATAGAAAATTTTCTTCCATTTCTTTTCCCTCTATTTCTCAGAAGGTGATGGGACCAATTACCATTACCTTAGTTTGTTTAATGTTAAACTTCAAGCCAGTGTTTACACTCCTCTTTAGCCCTCATCAAGAGGCTTCTTAATTCTTCTTCACTTTCTGCCACCAGCATGATATTGTCTGCATATCTGAGATTGTTGATATTTCTTCCAATACCCTTAATTCTGGCTTTTGATTTGTCCATCCTGGCATTTTACATTATATATTCTGCATATAAGTTAAATAAATAAGGTGACAATATGCAGTTTTGTCATAATACTTTCCCAATCTTAAACCAATCATGTTTCATGTTCAGGTCTAAATGTTGCTTCTTAGCCCTCATAGAGGTTATACTCCCATCTCTTTGGGGATTTGCCACATTTTGTTTTGATCCACACAAAGGCTTTAGTGTAGTCAATGAAGCAGAAGCAGATGTTTTTCTGGAACTCCCTTGCTTTCTCCAAAATCCAGTAAGTGTTGGCAATTTGGTCTCTAGTTCCTCTGCCTTTTCAAAAACCTTCCTGGTCTTCTGATAATTTTAGGTTCACATATTACTGAAGCCTAATTTGCAGAATCTTAAGCATAACTTTGTTGACATGTGACATGAGTACAATTGTTTAGTAATTTGAACATTCATTGGTATTGCCCTTCTTTAAGAATGGGACATAAATTGATCTTTTCCAATGGGACCACTGTTAGTTTTTTCAAATTTGCTGGCATATTGAGTGAAGAACTTTAACAGTATCATCTTTTAGGATTTTAAATCTGAGGTGGAATTCCATTAGGAAATGCTTCCTAAGGCCCATGACTTCTTTCTCCAGGATGCCTGGCTCTAGATCAATAACCACATCATTGTGGTTATCAGTGACGTTAAAATCTTTCCTGAATAGTTCTGTATATTCTTGCCACTTCTTAATCTCTTCTACTCTTATCAACTGCCTGCCATTTTTGTCTTTTATCATGCCCATTTTTGCAGGAAATGTTCTTTTTATATCTCTAATTTTCTTAAAGATATTTATTGTCTTTCCCACTCTTTTTTCTTCTATTTCTTTGCATTGCTCATTTAAGAAAATCTTATTTCTCCTTGCTATTCTCTGAAATTCTGCATTCATTTGGATATTTCTTTCCCCGTCTTTCACTTTCACTTTTCTTTCCTCAGCTATTTGTGAAGTCTCATAAGCTGTTTTTCTTCCTTCTCTTCTTTTTCTTTGGGATTTTTTTGTTACTGCCTCCTGTACAATATTGTGAACCTCTGTCCACAGTTCCTCAGGCACTCTATCTATCAGATATAATTCCTTAAATCTATTTGTGTCACCTCCACTTCGTATCCTAAGGAATATTATTTAGGTTATACTTATACACTCTCATAGTTTTCCCTAATTTCTTCAATTTAAGTTAGCTGGGGGCAGCTAGGTGGCTCAGTGGATAGAGCACTGGCCCTGGAGTCAGGAAGACCTAAGTTCAATTCCAGCCTCAGACACTTGACACATACTAGCTGTGTGACCCTGGGCAAGTCACTTAACCCCAATTGCCTCACCCCCCAAAAAACAAAACAAAACAAAATTTTTAAGTTAGCTGACTGTATAGAGCTTTTCTGCCTTTAGCTCCAAAGTATATAATCAGTTTTATTTCCATGTTGATCATCTGGTGATATCCATGCATAGAGTCACGTTTTGGTTTATTGAAAAAGAGTGTTTGCTGTGATCAACGAGTTATCTTGACAAAAATCTATTAGTCTCTGCCCTGATTATGTACTCCAAGACCAAACCTTCCTTATATTCCAATTATCTTTTAGTTTTTTACTTTTGCATTCCTATCCCCTATAATGAATGTGACTTTTTTTGGTGTTTATATATATATATATATATATATATAATAGTTATGTTGATTTCTTTTTTCCCCTTTTTTCTTCCTCACCCCTGCCCTATAGATAGCTACCATTAGACACACACATATATACATTTATATATATATGTGTGTGTGTGTGTGTGTATATACATATACACATATGCATATATGTAAAACCATTCTATACATACTTCTATTTATCAGTTTTTCTGGATGCAGATAGTACCTTCTTTCACATGTCCTTTGAAGTTAATCTGGGTATTTATAATAGTCAAAATGATGCTTTGCTTGTGGCGTTTAAAATTATATGTGGTCATCTTATTTCTGTCCCCAGTTTAGGGAAAATTAGCTGGGATTTCTAATATATTTATTACTTGTAAATTAGAAGCTTTAGCACCAGTTTTAGGCATTAAGCATTTAAAATAGCATGCCAAATATTAGGTAAGAGAGAACACGTGGCTCAGAAAGTTAAGAAGGCCTATCTAGCCTAGAGCTCAGCCTGGCTTCCTTCTTTCTCCAAGTCCCTCATCACCAGCACCTCCAAGAGCATGTATATGTCTGTGGAAGCTTCCTCCATATCCGGAGGAGAAGTAGCTCTTCCACACTGCTCAAAGCTAATTGGCTAGCATCATTCAAATCTATTGGTTTACTGGACTTGAGAGTGGTCCATGAGCAATAGTGCTGAGGTCAGAGTTCAGAGAACACACCCTCTGAGGGCCAGACTTTCAGGTAGGTGTGGCATTAATTAAGTTAACTTTAAGTGAGTTAATCAGAAAAGTCAATCCAATCAATCTTAATATTATCCCCTCAAAGGGGGCCTCTGGGTGGCCCCAAACCCATTATTTTTTCACATGCTCAAAGTTACTCTTTTTTTTTTTTTTTGCAGGGCAATGAGGGTTAAGTGACTTGCCCAGGGTCACACAGCTAGCAAGTGTCAAGTGTCCAAGGCCGGACCTGAACTCAGGTACTCCTGAACCAAGGGCCGGTGCTTTACCACTGCACCATCTAGCTGCCCCCTCAAAGTTACTCTTAAAACACTATTGCTGTTAATTATTGCCTGGATTGTTACAACAGCACAAATGGCCTCCCTGTCTCAAGTTTCTCCCCACTCCAATCCATCCTCCATTCAGCTTGCAAAGTGATTTTCCTTAAATGTAGGTCTAACTATGTTGTACCTCTACTCAATAATTTCTAGTGACTGCTTATTACATACAGGATCAAATATACATTCCTGTCTTAGAATTTATATTTTGGCACTGGGCACTCAAAGACAAAAATCCAAATTGTTCCTGCCCTCAAGGAGGTTACAGTGAAGCCAGAGAGGAGAATGTGTGCATGTGTGCATGTGTGGATGCGTGTGTGTGTGGGGGGGGGCAGTAGAAAGTGATTTTATTTTTATTTATAGTTTTGGGTTCTAATTTTTATCCCTCCTTCCCTCCCTCTTCCCTGAGGTGGCAAGCAATCAGATATGGGTTATACATCATTTCATACATGTCTTTCCAGGCCTTTCTAAAGTCATCCTGCTTATAATTTCTTTCTTTCTTTTTTTTTTTTTTTGGTGAGACAATTGGGGTTAAGTGACTTGCCCAGGGTCACACATCTAGTAAGTGTCAAGTGTCTGAGGCCATATTTGAACTCATGTCCTCCTGAATCCAGGGCCAGTGCTCTATCCACTGTGCCACCTAGCTGCCCGTCATTTCTTATAGAAAAATAATATTCCATGACCATCATATACCACAGTTTGTTTAGCCATTCCTTAATTAATGGGCATTCCTTTGATTTCCAATTTTTAGCCACCACAAAAATAATTGCTATAAATATTTTTGTACAAATAGGTCTTTTTCTATTTTGGGAGATGTCTTTGAGATATAAACCAAGCAATGCTATATTGCTAGATCGAAGGGTATGCAAAGTTCCATAGCCCTTTGGGCATAGTTCCAAATTGCTCTCCAGAATAGTTAGATCTTTTCACAACGCCACCATCCAAGTTCCTGCTTTCTCACATCCCCTCCAACATCCATTATTTTCCTTTTTTTTATATTTGTCACTCTGATAGGTGTGAGGTGATACCTCAGAACTGTTGTAATTTGCCTTTCTCTGATCAGTAGTGATTTGGAGCATTTTTCATATGATTATAGATAGCTTTGATTTCTTTATCTGAAAACTGCCTGTTCATATCCTTTAACCATTTATCAGTTGGGGAATGATTTATATTTTTATAAATTTTAATGCAGTTCTCTATATATTTAAGAAATGAGGCCTTTATCAGAGATATTTGTTTCAAAAATTCTTTCCCAGTTTTCTGCTTCCCTTGTAATCTTGGTTACAATTAGTTTTGTTTATACAAAAGCTTTTTAATTTTACATAATCAAAATGATCTGTTTTATATTTTATATTTATATTTATATCTTCTTTGGTCCTAAATTCTTCCTCTGCCCATAATCTGACAGATTAATCAATCAATCAATCAATCAATTAGCTCATTTATTTATTTGTATTTATTAAGATATTCTCTTAATTTGCTTATGATAATCATCCTCGATGTGTAA
Organism: Dromiciops gliroides; assembly: GCF_019393635.1. NCBI lineage: Eukaryota > Metazoa > Chordata > Mammalia > Microbiotheria > Microbiotheriidae > Dromiciops > Dromiciops gliroides. The sequence continues at coordinate 222,994,788 of NC_057864.1, read as the reverse complement.
ATCATGCACCCATTTTGACCTTATTTTAGTATACAGTGTGAGATGTTGGTCTATACCTAGTTTCTGCAATACTGTTTTCCAGTTTTTCCAGCAGTTTTTGTTCCAAAATCTTGGATCTTTGTGTTTATCATATACTAGATTACTATAGGCATTTACTATGGTGTAATTTCTATCTATTCTATTCCACTGATCCACCTCTCTATTTCTTAGCCAGTACCAGATTGTTTTGATAATTACCACTTTATAATACAGTTTGAGAGCTGATACTGCTAGACCACCTTCTTTCGTATTTTTTCATTGATTCCCATGATATCCCTGAACTTTTGTTTTTCCAGATGAATTTTGTTATTATTTTTTCTAGCTCCATAAAATATTTTTGATAGTTTGGTATAGCATTAAATAAATTAACTTAGGTAGGATTGTCATTTTTATTATATTGGCTCTGCCTACCCATGAGTAATTAATATTTTTCCAATTATTTAGATCTGACTTTATTTCTGTGAAAAGTGTTTTGTAGTTCTAATTGCTTTGTTTGTCTTGGGAGGTAGACTCCTGAGTATTTTATATTGGCCACAGTTATTTTAAATGGAATTTCTCTTTCTATCTGTTGTTGCTGGATTTTATTGGTAATATATAGAAATGCTGATGATTTATGTGGGTTTATTTTGTAACCTGAAACTTTGCTAAAATTTTTAATAATTTCTAGTAGCTTTTTAATTTATTCTCTAGCATTTTCTAAGTATAACATATCATCTGCAAAGAGTGATAGTTTCCTCATTACCTATTCTAATTCTTTTAATTTCTTTTTCTTCTTTTATTGCTATAGCTAACATTTCTAGTACAATATTAAATAATAGAGGTGATAATGGGCATCCTTGCTTCACCACTGATTGTATCGGAAAGGCTTTTAGCTTATCCCCATTACAGATAATGCTTGCTGATGGTTTTAGATAAATAGTACTTATCACTTTAAAGTAAGCTCCTTTTATTCCTATGTTCTCTAGTGTTTTTAATAGGAATGGGTGCTGTATTTTGTCAGACCTTTTCTGCATCTATTGAGATAATTATATGATTTCTGTTGCTTTTGTTTATAAATATGCTCAATTATGCTGATAGTTTTCCTAATATTGAACCAGCCCTGCTTTCCTGGTATAAATCTCACCTGGTCATAGTGTATGATCCTTGTGATGTATTGCTGTAATCTTTTTGCTAGTGTTTCATTTTAAATTTTTGCATCAATATTCATTAGCAAGATTGGTGGGTTAAGACAATGGATTTAGCAGATACTCAGGGACCCACCTGGAGATTTAAACTGATTGAATTAGATAAGGTGAACACTTACTAGATTGTAAACACATCTGGCTGGTACTTAATGGTACTTAAGAAAGTAATTGTTCTCAAAAGCTAACAACTTTGAACTTTGACAACCTTTGGGCCCAGTCAACCAATCAGCTTGAAGAACCTACCATTTCTGGGAGGGGAACATGAAGGAGGAAGCAGAGGCTGTGCAGAGAGCTTGGTTTCTTTTGTCTGGAGAGATCTATGTGGTGGCAGGACTTCACAGGGGAGTTTAGGAAAGCTAGGATTGCCAGGTAATAGGACGTCTGTTCTCAATCTTTCTCTTTCTTTTACTATCTTTCAATAAATTCTTAAAAAACCTAAATTTGTTTATCAGTGATTTTAGTCAGTTTCCCCCCAAACTGGGGGGGGGGGGCAGATTAGAACCCACATTTAAAATTTTAAATTACACATTGGTCTATAATTTTCTTTCTCTGTTTTTGCTCTTCCTGGTTTGGGTATCAACACCATGTTTGTCTCATAAAAGGAATTTGGTAGGACTCCACTTATTTTTTAAAATAATTTATATAATATTGGAATTAATTGTTCTTTAAATGTTTGGTAGAGGGGCAGCTAGGTGGTGCAGTGGATAGAGCACCGGCCCTGGAGTCAGGAGTACCTGAGTTAAAATCTGGCCTCAGACACTTAACACTTACTAGCTGTGTGACTTCGGGCAAGTCACTTAACCCCAATTGCCTCACCAAAAAAAAAAATGTTTGGTAGAATTCACTTGTGAATCCATCTAGTCCTGGGAATTTTTTATTTTCTTTCTCTAAGCTATTAATTTTCTCTTGCATAACTCTCATTTCTTTTCCCAAATTTTCTTCTACCTCTTTTATTTGGTTTATAAAATCCTTTTTGAGCTCTTCCAAGAGGCCTTTTTGGTCTCAAGACCAATTCCTCTTCCCCTTTAAGGCTTCACATGTATGTGTTTTGATATTGTTGTTTTCCTCTGAGTTTATGTTTTGATCTTCCTTATCACCATAGTAACTTTCAATGGTGAGGGCTCTTTTCTGTTTCTTATTCATATTTTAGCCTCTTTTGTACCTTTTTTTTTTTTGCAGCGCAATGGGGGTTAAGTGACTTGCCCAGGGTCACACAGCTAGTAAGTATCAAGTGTCTGAAGCTGGATTTGAACTCAGGTACTCCTGAATCCAGGGCTGATGCTTTATCACTGCGCCACCTAGCTGCCCTCTTTTGTGCCTTTTAAAGTTGAGTTCTGCTCCTGGGATACAGTATGCACTGTAAAGTTTCTTTTACTCAGGGCCAGGGGCCCAGTCATTGGCTTTCTGCTCTGAGGCCTCAGCAGCTTGCAGCTTGCTTACTGCACTGGAGTGGCCCAGCCTAGTTGGGCCTGTTGGGTAGCAGATACCCCAGATGGCAGATTGCCTTCTGTGTTGGGGCTGGAGGCCTCACAACGGACCTGCTGTGCCACTAGCTTGTTGAGCTAAGACCTCAAGTACTCAGCTGCTAATTTTATAGCTTTATAATTTAAGAGCCTTTTGCTGCACTGAGCTGTGATCCCCTTTTACCCAGATGAAACAGATGTTTCCTGAAGATCTTCTAGGTTATCTTAAGTCAAAAGATTGTTTCACTCCATCTTTTCTCAGGTTCTGCAGCTCCAGAATCTGTTAAGAGGCTTAATTTAACGTTGTTTCTGAGGAAAATTGGGAAGAGCTCAGGCAGTTTTCTGGTTTCACTCCACCATCCTGGCTCTACCTCCAGTGCATGGTTCTTAATAAATGTTTGATTTACTGATTTCAGTGTGCATAGAAGGAAGTAGTATCCAATAAAGATGGAAATGTAGGTTATGGTCAGGTTGAAAAGGGCTTTTAATGGCAAACAGAGAAAAATTCATTGTTGACCCTGGCAATAGGGAGTTGATGGAATTTATTGAGTAGGAGTAACATGAAAGCAGTTTTGAGCCTATGGAAAAGTTCCTTTGTGATCAGGGACTATTTCAGTTTTGGCTTTGTATCCTCAGCACTAAGAACAGTGCCTAACACAGAGGGCAATAAATGCTTGATTGATTAAAGGATGAGATTGGGGGTGGGGGTGGAGGTAGTATGGAGGTGGTTGAGGGAATAAGAATAATATGACTTCTGTAAGTAGCTTCTGTATTCTGATTTAGGTGGAGAAAAATGAACCAGATTTTAGAAACAGTACTCTACTACTCAGCTGACATAAAATTGTATATAGATAACTAATACTGCCAGAAAACTATTTCTAGGAATTAGATGTCACAAGAATCTTAATTTTTTTGCAGCACTGTCAAATGGCTTCAAATTACAGGAATAAAAAAAAAATGGCAGTACCAAAAAACAACTAACCACCCCATAAAAATGAAAATATGCTTTTAAAAAATTCTAGTTCTAAGAAAATGTTTCCATTGTCATTGGGTTTCTTATTTATATTATTTGGCGAGAAGGGATGATTTATCAATTGTATCAGCACTTGTACTTGTTTTTTTAGCAAGAACGAAATGATCAAATGATTAATGTGTATAAAAGTTTTCAATTGTCCATAAATCAAGCTCTTACTGCTTCTCAGGCATGCAATAAGACTGGACAATCCATGAATCCAAGAGATTAGTGTGAGGGTCAGAATACAAGTCCAGAGTTCTATGTTCCACACTTGAAAATAACTATGCAAAAAAAAAAAAAAGACTATTCAACCAATAGATCTGTACCCAAACCTACCCCCTTAAAAGAGAACTTTCTTTGTTTAAATTTCTAGCCACTTTCAAGAATTTAGAATGTGAAGACTAACCCAGAGTCAACCCTCTTTCCAGTGGAACAGTCTAGCACTCCACGTTGGCTGAACATGGTAATTATATGCTTTTCATTGTAGAATTAGTAGTATTACCTTGAAGAATTCAATTACAGCTGAAAACTCATCTGTACCTGCAGCTCAATTCTCCTGACAATCCTCTGGGCTAGTAACCCAATAAAGTAAACCCTTCTCTGTAGAAACCTCCCTCTGTGCAAAGATCAATTGCAAGAATAGTATGCCAGGGGCAGCTAGGTGGCGCAGTGGAGAGAGCACCGGCCCTGGAGTCAGGAGTACCTGAGTTCAAATCCGGCCTCAGACACTTGACACTTACTAGCTGTGTGACCCTGGGCAAGTCACTTAACCCCAATTGCCTCACTAAAAAAAGAACAGTATGCCATAGGACATCAAGGTACACAGGTTTGGTCCCTTGCATGAAGCATTAAGGGACTTGCTATAAAAGAACTAGGGCTGCTAAAGTGACACAGTGGATAGAGTGCTGGGCCTGGAGACAGGAAGACTCATCTTCCTGAGTTCAAATTTGGCCTCAGACACTAGCTGTGTGACCCTGGGCAAGTCACTTAACCCTGTTTGCCTCAATTTCTTCATCTATAAAATAAACTGGAGAAGGAAATGGCAAACAATTTCAGTATCTTTTCCAAGAAAACCCCAAATGGGGTCACAAAGAGTCAGACACAACTGAAAATGATTGAACAACAATATAAGAACTAGAATTCTTATTTCAGAGCAGGACCACTCTCCATTAGAGATCTTTTCATTTTGAAGTTGTAAGGATATGGGGTTAAAAATCCTTTCAGATAACTGAAATTTCACTCCTTAAGACATTTTAAGATGCTTCATTTGCACAAGAAAAGTTTACAGAGACAATAAAATTATCTTCTTGGTATAGATGGACTCCATACCCCCCCCCCATTCATTTATATGGAAAAGCCAGAGAAAACTTGAGTTTAGGAACTGGAGAACCTGAGACCCAGAGCTATTGAGCAAACAGCTAACCCACAGAGGTGTTTTTTAATGTAATAAACATTTTCATTTATACTTTTGGGTTCCAATTTTTATCCCTCCTTCTATCCCTCCCCTCCCCCTCCCTGAGGCAGCAAGCAATCAGATATGGGTTATACATGTATGATTATGTAAAACATTTCTATATTTGTCATTTTATACAAGAAAACTTGATTAAGAGAAAAAAATTAGAGAAAATGAAAAATAGCATGCTTCAGTCTGTTCTATCAATATCAGTTCTTTCTTTGGAAGTAGATAGTATGTTTCATCAATAATCCTTTGTAACCCACAGAGTTACAAGTTTAGAAAGTATATTATACAATACACTGGGAGCAGGACTCTGTTGCTTTGACCATGCTTAGGTCTGGGTCACAGTCCTGGATGCCAGTCCCAGGGTGAGGAGGAGCACTAGCATACCAGAGCTGGTGGCCACAGTGCAGTGGGGACCCTCTTCACAGTTCCAAGGCAGAAAAGATGCTTGTGGTCACAGGCCACTATAGTAAATACATGATCTAAGGATCATACCACCTTGAAAAAACTAAAAGTTTACAGGTCCCTAGAAGTATCTCTGAAAACAGCTACACAAAACCCCTGAAGCTTGGAACAGTGTGCTCTCCACTGTGGAAGCAGAGTCCCTTTTTAGTAGAGAGTCAAAAGTCAAGAAATAGGCTAGAAAAATGAGCAAAAAACAGAAAACAGTTATGACTAGAGAAAGTTATGGTAACAAGGAATAGCAAAATTCACACTCAGAAAAAGACAACAAAGTCAAAACTCCTATATCCAAAGCCTCAAAGAAAAATATTAATTGGTCTCAGGCCATGGAAGAGCTCAAAAAAAGATTTTAAAAATCAATTAAGAGAGGTAAAGGAAAAATTGGAAAGAGAAATTAAAGTAATGCAAGAAAGTCATGAAAAAAGAGTCAACAGCTTGGTAAATGAGGCACAAGAAAATAATACCTTAGAAAAACAGAATAGGGCAAATGGTAAACGAAGTAAAAAACAAACAAACAAAAGAACACCAAGGAGTGGAAGAATGCCTTGAAAAGCAGAATTGGCCATATGGAAAAAAATATATAAAAAGTCACTAAAGAAAAGAACTCTTTAAAAAGTAGAATTAGACATATGGAAAAGGAGGTACAAAAGCTCACTGAAGAAAGTAATTCCTTAAAAAATAGAACTGAACAAATGACACCTAGCGACTATGTGAAACATTGAGAAACAATAAAACAGTCGAAAGTACAGAAAAAAAGACAATGTGAAACATCTCACTGGAAAAAACAACTGATCTAGAAAATAGATCTAGGAGAGATATTTTTAAAAAAAATTTGGACTACCTGAAAGCCATTATGAAAGAATGAGCCTAGACATCATCTTTCAAGAAACTATTCAGGAAAACTTCCCTGATATTCTAAAAGTAGAGGGGAAAATAGAAATGGAAAAAATCCACTGATCACCTCCTGAAAGAGATTCCAAAAGAAAATTCCCAGAAATATTAGAGCCAAATTCTGACTGCAAATCAGTCAGAAAAAAAACAATTCAAGTACCATGGAACAACAGTTAGGGTAACACAAAATTTAGCAGTTTCTGTTTTAAATAATTGGAGGGCTTGAAATATGATGTTCTGGAGGGCAAAGGAACTGGGATTACAACTGAGAATTACCTACCACATAAAATTGAGTATAATCCTTCGGGGGGGGGGAATGAATATTCAATGAAATATAGGACTTTCAAGCATTCCTGATGAAAAGGCCAGAGCTGAATAGAAAATTTGACTTTCAAATACAAGACTCCAGAAACATAAAAAGGTAAACAGGAAAGGAAAATTATAATGGACTTAATAAGATTAAACTATTTACATTCCTACATAAGAAGGTAATATATGTAATGCTTAATGGCTTTTTCATTATTAGGGCAGTTAGGAAGAGTATATATAGACAGAGGGCACAGATGTGAGTTGAATATGATGGGATGATATCTAAAATTATAAAATTAAGGGATGAAAAAGAGGAATGGATTGGGAGAAAGGGAAAGGGAGAGGTAGAATGGGGTAAATTGTCTCACATAAAAGAGGTAAGAAAGAGCTTTTACAATGGAGAGGAAAATAAAGGAGGTGGCAGGGAATGCTTGACCATTACTGTCATTGGAATTGGGGCAAAGAGGGAATAACATACATGCTAAATTGGGTATAGAAATCTAGCTTACTCTATGGGAAAGTAGGAGGGGAAGGAGATAAGAGAAAGGGGGAGTGCTAATGGAAGGGAGGACAGAGTTGGGGAGGCAGCAGTCAGAAGCAAAACACTTTTGAGGAGGGACATGGTGAAAGGAGAGAGAGAGAATAGATTAAATGGGGGGTGATAAAAGGGAGGAAAATAAAGTTAGCAATCAACTGTGAAAAAAATTTTGAAGTAAGTTTCTCTGATAAAGGCTTCATTTCTCAAATATGTAGTAGTCAAACTTATTAAAATAAGAGCCATTCCCCAACTGACAAATGATCAAAAGGTATAAAATAATCAAAGCTGTCTGTAGCCATATGAAAAAAAATGCTCTGAATCACTATCGATTGGAGAAATGCAAATTAAAACAATTCTGAGGTACTACCTCACATGTATTAGATTGGCTAATGACAAATATTGGAGGCGATGTGGGAAAACTGAGATACTAATGCACTATTGATGGAATTGTGAACTGATTCAACCATTATGTAGAGCAATTCAGAATTGTGCCCAAAGGGCTATAAAAAACATGCATATCTCTTCACCCAGCAATACCACTACCAGCTCTATATCACCAAAAAGATTTAAAATAAAAGGACCTACATGTACAAAAATATTTATATCAACTTTTTTTTTTCTGGTGCAAAGTATTAGAAATTGAGGAAGTTAAGAAATTGTTTAAATCCAAGGCAAACTGGGAGGAAAGGCAGTAAGCTCTTGGAACTCATGACACAATTGCACCACAAAACCTCCAGATAATGCCATAGGACAATTCCTGGAGCAGTGGAACCTGCAAAAGAACAGGTTGAGATTATTTTCCAGCCAAAGATGGCTTAGAATGTTGGCAGAAGGGGACTGCTGTGCTGAGGCAGGAGTGGAGCCAAACTTTACAGTCTTTCTGACACAGATCCAGTCCTAGGTAGGCTGATCCAGAGAAAGAGACCCCCCAGAGCCTCTGAATCAGCTGCAGCACCAGTGTCATCTGGAACTAAGATCACGATCTGATAAGAGGGCTGAGTGGTTGGTTGGGGGGAGATTACAGGGTTTTCTGCTGGCTCTGAGGTGGAACTTGGGTGTTTCACCCCTGCTAGGAACCAGGAAGTAGGCTTGAGTGGCACTGGCCCAGGTGGGGGAGGGAAGCAGACTTGCTGGAGCTAACAACCACAAAACACAAAGTTTTACTGTCTGGTTAATTGGCAAGTTGGCCTGGGGTTATCTACGAACCAGGGAACAGGCCAGGTGAGTGAAGAACCTTCCCCTCCTTAAATCATATCACCTGGGAACCCCTGAAGCTTGGGACAGTGCAGCCTGGAAAAGTACCCCACTTTAAGGAGTTAAAAATCAAGTAAAATACAGACAAGATGAGCAGACAGAGAAAAGTGAAGACCACAGAAAGTTTCTTTAGTGACAAGGAAGATCGAGGTGCACCCTCAGAAGAGGATAGCAATGTCAGGGCTCTTACATCCAAAGCTTCCAAGAAAAATATGAATTGGTCTCAGGCCATAGAGGTGCTCAAAAAGGACTTTGAATATAAAGTAAGAGAAGTAGAGGGAAAAATGGAAAGAGAAATGAGAGTGATGCAGGAGGGTCATGAAAAAAAGTCAGCAGCTTGAAAAGCCAAATTGGCGAAATGGAAAAGGAGGTACAAAAGCTCTCTGAAGAAAATCATTGCTTAAAAATTAGGATTGAGCAAATAGAACCTAATGACTTTATGAGAAATCAAGACACAATAAAACAAATCCAAATAAATAAAATAAAATAAAGGGCAATGTGAAACATCTCCTTGGAAAAACAGCTGACTTGGAAAATAGAGCCAGGAGAGATAACTTGAAAATTATTGGACTACCTGAAAACCATGATCAAAGAAAGAGCTTAGGCATCATCTTCCAGGAAAGTATCAGGGAAAATTGCCCTGATATTCTAGAAGCAGAAGGTAAAATAGACATCAAAAGAATCCGCAGATCACCTCTTGAAAGAGATCCCAAAATGAAAACTCCCAGGAATATCATAGCCAAATTCCAGAGCTCTCAGGTCAATGAGAAAATACTGCAAGCAGCCAGAAAGAAACAATTCAAGTACTGTGGAGCCACAGTCAGGATAGCACAAGAATCTAGCAGCTTCTACATTAAAGGATTGGAGGGCATGGAATATGAACTTCCAGAGGGCAAAGGAATTAGGATTGCAGCCAAAAATCACCTACCCAGCAAAACTCATCACAATCTTTCGGAGGAAAAAATGGTATTTCAATGAAAATGAGGACTTTTGGGTGTTCATGATGAAAAGACCTGACCTGAATGGAAAATTTGACTTTCAAATACAAGACCCTAGAGAAGCATAAAAAGATAATCAGGAAAAAGAAATTAAGAGGGATGTTAAAAGGTTAAACTGCTTACATTCCTACATGGGAATGTAATTTCTCATGTAATTTCTAACTCATAAGAAATTTCTCAGTATTAGGGTAGAGGATAGAAATAAATTTAGACAGAGGGCACAGGTGGGAATTGATTATGAAGGGATAATATTTGCAAAACATTTATTTTTGTTTAACTTTTTTTTTGTGGGGTGGTTGAGCAGTGGATAAGTATCTTGTGATTGGAGTCAGATTTGGGCGAGAGTCCTTCTGAGTCTAGGGTGGGTGCTTTGACCACTGTCACCTAGCTGCCCCATGATGACATCTTTAGGGTAAAATTGGGGGATGAGAGGACTGCACTGGGGGAAGAGGTAGAGGAGAGGTAGAATGGGGTGAAATCCCACATGAAAGAAACAGGAAAGGGCTTATGGAGTGGGGCAAGAGATGGGGAAGGAATGGGACAGTGAATGAATCTCATACTCATCAGAATTGGCTCAAAGACCTTAATCTCATCAGAGTTGACTCAAGGAGGAATTAAAATACACACTCAATTGGGTAGAGTAATCTATCTAACCCTGCAGGAAAGTAGATGGGGAAGGAGATAAGGAGGGAGGGTGCAGTCAGAAACAAATCCCTTTTGAGGAGGGATAGGGTGAAAGAAGATAGATAATAGAGTAAATATCATGGGGAAGGGAATAGGATGGAAGGAAACAGTTAACAATAGTAACTGTGAAAAAGAGAAAAGGAAAAAAAGTGTACAAAAATATTTATGGTAACTCTTTGTGGTGGCTAATAATTGGAGATTGAAGGAATGCCCATCAATTGGGGACTGACTGAACAAGTTGTGGTGTGTGATTGTGGTGGAATATTATTGTGCTGTGGGAAATGACAAGCAGGATGATTTCAGAAAAACCTGGAAAGACTTATATCAACTGATGTATAGTGAAGAGAGAAGAACCAGGAAACCATTGTGCATAGTAACAGCATTAGTGTTCTAAGAGTTAATTGTGAATGACTTAACTACTTTCAGCAATACAATGATCCAAGACAATCCCAAAGCATACTATCCACCTCCAGAGAAAGAACTGATATTGAAGAACACACTTCAGTGTGCTACTGTGAATTTTCTTTTTTTCTTTTTCACTTTAGTCTTTTTATATAAAATGACTAATATAGTAATGTTTTACATAATTGCACATGTATAACCTATATCTGATTGCTCACCACCTCAGGGAGGGGGGAGGATAAGGAGGGAGGAAATGAGAGAGGGATAGAATTTGGAACTCAAAACTTTAAATACATATGTAGATAAATAAATAAATAAATATGTTTTTAGAAAAGTGAATGAGGTAAAAAGACAGTCAGCAAAGCTAATTGGCCTTTCAGAATACCATTAATCAAATTTTAAATGCTGCATTTAAAACATTATTTGATGACCATGAGCAAGTCATTGGATTGTAGCCCTAGAGCTGGAAAAGACCAAAAATTGTTTTGGTCCTATTTACTTCAGTTTTCATTAATTCATACAAGTTTTCTCAGGTTTCTCTTATTCCATCCCTTTTGTCATTTCTCATTGTACAATAATGCCATACCAAAAAATTTTCACATTGTGCAGTCATTTGCCATTGATGAATACCTACTTTGTTTTCAGTTCTCCATTACCAAAAAAAATCATTTCTATAAATGTTTTTGTACATATGGGTATCTTCCACATTTCTTTCATCTCTTTATAGTATAAATTTGGTAGTGCTTTCATTATGTATGCATAGTTCAGTTACTTTGGGAGGGTATAGTTCTAAATTGCTTCCTGAAATGGTTAGATGCTTTCATAGCTCCACCAAGATTATATTAGTGTCTATTTTCCTCCAGATCATCCAATGATTGTCATTCTCCATTTTTTGTCACTGTTGTCTAATGAAAATGGGATGGAACTTCAGTCATTTAAATTTACATTTCTTTTATCATTAGTGATTTGGAATTTTTTTTCATATGGTTGTTATTAGCTTGGATTTTTTACCTTGAGAACTTCCTGTTCATCTCCTATGACCAGTTATTTACTGGGAAATGACTCTTTTTCTTATCTGTTTATAACAATTCCTTATATATATATTTTTTCCCCCTGAGGCAATGAGGATTAAGTGACTTGCCCAGGGTCAAGTGTCAGAGGCTGGATTTGAACTCAGGTACTCCTGAATCCAGGGCCAGTGCTTTATCCACTGCACCACCTAGCTGCCCCCTTACCTATTTTCAGTGCCAGACCTTCATCTAAGAAATTTGAAGCAAAAATATTTTGTCCAGTTTTTTTGTTTACCTTCTGAGTCTATGTTTTTATTTTATTTGTTCAAAGACTACATTTTAGGTAATCATATTTATCTATTTCATCTCCTATGATTCTCTCTATCCCTTCTTTTGTCAAGAACTATCCATAAGCACGAAAATTATATCCTTTACCTTCTCCTTTAATTTGTGTATGATATATCCCTTTCTATTGAGATTGCACATCCATTTGAAATTTATTATGGCATATGGTGTGACGTGTTAGTCAAAGCCTAATTTCTGCCTCACTGCTTTTCAGCTTAGTTTTTGCTTGAATCCCAGTATTTGTAATTCTTGGGTTTGTCATACGTATGCTACTGTTTCTTGGTTCTTATGAAGCCAATCTGTTCCACAAATCAAATTTTCTACTTTTTAATCAATACCAAATTGTTTTTAGTTTGTAGTTGGGTACTGGTAGGCCTCCTTCCTTGCTACTTTAAAATTATTTCTATTGAGATTCTTAACTCCCTACAGAAGAATTTTGTTATTTTTTTAAGTTCCATAAATTAACTCTTTGTTATGTTCAATTGGTGTAGAACAGAATAATAAATTTAAGTAGTAGTATTATTTTTATTATATTTGTATGGCCTAATGATGAGCAGTTATTCTCACATTAATAATTTAGGTTTGTCTTTATTGCTATATGAGTGTTTTATGGTTGCATTCATATATCTCCTGTGTATGTCTTGGTTTGTGTACTCTTAAATATTTTAGACATTCTCTATTTATTTATTTATTTATTTATTTATTTATTTTTGAGGGGCAATGAGGGTTAAGTGACTTGCGCAGGGCCCCACAGCTAGTAAGTATCAGGTATCTGAGGTTGGATTTGAACTAAGGTCCTCTTGAATCCAGGGCCGGTGCTTTATCCACTGTGCCACCTAGCTGCCCCTCTCTATTTATTTTGAATATAATTTCTATTTCTATCTCTTGCTAGTATTTTTTTGGTAATACGCAAAAAGTTTTATGAATTATATAGGTTTATTTTATATCTTCCTACTTGGCTGAAGTTTTTCATTTGTTCCCTTTAATTTTTAGTTGAATCTCTAGGATTTCCTAAGTAGATTGTCATGCCATCTATATAAAGTGATAATTTTGTTTTCTCTCTGCCTATGGTTATACTCTCAATTCTTTTTCTTGACTTATTATTATGGCTAGCATTTTTAGAATGATACCAAATAATAGTGGTCACAATGAGACCTTACCAGGAAGATTATCTGTCATTTCTTCATTATAGATAAGACTAGCTCTTAGCCTTGGATAAATACCATTTATCATATTAAAGAATGGTCTGGGGGGCAGCTAGGTAGGTGGCGCAATGGATAGAACACTGACCCTGGATTCAGAAGGAGCTGAGTTCAAATCCAGTCTCAGACACTTGACACTTACTAGCTGTATGACCCCGGGCAAGTCACTTAACCTTCAGTGCCCTGCCAAAAAAAACAAAACAAAACAAGAATAGTCCATTTATTCCTATAAACAGGTTTGGTATTTTGTAAAATTTTTCTGTATCCATTGATGTAATCATATGATACTTTTGTTCTCATTATTAATCTAGTCTATTATGTTTATAATTTTTATGATATTTAGGCCTATTTACATAAACTGATTCTGGCTCTCCTGGCAGGACTCCTCTTCCAAGATCTATGATTTCTGGTTATCTTTTTCTGTAGTTCTGTGTTGGATAAAAAAAGTATACTATTGTTTTTCTTTTAATTTCTCGATCATTATTTGATCTGGTGACATTTTTACCTCCTCATTTATTTATTGATTGATCCATTTTTAAAACTTTTGAGTTCCAAATTCTCTCCCTTCCTCTCCCTCCACCTTTGAGAAGGCAAGTAATTTGATATAGATTATACATGTGTACTCATGCAAAATGTTTCCATATTACTTATATAGTGAAATAAACATTAAAACCTCAAGAAAAATAAAATTTAAAAATATGCTTCTATCTATATTCAGACATCATCAGTTCTTTCTTTGGGGATGGATAGCATTTTTCTTTATAAGTCCTTTATAAGTCAGATTTGTTTTGGATCATTGTATTGCTGAGAATAGCTAAGTCATTCACAGCTGGTCATTTTACAGTATTGATGTTACTTTGTACACAGTACATTTCCCTTTGCATTAGCTCATGTAAGTCTTTCCAGGTTTTTCTGAGATCATCCCACCCATCATTTCTTGTAGCAAAATAGCATTCCATCATAATTACATACTGCAATTTGTTCAGTCATTCCCCAATTGATGGGCATCCCCTAAATTTCCAATTCATTGCCATCTGTTGACATTTTTAGAGTTTTGCAGGAGTACATGTGGGAGAGCTGGATTTCTCTATAATCTTTCATCTTACCATCTTAACCAGAAATGTCCTCAGTCTTTTCTCTCTGTACTTTAGTTTCTCTCAGGAAAGAAGGACTAAAAGTCATTCATCTCTGTGCTCATTTCTCTCCAATTATGACAATTTGTTCTGAATGATAAAGTTCCTGTCTACTCACAGATGACAATTAAACACCTCAAGATTCCATTTCCTCTAAAAGGTACAGTACACCCTCTCCCTGCCCTTTCAGCTAAAAATTTTGTCCCATACTCCCTCCCTGCCTGTCAAATTGAGGTCATAGCTCCTTCTTCCCTCTTCCTTATCCACTTGGATGTCTCCCTCACCATCTCCTTCTTCACTCCTTAATTCACACATGAAATGGTGGCTAATTGCCAAACTAAGTGCTTCTACAAGCACCCATGATTCCATTCAAACATATCATCTCCACCACATTGGCCCCTTTATCAACCATGCTCTTACTAATCTTCAAATTTTCCTTGTCTATTGGCTACTTGCCTGCTGCCTACAAACACATCTCTCCACTCCTTAAAAAGATCTCACTGGTTGTGACCACACCCAATAGCTATCATCCTATATTTCTCCTCCCATTCTTTGAGAAACCTGTGGACAATTTGTGCTCCCCTTCTTCCACTTTCACTTTCTTCTAAACCCTCTTCAGTTTAGCTTCCAACATCATCATTAGCCAAAACTACTCTCCAAAGTTATCAGTCATTTCTTAATTGTCAAAACTAATGACCTTTTCTTAATCCTTTTCCTTCTTGAATTCTCTACAGCCCTTGGTGCTGCTGATCTCTTCTCCTGGATTCTCTATCTTCTTTAGGTTTTCATGACATTACCCTCACTTGATTTCCTTCTTACCCATCTGACTGCTCCTTGTCAATCTCCTTTGCTGAATCATCTTCTAGGTCAGACCCACTAACTGTGGGTATCTTCCAGAACTCTGCTCTGATTTTTCTTCTCCTTTTATGTTATCTTGATTAATGATCTCTTTAACTAACATGGATTCAATGAATATTTCTATACAGATGATACTCAGATCTACTTATCTAGCCCTAAACTCTCTTCTGATTTCAGTTTCTGCATCTCTAACTGCCATTCAGACATCTCAAGCTATATGTCCTGTAGACATCTCAAAATCAACATATCCCAAATAGAACTCATCTTTCCCTGAAAACCTTTCCCAGTCTCACCTTCCCTCTCCCCCTCCATTTGCTAGGGCCTTCCTTCTAAGCTTACCTCCCATTTACCCCATATATATCTTGTACATAGGTGTTTTCATGTTGTCTTCTTCACTAGAATGTGAAGTCCTTGAGAACAGAGATTGTACTTTTGCCTTTCTTTGTATCCCCAGTACTTGGAACATTGTAAGCTTATTGGTTAATTGGTCTATAGAACTGCAAAAAGTAGTCATTTATCTACCTATGCAATAGTCTTCAAAACAATCATCACAAGTGATAGCAGGACAGCAACCTGACCCAGGACTCTATCCAACAGGATGCTGAGAGAATAAATTACCTACTTCATAGTAGCCTGGAGGTAGCCTCATTCTCATATTGGTTTCTTCAGTCATTTCTTGTACAAGTCAACTCTGACCTTCCTATTTTATCCAGCTTACCTACAGATCCAAATCTTTGAATCCTAGAACTCCAGAGTTGCAAAGGACATTAGAGATCATCTAGTCTTACTCCTTTATTATACAGAGAAGAAAATTGAGACTCAGAGAACTAGACTTCTCCATATAGTTAGTGACAGACCTGAGATTAGCATCTATCCCTTTTAAGAGCACTGTTTCCATTTCTAGAGATACTAATCTTTGGGATGGATATGGGAAAATCTAAACAACAGCAACAATGATAATAGGTATCATTTATATAGTGCCTACTATGTGCCAGTCACTGTGCTAAGGGCTTTACAAATATTGTCTTATTTGATCCTCACAACAGCCCTGGGAGATAGGTGCAATTATTATCCCCATTTTCCAGTTGAGGAAACTAAGGCAGACAACAGTTAAGTGACTTGCTCAGATTACACAGCTCGGCTGAATTTGGAGGTTATTCTTTGGATCAATTGGTGGCTGAGGAGAGGAAGGGTTGGCCTAGAAGGATTAGATTTGTCCAGCTACAGAGAGGATATTCCTTGTTAGGTGATCCTTTGATGTTTTTCTGTATTGGGACTGAGCTACTTTGGTTTCCTGAAAGGAATAACCATCCACTGGGCCAAAATCTACTTTTAGACTTCTTCAAAGAGAATAGGAGCTGAGGCATGAGCATTCACCAAACATCTGCTCATTTTGAAATGGGCCAATTCAGTCCAAGAAGCCAGAGAAGGAAACAGAGACAGCTGGGAGATGAGACATCTCTTTGGATGTGTTGCCATGACATCCTGAATGAGGTTAATGCATAGTTAGCAGGATAGGGGCAGGACCAGGGGAAGTCTCAGATTCTTAACCTTCTCTAAAGCAGGTCATACTCATGCTCAAGAGGCATGATATTCAGGACATAGGATCCAAATCTTTTAATGGTTGCCTTTGCCAGAATTTGAAAATAATAATTATAGCTCATATTTAAATAATGAAAGGTTGATATGGTACCTTAACAATCCCACATGATAGGATGTTTAGAGATTAAGTGGCTTGGCCAAAGTCATATAGTTTGCAGTGCCAAAGCTAGGATTCCAACCCAGGTCATATGATTTCATATCTACTGCTCTCTTTTTTTAGAGAAGCTATGTAGTACAGTTGATAGAGCTGATTCTGAAATCAGGAAAACTCATTTTCCTGTGTTCAAGTCTGTCCTTGGATATCAACTAGCTATGGAACCCTGGACAAGTGTCTAGCCTCAGACAACTTAGGAGGATGTTGGGAAAGATATGATCTCCCAGAGTAATGTTCTGGTCTGATCGTAGTGAAGATACCTCCTGGCAGATTCCTTTGAATCAACAAACAGCAAGCCTTATGGGCAGCTGTGTTGGCTTCCAGAGCTGTTGTTGTTGTTGTTGTTGTTGTTGTTGTTGTTGTTGTTGTTGTTGTTGTTGTTTTTGGTGGGGCAATGAGGGTTAAGTGACTTGCCCAGGGTCACACAGCTAGTAAGTGTCAAGTTTCTGAGGCTGGATTTGAACCAGGGCCGGTGTTTTATCCACTGCACCACCAAGCTACCCCCAAGCTTCCAGAACTTTTGATCCACAGACAATGTGAGGCTTGGGTGGCTGATCAGGGGAAGATTGTGGGAGCCCTTCAATGATGCTGGATATGGAGAAACAGGTACACTTATCAGACAGGGTTCCAGGCTGTAGCTGACCAAAGAGGATATTGTACATGCCAATGAGTGTGGTTGCAGAGGGGTGGGAGTCCTGCTGGTTGTGGTCACTCACAGGCGAGTAGAGTCCCTGGTTTCAGATTCAGGTCAGAAGGTTGTGCTGATGCTTGCAGCTACCTAAAGGACCACAGAGAGCAAGAGTATTTGCAGTGGCAGTGATGCTGAGGGAACCTGGACCTGTTGGCATTTATTTGAGCTCAAAGAGAACCTGGTGCTGGCCAAAACAATACAATTTGTCAGAGGGTAAAATCTTACCTCAGGGGCAGAGAGAATATCTGAAGTTTTTGTAGACCAAGGCATAAGCCATAGAAACAGTGACAACACCTGGCTTTGGATTATAGAACATTGGAAGAGCCAAGAAGTCAAAGGCCTCCAGAGAGAGCTCAGGTAATAACAGCATGAAAAACCTGAAGCTTGAGACAATATTCCTTATACCCTGGGCACAGAGTTCAACTTTAACATAAAGTTAATGGCCAAGAAATAAGCTGTTTTCAAATTAGTAAAACAAAACAAAACAAAAAACAACAGAGACAGAACCTAGCTTTAGATAGCCACTTTGTGATAGAGAAGACCTGGGTTCAAACTTTGAAAAAGACAAAATAGCTTCAAAGCTTGTAAAGCTTCAAAGAAAAATGCAAAATGGTCACAAACTTTAAAAAAAAGTTCTTGGAAAACCTTAAAAAAGACTTTAAAAATCAAATAAGAGAATTGAGAAACAATGGGGAGGAAATGAGTAATGAAAAAAAGCAAGAAAATTCTAAAAAGAAAGTAAACCAATTGGTATGAGAGAGCCAAAAAGTTACCAAAGAAAATAACTCTTTAAAAATTAGAATTGGGTCAGGTGATGCTAATGACTTCATAAGACATCAAGAAGTAATAAAACAAGATCAGAAGAATGAAAAAATAAAAGTGGATGTTTTTTATTAGAAAAATAACTGACCTGGAAAACAGATAGAGGAGAGACGATATAAGAATTGTCAGACTTCCTAAAAGTTATGATAAAAAAAAGAGTCTAGACACCATACTTCAAGAAATTATTAAGGAAAATTGTCCTGAAGTTCTAGAACTAGAATGTAAAGTAGAAATAGGAAAAAATCCACTGATTCCACCTGAAAGAGATCCCAAAATGAAAATTCACAAGAACATTACAGCTAAGTTTCAAAGCTCCCAGGTCAAGGAGGCAATATTTCAAGCAACTGGGAAGAAACAATTTAAATACTGTGGAGATACAATCAAGATAACACAAGATTTAGCAGCTTCTAAACTGAGTGAGTGTAATTCTGCAAAGAAAAAAATCGGTATTTAATGAACTAAAGGATTTTCAGATACTTTTGAACAAAAGACCATAACTGAACAGAAAAAAAATAAATTTGACTTAGAATCAGGAGAAAGATAAGAAGGTACACATGAAGGGGGCAGATAGGTGGCACAATGGATAAAGCACCGGCCCTGGATTCAGGAGGACTGGAGTTCAAATCTGGCCTCAGACACATGACACTTACTAACTGCATGAACCTGGGCAAGTCATTTAACCCACACTACCTTGCGAAACAAAACAAAACAAAACAAAACAAAACAAAACAAAACAAAACAAAACAAACAAACAAAAGGTACACACAAAAGGCTAATTATAATTGATTTAATAAGGTTAAATTGTATACTTCTTATATGGGAAAATGATACTTATAACCTGACAATATGTTGTTTACAAGAAAAACATAAAAATGAGAGACATACATGGGATAAAAATAAAGGGCTGAAGTAAAATTTATTATGCTGTAGCTGACGTAAAAAAAAAAAGCAGGGACAGCAATCATGATCTCAGACAAAGTTAAAGCTAAAAGATTTTTAATTAAAAGATAAGCAGGAAAAGTATATTATCTTAAAAGGTACCATATATAATGAAGTATTATCAATACTAAACATATATGCATCAAATAATTTAAAAATTTTAAAGGTAAAGGTAAATGAATTACAGGTAGAAATAGATAGCAAAACTATAATAATGGGGAATTTCAGCATTCTCCTCTCAGAACTAGATAAATCTAACCAAAAGAAAAAAATTTTTAAGTCAAGGAGATTAAGAGAATCTAGGATAAATTAGATATGATAGACATATAGAAAGAACTGAATGGGAACGAAAAGGAATATGCCTTTTTCTCAGTAGTATATGGCACCTTTATAAAAAATGGTCATACATTAGGTCATAAAATCTTCATAGTTAAATGCAGAAAAACATTAAGTATATCCTTTCCAGATCATAATGCAATAAAATTACATTTAATAAGGACCATGGAAACACAGATAAAAAATTGGAGGGGCAGCTAGGTGGCGCAGTGGATGGAGCACCGGCCCTGGATTCAGGAGGACCTGAGTTCAAATCCGGCCTCAGACACTTAACACTTACTAGCTGTGTGACCTTAGGCAAGTCACTTAACCCCAATTGCCTCACTAAAAAAAAAAAATTAATTGGAGACTAAATGATCTAATCTTAAAGAATGAGTGGGTTAAAGAACAAGTCATAAAACAATAAATAATTTTATTAAAAAGAATAATAATGTAATGAGACAACATACTAAAACTTATAGGATTCAACAAAAACAGTAGTCAGAGGAAATTTTATATCTCTAAATGCTTACATCAGTAAAACAGAGAAAAAGCAGATCAATGAATTGGTTATGCAATTAAAAATACTAGAAAAAGGACAAATTTTAAATCCCCATTTAAACACCAAACTGGAAATTCTGAAAATTAAAAATAAGATTAATAAAATTAAAAGTAAGAAAATCATTGAATTAATAAATAAAACTAGGGGTTGGTTTTATGAAAAAAACTAACAAAATAGATAAACCATTAGTTAATGTGATTTTTTTAAGAGAGAGAGAATAAAACCAAGTTACTGGTATGAAAAAAGGAAAGGGTAACTATACCACTAATGAATATGAAATTAAAGTAATTATTAGGACTTCTTTTGCCCAGTTGTATGCCAATACATTTAATAATTTAAGTAAAGTGAATGAATACTTACAAAAACATAAACTACCCATATTAACAGAAGAGGAAATAGAATATCTAAATAAACCTATTTTAGAAAAAGAAATCTAACAGGCCATAAATGAGCTTCCTTAGGGGGAAAAAAAGCATCAGGACCAAATGGATTTGCAAGTTAATTCTACCAATAATTTAAAGATCAACTAATTCCAACATTAAATAAAATATTTGGAATAATAGGTGAAAAAGGGGTCCTGCCAATCTCCTTTTTTTTTTTCGTGAGGCAATTGGGGTTAAGTGACTTGCCCAGGGTCCCACAGCTAGTAAGGGTCAAATGTCTGAGGCTGGATTTGAACTCAACTCCTTCTGAATCCAGGGTCAGTGCTCTATTCATTGTACCACCAGCTGCCCTCAATCTTCTTTTATGGAACAAATATAATGCTGATACCTAAACCAGGAAGAGCAAAAGCAGAGAAAAAAAATTATAGACTGATATCACTAATTTTTGCATCCATTCTTCCTTTTTTTTTTTCAGGGCAATGAGGGTTAAGTAACTTGCCCAGGGTCACACAGCTAATAAATGTCAAGTTTCTGAGGCCAGATTTGAATTCAGGTCCTCCTGAATCCAGGGCCGGTGCTTTATCCACTGTACTACCTAACTGCCCTACATATCCATTCATTTTTGCATCCATATTCAGATGCAAAAATCCTAAATAAAATACTAGCTAGGAGACTAAAACAATATAGCACAAAGACTACATTATGACCAAACTGAATTTATACCAGGAATGCAGAACTGGTTCAATATAAAGAAAACTGTTAACATAATTGATTATACCAGTAAGAAAAGTAATAAAATCATGTGATTATATCAATACATGCAGAAAAAGCTTTTGACAAAACACAACATTCATTTCTATTAAAAAACACTTGAAAGCATGAGTATAAATTGATTTTTCCTTAAAATAATAAGAAGTATGTACCTCAAACCATCAGCAAGCATTATAAGATCAGGAATGAAACAAGGATGACCATCATCACCAAATATTATTCAATATTGTATTATTGTATCAATATTGTATTCAATATAATTCAATATCATGTTAGAAATGCTATCAATAAGAGAAGAAAAATGCATAGAAAGATTCAGAATGGGCAATATGGTAATAAAACTATCTCTTTTTGCAGACAATATAATGTTATACTTGAAAAATCCTAGAGATTCAACTAAAAAGTTAGTTGAAACAATCAATAATGTTGGCACACTAGCAGGATATTTTTTTTAAAACCACATAAATCACCAGCATTTCTATTTATCACCAACAAAGTCCTGCAAGAAGAGGTAGTAAGAAATAGCTCATATAAAATAAACATAGACCTTAAGGAGTAAATCTGCCAAGACAAACTCAGGAACTATATGAGCATAATCTTTTTATACAAATAAAATCACATTTAAATAATTGGAGAAATATTAATTGTTTATGGGGAACAGACCCAATATAATAAAAATGACAATTCTACCTAAATTAATCTACTTATTCAGTTCTATCATAAATTATCAAAATTTTATTTTATTGAGATAGAAAAATAATAACTAAACTCATCTGGAAGAACAAAAGCCCAAGAATATGCAGTGCCAGATCTTAAACTGTCTTATAAGGTGGTAATTACCAAAACTATTTGGTACTGGCTAAGAAATATTAAATTAGAGCATCAGTGGAATAGGGTAGATAAATGATAAACAGTCATAAATTATTATAGTAACCTTGTGTTTGATAAATGTAAAGATTGAAGCTTTTGGGATAAGAATTCACTATTTGGCAAAAATTGCTAGGAAACCTGAAAAGCAGTCTGGCAGAAACTACACATAGACCAATATCTCTTATACCATTTACCAAGATAGGTTGAAAATGGATACATGACCTAGACATAAAGGGAGATATCATAAATAAAATTTTAAAACATGGAACATATCTAAAAAGATAAAAGGGGGAAATGACAAGTGAGGGAGGGAGTGTGGAAAAATTGGGACACTCAGACACCATTGGTTGGAACTGTGAACTGATTCAACCATTCTGGAGAGCAATCTGGAATTATACCCAAAGAGTTATAAAAATATGTATATTCTTTAATCTAGAAATACCACTATTTATTTCCCAAGGTAATTATGGAAAAAGGAAAAGAACCTATATATTCCAAAAATATTATAATAACTCTCCTTGTGGTGGCAAAGAAATGGAAAGTGACAAAATGCCCATAAATTAGGGAAAGGCTAAATAGGTTGTAGTATATGATTATAAAAGAATACTACTGTGCTATAAGAAATTATGAACAGCTTGATTTTAGGAAAACATGGAAAGACTCATGAAATAATGAAAAGTGAAATGAGCAGAACCAAGAGAACCTTGTATACAGCTTTTGGCCTTTTTTTTTTTTTTGCTTCTATTTTCACACCTAGTTCTGGTTTGTAAATTTTGTAAATTTTTGGTGCTTCCAAGGTGATGTCATCTAGAGAGAGTTGTGATCATTGGTCTTCTGGTTTGTGCTCTAGTCCTTACCCATGAAGGGCCACTGATCTGAATAGTTGTTATCTGTAATGTGGCTGAAATTCTAGCTAGTCTGTCTAAAAAATCTAATGAGTGGTCGCCAATAAATTAGAAGCTTTAGCAAGAGTTTAGACTTTTAAGCATTTATTAGGGAGCATAAGAATTTGGTGAGGAGAGAGAGAGAGGCCTATCTATCTATCTCAGGGATCCAGCATTTTAGCTCCACTCCCCACGAGGTCCTGATGAAAATAGAAAGAGAGAGAGAGAGAGAGAGAGAGAGAGAGAGAGAGAGAGAGAGCACCTTGCCCCTTCTTCATCCCACAGGCCTTCTGTGAAAAACTGGAAACATCCCATACACCCATACATACACACACATACACACATACACACACACACACACACACACACACACACACACACACACAGCTCCAAGCTAATTGGCTGGTAGCTTTGATCGACAGTTCCCACGAGCAAATGTCACTTCCTGACACCAAGGTACTCACCTTCCAAGCCACATGGCTTGCCCTCAGATGCCTTCTCCTCATGGCAGAGCTTTCCTACAATATCTCTCCAGCAGGGGGCATCACTCCAATTGTCGCAGATCCTTTCTGGCTGTAAGAACTTCTCTCTGCCCTGAAACTGTAACCTAGAATTAGGTATGTGAAATGGAGTTGCCAAACTGTGCCCAGTTTTCTGGGCACCTGGTGCTAGCACAGGGGTCCCTTGTAATTTCTTTTTAACCAGTTTTCCAATCAAAATTTCTGTCCTGAGAGCTATGGAAGCCTCTGCTGTTGTAATAGCTGTGTCTGACTCCCATAGCTGGTGATGATGTCACATGTATTCTGAGCCAGCCCCTCACCTCAGTGTCAGACATTTCCTTCCTACCTCCTAAATTGTCTTGGGCTAGAAAAATGTCTCACCCTGAACTTTTGTTGGCTATGCTGCCCCAGAATTTGACTTGAGACATTATTTTAAAGTTGTTTGGATGGATACATTGGGAGAACATGGTTTTAATGCTTTTTCTACTCTGCCATCTTGGCTCTGCTCTTTTCTTATGACATTATTAAACCAAACTCTAATGAATACTCTTTTTTTGTTTGTTTTCTTGGCTCCTGTTACCCTGTCATACTCTATTTTGGTTCTCCTCCTGCCTCTCTGGACACTCTTTCTTGTAGCAGTTTCTTAAGCTTTCTTTTGGGCACTCTATTCTACCTGTTGGTGATTTCATTTTCATTGGCTTCATCTATTTCATATCTATGCAGATGACTCCCAAATCTTTATATTTAGCTTTGATCACTCAACATGTCGCTTGTCAGTTATAAGAATCACAGATTTTAAGACACTTCATTAACTTCTGGTTCAACCCATACCCCCAAAAACAACCCCTTCTACAATGTACTTGATGAAAAAAATAATTCAGCCTCTTCTTGAAGACTTTTAGTGATGGGGTTTCCCCAATAATTCCAGAGGCAGCACATTTCTTTTTTTTTTAATAGATCTTACTGTTAGGAAGTTTTCCCTAACAACAAGATTAAATTTTCTTAATTGTAAACTCCAACCATTACTTCTGCCATTGAGAGCCAAACAGAATAAGTCTAATCTTTTTTTCATATGTCAGCTCCTTATTTACCTGAAAATATTTATTTATATTCATTTACCTCTATGGCCACTCTACAATAGCTGTTGTTAGCTCATTGTCCATATAATGACCCCCTAATATTTATCCTAGACTCTGTTCTATTCTCTCTTTATACTCTCTCATTCAGTGATCTTTTATGGGTTAATTTTAATCTTTATTCAAATAAGATATAAATGCATGTGTTTATGTGTGTGTGCATGTGTGTGTAGAAATAGGACCACTCTCCTAATCTTGTGCATCTCACATTATTTAGTGGATATTTCAAATTAGATGTCTGTTGGGCATCCTAAATTCAAAAAATCCCAAACTGAATTAATTATCTTTTCTGCCAAATACATACTACTCCAAACTTCTATATTTCTGTCAAGGGCATCACCCTCCTTGTCTTATTCACCTATGTTTATAACCATAGTGTTATCCTTAACTTCTTACTCTTCCTAATCTCATATAAATTGCTAAATCTTATTTCTACATCCACAAAATCTCTCCCAACTGTCCTCTTCTGTCTATTCACACAGCCACTACCCTAGTTCAGGTCCTTATCATCTCTCACTTGAACTATTGCGGGAACTTTTCTATGTCAAGTACTTTCCCTTTCCAGTCCATCTAGACGGATGACAAAATGATTTTCCTAAAGTGTAGGTCTAACCATATCACTTTGCAGTTCAATCATCTCTACTGACTTCCTATTTCTTCTAAGATTAAATATGAACTCCTCCATTTTACTTTTAAAATCCTTTATGAATGTATCCAACCTACCTTTCCAAATTTATTATATTTGACCCACATTTCTGCACTCTCTGGTAAAACCAAACTGGTCTTGCTATTCCTCACATGCAACATTGCATCTGCCATCTCCAAGCCTTGGCTTGCACTGGCTGTCTTCTAGTTAGTAAGTGTCAAGTGTCTGAGGCCAGATTTGAACTCAGGTCCTTCTGAATCCAGGGCTGGTGCTTTATCCACTGCACCACCTAGCTGTCCCACTCCCTCTTCTTAAAATTCCTGTTCCCTTCAACATTCTGTGCAAGCACAACCTATTACATGAAACCTATTCATGTTCCTTCCCCCACCCCATTTATTTTGCATTTATCTTGTATATATATCTATATGCATTTTAAGATACTTTTTATGAACTTTATAGTTGTCAACAGACATGAACACTTCTATATTTTATGCACTTTACACAAATTTGTGTATATGTTATCTTCCTGGATGAATATAAGTTCTTTGAAAGCAGAGACTATATCATTTTTATCCTTTTTTCCTGCTTCCAGTAGAGTTTCTGACACATAGTGGGTATGTAGTAAATGTTTGGTAATTGATCTTTTTTTAGAGTAAATTTTATTGATTTTTTTCTATAACCAGAATTTCTCCCAGTATCTTCTATCCTCCTTCCCCCTCCCAGAAAGCCATCCCATATAATAAAAAAATTAAGTGAAAATGAGAAAAAGAAATGACAGAAACCAAAATGGATAATTTTGATAATATCAAAAACACTTTGCACAAACAAAACTTAAGGATCCAAAATTAGAAGGAAAACGGGAAACAGGAAATTTTTTATGGCCTGTTTCTCTGATAAAAAATCTCATTTCTTTTTTTTCTCTTTCCTTTATTTTATTTTATTTTTTTTTTAGTGAGGCAATGGGGGTTAAGTGACTTGCCCAGGGTCACACAGCTAGTAAATGTTAAGTGTCTGAGGCCGGATTTGAACTCAGGTACTCCTGAATCCAGGGCCAGTGCTTTACCAACTTTCCTTTATTTTTAACACTAATTTAAAATTTTTTCCAAGGTCTCTTTCTCTCTCTTCCTCTTGCCCCTCCCCTACTCAATGAGAAGGGAAACAGTGGAATTATGGGAATATGGCAGAATAAGTCAGGAAAATATCTGGCTCCCCCAAAGTCCCCCACAAGTAACTTAAAATGAGGCCTCAAAGTAAATTTTAGAGTGGCAGAAATAATAAAAAGTTGGGTTAAACCAAGTCACTTAACCCTGTTTGCCTTAATTTCCTCATCTTTTTTTTTTTATAATTTTTTTTTTTTTTTGCAGGCAACGGGGGTAAAGTGACTTGCCCACGGTCACACAGCTAGTAAGTGTCAAGTGTCTGAGGCCAGATTTGAACTCAGGTACTCCTGAATCCAGGGCCGGTGCTTAACCACTGCGCCATCTAGCTGCCCCCAATTTCCTCATCTTTAAATGAGCTGGAGAAAGAAATGGCAAACCCCTCAAGTATCTTCACCAGGAAAACCCCAGATGGACTGAAAATGACTGAACAACAACAGCAGCAACTCTTTCCAGAATGCCAACTTGCCTCAGGTCTCCCAGGGATAAATAACTAAAATATCATCATTGTTACATTTGGAGTTTTAAAGTAGTAAGTTCTTGTCACTAGAGTTCTTCAATAGAAGCCTTGATAACCATTTCTTGGGGATGTTTTAAATGGAGGAAATAAACTCTAAGAACTTATCCAACTCCTTACAATCTTAGTGCGAATGAGTCTATTTTATACTAAAGACCATGGGCATCATCTTTTTGCTCATGTGGGGGAAGGGGGGTTGGAGGGAATATTGCATCCCATTAGGGAATCCCTTCCTAATGCACTCTGAGCAGCCTTAATAAACAGGGGTAAGGACAAAAGATCCCACCATTGCTCTGACAAACTAATTTGAAGACCAACCTTCTGGCATATAAAAAACTAAACTTCAGACACTGTTTCTCAATCAAGGGAGATTATCCTAAATGTTTTATAATAGAAGGCATGAACTATACATTAAAGAAACCATGTTTTCCAATTCCAAATCTCCCCATTCAGTCTGCACTGGTTGGATACTTGTGCAAATCTGTTGGGCTTTTTTTTTTCTATCACCATTATTTGTGATTTTCACACAGTGTCATTAAATGCTGTTAGGACATTATTAATGCTCCAATGTTCCTGCATAGGACAATGGGCTATTGCCTTTTAATATGCAGTCTGATAACTGCAGTAAAAGTACACTAAATGGTGATTTCAAACAGTAATCAGATTCTTTTCTCTCTTCTTTCCTCCCTCCCTCCCTTCCTTTGTCCTTTGCTTCCTCTTTTCTCTCTCTTCTTCCTTCCTCCTTTTCTCCCTCCCTTCCTTCTTTCCTTCCTTCCTTTTTCCTTCCTTTCTCCCTCCCTTCCTCCCTTCCCCCTCCTTCCTTTCTTTTCCCCCATCCCTTCCTTCCTTTATTCTTCCTCTGTCATCCCCACTTTATCAGTTATTTTCAATCTCTCCCTGTCTACTGATTCCTTGTCTATTGCTGCAAATATGCCAATGTTCCCCCCTCCTGAAAAAAACCTGTCACTTGATCCTTCCATCCCTTCTAATTATCATTTTATATCTTTTTTCATTTGTGGTTAAACTCCTAAAAAGGCTTTCTACAATAAGTGCCTTAACTTTCTCTTCTCTTGCTCACTTTTTAACCTCTTATAATCCAGCTTCTAACTTCATCATTCCATCAGAATTCCTCTTTTCAAGCATACCATTCACTGATCCTTTAATTGCTAAATACCTCTCTGCAGTCTATGATATGTTGATCACCCTCTCTTTGATACTCCTCTCTAGATTTTCAAAACACTATTCTTTCCTGGGTCTCTTCCTAAACATCAGATTTCTCCTCAGTATCCTTTACTGGATTCTCATCTAGATCACATCCTCTAACTGAAGGTGTCTCTTAGGATCCTGTACTTGGCTCTCTTCTCTTGTTCCTCTTTACTATTTCACTTGGTGACCTCATCAACTCGCATGGAATTAATTACCCTCTATGCTGATGCAGTCAGTGACTGAAGCCCTGAAATTAAAAGACACTTGCTCCTTAGAAAGAAAGCTATGGAAAATCTGAACAACATACTAAAAAGCAGAGACATCACCTTGCCAACAAAAATCTGTATAGTTGAAACTATGATTTTTCCAGTAGCAATGTTTGGCTGAGTAAAGGTTCATAAACTTTACCAAATTGCCAAAGAGGTTCATGACACCAAAAAGATTTAGAAGCCCTCCTCTAGAAAAGGCTTTACTCTCCAGAATATCCTTAAATACTGTCTTCAGAACTACTTTCCCCAATTCTTACTCACATTGGAAGGAAGAAAGGAAAAAAGCATTTATTAAGGGCCTACTATGTGTCAGGCACTTTACAAATGTTATCTAATTTAATTCTCATAACAACCTTAGGATTTGTAGATGCTGTTGTTATCCCCATTTTAGAAATTAGGGAAACTGAAGCAGGCAGAGGTTAAATGACTTGCCCAGGGTCACACAGCTAGTAAGTGTCTGAGACTGGATTAGAACTCAACATTCTATCTACTCGTCTGCCAACCTGTCTCCCAGGTCCCTAGAGAGTAATTATTACATCCTACTTCAGGACATAATGGGTGACCTGGCAGGCTTGGGGATTTTTTGTTTTGTTTTGTTTTGGGTTTTGTTTTGCTTTGGGTTTTTTGCAGGACGATGAGGATTAAGTGGCTTGTCCAGAGTCACACAGCTAGTAAGTGTCAAGTGTCTGAGGTCAGATTTGAACTCAGATTCTCCTGAATCCAGTGCCTTGCACCACCTAGCTGCCCCCTTGGGGGTTTTTTGAAAACTGTTCCTCATTAACTCCCAATGATGTTGCTCTCCATTTATTATCTTATAGCTTCAATTACTTTTAGGAAAAGGGTTTGTTTGGGGTTTTTTTTGGGGGGGGTTCTTTACTAATGTAGTATAGTAAACAGTTGTATATAAAACAGTTGGTACAAAAATGTACCCTCAAAGTATGGGGCACACTCTCCTACAAGTACACACAAGTCCATAGGAAAAGTGAGGTCAAAATTATAATTTAATTACGACGATTGTGAGGCATATTTGTAGGAAGCATGTGTGGCAAAGTGGTAGCTCTTGGTTACTGGAAGTTTTTTTCTTCCTTCACAGAGTTCTCCAGGTACACACTGATGGTAAATCCAATTCTTCTGACCTTTACCTTTCAAAGTTCGCAAGGTTGTTCTTTGGTCAAGGAAGAGTGGGAGGAGAGAGAACTCAATCCTCCTCCCAAGGACAACTGCTTCATCCACTAAAGTGGCCTCTTGTAATCTCTGATGAAATGCTTGATTCCAAACTGGCTTAAAATACATGGGTCCAGAGGTATATATAATTCTTTCAGCTAGTCCAAATATGTTTCCTGTGTGGCATCTGATTTCATCCAGTGATCAAAGTACTTCACCACTCTTGATGGATTAAGACTTTATCACACCTAGTTTACACTTTTGGTTGATTGATTTAAAAGAGGTGTCTTTTTTTTTGGTAAGGCAATTGGGGTTAAGTGACTTGCCCAGGGTCACACAGCTAGTAAGTGTTAAGTGTCTGAGGCCGGATTTGAACTCAGGTACTCCTGAATCCAGGGCCGGTGCTTTATCCACTGCACCACCTAGCTGCCCCTAGAGGTGTCTTTTTTACACTTTTGATTGATCCAGTAGCATGTCTAGACTTTCTGCGATTACATTAATTGGGGTGGGGGTGCGGAACACACCTCCATATATATTAATGTTATCAATCCAGTGTTCTACATAAGAAATAAAGTAGG
Organism: Dromiciops gliroides; assembly: GCF_019393635.1. NCBI lineage: Eukaryota > Metazoa > Chordata > Mammalia > Microbiotheria > Microbiotheriidae > Dromiciops > Dromiciops gliroides. Next base: position 222,964,376 of record NC_057864.1, on the reverse strand, counting down.
TGCCTTGCAAAGTGAGTGATCATACATACTCAGGGAAGAGCAGCCTCAATCTGGGAATCTGTCTTCCCCTCTAATATTTTCGAGGCTGGTTGTTAGCAAATGTTTTCCTTGTATGGGAAACTAGGGAGACAAGACAGTGGCCTGGGTCAGGAAGATGGGGAACTCCACCAAGGCCACAAGCACTTAGTTTTAACGAGAAAGCTCACCTTACTAACTGCGTCCCTAATACGGAACAGAAAAGGGGGGCCGGGGGGGGGGGAGAGAGAGACACCTATTAACTTTCACCACTAGGTGGGGATAGCGCCCCAATGTAATGCTGTGGCTGCTAGGGTTGGGGAGGGGGGGTAAGGAGGGGGTGCAGCGGAGGCTTTGCAACCTCCACAGGAGGACACAATGCAGACTAGGCTTAGCGCAGCGCCTGGGCCAGATACCTGGGAGTGAGCAGAGCGGTAGTGTCAAGAGTACCTGGGACCAAACAGGCAACTTCTTTGGAGCAATGGGAGCATCCAGCCAGGCCCCAGAACTGAGAGGACAGAATGCGCATCGGGACGCCAGAGGAGCCAGCCTCTAGCCCGGGGCAGAGCGGGGAAGGAAGCCAGCAGGTGGACTGCCGTAGCTCACCGGGACTGGCATCGAGGTGTTGGGGTGACATCTGAGATGAGGGAGCCCGAGGCGGGAAGACTGATAGCACTTTAGCTTAGCCTCGGGGTCCTGTGTTGGAGTCCTTGGAGGGAGAAGCGTGGTCTGTAGGGAGCCTGGGTGTGCGCAGCGCTTGGTTAGCTACACCCCGCTCCGCCCCCTCCCCCTCCAGTTCTCACCCCACCCCCACCCCCCCGACCCCCTTGTTCGGATTGCCATCTTCCCCATTTGAGGACGGCTCCCCACTGGGGGAGTCTAGGGAAGAGCGGGGTCTGCAGAGCCTGGAACCCCACAGTGACCACGTGATCCTGGGAACTTGGATTTGGGGGCGGCAGGTAGGAGCGGGGTTCGTTTCCTCTTGCTCTTCGGCACCCTGGAACAGAGCCTGGGATAGGGTTCCCACTTCCCTTGTGTGTGTGTCTCTCTGGCTCTTTTTGGAAGCAAGTTCGAACAATGATCACAGTCAATTCCGATGGGAAAATAATGGTCAGAAGATGTCTGGTCACCTTGAGACCCTTTAGGTAAAGTTCTTTAAAGACCATCTCTTTGAGGGTTTTTTAAGGGGATGTGGGTTGGATGGGGGAAGGGGTGATTTCTGTCCAACTGACTATGGGTGGGGGGGTGTGATCCAATTAATCTCACTCCATAGAGGCCAATGGGTAAAGACTAAGGTAATTAGGCGGGTTTTAGGGTCCTGCGAGGGTGGGGAGGAGGTGGGAGGCAAAAGACAACAGTGGAGTTCTGTCCGAGCATGGAGACAATGTCGAAGGCTGTGTGTGTGTGTGTGTGTGTGTGTGTGTGTGTGTGTGTGTGTGTGTGTGTATACGTACTCGCGGAGGAAGGGAGCGAAAGCTCCATTGAGGTGGTAGCTGGATTTGGGGTTCTTGAGAATAAAAGTCTGCCGAGGTCGGCCTATTCTTTCCCCTCCATATGCTATACAGTCTGTCACGGACCCTTCAGTCCATAAAGTTATCTTGATTGTGTGCACACCGGGGGAGTCCGTGCTCCAGGCTGCGCCCTTCTCCTTTTGTGTGTCTCCCTCCCTTTTCCAACACCACATCTTTTCGTCTAATCAAATTCGCTTCTTCTAATTTCCAGGCTGTTTTGGGGTCTCTCGAATTGGGCTGAGGTAGGAGTGGGTTGAGAATGGAACATTGGGAACGGTAATCTTTTTCCAATGGGGAATTCTCCTGGTTTGGGCTTCAGAAATTGTGGGAGACCTACTACACACTTCCCACCTGACTCTGGATTATGGAAATGGCAAGGTGGACTGAGAATGCACAAGGCTAGTAGACTGGGTTAAGGTCCAGGAGACACCTGAGCTCTGGGCGAGGAGGCAGAGCTCTGGGGGTCAAAGGGAATGGAGCCTTAGCTCAAAGGAGTAGAGTAGGAGAATGCAGACACCACTTCTCTTTCCCTCAGCTTTGCTCTGGAGGTGTGGGGTTAGGTCCATTCACTCCTAGGTTATTCTCCTCTACCCTAGCATTTGCTTGCCCCTATTTGTTTCAGCGGATTAGTTCCTTTCGGGTAGGCCAGCGTAATTCCAAAGCAGGAAGGTTATAGGCTGTGCCGGGACCTCCTGGGAGTTCACAGAGCCAGGTTTGGGGGTGGGTGCAAAGACTGGATTGGAATTGAATCTTTATCCAAGAGCGCAGCTGCGAGAACGCGAGGGGACGGTGTGGGGGAGGGGGAAAGGGAAGGAAAACCAGTACGGAGAGTGGACTGGGGTAACATGAAGGGGCTTCGGGACAGGGCTATGGTTGGACACAGCAACAGGTTAAGGAACCCCAACCAATAGGTTAGGGTGCGTGGGAACCCGAGGTGGGCAAAAGACAGGTGCAGAGAGAAGTTATAGCCCAACCTAGCTTTGAGGATTACGTGATGGGTTTGGCTGCAAGCCGAGCCCTTTCACTCTCATCCCACCTATATCCAATAGGCTCAGGAGACCCTTTACTGAGCTATATTTGGAGGATAATGCCCCATGCCCCTCTCCCTCTTCACTCAACTGGACCTCCCTCCATCTTGGCAAGGCAGAACTCCAGACGGCTGAATTCAATGGCCTCACACCAGCCGTTCGGTGAGCTCCACAGGCAGCACTGGGACAAGAAAGCAGGTTCCTGAAAAGGGGTCTCCAGGAGTGTAGAGGAGTGTCTCAGGTTCTGTTACTCCAAAGAGAGGATATAAGATAAAAGGGAATAGGGGGTGAGAGGGAATGTCTCTGACGCTAGACTCATAAGATCATAGAATTTAGAGCTGGAGGGGATCTTAAGGCTCACTCCATTCCATTCTTTAATTTTACGGAAGAGGAAACTGAGGCTCAAAGAGAGAAAGTGGCATCCAACTAACATTATGCAGCAAATTAGCAGCGCATGAAACAGAATCCTGAGCTTTTGGGCCTTGGGAAATCCTTCTGTTCCCTACCTTCCAGGAACCTTTGGAGGTCATTAAGTCCCCTGCCTCTTTTCCATTGTCTTAAGAATTGGAGGCCTTTTCTCTTTTCTGCTATAAGCTACAGATGAAGCCAACGTCCCAGATCGCTGAAAAGGGATGCATTGGATGAAGTTAGAAGCCTGAAACAGCAGGCCTTCAGGACCATGGAGAGCTTCCAGGATCTTTCCAGCTGCTGAAAATGTAGCCTCAAACTTGAGCAACAAATGAATAGATGTATTTAGGTAGATAAGCAGGCAATAAGTCAGGTTGGTAGGTAGGTAGGTAGAGAGAGAGAGAGAGAGAGAGAGAGAGAGAGAGAGAGAGAGAGAGAGAGAGAGAGAGAGAGAGAGAGAGAGAGTTCCTTGAGAGCTCCTCTCCTCTTTTTTCTACTCCTACTCCTTATCTCACATCTTTCCAATGTCACATCCCACTATTTCCCCCTTAACTCCATGATAGTAATATGGTCCTTCTCCTTGTTGAAGCAGCCCCAACTACATGCATTCGATCCTATCCCCTACCTACTCCAGCAGATTTTCTACACCATTGTCCCCACTCTCTCTTTAATGTTAAATCTGGCCTTTTCTATTGGCATCTACCTCACCCTTAAAATTCTCATTATATCCTGTTATTCCTGACAGATATTAGGCCTGCCCTTCTCAGTTAAACTTCTTTAAAATGATGTCTATAAACTTGGACTATTTCAAAAACCTCCTAATTGGTCTCTCTCTCTCTCTTTTTAAATTTTTTTTTTTTTTGCGGGGCAACGAGGGTTAAGTGACTTGCCCAGGGTCACAGCTAGTAAGTGTCAAGTGTCTAGGGCAGGATTTGAACTCAGTTCCTCCCAAATCCATGGCCAGTGCTAGTTAGCTGTCCCCAATTGTTCTCTTTCTAATCCATCCTCCCCTCAAGTTGCCAATATGATTTTCCTAAAGTGTATGTCTGACCATGTTATTCCACTACTCAATAAACTCCTGTGATTACTTATTACACCTAAGATAAATTATGAAGTATTTCATTTGGCATTTAAAGTTCTTTATAACCTGGCCTCTTCTGACTTTTCCAGTCTTTTTACATTATACTTCTCTCTATGAACTCAACAATCCAGCCATTTTGGCCTACTTGCCCATTCCTTAAACATGACACTTCATATCCAGTCACTGCTTTCCATGCCTGAAATATTCTTCCTCCCAACCTCAAACTCTTAGAAGCTCTGGTTTCCTTTAAGACTTAAATCAAGCACCACCTTCTAGAGGAGGCAGGAGATGGGGAGATAATAAATTCTTTTAAGTGTGTGTGTGTGTGTGTGTGTGTGTGTGTGAGTTGGGGAAGAGGAATAAAGGATATGAGAGGTAAGTAAATGGTATGCCCTTATGTAATCCTATTGAAAGTTCTAGTTTCAAGAAATAGCCCAACCTGTTGAAGATATTATTTCAGCCTTTAAAAAATATGACAGAGACAACGGGGTCCAACTCTAGCTAGAGATTAAATAGATCATTCATTGCTCCCCACCCTTTCATGTGCTTGTGTATATAGCTCTAGATAGCTATAATTAGTTGCATACTTGTTTTCACACTTCCATGCACACCTGCTTACATTTCTCCAAAGATATGTGTGTATTTGTGTTCTACCTTTCCTGAAAGTATAAGTTTCCCAAGGACAAGAATAATTTCTCCTTCCATCTTTCCCCAACCTCTTCCCCATCATCCTTCCTGGCAGTGTACATAGGAAGATTTCCTTAATAAGGTTAAATTAATGTCCCTAATTAATTTTTACAGGTGGTACTTTAGTTTTAATGTATAAGGTGAATATACATTGCTTTAGGAAAAAGTCTGGGTTGAGGGTCACCAATGTCCACTTGAACAAGAATTATATTTGTATTTCTTCCTCCAAGATTACTGGCCATTGTCTGGGGAGGCACTTTTAACTAATTATAATAATATCTTGTATTCCTGTGCTTTCTTGCAAAAATTCTTTGAGGTAGGTCTGCAAGCACTATTATCCCCATTTTATTGATAAGGAAACTAAGGCTAATAGGGATAAAATGACTTTCTCTTGGTTGCATAACTACCAAGTGTCGGAGTCAGGATTTGGGAATGAAAATATAGGCCTGCTAACAACAAACTCAGATTTCTTTTCAATATAGAAGTTTTCGTAAATCTAACATTATTTGTTGAGGCAGAGACCCTGTTGGCCTTTAGACTCTGAGGCCACTAGTGATATCATATAGGAAGATATTTCATTTCAGACATGAACTTTCAAGTGATCTAAATCAGGAAACTGATTCTAATACTGGAACTTTGCAGAGGTACCAGCATGGCAGCTTACTAAAAATCCTTAAATGTACCAGTTTGCCTGCCTACTTGGCAGAGTTAAAGACTCCTTCCCACCCCCTCCCTTTAAAAGCAAGATATCACTAAAACTGCAATGACCACAACAGAGCTTCTTTTAGTTTTCCCAACTCACACGCTTTGTTATTGTTCAGTCATTTTTTAGTCATGTGCAACTCTTCATGACCAAAACGGATGAGGAAAGCTAAGGGTGTTCTCTGTGGGTGGGTTCAGTGCACATCATTCATGGTACAGATCCCTAAGGTGGAGTGGTCTATCCTGGAGGGAAAGTGGACCCTGGGAGAGGGAGTTGGAAGCCTAGAGAAGCCTGGAAAGAAGAGGAGTGTGTTGGCACTGGCATAAAGCCTTGACGTGGCTTGATAGTCCTGACTCTTAGAGATCATCAAATACAATAATGTATGGAAAGCACTTTATAAAACTTAGAGCAATATCAGTGTATGGTATGAGGGGATTAAAAGCTAGAACTAGAACCCAGGTCTCATCCTCTGGTGATCCTTCTGAAATGCCACAGCTACCTTTATCTCTCTTGTAAATATGTGGAGCCCAGGTCCCTACTGTGTTCACATCTACTGTGGATCCCAGGGGAGAGCTTCATGGCTGATTGGCCCCTTTGCATTGCCCTGTCCCCTCAACTTCATTCCCTTGCAGGCTGTTTGTTCTGGGAATCGGTTTCTTCACACTCTGCTTCCTGATGACATCCCTGGGAGGCCAGTTCTCCGCCCGACGCTTGGGGGATTCACCTTTTACTGTGCACACTGAAGGTACCTTGGGCAAGGAGCCTTTGGTTGGGGGAGGTGGGGGAGGATATGGGTGTATGTGCTTGTTGGGGACTGGATGGGAGTGTTCCTGAAAGTACAGGCCCAGGAGTTCCCTTGCTTTCCCTCAGAGAGGGGCTATCCATAGACCTGCATGTAGTATGTGGGGTATCCTGGCCCATGAATGGGAGCTTCTGGGAATAGGGGCTGGTGGTTGAAGCTGCATGAGCAATGTGTGGGGGTCAGACTTGCATGCTGCTTCTGCTTGAAGGATGAAATCCTCTAAACATTTTTTGCCCTGTATTCCCATGCTAAGGGCTTTAGCAGGTATGCAAAGAGTAAAGATTTCTTCTTTGCAAAATGAAACACAATGCTTTGTACACAGTAGACATTTAATAAATGTTTGTTCAATTACATTGAATTGAAAAGCATTTGCTGCATTGGCCTACAGTGTATCTCTGTAACCCTATAAACCCCTGTGATGTTTGTTCACCTCAGGATGGGGCTTTGGCTTTTTTAGAGGGTAGAGAGCAGGTTTGTCCAGGGATTAGTTTTTTTGACTCTTACCTCCCTGACAAATCTGCCCTCCTTCTTTTGTGGTCTAGCTTCTAAGGTGATCTGAATGATAACTTGGGGAATGTTCATCTTGACAAGACCCCATCTTATAAGACTCATAACAGTATGAAATGTCAAAGCTAGATGGGTCCTCAGAGGTGTTAGAGTCCAACTCTTTCATTTTACAAGGGAGAAATGGAGACTTAACCAGGGGAAGTCAGTCAACAAGTATTTATTAAGTTTCTACTATGTGCCGAGTACTAAGCTAAGTGTGGAAGTGACTTTTCCAAGGTCACAAAGCTGATTAATGTCAGAGTTGAAGTATCCTGACTCATAATTCTTTGCTTTTTTCTACTACACTATGATGCTGAATAGAGGGAGAGGAAATGATGGATTATACTGCACAAGACCACTCTCTGGCTCCTTCTAATTTTTTTTAGGGAGTTTTGTTTCTTGGGTTAGGTTTACCAACTTCTGTCCTAAACTATTAATTCTTCTTCTAATTCTCTCCTTCATAGTCCAAATTTCATTTATAATTTAATATTTTACCTTTTACTTCTTTTTTTTCCAAGTACTCTTTTTTTGTTTGTTTTGGTTTGGTTTGGTTTTTGTGGGGCAATGGGGGTTAAGTGACTTGCCCAGGGTCACACAGCCCAAGTACTCTTTGTAGTTTTTGCACCACCAAGCCATTTAAAAACAACGTGAGGTTCTACTTACAGTTGACTTATAGTCTACTTATAGTCTTTCCTTTTAGGCAATTCTTTATATATGCAAATAGAAGTTACAAATTCTTTACATTTCTTCATAGTGTTTGGTGTCTTTCTTTTGACCCATATCTCCTGACTCCATTCTTGATTTGGGACTTTGTGCCATTATAAGGCTCTACCTGCTCCCAAATTCTTGGATAGGGAGGCCAGGTCCTGTTTGTCCCTGACTTCACTTTCCTTGGTTCTTGTCACTGGCTTCCTTCCCACTTTCCTTAGTGTGTTCACATTCAGAGTGCTTGCAGGTTTCATGTGCCCATTCAGAGATTTTTGGTTGGCTGACCCTGATAAGGGTACTTCTGTCCCCTCCCTGAGGATTTCTTGATTAGGGCATTAAGTGGTTTCTTTCTCTTGGGGCTTCCCCAATGAACTAGGCAGTCTTCTCTTATTATCTAGAGTTTACACAGTCAGGCTCCTGTGTGGTCTTCTGTTTCTGTTTGGGACTTCCCAGTCAGAGCTGTGCTGATTCTTTCTCACCTAGTGTTTCCCCTTTGGGCCTTTGATCAAACTTCTCTGTGATTTCTGTTCTGCATGGTCTTCTTTTTTGTTTGATTGTGAGTTTTTCATTTTTTTAATTCTGAACTTAGCACACAGCAAAATAAAATGAGCATTTCTATAAACATTGTGGAAAAGGAAAGGATTTTGGATGAAACTGAATCTCTATGATCAGTCAGTACACATTTATTAATTTCTTACTATTTTTCAGGCAACATGCTAAGCAATAGGGATGCAAAGAAAGGCAAAAAACATCCCCCAACCTCAAGAAATTAACTTTTTAATGGGGGGGGGGCAATAGGCAAACTATTAAGTTATATATGAGGTAAAGTGAAGGTAATTTCAGAAAGAAGCCACTAACATTAATGGGGCTTCTTGCAGAAAGTGAGGTTTTAGTTGAGACTTCCTCCGGGAAGCTCAGATCAGAAGACGAAGAGGAAGAACATTCTAGTTTGGGGGAACAGTCAGTGGAAAGGCATGGAGTCAGGAGATGGAGTGTTATGTTCAAGGACCAGCAAGGAGGTCAGTGCCACAGGATCATGTACAAGGGTTTAAGAAAACTGAAAAGGTAGGAAGGAGATAGCTTATAAAGGGTTTTAAAAGCCAAACAGAGGACTTTATATTTGTTCCTGGAGGTAACTGAAGTTTATTTCATGAGGTGGCAGATAACATGGTCAGACCTGTACTTTAGCAAGATTACTTTGGTAGTTGATTGGAGGACAAACAGGAATGGGAAGAGAATTTATGAAGGAAAACCAACTAGAAGGAGTTGCATCGGGGTGATAGCAGTATCCAAGTTAAGAAAGGGGATGTAGACGCTGTAAAAGTAGCATCAACAAGATTTAACAACCAACTAGATATGGGTGAGAGAGACATTGGGAATGATACCTAGATTATGAGCCTACATGACTGGAAGGATAGTGATTCCCTTTATAGTAATAAAGAAATTAGGAAGAAGGGAGGTTTTGGGGGAAAAGACAATGAGTTCAGTTTTAAACATGTTAAGTTTCACACGTTTATAAGACATACAGCTGGAAATGTCCAATAGGCCATTAGAGATGTGAGAGTGGAGTTCAGGAAATAAGTTAGGGCTGGAAAAATAGATCTGAGATTCATCAGTATAGACACGATAATTGAATCCATTGGGGGGGGCTAATGAAAATATCAAATGAGTTAGAATGGAGGGAGAAAAGAAGACCCAAGAGAGAGCCTTGGAGATCACCTAAGATTAATGGGCAAGGCCTGGAAGAAGAGCCAACAAAGGAGACTGAGAAGGAGTTTTAGATAGGTTGGAAGAGAACTAAGAGAAAGAAGAGATTATAAAGAAGAGGGGGATCAGGGGGACAGCTAGGTGGCACAGTGGATAAAGCACCAGTCCTGGATTCAGGAGGACCTAAGTTCAAATCTGGCTTCAGACACTTGACATTTACTAGCTGTGTGACCCTGGGCAAGTCACTTAACCCTCATTGACCTGCCAAAATAAAAAGGAAGAAGAAGAGGGGGATCAGGGGAAAGGTAGGTGGTGCAAAACAGAGGAGAAATATAGGACAATAACTTGCCATGATGTATAGACCAAGGGAGGGTGTTTTTTTGAAGATGGATGAGGCATAGACATATTTGTAGGCATCAGGGAAGCAGCTAGTATATAGGGAGAGATTAAATATAGGTGAGTAAGCTTATGTAGAGCTTTTATTCTCTTCAAGAATATAATAATTCGTTATACCATTTATTGTTGTTTGGTTGTTTAGTCATGTCTGACTCTTCATGACCCTATGGATTATACTGTCCACAGGGTTTTTTTTGGCAAAGATCCTGGAGTGATTTGTCATTTCCTTCTCCAGAGGATTAAAGCAATCCTTGCTTTAATTAAGGCAAACAGAGGTTAACTGATTTGTCCAGGGTCACACAGCTAGTGTCTGAGCCCAGATTTGAACTCAGGAAGATGAGTGTTCCTGACTCCAGGCCCGGCACTCTATCCACTGCACCATCTAGCTGCTCACTAAACTATATTATTATGTGAATACATTTTATTCATGTATTTTATTTATGTACATATGTACATATACATATATATATATTAATTTCAACATGTAATTTTCAAAGCTGTCCAGCTTTCTGCATTTCCTTTGGTTCTCTTCTCTTTTTTTGTGGGAAAGGACCCTATGTGTATCTCCCTCTTTTTCTTCTACTCACCAATTTTTTTTAAGGAGGAATAAATCCTCATAACAAAAATGCATAGCCAAGCAAAAAAAAAAAATCCTACATTCAGCATGTCCAAAAATGTCTGTCTCATTCTTCATCTTCAGTCTTCACCTCTCTGTCATGAGGTGAGTAGCATCTTTTATCATCAGTCCTCTAGAATCATGGATAGTCATTGCTCTGGGTGAAAACCACAGTTAAGTGATTTCTGTGGCATGGTTCCAAATTGCTTTCCAGAATGGCCATACTGATACAGAGCTTCACCAATAGTGCATTAATATGCTTATTTTCCTACAACCCTTCAAAAAAATTTATTCATATGTGCCAATGACTGGTGTGAGATAGAATCTCAAAGTTACTTTAATTTGCATTTCTTTAAATACTAGTCATTTGAAGGATGTTTTCATATGCTTTTTAATATATTGGAGTTCTTCCTTTGAGAACTATCTATTCATATTCTTTGACAATTAATTTATCTATTGAGGAGTCTTTCTTTTCCTTATAAATTTAACTCAGTTCCTTCCTTATATATCTTGACAATGTGACTTTTATTGGAGAAATGATCAGCAAAAATTTTTCCCTATTAACTGTTTCCCATCTATTTTTAATTGCATCAGTTTGGTTTGTGCAAAACCTTTTTCATTTTGTGTATTCAAAATTGTTCATTTTATCCCCTATGACTGATCCTCTCTATCTCTTGCTTGGTCATAAACACTTTTCCTATTTCTATTTCCAAGAGGTAATTTCTTCTTTGCTCCTCTAATTTATAGTATGAACTTTTGTATCTGTAATGTATCCCATTTGGAATTTATCTTGGTGTACAGTATGAGATTGTTTATCATCTGTCAGACTGCTTTCCAGTTTTCCCAGAAATTTTTCTCAAATAGCGAGTCTTTAACTCAGTAGCTGGGATCTTTGGATTTATCATATGTTATGCTGTATTCATTTGTTTCTGTGAATTGTACAAATAATATGTTCTGCCTGTCAACTTTAAAAATTTTTAAACAATACCAAATAGTTTTGGTGAATACTGCTTTGAAGTATGGTTTAAAATATAGTATTGCTAGGCCCCCTTGCTTCTTAATTTTTTCATTTTCTCTTTTGTTCCTCCATATGAATTTTGTTATTATTTTTTCTAGCTCTATGAAGTAATCCTTTTAAAGTTTGGTTTGTATGGCACTGAATAAGTAAATTGATTTGGATAGTATTATCATTTTCATTGTATTGGCTCAACCCAGTTACTTAGATTTGTCTTTATTTCTGTAAAAAGTGTTATAGTTTCTATATGTGTCTTGGTAGGTAGACTCCAAAATATTTTATATATTCTCTAATTATTTTGAATGGAATTTATTTTCCTTCTTGCTGAATTTTTTGTTGGAAAAATGTAGAAATTCTGTTGATTTATGCAGGCTTATTTTGTATCATACAGCTTTGCTGAAATTATTGCTTCAATTATTTTTTTAAATTAAATATCTAGGGTCCTCTAAGTAAATCATCATATCACCTGCTAAGAGCAATAATTTTGGTTTCTTCTTTCTGCTTATCTCCTCAATTTCTTTTTTCTTGTCTTATGATATAACTAGCATTTCTAGAATTTTATCAAATAGTGGTGAAAGCGAACATCCTTTTTGTTCAGTTATTCAGTCATGTCCGACTCTTCTTGACTTCATGGACCATAGCATGTTCTATGACCCTTCTATCCGCTGCTATCTCTTGAAGTCTGTCCAAGCTCATGTTTGTTGTTTTCATGACATTATCTGTCCATCTCATCTTCTGCCATCCTCTTTTCTTTTCTTTCTGCCTTCAATCTTTCCCAACATGAGGGTCTTTTCCAATGAGTACTGTCTTCTCATTATGTGGCCAAAGTATTTAAGCCTCAATTTCTGTATTTGACCTTCCAGTGAATAGTCTGAATTAATTTCTTTAAGTATTGGCTGCCTTGATCTCCTTGCTGTCCAAAGGGTTCTTAAAAGTCTGTCCCAGGACCACAGTTTGAATTTGTTGATTTTGCAGTACTTAGCTTGCCTTGTAGTACAACTCTCATAACCACACATTGCTACTGGGAAATCCATAGCTTTGACTATATGGATTTTTGTCAGCAAGGTGATGTCTCTGCTTTTTAGTATCTTTGCTTTACCCTTTGTCTTATTGGAAGACCTATTGTGATTTAACATTATAAATAATCCTAGATCTAGGTTTTAGATAGATATTATTATATTAAAGAAAGGTCCATTTGTTCATATACTTTTTAGCATTTTTAATAGAAATCAGTATTATAGTTTAAAAAAAGCTATGATCCCATGATTATTGTTTTATTTTTAAAACTAAAGTTATTAATATGATCTATTATATTTATAGTTTTCCTAATATTAAACCAACCTTACATTTCTGTTATGAATCCATCCTGTCATAGTGCATCAACTTTTTAATAAATTGCTATAGTCTTTTTGCTAATATTTTATTTTAAAATGTTCTGTCACTATTCATAAGGGAATTTGGTCTATAGTTTCCTTTCTCTGGCTTTCTCCCCCCACCCCATTTCCTTCCTTTGGAGCACTTATAGTATGCAATATCACTAAATCATCATAGCATACTTGTTCATTGCTACATGAGATTATCCAATCTGAAATTTACTTAAGGTTGAAGCTTCCAGTTTTTGTTAAAGATATACATTATTAGTTCTTTAAAGCTGAAATTCTATAGAACAAGTTAATTTAAATCAAGGGGGTGATCTGTAATATTGTCTCATATACACATCCTCTATCCCTAAAATGCCAAAGACATTTTAAAGAAAATTATCATTGTGGTCATTCCAATGTCTGAATGCCAATAGTCTTTTCAGATTGACCTCCAACCTGGACAGAGATCAGAATCTATATTGCTTAGTGGTGAATTCTTCTGCATGTCAATGACAATCAGAAGTTGGGACTGTATTCTACTTCTTAACTACCTGTCACATTGTTGGCTAAGGATTAAAAAGTCATGTTCCTGGGGATCATCTCTAGAGAGGCCATGTGGTATACATTATTATGTATAATAACATATAAAAGAGTACTAGTTTGTTAGGAGTCAGAAGACCTGAGTTCTAATTTCATCTATGCCACTTATTAGACATGTAGAAAGGGATAGGACCTGGACCTGTGATTTCATTGGAATAGAAAATTCTCTGGGTGAGGAAAAATCTCTACCAATGTAAGTTGGTGCCTTCTCTAGAATTTACAATCACAGAGTTGCTCAAAGTACTGAGAAATTAAGTGACTTCACTTAACACAGGGTCACAAAGCCAGGATGCTTGAGGAGTGGGACTTAAACCCACATCTTCCTGGTTCCTGGTCTGTCTTCTTTTCTGGACTTCTAATCTGTCGCTGTCACCACCCTGCTGCTCTATATACAACATCTGATTAATATGAATTTTGGTAAATCACCTAATTTCTCCAACCCTCAGTTTCTTCCTTTGTAAAATGGGGTTAATGACTACCATTACAGCAGAGGTGTCAAACTGGGGCCCATTGTCCCCAGTGTATGTACCCCACCACATTAAAATGTAATTAAGATTTTTGGAATTTTTTCCTTTTGCTCTGATTCTTCTTTCACAGTATGACTAATGCAGAAATATGTTTAATGTGATTGTACATATATAACCTGTATTGGATTGTTTGCTGTCTTGGGGAGGGGAGAAGGAGGGGAGGGAGGGAGAAAAATTTGAAACTAGAAAACAAATGTTGAAAACTATCCCTACATGCAACTGGAAAACAATAAAATACTTTTATGAAAAAAATGTAATTGGGAAATATCTAATAAAATAAATAAAAATATAGTATGACACAGATGATGTTAATTTTCTAAGTGAATATGCTTCCCCTTTCTACTTGTTTGACACCACTGCCTTATAGAAAGAACCATTATGAAGATCAAGTGAGAAAGTACAGAAAAACTTCCATTATCAATTCAGGTTGTTATCTTCTCTATAGCTTGAACAACTGAAGTATAGTCTTAGTTGCCTAGAGTACTGAGAGGTTAAATTGTTTCTCAAGATTCACATATCAAAGGTGGGAATTAAACCCACATCTTCTGGACTCAGAAGCCATCTCTCTATGCACATGCTAAGCACCAGCCTTGGATTCAGAAGGACCTGAGTTCAAATCCAACCTCAGACACTTGACACTAGCTGTGTGACTCTGGGCAAGTCACTTAACACCAACTGCCTCAACAAACAACAAAAAATAAACAAAAAAACCCCATGCAAGCATGCCTATGTTTCTTTTTTCAAGATTATAATTTTTAGTCACTTTGAATTTGAAAACCATCAACAAAAAATGAACATTTCCAGAATAAGAAAACATAAAAGATTTTTCAAAAAGAATAAAAAGAGAGAATTTCATATGAAACCATGAATCTCCACTGTGTATAGCTTGAGTTTTAAGTACATAATCAATACTACCTGTTTGTTCCAAAGTTGTCCTATTTGTCTATCTCTCTCTATAAATTTTCTTCTGTTCATTAAACATTTTTTAAATGTTTCATTGATACCTTTTTATTTCTGTTCTTTTTTATTTGGCACCACAGTTGTCAGCCTCACCTTCCCCCTCAACTTTTCAGCCCACCCTGAAAAAAATCTTTTTCTTACAACAAATAAGTATAGTCAAGCAAGACAAGGCCACACATTGCACAATTGAAAATGAAAGCATGTTTTATAATTATTTGGTCATTGCATTAATCAGAGTGCATAAATTATTAAAAGTTGCTTTTCTTTACAATGCTGTAATCAACATGCATATTGTTTTCCTAATTCCAGTCACTTTAGTTTTTGTTCAGCTGTTCAACTATTTTTCAGTCCTGTAGAACTCTTCATGACCCCATTTGGGGTTTTCTTGGCAAAGATACTGGAGTGGTTTGCCACTTCCTTCTCCGGTTCATTTTATTGATGAGGAAACTGAGACAAACAGGGTTACATGACTTGCCCACAGTCACACAGTTAGTAAGTATCTGAAGCTGGATTTGAACTCAGGAAGATGAGTCCTCCTGGCTCTAAACCCCACACTTGATCCACTGCACCACCTAGCTATCCTTCACTCTGTATGAATTCATTCAAATCTTTTCAGATTTTTCTGAATCTCTCCTTTTCATCTTTTCTTACAACTTTACGTCTTTTCTTACCCTTCCTTCTTTTTAAAAAAAATTATAGGGGGCAGCTAGGTGGCGCAGTGGATAGAGCACCAGCCCTGGAGTCAGGAGTACCTGAGTTCAAATCTGGCCTCAGACACTTAACACTTTACTAGCTGTGTGACCCTGGGCAAGTCACTTAACCCCAATTGCCTCACTAAAAAAAAAACAAAAAACAAAAAACATTACACTTCCATCTGTATTCAGATACCATAAATTCTTTCTCTGTAGATGGATTATATTTTTCATAAGTCCTTCAGAGTTGTCTTGGATCATTGCATTGATGAAAATAACTAAGCCATTCACAGCAGATCATCTTACAATATTGCTGTTGTTTTGTATACAGTACATTTCACTATGTATCAGCTCATGTAAGTCTTTACAGGTTTTTATGATAGCATCCCACTCATCATTATTTTTTAATAGTAAACTACATTTGTATAGTACTTTAAAGAGAGATTTCCTTACAATACACCCATGAGTTGGATTATTGCAACAATAATAATAGCTAACACTTATATAGTACCTTATACCTGACAAAGAATTTTCTTCTCAATAGCCCAGCAAAGTACCATCCTCCTCCTCCTCCTCTTCCTCCTCCTCATCTTACATTGACTTGCCTCTGCTTCAATTTTTCCCCAGTTACTATTTCTGTGTTTCCCTCCATCTTAATTGCTCCACATGGTATTTGCTCTATTTTCTATCTTCTTTTACCCTATCCCTCCTCAAAAGTGTTATGCTTTTGACCACCCCTCCCTCCATCTGCCCTCCCTTCCTTCACCTCTCCTCCCTTAACCTCTTCCCTTCCTACTTTCCTACAGGGCAAGATATATTACTATACCCACTTAAGTGTGTCTCATTCCCTTTTTGAGCCAATTCTGATAAGAGTAAGGCTTTCTTGCTCCCCTTCTCTTCCCCCATCTTCTCCTCCACACCATAAGCTTTTTCTTGCTTCTTTTATGTGAGATAACTTACCCCCTTCCACCTCTCCCTTTCCCTTTCTCCCAATGCAATCCTCTCACCCCTTAATTTTATTTAAAAGATGTCATCATGGGGCAGCTAGATAACACAGTAGATAAAGCACCCACCCTGTACCCAAGAGGATCCAAGCCCAAATTGGGCCTCAGACAAAAGACACTTACCACCTACATGATCCTGGGCAAGCCACTCAACCCTGACTGCCCCACAAAACAAAAAAACAAAAAACCCTGATAAACAAAAAATAAATGCTTTACAGATATCATCCCTTCATATTCAATTCACACCTGTGCCATCTGTCTAAATTTATTCCTTTCAGCTGTCCTAATACTGAGAAAGTTCTTATCAGTTAGAAGTATCATCTTCCCATGTAGGAATGTAAACAGGTTAACCTTTTAAAATCCCTTATGATTTCTTTTTCCCATTTGCCTTTTTATGCTTCTCTAGGGTCTTGTATTTGAAAGTCAAATTTTCTATTCAGTTCAGGTCTTTTCATCACAAATACCTGAAAGTCCTCTTTTTTATTGAAGTCCCATTTTCCCCCTGAAAGATTATATTCAGTTTTGCTGGGTAGGTGATTCCCAGTTCCTTTGCCCTCCAGACTATCATATTCCATGCCCTCTGATCCTTTAATGTAGAAGCTGCTAGATCTTGTGTTATCCTGACTGTGGCTCCACAGTACTAGAATTGTTTTTATCTGGCTGCTTGCAATATTTTCTCCTTGACCTGGGATCTCTGGAATTTGGCTATAATATTCCTGGAAGTTTTCCTTTTGGGATCTCTTTCAGGAGGTGATAAGTGGATTTTTTCAATTTCTATTTTACCTTCTGCTTCTAGAATATCAGGGCAATTTTCCCTGACAATTTCTTGGATGATGATGTCTAAGCTCTTATTTTGATCATGGTTTTCAGGTAGTCCAATGATTTTCAGATGATCTCTCCTGGATCTATTTTCCAGGTCAGCTGTTTTTCCAAGGAGATATTTCATATTGCCCTCTATATATTTTTTATTCATTTGGATTTGCTTTACTGTGTCTTGATTTCTCATAAAGTTACTAGTTTCCATTTGTTCATTTTGTATCTCCTTTTCCATTTGGCTTTTCAAGCTGTTGATTTTTTTCTCATGACTCTCCTGCATTGCTCTCATTTCTCTTTCCATTCTTTCTTCCACCTCTCTAAATCTTCCTTCTATCTTCTACTTTTTCTTCAAAGTTCTTTTTGAGCACTTCCATGGCCTGAGACCAATTCATATTTTTCTTGGAGGTTTTGGATGTTGGAACTTTGACTTTGTCATTGTCTTCTTCTGAGGGTATATTCTGGTCTACTTTGTCCCCCAAAAATCTTTCTATAGTCTGCTTCTTTCTTTGCCTACTCATCTCAACCCAGAAGCAGATGTCTGATTGAAAATTGATTCTCTATGGTCAGAAGCTTGGCGTGCCTGTTCCCCTCCCACACTGGGCTGCCACCACTAGAGTCAGCCCACTGGATCAGAACCTGGGCTCTTTGCCCCAACTCCAGCAGAGACCACAGCCACTTCACCCTGGCCAACCACCAAACCCCCTCACTGGTCCGCTAGCCAAGCCTCAGAAGAAGTTGCTGGCATTGAAGACTATGAGGCCCTGGAAGCACTGTCTGTCTCAGGCTGGTTCTGCACTGTGCGCTGAGCTCCTCTCTCTATCCATGGCCTGAGTTCCAGAAGCAGCTGCTGCCACAGTTGAGTCAGAGGCTTCCAAGGCCTGGTTCTCTGGGGCTGGGGCTGGGGCTGGGGCTGTGTCCACTCAGTGTGCTCCACTCTCACCCTGGTACAACAGACCTTTTCTGCCGACCCTCTAAGCTGTCTTTGGCTGGAAAATTATTTCACCTTGTCCTTTTTTGGGTTCTGTTGCTCCAACAATTGTCCTATGGCATTATTTGAAGGTATTTGGAAGGGTTTGGGGGAGAAGTCAGGGAAGTCACTGCCTTTCCTCTGCCATCTTGGCTCTGCTTCCCCTCTCCCCCCATTCAATCCTAATTCTTAAGCAATTATTTTCTTCAGAGAACTTTTCCATTTGGTTTTGCAAGCTTTTGACTCTTTTCATGACTTTCCTGCATCACTCTCATTTATCTTTTCACTTTTTCCTCTGCTTCTATTACTTTATCTTCACAGTCCTTTTTGAGCACTTCTATGGCCTGAGACCAATTCATATTTTTCTTGGAAGCTTTGCATGTAGGAGCTTTGACGTTGTTATCTTCTTCTAAGGGTATATTTTGATTTTCCTTGTCACCAAAGCAACTTTCAATGGTCTGTATTTTTTTCTTTCTGTTCATTTTTCTACCCTAATTATTGACTTTTAACCCCTTCTTAAAGTGGGGCATTACTTTCAGGGCACACTGTTCCAAGCTTCAGGGGGTCCAAGGTGGTACAATTTAGGGAGAGGAAGGTTCTCTCCTCCTCTGGCCTGCATTCTGCTCTGTAAATAGCCCCAGGCTTGCTTGCTCTTTAACATGGAAACAGAATCCTTACCCTTCCTTCTAAAATACCCTCCCTTCTCTCCCTGTCCCTGCCTATTTCTATGTTGAGTTAATTGTATTTCTACACCAAATTTGTTGTGTATATGTATTTGTGTGTATATTCAGCCTTTGGCTATTTCAAATAAGAGAAGTTCATGTAATGCTTGCTCTCTGTACTCCTTCCCCCAATTTTTGTATACTTTTCTTCTCACACATCTGATTATAAGAAAATGTAAGTTCCCCCTCTTTTCATTCTCATTTCTTCCCTAGTCCCTTTGAGCTCCTTTTACTTTATTCACTTAATACCACCAAACCTGAACAAAACCACCTGATTATCCTGTATTTATCTTATTTAATTCCCTCTATGACCCTTGAAAAGATTAGGATTCTGAAAGGATGTTTCACTCTTCTCCCCCTACTAGAATGTAATCATTTCATTCCAATTCTTTCCAATTTTTCAGATGTCATTCAATATTCAACAAGCATTTCTCAATACATACATACATATGTATATACATACACATATATACATAACATGCATATACACACACATACATACATACACATTCTCTCCCAATAGAAAAAAAGTTCTTTGAGGGCAGCAATGTGTTTTTTTTCCTTTTTTAGTATCTTTAGCACTTAGTACCCTGCCTGGCACATAGTAAATGTTTGAGAAATGCTTATTGAATATTGAATGACGTTTGAAAAATTGGAAAGAATTGCAATGAAATGATTACATACATACACATACATACATATTGTAAGGTTGCTGAAATTCTAGCTAGTCTGTCTAAAAATATCTAATGAGTGGTTGCCAATAAATTATAAGCTTTAGCAAGAGTTTAGATTTTTAAGCATTTATTAAGGAGAATAAGAATTTGGTGAAGAGAAAGAGGCCTAGATGCCTACAGCTATCTATCTCAGGGAGCCAGCATTTCTAGTTCCTCTCCCCCACTGAGGTCCTCATGAAAGAGAGTGAGAGAGCAAGCCTCACCCCTTCTTCATCCCACAAACCTCCTGTGAAACTGGGAGCATCCCATCCACATGCACACAGCTCCAAGTTAATTGGCTGTTAGCTTTGACAGACAGTACCCACGAGCAAACATCACTTCCTGACGCCAAGGAACTGACCTTCCAAGCCACATGGCTTACCCGCAGATGCCTTCTCCTCATGGCAGAGCTTTCCTACAGTATCTCTCCAGTAAGTGGTGCCACTCCAATTGTCACAATACACACACATGTATGTACATACATGTTTCCAGGTTTCTCTTTATTCCTATGTTGGCTTTTCAAAGCTTCAAATCTCTTCTAATCTTTATATCAGTATGCTTGGAACAAAATCTCCTATGGCATTAAATGTTCATTTTAGTCCCTGTAGAACTGTGCTCAGTCTCTCAAGGTGTATTCTCTATATTCAATATCTATTGTTTGCCTTTTGAAATGTTGCATCACAAGATCTTTATGATTGGGAGTTGCCAAGTATTGTGTAATTGCGACTGTAGTTCCTTGCTTTTTAAACTCTTTTTAAAAATATCCTTTTTTTAAAAAAAGGAATCATTTTTTTTATTTATTATTTTTTTTAGTGAGGCAATTGGGGTTAAGTGACTTGCCCAGGGTCACACAGCTAGTAAGTGTCAAGTGTCTGAGGCCGGATTTGAACTCAGGTACTCCTGACTCCAGGGCCGGTGTTCTATCCATTGCGCTACCTAGCCACCCCGGAATCATTTATTTTTAGCATTAAAAAAATTTTTTTTGAGTTCTAAATTCTCTTCCCTCCTCCAGCCTCTACTCCACTCCACTGAGGAAGCAAGGAGTATATCACTTATTAGGAATTTGAGCTCTTGCTTTCCTTTGACTTGGAGAGTCTGAATTTTGGCTGTGATATTCTTGGAGATTTTCAATTTCAGGTTTCTTTCAGGAGGTGAATAGTAGATTTCTTTCCATTTTCATTTTGATTTCTGACTCTAATAGACCTAAGCAGTTTTCATCTATGATTTTTTTCTTTAAAAATCTATTTTTTGTTTGTTTTTGAACATTCTTTTTTAACAAAAACTTTGAGATTCAAATACTCTCCCTTCCACTAGCTCTTTCCCTACCCATCAAGAAGGCAAACAACATGATATCAATTATACATGTAAAATCATGCAAAACATATTCCCATGTTAGCCATGTTGCAAAAAAAATGGCAAGAAAAATAAAGTGGAAAAAATTATACTTCAATTTGCACCAAATTCATCAGTTCTCTAATGAATAGCAGTTTTCGTCACGAGTCTTTTGGCTTGGATCTTTGCATTGATCAAAGTAGCTAAGGCTTTCATAGTTGATACAATATTGCTGTTACTATGTACAGTATTCTCTTGGTTCTGCTCTCTTCTCTTTTCATCAATTCATATAAGTCTTCCCAGGTTTTTCTGAAACCATGATCCTTGTCATTTCTTATACCACAATAGCATTCCATCACAATCATATACAACAATTCAGCCATTTCCTAATTTGTGGGTATCCCCTCACCTTTCAATTCCTTGACACCAAAAAAAAAAAAAGACCTGCTATGTCATTTATGATTTCTTAAAACATAGTTTCCAGATGGCTTTTTTTAGTATTGGGGAGGGGGTGTTACTCATGGTTTTCAGGGAATATAATAATTGTTAATTTTCTCCCTAGATATTTTTCCTATGTCCGTTTTTGATAGCAGATTTCTTATTTTCTTCCATTTTTTCAATATTTTTTATTTTGTTCTAATATTTCTTTCTTGTTTGTTTTGTAATTATTGAATCATTAGCTCCATTTTATTTTTCAGGAAGTCTACTACTTGGCTAAAGTTTTCCACTCTCTGTTCTAAGCAATCTATTCTATTTTTTTCCTCCATAACTCTTATTTCATTTTTAATCTCTTGATTTATTTCTTCCAGATACTCTTTTAGTCTCTATGATTGGGCCTTTTATCTTTTTTCTTTCCCTAAGATTTGGCTTGTAGTTGTTATGGACCTACTCAGAATACTGTCAGCATTCAGACCCACTCTGAGCTGCCTCATTGGAATACTTCAGGCTCTCCAAAGAGAGCACTGCTAGACTCAGGTGCCTCTGGTCAAAGCATTGACAAGCTCTGGGCCTACAGCATACCTTAGAGATAATGTGGGTTTGGTTTCAGGTCACTGTAATAAAGCAAATATTGCAATTGAGGGAGGGTTGTTTTTTTTGTTTTTCAGTGCATACAAAAGTTATGTTTACACTGTACAGTAGTCTATTAAGTGTGCAACAATATTATGTCTTTTTAAAAGGTACATACCTTAATTTAAAAATACTTTATTGCTGAAAAAAATGCTGACCATCATCTGAGCCTTCAGCAAATCATAATCATTTTGCTAGTGGAGGGTAAATAGAACCTTACCTGAGCTCTTGTTTTCTCTTCTAGTTGCATTTTTTTTGTACAGATAAATGAAAGTACTTACTCTTCTTTCTCTTTTCCTATCTTCATCATTATTCAATATGGTGTCCCTTTATAGATCTTTTCTGGAGTAAATATAAGAGATCAGGGCTCCTCAATGACTTTTCATGTTGTTATCTTAATGGAGAGTCTCATGTCCAGTTTTGTACATGTCCAGAGTTTTACAAGGCACTTGACAAAAGCTTTCATATCTTTGTGGAAAAGGTGGTGACATGGCCTAGTTTAGAGGTGGCAAGCCTGAACCAGATTCAATGTAATTGAGAAATGTTTAACAACATAAATAAAAATACAATAAAACATAGATAATGTTAATTTTGTGTTTTCTAAGTTAACATGGTGCCTGAAAAGGATTTGTTTCTATTTGAGTTTGATACCACTAGTCTAAATGATAGTACCAGTGAGTAGATTTGGATTTGGTTGAATGAATAGACTAAAAGATAGTTGTTAATAGATAATATCAGTTTGGAAGGAAGTTCTGGTTGGAATATCACAGGGATCTGTCCTGGGCCTTGTGCTGGTTAATATTTTTATCGGTGACTTGGATAAACACGCAGTATGCACACTCATTAGATTTTCATAGGACACAAAACTTGGAAGAACTGCATATTAGATGATGTGATTAACATGATTACAATCAGGATCCAAATAGGTCTCCAAAGTCTAGAATAATGAACCAAGTCTAACAAGATGAAATTTTATAGTGATAAATATGTATTCCTTTACTTGAATTTTTACACTATGAACTGAAAAACTATGAGATGAGGTAGATATGGATAGATAAGAATTATTTGGGGGCAGTGGATAGAGCACCGGCCCTGGAGTCAGGAGTACCTGAGTTCAAATCCGGCCTCAGACACTTAACACTTACTAGCTGTGTGACCCTGGGCGAGTCACTTAACCCCAATTGCCTCACTAAAAAAAAAAAAAGAAGAATTATTTGATTAAAAACCTTGGGATTTTAGTGGATTGTAGGCTCAGTAAAAACTTAATAGTGTGAAATGATAGTTAAAAACAAACACAACCTTAAGCTATATTATTAAGAAATAAGGTGTCTAAAATGAGGTGGGGGGTAATAGTCTTGTTTTACCCCACTGTGTTCAGACTCCATCTATAGTGGAAGAGGGATTACACCTATTCTTCTTGTTCCTAGATGGTAAAACTAGTGTTAAGTGAGTTGCAGAGGTCAATTTTAGCTCAATGTAAAGGAAAACCCTGTTTATGAGTACTTCCACAATATCTCTTATTCATCCCCTTATTTTCATTCATAGACAGTTCTCAAAGTCCTTACCATTTTTCTGTAGGACTTTTGTAGTACCAGTATACCTCATTTTATTATACTTCACTTTATTGCACTTCACAGATATTGTCATGTTTTTACAAATTGAAGGTTTGTGGAAACCTTGTATCAAGCGAGTCTATAGGTACCATTTTTCCAACAGCACATGCTCACATTGTATCTCGGTGTCATATTTTGATTATTCTAGCAACATTTCAAATTTTTCATTATTATTATATCCAGTATGGTGATCTGTGATCAATGATCTTTGATGTTTCTATTATAATTATTTTGGGGTGCTATGAACCATACCAATATAAGGCAGTAAACAATTAGTAAATGTGGTGTGTGTTCTGACTGTTCCCCATCTCTCTCCCTCTTGTTGGTCCTCCCTATTCCCTGAGATGCAATGATATTGAAATTGGCCAATTAATAACCCTCCAATTACCTCTAAGTGTTCAAGTGAAAGGTAAAGTCAATGGATTTGGTAAACTTCGTTGTTGCCTTATTTTAAGAACCTTCAGCAATTACCACCTTAATCAGTCAGCAGTCATCAACATTGAGGCAAGACCACCCACCAGCAAAAAAGATTACAACTCACTGAGGGCTCAGATAATGGTTAGCATTTTTTTTAACAATAAAGTATTCTAATTAAGGTATGTATATTGTTTTTTAGACATAATACTATTGCATACTTAATAGATTACAGTATAGTGTAAACATAACTTTTATGTGCTATGGGAAACCAAAAATTCATGTGATTTGCATTATTGAGATATACACTTCATTGTGTTGGTCTGGAACCAAACAGTCAATCTCTCTGAAGTATTCCTGCAGTCTCATTTGGTCTCCTTGCCTCTGACCTGACCTCTACTCTAATTAATCTTTCATTTTAGTACTCCGAGACACCACTAGACATTTGATCTCATTGATAGGTATTCATTCCAACTGTGCAGATCATAATCCATCTTCTACACAGATGGGTAGAAAGCACACAAAATGTAGAAAGACCTGGAAGAAAGCCAGAGCATGGCCAGGAATTGCACATGATTAGAAGGGATGGACGAATTGCAGTCTGTCCTGGTGGAGGGAAGAGCCACTTCAATGAGATTACAAATCCTTTGAAGTCCTGAAATAAGAACATAGGTCTTGGCCCTATTATTCTCTTGTTCAAAACCTTCAGTGCCTCCTTATTATCTATAGTATAAAATGCAAAGTCCTCCCAAAGGTCTGACATTAAGGCCCTCCTCAATCTAGCTCCAACTCACTTTTCCAGGCTTATTTCATATGATACTACGTTATGAATGGTCTTCTACATCCAAACTGTATTACTGTTTCCTTCCACATCTTGGCATTCTAATTCTTGCCTTCATGAATTCCTATGTCCTTCTTCCTGTCCTCCTCTGCTTCTCAAAATCCTTATCTGCCTTCAAGGTTGAACTCAGTTGTAACCTCCTTGACAAAGCTTTTACTAATTCCCTCAGTTATTAGAGCTGTCTTCTTTCTCATATTACTTTTTATTTAATTATCTGTGTGTAGTGGGGGGACAGAGACAGAGCACATGGAAGACACAGAATGGTTGAATTTTTATTTCTCTCCCCCAAGGTGATGTAATCACAGAAAGTAAAGGGCAGATAATAGAAATAATGAAGTGATATACTAGTGAGGTGTGAAGACATGTCTACAACCTGTCATCCTCTTACAAAGCATGTAAAATTTTTTCCCTGATAGAATGTAAAGGGAAGCTGGCTGTTGGCTAGGGTGGGGATGGTGGGTGTGGGGATTGTCATACTCCTGGAGGTTTTTAAAAGACTAAATCTGCCGAGCCCTGGAGATTGTCAGTGTGAGGCAAAGAACAGTTGTGTGGAATGTGACCCCATCACCTCTAACTAAGAGTTGGTAGGGGAGAGGAAGAGAAAAGGATTTTCTCTCTTCCTTCCACTCTTTTAGGCCCTGACATATTGTAGCAGATGCTACATCCAGCAAAGTTCAGAGAGTCCAGAAGGCTAAGGAAGGGAGCAAAGAATTACCCTTCAGAGACACAGTGTTTAAAGCAGGAAGCAGCTTCAAGGAAAAAGGGCTTTAGCAGCTGAGAAGAGAGCTGATTCAAGCGATAATTAACCTAATCTATAGAGAAGAACAAGTCAAGTGTTCTAACTCAGGCCAGTCCTAAATAGTTAAGTCTAAGAATGAGATAAGGTGGGGCAGCTAGGTGGCGCAGTGGATGGAGCACCGGCCCTGGAGTCAGAAGTACCTGAGTTCGAATCCGGCCTCAGACACTTGACACTTACTAGCTGTGTGACCCTGAGCAAGTCACTTAGCCCCAATTGCCTCACTAAAAAAAAAAAAAAAAAGAATGAGATAAGGTACTTGGAAGTAAAGGTTAATAAAAGCAGATTTATTTAGCAGGGGAGGGTTTTTCAACAAAGGATATACTTTGAGAACACAGTGAATTGATTAAGTTGAGAGACTCTTACCTGCCTCTAAATAATAGTTCTCTCTAGTCTACCAGCAAAGCATTAGAGAAGGCTTGGAGCTCTTTATGGATGTTTTGTACTCAGGATGACAGGAAGTGACATCAATAGCCTGAGTCTTTAGTCCTTTGAGTCAATCAAGTCTTTTTTTTTCTTTTTTCTTTTTTTCGAGGGGGGTGGGGTGGGGCAATGAGGATTAAGTGACTTTCCCAGTGTCACACAGCTAGTAAGTGTCAAGTATGTGAGGCTGGATTTGAACTCAGGTCCTCCTGAATCCAGGGCCAGTGTTTATCCACTGTGCCACCTAGCTGCCCCCAGAGACAATCAAGTCTTTTTTAAATTATTTATTTATTTATTTTGGTGGGGCAATGAGGGTTAAGTGAACTTTTCCAGGGTCACACAGCTAAGTAAGTGTCAAGTGTCTGAGATTGGATTTGAACTCAGGTACTCCTGAATCCAGGCCCAGTGCTTTATCCACTGCACCACCTAGCTGCCCTCTGCTGATGTATATTTGCAAAAGAGTATGCCTCAGGTTTCGGTGAGAACCATCGACTACCTAGAAAATAATTTAGGACATCTTGAATACTTGGCATTGTATAGTCTACACATATCTGGATCATCCAAGATTTTCCATATCACTACTATGGACAATACATATGGACTTCTGAACTTTGTAATGATTCTGTCGATTTTACTTCTTTCAGGTTATTTCTGAGGTTGTCCATGACATGGAAGGAAATCTTCCATGGCTTCTTTCAAAAGAGTCAAGCCAGTAAAACAGATTCTGTGAGTTTCTCCTTCAGCACATTCCACATCCCACTCTTGCAAAGAACACCTTTGTCCACTTACTGAGCTATCCTCTCATTTGTTCCTTCCATTCTTCAGGCTCCGGAGGCAAATGTCTTTAGGTTTATTTCTGAGTTGAAGAGATTTGTTCTTTGAGGATGCTCTCTGGTACTACTTGGTCAAAATATTCAGCTTCTTTTTCATATTATGTTGTTAATATCTTGAATAACTTAGAGTTGGGTGCAATCAGCACTGACACACCAAAATGTTCTCTGGATCTGGATGTGGTAGAGACAAGGTTTCCATTCTTCTGTTGATACCAACAACCTCCTTAGGAAACTAAAGATTCACTCTAATGTAGCCTTTATATAGATAGTCTTTGTCATGCCGTCAATAGTAATCTAGTCCGTTAACAGGCTTCAATGGAATTTTCCTCAAATTTTTTCATAGAAGGACTGGAACCCAAGGACCACCTGGGATCTAGTGTCTAGTAAAGCATTTCACATTCTAGTCTTCACCATCATTTCTTTTTGGGGGACCTATAAATCCAAATTGGGGGAGGGGACCTATAAGCAAATTTATGAAGAACTATGCTATAATATGGACAAACTACTCAAAGATCTCATTTAGGGATATATGATCAAGAAGCAAAAAGGCAGGACAAAATAGGTCAGTTTGGCCTAAACCATCTGACATTATTAGGAAACTGTTGGAAGGGAAATATAAACCAGCCTTGAAAGATTTGGTCCATCGCCTCAGACATACACCAGTGCTGGCTTTTACAGACTTGAGCAAGCTTTTTATGCCACTAACCAAGAGAAAGAGGGTTATAAAAACCTGTTGCTTTTGCCAGCAGAGGACCTTTTGACAACATAACTCAATATCCAATTTACAAATTGGAATTATTGGCTCTAAAATGTGCTGTCGCTGAGTTGAAAAACTATGTGTGTGGAGTTTAATTCCAAATTTGAATGAATAACAATCTACTGACCTATATTTTGACATCTGCCCAATTGGGTGCTGTCTGCCAGAGATGGGGAGATTTAAGTTCCAGCTTTGTGGGGAGTAGGAAGACAGCTGTGAAAGAGTGATCACTCTCGTCTCCTATCTTCAAGAGGAAGGATACAGGGCTAACCCTTGCCTCATATTTTACTGAAAAATTTGAGGCCATTTGCAGATGAGAGCTCCTTCTTCTCCCCTGTTTCTCATCATATCACTCAGATGTCTTCTGCTACTATTTCCTTCTTCATCCCTGTTTTACATAAAGAGGTATTCTTTCTTTCCAAGGCAAATCCCTCTACATATGCAATCAATTCTATTCCATCCTGCATCCTCCAACAGATTGGCTCCCCCATCACCCCCACTTTCTCACTAATCTTCAATAACTACCTGCCAGTAGCCAGTAGGCTACTTTCTTCCAGCCTACAAGCATATTTATAGTCTAAGAATATGATTCTCTTTTGGGGACCAGAATAAAAACTATTTTATTTGGTAGCTAGACACTGTAGTGGGTAAATTCCTAGGCATGGAGTCAGGAAGACCTGAGTTCAAATCCAGCCTCAGGTACTTACTAGCTGTGTGACCCTGGGCAAGTCACTTGACTTCGGTCTGCTTCAGTTTCCTCAACTATAAAATGGGGATAAAAAATAGCACCTATACCTCAAAGGGTTGTGAAGATTAAATGGGATATTATTAGCACAATGCCTGTCACAAAATTACAAATTTAATACCAGTCAATCAACATTTAATTAATTAATTAATTAATTTAATAAATGTTCGTTTACTTCCTTTCTTCTTTGGTCATTCTGGGAAGAAAGTAGTCGCCTCCCACCAAATGCTTATTACAAAAAAGATAATCAGAGGTATTAGAAAACATTTATCAAAGCAAATAGTAAAATAGTAATTGGGAAAATTAGACAGAATAGTTTATCCATAGAATATACAAGAGTCAGGGAAGTTTTCTAACTTGAGAGCAAGATGAAATTTCAGCTAAGCTGAGGAAAGGATAGTCTTACCTACAATTAACAGTCTTTGTAGGGAGAGGGTATAAGTAGAATCAAGGGACATTTAGGGGTTCTGACTCTTCCCTACATGGCTATCCATGGCCCTGTCATTTAAAGTCTTTCTTGCCAAGTCCATGTAGGGGCAAAGCTATACTTGCATATGAGTCAATAGGTCTCAATTTTAACTTGCATTTGATAATATTTGGGTGATATAACATATTTTCTGTTGATGTCTGCTTTGGGGTTGAAGAAAATGGGGAAAATGGAGAGATATATAACCATTTTGTGTCTCAGTAAAAAGATACATTGAAAGAGACTTATCATCTATCTCTGGCCTTAGATCTGAGAAGCTGTGATAGAAACAGGATGAAGCCCAAGTTCATTGCCAAGATCTTTATCCAAGTGGTAGAGTTCTGCTAAGGTATTTGACTATGTAGGGAAAGACATAGAATAAGAGAACAATGGTAGCTGAGCCCTTACTAAGTCATATACTAGGCAACCTGATAGTTTGCAATATAATCACCACTACCCCACCCCCGAAATGGTCAAGATTCCAAAAAGACAATGTATCAAAACAGCTTATCGGAGAACTGGTAACACTTTCTGAAGAACTAAGGCAGAGAATGAACTGCAATCTAAGAGGAACTCGTAGGACAGCCCCACTTGTCTGCTATGGAGAAACTGTCAGAGGTAGGTAATAGCTTGGAAGATAATGCTTCTGAAGACAATAGAATTGGTACCTACCAAGGAGTCAGGGGACTCAAACCAGATGGATCCCAACCAAAGGGGAGCCCCCATGCAGCTAAGAGGAAAGTGATATCCCTTTCCAACCTAATACACTGCTGTATTACCTGGGAAACAGAGGGTACCTGTAAGAGACCATGAAAGCCAACCTGAGCCATCCACAAACTCAGAACTGGTATTGCAACTCCTAGAAACTACAGGGTTGGTCCAAAGTCACGATGTTTTAATAACTTTTTGAAAATTATTTTTCCTTTATTTTTCACCATTTATTAGATTTGATTTTTTACACATAATGTAAATTCATTTCCTACATATACTATATGTGATGCTATGGTATTATAAGTTAAAAACAAAAAATAAAGGAGTTATTAAATATCAAAACCCCTTTTGGCCCACCCCTTACTAGAGAATAGCTTCAGCTTTGAACACTAGACCTGTGGATGCTGATAGCCACGATAGCCAGATTGGCAAGGCAGGTGTGATAGGATTATTCAGCCAGTCAACAGACTTAATTATGATGATTCAGGAAAAATTAGAGGTTATAAATATCAGTCAGTCCAAATTCTCTCTCTGTCTCTGTCTCTCTGTCTCTCTCTGTCTCTCTCTGGCCATGTGACTCTATTATGGTTTCTGAAAGTGAGTAAAATCCTCAAGTTCACCAATTATGGAAGGCCTGGATCCTTATGGAAGCAAGTCTCCAGCAGAACTGTGTCACGTAAACTCTTTATGCAGGTCTCTGGGGAAACTGCTTGAGAATATGATGCTTAAGCCTTCCCAAGTCACTAGGGTGCTTTCTAGAAGTGGGACGATGGCCAGATATGTCACAAGCACTTCTGCTTAATCAGCTGAGGACAGGAAATGTTTAACCCGGCGGGGGGTAGAAGGTGGGGAGAGAGTGTATAGAAGCGGGATTTTGTTGAAATCTGAGAGTGGTCATCCTCCCCCACTTCTACCACTGCCCCCGTACTGCAAACCTGAGTACCAAGCTGGGAGGTCAGCCCAGATAATGGACTACATGTGTACATATTATATTTCATAGTGTAACAAAAGGTCCTTGTGAAGGAAAAATCCTTATTGTTTTTCCTTTTGCCATTGTTTCCAGAGGGCTTGACATGACACCATTCACATGATAGGTAATGAATATGTTTGTGAATTGAATTGATTTGGAATGTAGAAAAGCAGAATAGACGAACTCAGTTCCTCCACAAGAGAGGGTTCCTCTTCAGATGAGACTAGATGAGGACTTGTTGGAGATATCCTGTTAAGGTTGGAATTTGTGGCCTCTAAAATCTCTTCCAAAATTGAGATTCTGTGATTTTGTGTACAAGTTAGGTCAAATCGGGGACAGCTGGCACAGTGGATAAAGCATCAGCTCTGGATTCAGGAGGACGTGAGTTCAAATCTGGCCTCAGACACTTGACATTTACTAGCTGTGTGACCCTGGGCAAGTCACTTTACTCTCATTGCCCTGCCAAAAAACAAAACAAAACAAAACAAAAAGTTAAGTCAAATCCTCTTGTCACTGGTTTTACTTTTCCCACTATGAGAAGGAGCTGGGCAATCAATAAATAGATATTGAATTATCAAATAAATAAATTGATTAGTAAATCAATCAAATAATTGTGATATGACATTGAGTTCTTATTTCCAGTAACTTCTGTTAATGTAGAAAGGCAATGTTATCTATCCCAGGGACAGGTCTAGGCATTGATGGGCTTGGGATATGTTGGGACAAGAATGGTCCAAATGGCATAATTGAACAGTGTATTGGACCTAGGTCTTGATGCCAAGATATTTCAGAAAATCAAACTAATAACTAGAAACAAATTATTTTGCTCAATCTTCTCTAGGATCTGTGGGCTGTCTGAGGTTAATAAACTTTTGAGGTCCATTACCTACACAGCCCACATGAACCTTGCCAAGGGTTTAACTGGCATAGGACTTCATGAAAGATAGGATAAGGAGGCAGGCCCTAGAAACAGTTCTGGTGATTACACAAATATAAGTGACTGGTGTAGGAGTGAGAGTAGGGAGAGGGATTTCCAACTATAAACTGAGCAACCCAGTGAGACAATACCCTGAGATGCCTCGTCTGGTGGATGGGATGGGATGGAGTAAGGGAATTTTTTTAAAAATGTGCTTGGGTTGGGGCAGCTAGGTGGCACAGTGGATAAAGCACTGGCCCTGGATTCAAGAGGACCTGAGTTCAAATCTGGCCTCAGACACTTGACACTTAACTAGCTGTGTGACCCTGGGCAAGTCACTTAACCCTCATTGCCCTGCCCCCCCCCAAATGTGCTTGGGTTTATTCTGAGGCCTCAACCTCTTTTTCAAAAGTACTACTTGATATATTGGAGATAAAGAAGGGGAAGAAATAATTGTCCTATTTATGAAATTCCTCTTAAGAAAACTACCTTGGGGGCAGCTAGGTAGCACAGTGGATAAAGCACTGGCCCTGAATTCAGGAGGACCTGAGTTCAAATCCAGCCTCAGACACTTGACACTTACTAGCTGTGTGACCCTGGGCAAGTCACTTAACCCTCATTGCCCAGCAAAAAAAGAAAAAAAAAACTACCTTGAAATCATCAAGCCCAATTCAGAGACCACTTTTTTTTTTTTAACCAACTCACAGGAGCCAGTATTCTAGAATTAGAAGGGAACTTTAGACATACAACAGGATTACGGAATCACAGAACCTTTAACTAGGCCAGCTGGTACCTGATCAATAATCTCCTCTACAAGGTATTCAACAAGTGATCATCCAACCTTGGGCTGAGAAACTGAAGACTCAGCACAAGATGGGAACTCAGAATACTCTGAGGCAGCCCATTTTATTTTTAGGTAACTCCATTAGGACATTTTTTCTTTAATTAAGTCTTATTTGCCTCTCTGTAACTTTCATCCATTATCCATAGTTCTACCCACTGTGGCCGAGCAGATCAAATATAATCCCCTTTCTGCATAACAGCCCTTCAAATATTTGAAGATTTCATGAAGAAAATCATGTCTCCTCTTTTTTTCTTTTCACCAACTTAAGCATCCCTAATCACAGAACCATAGATAGAGAGGTGAAAGGGACCTGAGAGACTATCAGGTCCATTATTCCTATTTTACAGATGAGGATACTGAGGCATGGAGAGTTAAAAGGTGATTTTCCCAGGGTCACACAATCTAGTAAGTGTATAAAAACCTGGGTGTATAAAACCTGAGATTAAAACCTGAGTCTTGGGGCAGCTAGGTGGTGCAGCAGATAGAGCACTGGCTCTGGAGTCAGAAGGACCTGAGCTCAAATCTGGACTCAGACACTTGACACTTACTAGCTGTGTGACCCTGGGCAAGTCACTTAACCCCAATTGCCTCGCCAAAAAAACAACAACAAAAAAAACCCAACTTGAGTCTTCCTAGAGATCATATGTCATGATCTCAAGGACAGTCACCATCCTGGCCATTTTCCTCTGGACACTATTCAGTTTATCAATTCCCTTCATTTCCGTGCTTTCCCCTCCATTCTCCTGAGAAGATACTAATAGTTCCAGTTTCAAAAACTTCCTTTACATATATATTAGAAATTTCCCTATGGATGTATGTGTGTGTTTCATCTTTAGCAATTATGGGTATGCAGTTTTTTTTTCTCCTGCAGACCAAACTATTAATAAATGTAACATTTAAACACCATTTCTGCCAGATCCTGTTGATGGAGATTAAAATGAATAAACCATGTAAATTTTTCCTTTCATCAAGCCTAATTTTTCCCTTTTTTTTTTTTTAAATTGGAGCTATTATTTTTCTTTTGGTCCATTGGGCCAATCAGAATTAATTTAATCCTTCTCCCACACAACAGCCCTTCAAATATTTGAAGACAATTATCATATCTACTATAAATATTCTCTTTTCCTAAAAAAAAAAAAAACCCAAAACCAAAAAAACTCCAGTTCCTTTGACTTATCCTCAAAATCTCACAACCTCTCACCATCTTGATTGTTTTCCCATAAACATTCTCTGGCTTATCAATGTCTTTCCTAAAATGAGATTTAAAGAAATAAACTCAATATTCAAGGGGCAGCTAGGTGGCGCAGTGGATAGAGCACCAGCCCTGGAGTCAAGAGTACCTGAGTTCAAATCTGACCTCAGACACTTAATACTTACTAGCTGTGTGACCCTGGGCAAGTCACTTAACCCCAATTGCCTCACTAAAAAAAACAAAAAACAAAAAACAAAAACTCAATATTCAAGATGCCTTCTGAATAAGGGGGTGTCATCCTTTATCTTTTAAGCTGACTCTCTTAGTTTTCAAGAGCAGTTAGGTGGCACAGTGAATAGAGTGCCAGGCCTGGAGTTAGAAAGACATCTTCCTGAATTCAAATCTGTCATAAGACACTTACTAGTTGTGTGACCCTGGGCATGTCACTTAACCATGTTTGTCTCAGTTTTCTCACCTGTAAAATGAGCTGGAGGAGGAAATGGCAACCCACTCTAGTAGCTTTACTAAGAAAACTCCAAATGGGGTCACAAAGAGTCAGACATGACAGAAAATGACGGAACAACAACATAGTTTATAGAGGAGGACATTGTGACCTAGAGAGTATGAGTACTAGATTTTATTACTCTTGAATGAGAAGTCAGCAGTCATTCTACTGTACTCCCAAATACAATAGGCAAGCCTTAAACATTTTTTTTATGTCTTCATTCATCCCACTTCCTTCTAGGAGAACCTGATCCCATTCAGGGACCTTTTAACAGACTAGTCCTATTAGAATTGTATCTGTGGACCAGTCATCCCACCTGGTCATTTTTCTAATAGATAAAGAGCCTCCAAAATCCTTCTTCTTTCCCACTTCAAATACTGATGGAAAGCATGTAAGAAAAGAGGGCTAAGCATGGGGAAACATTTGATTGACACTAGGAGTGCAAATGAACTTTGAAAAGATAAATATATTTCCGTCTAATGGTAGTATGTAATTTAAAATTCCAAATGTGGGTTCTAGTCTGTCCCCTCAGTTTTGGGGGGAAACTGACTAAAATCACCGATAAACAATTTAGGTTTTTTAAGGGTTTATTGAAAAAATAGTAAAAGAAAGAAAGATTGAGAACAGATATCCTATAACCTGGCAAATCTAGCCTTCCTAATCTCCCCCTTCTTAAGTTCTGGGCCACCACCAATGTCTCTCAGCCAAAGAGCCAGAACTCTACCCCCAGTGTCTGCTTCCTGCTTCATGTTCCCCTCCCAGAAATGGGAGGTTCTTCAAGCTAATTGGCTAGTGTCTTTCAAATTCATTGGTTCACTGGACCCGAAGATGGTCTCAATGTAAAGTTCAAAGTTTTTAGCTTCTGAGAACAATTACTTTCTTAACTACCCTTAAGTACCAGCCAGATGTGTTTACAATCTAGTTAACTGGAAGTAAGCCAGTAACCCAGTCCGAAGTCACTTGCCTTATCCAATTCGATCAGTTTAAACCAATCTCCAGGTTGGCCCCTGAGTATCTGCTAAATTTCATCTATCACATTCCATTATCTTGAGGCAGTAGCTATCTCTAGGGTGGAGGGAGGAGGGGAAGGGAGGAGGGAAAGAAAAAAAGAAATTTACATGATAAATTATACATTTAAAAGGAATATCAAGTTGTGCATAATAGATATATAGTTTCATGTACAATTATCTTTTTTTATTCTAGGTTATGGAAATGGTCATTTTGTTTCATATATTAAAAATACAATAAATAATTTTTTTGAAAAAAGGTAAATAATTTCTCTCCAACTCTTTGAAGTTGCTGGGTAGATCAAGGGGGGGTAGAAAGGAGTGGCGACATGGTAAGTAAGGTCTGAGTTTTAAAAGGTAAGGATCAAGAGACAGCATCAAAGAGGAGCTAGAGAGCTGGTGGTAGAACCAGGAAGAGTTGGAGTCAAGTCCTACCTATGGCTTTGTGCTACCCTGAGTATCCTGTATACCATTCATTCTATCCTGAGAAAGTCACTTAACTTCTCAGTGCTCCAGGAAACTCTCTTATCTATATAGATGGAATGTTTTCACACCCAACAGTTCTCTATATCAACAAAAGCCAGATCCAGTCCCTACTCCTCTTCTAGAATCAACTCATCCCCAGCCCAGACATCAAAGCTACTCATTTTAAGGACCCTTCTCTGGGTCCAGGAAGGGAAAGATTTCTGACTGTCAAGAATACTAGGGGGGCAGCTAGATGGCGCAGTGGATAGAGCACCGGCCCTGGAGTCAGGAGGACCTGAGTTCAAATCCAGCCTCAGACACTTCACACTTACTAGCTGTGTGACCCTGGGCAAGTCACTTAACCCCAATTGCCTCACTAAAAAACAAACAAACAAACAAACAAACAAACAAAAAGAATACTAGGAACACCACAACTTTTATTCCTCCACCTGCAAGCAGGCATGATTTTGGGAACAAAGTTCCTCCTTCCCTCAAATATTCATCCATTTCCCCCTAGCCAATAAGCTCTCTCTATCTTCTTTTGCTCTCCTAGTTCCATGTTCCACTCCCAGCAATTTATATCCATTCTTATTCAAATATAACCCATCTCCCACACTTTTCCCCTTTGGATTTCACAAGCTAACTGGCTTTTCCAATGGAAGTGACCAAGTCTTCCCTCTAACCTCAATTGTGCTCAGTGCAGCAAGGGTGCCCAGGCAGGAAATGACTTATATTTACATGGTAAAAAAAGAAAAATACTTCAGCTGGACAAGGAGTCATGGTAAACAGAAATTCTAAAGAGAAATATTCCAGGGAGTACACGAGGTGGTACCCTCATTCTGTGTCCCATTAATCAGGGGTCAGGCTAGAAAATTCTCTGCTCCAGGGGAATAGAAAATGATTATTTTGTAAGGGGTTACCTGCAGGGACAGTTAGGTGGTGCAGTGGATACAGCACAAGATCTGGAGTCAGGAAGTTGCTGTTGTTCAGTCACTTTTAGTCATCTGACTCTTCATGACCTCATTTGGGTTACACCACACTGGAGTGGTTTGCCATTTCCTCCTCCAGCTCATTTTACAGATGAGGAAACAGGATTAAGGGACTTGCCCAGGATCACACAGCTAGTAAGTATTTGAGGTCAGATTTGAACTCAGGAAGATGTCTTCCTGACTTCAGGCCCAGCACTCTATCCACAGAGTCACCTCCTCGACCTCAAGAAAAGCTGAGTTCAAATCCAGCTTTAGATACTTCCTGGATGTATGACCCTGGGCAAGTCACTTAACCTCTGTCTTTCTCAGTCTCCTCAACTATAAAATTGAGATAATAATAGCCTCAACCTCCCAGGATTGTTGTAAAGATCAAATGAGATAATACTGGTGACTTTGCACAGCCCTCCCTCACCTAAATCCAATTCACTGCAAGTCATGACATCATCTTCCAATGTGATTGTCCTCTTCAAGAACTAAAGACAAACAACAGGTACTTAATAAATGCTATTCCCTTCCCTTCTCCATGAGGTAGTGTTGGGGTTGGCTGGGAATAATTTATTAATGTTTTATATTCAGGCAAAATGAAGTCTAAGAAATCAAACGATTTCTCTGAGATCCAACAGCTAGTAGGTGGCAAAGTCAGGGCAAAAACCCAGGTTTTGGCAGCACAAGGATAGCAGAGAGAACACTAGGTTTAGCATCAGAGAGCCTGAGGTCAAACCCAGTCTCTGCTACTGTGGTTCTCCCTAAAAATGAGTGATGGGACTAAGTGATGTTTAAGGTATCCTCTTCTAGTTCTAAATCCTA
The DNA here is from genome assembly GCF_019393635.1 of Dromiciops gliroides. Lineage (NCBI taxonomy): Eukaryota > Metazoa > Chordata > Mammalia > Microbiotheria > Microbiotheriidae > Dromiciops > Dromiciops gliroides. The sequence goes on along the minus strand of NC_057864.1, from coordinate 222,927,097 downwards.
TGATCTAAAATGTGCTCCCATTACACACCCTATCCTGGGTGTGATATAGCTCTCCTTTCTCTCTCAGGTCCTTCCTTAGGGGTCTTTCCCCATTTCCCCAAAACCCACACAATACAGCTCAGCATGAATTGGTTCCATTTATTAGAAATCCTTTGGCTGATCAGTTATTGGGCTTTGTATTTGAGAAGAAAAGTGCCTGGAGCTGAAGGCCTTTAGGCTTATTCAGCAGGATTGTTAAAAACCCAAAGAAAGATTGAATTAATAAGGCATGGCTAAATGTGTGGGCTCCCCAGCCCTTGGGTATGCACACACACATGCACGTGTGCACACACACACACACACACACACACACACACACACACATATATACACCCTCTACTAATTATCAGCAGTGATTGGAAAGGCAAGGAAATCCTGGAGAATCATGAGGCTGTTTAATGGTATCTGGTTTCAAGTGCTTTGCTCATTTTTTAACAGCATGATCTCCTGCATAAACGGCCTTCATCTTCCTAGCAAGATGTGGGAAGCTTCCGTTTCGATGACCCAGTTCTGGGAAAGCTCTGGCTTTGTTCCCACTCTTCCCTTGCTGTCAGTGAGTTGAAGTATCTGGAAATATGCTTCAAATTCAGGACAAATGTATTCTTTCTTTTCGGCCTAGACCTGAGGAAGAAAGCTGAAGGAGGGATATGCTGGAGTGAGGGCCTCAACGTATAAAAGGAACAAACAGAAAAATAGCAAAAAAAAAAGCAAAATAAACAATGTGACAATCCTTTCTGAAGGAGCTGAATTTGGGAGAACAAAATCCAGGAATTTCAAGCCTTCTTCCCCACTTAAAGAACTGAGTCCAAGATTTAGATAATCTGGCCTTTGTGGTGGTCGATGCCAAATCTTCGTAGTTCATAGTAGTGTCTCAGGATGGGCAGGAACAGCAGAAGATGATGCTTACTATGTAGTCACCAATCCTCAACACAGGTCAGGGAAAAGTACCCTGTATAATCAAGCACTGATGTTCTCTGTCTCTGAAGCCAGGATCTCTCCCTACAGAGGTAGGAACAGGTAAAGGTAGGAGGATAGCAATCTCTGCCTGCTTAGGTGGCAGAGGAGATAGAATTCAGAGTCAAGACAACCTGAGTGCAAATCCAGCTTCAGACACTTCCTAGATGTGTGAGTTACATAATCTCTGTCGGCCTAAGTTTCCTTAATTGCAAAATGGAAATAATAATAGCACCTACCTCCCATGATTGTTGTGAGGTTCAAATGAGATCATATTTGTAAAGTGCTTAACATAGTGCTTGGCACATAGTAGGCATTTAATAAATTCTTGTTTTCTTCCCCTGTTGTCATTACAACAAATCTTGGAGGATTTGTACCCTTCTTCTGTGGAGGCTGGATAGGCACTTTCAGCTCTCCCTTCTTACCAAAAAAAAAAAGACACCTCCCAACCATACCACTTCTTGGTCTTCCACCCCCTCTCCAGGCAGGAGTTGTCCAAAGACCACTGAATCATAATGGGCAGCAATGTGGAAAGACATTGGTCTATAGTAATCAGAGAGTTGTAGTGGCCCTTTGCCATTCGGAGTGAGCACATGCCAGTGCTCACTCTGCTGAAGCCTGTGTGTCTATGCCCACTTGACTGTAGCTGCTAATTGGGCCCAGGATGTTGCCTGCTGGTTTTGCCCCTTGGGCCCATGGCCACTACCATTGGCATCTGTTCCACTATCCAGGGTCAACCGCTACCCTGCTGTATCAAGGCTGAGTGTTGTTGTGCATACTGTCACTGCCCTCCTGAACTAAGTAGCTGCTACTACTTGGGCCTAAGCTCCGTTGACCTTGTTGGACCCTTATTCTGGGGCCTAGCTTTGACTCCTATGCTGGAACATAGTATTGCTATGGGCATGTGCCCATACTTTCCCATAGGCAAGACGGGTTACCTGTGTAGAGCCCGACTCTGCCACTCCCCATGCCAGGACAAAGCCTTGCCACAGGCTTGTGATGCCACAGCTGAGGCTTCACTGTCCCCCCCTACTAGTCTAGGTTGGCAGTCATCCAACAGGTAGCTCAGACAATGACAAGGGATTCTGGCCAAGTATGCTGAGGCTTCAGTTCTTCCTCTCAGTGGTTGTCCTCTCAAGCACGGAAAATTCCTCCTGCTGCCAATCAGAACTCACTGAGGGGCCCAGGAACTCCCAACATCTCTAACTTAAAAGACAGCCAGCAAGGCTAGGATTACCCAGCTCAGGATTATGTACCTATGCTATACACAAAGAGTAACGATTTTTACCAGGATGGGAGGTTAGGGTGCTAGAGCTTGAGCTCTGCAGGGATCCCTTACTGGAGGGACTGGAAGTCAGAGAGAGAGAGAGAGAGAGAGAGAGAGAGAGAGAGAGAGAGAGAGAGAGAGAGAGAGAGAGAGAGGATTGCAGTTCTCAGTTCAAGAGTGAGAGTGGAAGCTTCCTTTCTTTTAAAATTTTTCAAACGGCAACATCCCCTATTTTCACCAAATCAACAGAGGTGGGAGTGGGGAGTGGTACAATTGGTACATTTATCCTTATCTCCAATTCCAGAAAGTTCTCTGCCTTCCTGGGGAGAACCAGGAAATTTCCTCATAATGTCTCTCAAGTGTCCTCTCCAATGCCACATAGAAAGCCCCAGTTCACTACAGTTTTTCAAACATTATAATCTGAGGGAAGAGATCAGCCTTGGTCTAGGCCTATTAGCTGGTGGGCCTTCATACCTCTATCACCCCATAACACAAGACATTATACAAATTCAACCACCAGCAGTCTGCAGAAAGATATTGGTGGGTTGTTTTTTTTTTTTTGAGGGTATAACTCTTATTGACACCAAGCATATTCACATCAGTATGTCCTTACTGAATGGCCAAAGACAGTTTACACTTTAATCTTCTGGGGTTCAGGGAATTATTTCAAAGCAATTATCTCAAAAGCATGGAGGCTAGTCTAGGCTCACCATTAGCCATCATCCAGTTCAAGAAGATCATCCCATTTCAATCTTACATCACTATGTCAACTGTTCTGGGCTATACCTGACTTGAATCAATTTGTAGGAAATTTGAGTTTTATATCAGGACAAAATTAGGAACTTGTTGTTTATTCAACTTGAGAGAGAGAGAGAGAGAGAGAGAGAGAGAGAGAGAGAGAGAGAGAGAGAGAGAAAGAAAGAAAGAAAGAAAGAAAGAAAGAAAGAAAGAAAGAAAGAAAGAAAGAAAGAAAGAAAGAAAGAAATTTGCTAGGGAAAGACATTCAACAAAGGATATATACTGAGGACACCATGAATCAGTTCAGCTTACTGAAGTTTCTCAGCCTCTGAATAATGGTGGTGGTCCACCAGTCAAACATCAGAGATGTCTTAGAGTTCCTCAGAGCTTTTTTGTACTCAGGTGATCAGAAATGTTATCAATAGCCTGAGCCTTTGGTCCTCTGATGGATTTTAATACTTTTTCAGGAAAAACTTGCCTAACTTTCATAAGGGTGAGTTAGGATTTCATGGGGGTAGAGTTTTAAGATACTGCTTCCACCACTAAATTTATATTTGACTTGAACCCTGAAGATATTTAAGGACTTAGGGGCAGCTAGGTGGTGCAGTGGATAAAGAACTGGTCCTGGATTCAGGAGGACCTGAGTTCAAATCTGTTCTCAGATACTTGACATTATCTGTGTGACCTTGGACAAGTCACTTAACCCTCATTGCCCCACAAAAAAATTTTTTTTTAAATTAAGGACTCTAAAAGATGAAGATGAGGCTAGAAGTCTAGTCTAGACATAAGGACACAGTTCAGGTAAAGAAGGTGTAGAGGCTGAAGATAGAATAATAAATTGGGGGAATAGAAAACTGTCTGGTTTGGTTGAAGTAAGTAGAAAAATATAGCCTGTGAAGGATTTAATATGCTAAGCTAGAGAATTTATGTTGTAAACCAAAAGTAATAGAGAAGCATTAATATCCTTGAGCAAGAGCAGACCTGTTAGCAGTCTTCAATATTAATTTAAGAGGGATGAGGCTTGAAGCAGAGGCACCAACAAGGAGTTATTGCAATAGTTCGGGCAAGAGCTAATGAGGGCCTGAACTAGGTTAATAGACCTGAAAGTAAAAAGAAGTGGAGGTAGAATTGATGAATGAATTAGACTCTGGGGCTGTGGAGGTGAGGATGACTCAGAAATACCAAACACAGATGGCTGGGAGACTGGTAGTATTCTCAATAAACTTAGAGATATTTGGAAGAATAATGGGCTTAGAAAGAATGAAAATGGGTTCTGTGAAAGACATCTGGGTAGAAATGTTATATAAGATGAAAGCTCATGAGAGAGACATAATGATTGGACATAGAGATTCAGGCATCACTTTCATAAAGATTATCAATGAACCCATGGCAACTGATGAAATCACCAAGAGAGTATATATTTAGAAAGAAGAGGATAATTCCAGGACAGAACTATGAGGGACACCCACCATGACAGGTCAGAAGATATCAAGGAGAATGCAAAAAACAAGAGGTAGAACCTGGAAAGACCAATGTCATGAAGAGGCAGAATATTTAGGAGGAGAGTGTTGCCTATGAGTCAAATGCTAAATAAAGTGAAGAAGGATAAGGACTGAGAGAACACTGGATTTGGTAATTAATATATAAAATTATAACCCTTTCAGACTAGGTTGATAGACATGAGGAGGAGAGACATCAAAATGTATGGGGAGGGACAGCTGGGTGGCGCAGTGGATGGAGCACCGGCCCTGGAGTCAGGAGTGCCAGAGTTCAAATCCGGCCTCAGACACTCAACACTTACTAGCTGTGTGACCCCAAGCAAGTCACTTGACCCCGGTTGCCTCACTAAAAAAAATGTATGGGGAAAGGATTTTCAGATTGTGAAGGAATCGTTTCACATGTTAGAAAAGTTCTGAAGCTTGTAGAATCAATTGTATGTGGAGAAGCCAGATGGACAGCCAGCTGTGTCTTAGGATATATACTACTCAATACCTTCATCTCCAGCCATTTGTCTGCATGAGGCCTGTGAAAAATCTGTGATCATTAAAGGTAGAGTTCCGCCCCCCGCCCCTCTCCCGTCCCGCAAAGGGAAACCACCTCTGAATATAGAAGGATCATTCAAAGCTGAGGCTCTCAGGGAGTCAAAGAGGAGATCTTCTACCTGTCCTAGACTAGAGATTGTTGTCCTAGCTAAAAAGAACATTGTAACAGCTGAGCCAGAGGATCTAGGTGGCAATTAATAAATCACTGGGAGGACTATGGGAAAACAGGCACTTTATGCACTCTGGGTGTAGCTATGAATTGGTCTGGTCATTCTGGAAAGCAATTTATATGTCTAAAGGGTCAGTAAACCTTTTATCCAGCAATACTAGTACTAGGTCTATAAACTCAAAAGATTAAACCGTGAAGAAAAGAATACATATGTACATAAATATGTAAAGCCACTCTTCAGAGTAGGGGAAAAAACCTGGAAACTAAGATGGTACCCATCTATTGGGTACTGTCTAAGGCCAGTTATGGTATGTGAGTATAATGTTATATCCTTGCTCTATTAAGGGACTCAAGATGCAGAATGAGATATATGCACTTCTGGACATTACCAGTGGAAGTTATTTGTTTTGCTTGACCATCCATACTAGTTACAAGGATTTTGTTTTTCTTTTTTTCTTTTTTCAAGAGCAGGGAAGGTGAGTGGAGGAAAATGATTGTTATTTTTTAAAAAACTAAAATAACATAAAAGTTACATAAAAACTAACAGGTTTTAACAATTAGTAAATTGTTCATCGGTAACCTTGGAGACAAGTTTTTAGTAGGGTGGTGTTGAAACCATATTGCAAGTTGAGAGGCACTAAGTGGCTTCAGAACTTCTGTTATATGGAGGTTCTATGAGATAGGAGGTAGGAGGAATAATTTTAAATTTTGCCCAAGGCATTCAAATGAAGATATTAGTATTCTGTTCTGCTTGGAGTTCACCTACATTTTTTTTCAACTGGGGACCAGAGTGAGGCAGAGGAAGGAGCAGTGACTTAAAACCATAACTACTCTGTTGACTTAGTACTCTAGGGATTTGCCTGACTTGGAATTGTCTCATCTCTCATTTTTTACTTGACTCCTTTAACGCCCTCCAGAGCATGCCTCCAACTTGCTTTTCAGATTATTTCCCATTACTCTATACTCCAAACAAACAACTACTAGATGGCCTCTGAGCTCAACATTCTATCTACAAGAATTCTTTCCCCCATCACTTTCACCTCTCACAATCTTTAAATCCCGTAACGCCCAGTTCAGGTGCTACCTCTATCCTTCACTGATCCTTTTAAGGGCTCTCTTTCTTCACATTCTTAATTTTTTTCATCTATGAAGGTGTTGTTATCTTTCCAGTAGAATGAGATCTCCTTAAGAGTAGGGTCTGCTTTCTTTTTCTTTTTTCTTTTCTTTTTAAATGTTTTTATTCCCAAGATCCAGCATATTATCTTGTATAAGGTAGGCACCTCATAAATAGTGAATGAATAACTGAAAGATGCATTGCTACTCTCTCAATTTTCCCTCTTCCGTTTAAATGTCAAAAAGTTCATGTTGTCCATAAGTAGTCAGAAAAATGTCCATTTGTCCTCCTGGGGAATTCTATGCTACAAGGGAGCCTTGGGTTTGAGACTGTGGTCATTTCCCTCAATTCTACCTATATAGTTATTGTGTTGACGAGGAGCAGTTCTCAGCACAACAGGTGTACCAACAAGGATCCCATACGTTAGGACTCAGCTCTGTCCCATCTATGCCCTACCATGGTCCCGATGAGCAGAGTTGCTTCTAAAATACCCTCCTCACTATAATCACTATAATCACTCCTACTGGGTTCTCTTCCTACAGTTATTGGTGCATTGGAGTCCCGGGTTGTCTTACGAAAGATGAGTGACCTATTGGAGTTGATGGTAAAACGCATGGACACAATGGTGCGTTTGGAAAACGGCAGCGAGTTTCACAGGGGCGATGAGGGCCATGCTGTGGATAGGTGAGTACTGGGGTAGGGGTTATTATGACTCCTACCTTGTAATGTCTGTGGGCAGGTAGACCATGAGAGGTGAGGAAGAGTGTCGCGCACTCTTCTCCTATCTTTGGGAAGAGTTCATTCCCAACAAGAGTGAATCTAACACTAGATTTTTCACTAAGGTCTGTTGATTTTAAGTATCATTCATAAGCATTAAAAAAGTTACATCTGGCGATCAACTCTGTTGCTTAGTTAAGGTTACTGGTCAAGTCACTTATCTTCTCTGGTCCTCAGTTTCCTTATTTGTGAAATGATAGCATTATCCTCTGAAGTTCACTCCAGTCTGAAACCTATGACATAGTTTAACCCTTTCATTTTGCAGGTGAAAAACTGAAGCACAGAGAGGGGAAGGGGTTTGCTCAGCATCATATTATGACTTAGTGACATACCTAGGACTAAAACTTAGATTTCCCAACTGCTAATCTAACTCACTTTCCACTGCATTCTACTGTCTCTTCTACCAACCAAGACTGAATTCTCATATTTTATGCAACTTTGGGGAAAACCCATGTATTGATATTTTGTCCTATGTGAAAACCAAGAGACACATGACATGATGGTTGTATTTTAACAAGCATAAGTCTGCCAAATCACTAGTATTCAAAAAAGAATTTACTTAACATAGTGGGGAAAACACTGGACTGGGAGTCAGTTGACCTAAAGTCTGGCCCTAGCTCTGCCAGTAACTAGTTCTGTAATTTGAGAAATGTGATATCCTCCTTCCAAGAGTCAGTTTCTTCACCTGTAAAATGGACATAACATTGTGCATTTCCCCTGTTTTGATGACTCCCAGATTTTTATATTTAAACATCTCTTCCCTGAGTTCTAGTATTGTATTACCAATTACCTGTTGGACACTTCTAACTGGAAGTCCTATAGGAATCTCAAACTCAATATGTTCATGATAAAACTCAATCTTTACCACTAAAACCACCCCTTTTCCTAATTTTCCTCTTTAGTCAAAGGTTCCGCATCCACACAGACACTCAAATTTGCAAATGTGCAGTTGTTTTTACATCTTCACTGTCCCTTAAAGCTGACATGTTGCCAAGTTTGATCAATTCTACCTCCACGTCTTCTCTTGTATCTTCACCCTTCTCTCAACTCAGAGAGCTACTATCTGGTTCAAGCCTTCATCACCTCTTGCCTTGACTATTGCAGTAACCTCCTAGTTGTTCTCTCTTCCTCAAAGTCCTTTCCAATCTTTCCTTTACATAGATGCTAAAGTGATATTTCTAAACACCCTGTCATGTATGACCATGTCATTCTCCTGCTCAAGAAGTTTCATTGGCTTCTTGTTGCCTCTAAAAACTATAAAAAAAAAAAGAAAGAAAGAAAGAAACAAATCTTTCCCTTGGTATTTAGAGCCCTTTTTAATCTGGCTGAAGTTGTTCTCTCCAGAGTTACCAATGATCTCTTAATTGTCAAATTCTGATGACTTTTTTCAATCTTCATTCTTCTTTACTTCTCAGCGACTTTCTTCTCTTTCATACTTTCTTCTCTCTAGGTTTTCATGGCATACACACACACACACACACACACACACACACACACACATACACACAATTTCCCTATATGTATAACTTATAGACTGATGGCATTTTAGAATTAAAAGAACCTTTAAAATAATTTTCCAAACTTTATTTTACAAATGAAAAACTGATGCTCAGAGAGCCCAAGGTCACACAGTTCATATTCATTTATAGTTGAGAAAGCACATCACTTACATTATTCGTGTATGTTCTATATGTTGTTGGTGTTATTTAGTCATTCAGTCATGCCAGACTCTCCCATGACCCCCTAGACCATATCATACCAATCCTGTCCATGGGGTTTTCTTGGCAAAGATGCTGGAGTGGTTTGCCATTTCCTTCTCCAATGGATTAAGGCAAATAGGGTTAAGTGACTTGCTCAAGGTCACACAACTAGTAAGTATCTGAGGCTATATTTGAACTCATGTCTTCTTGACTCCAGACCCAGCACTCTATCCACTGAGCCATCTAGCTACCTCCAGAATTCTGTATAGATTTATGAACATGTTTTCTTCCCTAAGGGAGGAAGCCTCCTTGAAGATAAGGACTGTTTCATTTTATCTTCAGTGCCTGGTACATAGTAGGTATTTTATAAAATTTTGCTGATTCATTATTTCATTTAATCCTCACAACAATCTTGTATAGTAGGTAATGACTATTATAATCCTCATTTTACAAGTGAGGAAACTGAGACTCAGGATGGGGAAGTTATTTGCCTAAAGTCATTAAGTGTGGTGTTTGAAATATTGGGGGGACTAGCTCTTTTGTGCCCAGATTATTAAGGAGCCAGGCTGGGGTTTCTAAGATATTGCTACTTCTGAATTAGAGGCTATTGCACCAGTTTTGGCAGAAAGCATTTATTATTAATTTGACCGCATGTCTGAAAAACTTCCCCACTATTAATATACCCAGCATGGAGTCCCAGGAAGAGGGGCTGAGAACCAACCCCCGGGGTAAGAGAAGCATGTAGGAGCATAAGAGAATAGGAGAGGCAAGAGCTTTGCATCTCCAGGGATTTTTATCTTCTCTCAGGTAGAGGCAGGTCACCACACATTGATCTAAGGTACTTGGTTAGTATCATTTGTGATGTTTAAAGTTTAATGTGGGTCCTACCCTGCCCCCCCCCCTCAGTTTTGCGGGGAAACTAGCTAAGATTTACTGACAAATTCAGCAAGAGTTTAGGCTTTCAAGTATTTATTAAAGTGTATTAGAAGTTAGTGAAGAGAGAGAGGATAAGAGCACAACTCCATTGATTGTCGTGACTGGGGGGGTAGTCAAGGTAAGTTTCTTTTCCCTAGGTAGTCAGAAAGGTCAATCTGCATTCCTTTTGTTAAGCTGCAGGCTCTTCCCAGGCTGGAGAGGGGGAAAGCAGCTTCTGGATTTCTTTTAGAAATTCATTATTGATAATTATTTTCTCACAAAAGTTAGTGTCAGAGCTGGATCTAGAACTTGTATCTTCTGACCCCTAGACCAGTGCTCTTCCCAATACAGTATGTTGGGGAAGCTAGGTGGTGCAGTAGATAGAGCACTGGCCCTGGATTCAGGAGGATCTGAGTTCAAATCTGGCCTCAGACATTTAACACTTACTAACTTGTGTGACGCTGGGCAAGTCACTTAACCCCAATTGCCCCTCAAACCCCCCCACTGCCAAAAAAAACTCCAGTATAGTATGTTATGTGCACATTTCTTGAACCCCCTCCTTGAATACCTTTAACTAGGCAAGGTAGAAATAACTACCAGGTTACATGTTACCACATATATTTGCATGCATGTATATTTGTTCTCATACTCAATTATCTGCAGTCTATCCACCTTGTCGATTATTAGTGGCAATTTTTAAAAAATCCTCAAATGTCTTCTCACTACCCCTACACATGGTTCTAAACTACCTTCTTTGACTGTTAGCTGCATTGCAAATTAGCTTTAATATCAGCCTAAACAATGAATAATTAAGAAGGTAAATCTGCTATACAAAATCATATTATGAATTCCAAAGCCAAGTAGCAAGGTTCCTCTCCACTGGTGTGAATGATTAAACTCTAACTCTGTGTATATTTGTCAAATGTTTTCCATATGCATGGTATCCATCTGTAGGGGGACGGAGTAGGAAGAAAGGACAAAGGAAAAGATTATGTGGTTCCTGTCCTCAAAATGCTGACACTCTATTTAGGAAGACAGAATATACATAAGTATATAGCTAGAGAACAATTAGACAGATAGATAAGGCAAGCAAATGCAAAATAACAAAGTTCTCCCTTTAATCAGATAATAATTAAGGTTCTACTATGGGTAGAGTTGAACATGAAATACAAAGCACTTAACTTCAGTCCCTGTTCTCATGAAGTTTACAATCTAGTAGAAGAGGATGGGACAGAAATAAATATTTCTTAAGCATCTGCTTTGTTCAATGCACCATGGTGAGGTGCTGAGGCTACAATTTTATTCTTTTTCAGTCATGTCTGACTTCATGACCCCATCTGAGGTTTTCTTAGCAAAGATACTAGAGTGATTTGTCTTTTCCTTCTTCAGCTCATTTTATAGATGAGGAAACTGAGGCAAACAGGGTTAAATGACTTGACAACCATCACATAGCTAGTGTCTGAGACCAGATTTGACCTCATAAAGACAAGTCTTCTTGATTCCAAGCCCAGTGCTCTATCCACTGCACCACCTACCTATAAATGTCAAACTTTTATGACATGTTGGTTAGTGTTGTTGTAGTGTTTTTTTCCACTCTTTTTTATTCTTTGTTATAAGGGATGACTCTCTGGGAGGGGGAAAGATAAAGGAGATACATTGGAAAATATGGTTGATGTGAAAAGATAAGGTCCTGGCAATGCTACATGTGGTATTGAAATGTCAGCTACTAGAAGTTTTAACCTGAAATTAAGTTGATGGAGTGGGAAATGTAGTGCCAGAGAAGAGCAAGGAATATTTTTTTTCCACTAAAACTTGATCTTGTACTCAGGCTTGATTCCTTTTAGGTGTGACCCAATTTTCCTCTCAGATCCTCACATAGGGACCGTTTATACAGGAAAGATAAATGCAGTTCAGTGAAATGGAAAGAGTCTTCTGGGTGGGGGGGAGGGTTGCGGATCGAGAAAACTGAATTTTAGGATTTTAGTCCTAACTCTTCTACTAACTAGCTGTGTGACCTTAGATAAGATATTTTCTCTCTCTGGGCCTCCTGTGTAAAATGAGGAGATTGGACCACATGGTCTCTAAGTTCCCTTCCCACTCAACAATTTTATGGAAATCTTTCTTTTTCATTTCCTTTTTTAAAAAATTTATGAATTTAATACTTATCAATAAATACATTTCAATACATGAAGAGGAAAAAGAATTGCATATAAAACCATGTTTTTAGAAATACATATTAAATTTGACAATGTAGGAGCAAAATTGCCCCATTTTGATTTTGTCCTCCCTCTTCTGAACTTTTTTCTTCTGTGTATTTTTAATGTTTTATTTGATGATTTTTTTTCATCCCTATCCCTACCTTGACTCCCTCCTCTTGCCTACCCCCATTCCTTCTCTTGTTACAGGCATGCTCAAACAAAATACATCAACACTTGGGTAATGTCTGAAAATGCAACTCTAGTCTATTACCTCTCATCATCACTCTTTTAAAGTCATGATAGGTCATGGCTTTGGTCAGTTTTGAAGTCTTTCAGTTATTTTCCTTTAAATTTTCATGGTCTTCATGTAAATGGTTCTCCTGATTCTGTTCAATCCACCATGGATCAGTTCATACACATTTCCCCAAGTTTCTCTGAATCTTTTGTTTTCATAATTCCTTATAGTACAATAATATTAATTACATTCACATACCTCAATTTATTCAGCCATTCCCCAATGGAAAGACTTCCTTTGTTTCCAATTCTCTGCTGCAACAAAAAGTGCTACTAAAAACATTTTTGTCCATAAGAGTCCTTTTCTCTCTTTAATCTTTTTCAGGCTACATGTGTAGTAGGTGTATATCTGGGTTAATAGGTTTATAGTTATAACAATAATATATTATTATATGATATATGTCACTATAATGTATAATAATAGTTATATAGCAGGTATACAAATAGGATATAGTTCTCAATTTTCTTTCCAGTTATGGATATCTTCTTAGAGGGTTTTGTCACTCCCCAAGTGGACAGTAGTCAGACTAGATTTGAGATCAGGATCTGTCTACTGTTGTTTGCTTTCTCTTCCCAATGGAAAAAGGAGATCAAGGACACCCAGTATTATAAGTATGAATTTGATCACACACTAGGTTCCCTACAGAGCACAGTGAAAAGCATATTGGGCTGAAAGTAAGGAGCCCAGGGTTTTGCCACTAACTCTCACAACCTCTCTGAACTTCAATTTTCTTGTTGGCAAACTAGGGTGTTGAGCTTTTCAGAAGGATATGAGAATACAACCATGGAAGTAAAAGTGTTTATAAAAGTTTAAATAGCTATAGCTAAAATTTGTATAGTGCTTTAAGGTTTGAAAAGCTCTTTATCTCATTTAATCCTCATAACAATTCTGTGAGGTTGATGTTATTATTGTTATTGCCATTTTACGGATGAGGAAATTGAGGCTGAGGGAAATTGAATGGTTTGTTCAGGGTCAGAGAGCTAGTAAGGGTCTGAGGCTGAACTACAGTCTTCATGACCCCAAGTCGAGCATTCTAACTATTATAACACCTGGATGCCTCATAAAAGTTAAGTAACATAGTGTTCATCCTTAGGGTAAAGAAGTACTATTTTCAAGCATCTTCTTTGACAAATGTAACCAAGGACAAGTTATTTGACCTGTCACTGCTCCCTGGTCACTCTAAGAGTTGTTGACAGATCGCCTTGAAGTTCCATGGAGTTTCTGATATGTATTGGTTAAGGACTTCTTTACATTGATGAAATCACATGTCTGGATCCCTCCAAAATTAAAAAGCTAAATACAAACCAATTTATTATCATTTCAGGATTATATGTAATAGTTGGATACCTAAATATTCTGCCCTACTCCTGTAGGACAGGAGAAGCTGGGCACAGTTCTGAGGAAGAAGGCTGAATGTGGATTTCAGAATCTGACTCCATCCCACCCTCAGATAGCTGGCCTAATGACTGAAATTGCAAATGTCTGACAGCCATCTCTTCCCCCAAAAGGTGTGTCTTCAAACTGCAAAACTCCAGTTTTATCTTATTAATATTGGTTGGTTCTTCTGGAGCAGAAGTAAAGGAGGGGCAGAGTTATTTTACTGTCCTTAATTAAGTTTCCAGCCCAGTAAGGCTGTTTCCAAAAGAGCTAGGCTTTCTGAAAGAGACCACAGATGGTGGAAGGCAGTATACTATTGAGTTAAAAATTCAGAGACCACCAATGTTGACCTCTAGAGTTCGACGATTATGTCTAGGCTCCTTCAGGGTGGTTGGTTCTCCAACAGGGATTCCTAGGGAGTTCAGAGCTAGTTGTACCCTCTCCTGTGACCTGACTTCCCTGGGATCTGCCTGACTGACCTGATCTAGGGACTGTATATGTCTATGTGTGTTTTCTCATCATGTAGGTCTGTTTATGTCTGCCTCTGTTTTAGTGTCTTTGGGGTGTGTGTGTGTGTGTTTAGAAAGAAAAGCTATTGGTTTCTTAATAAAATAACAACTCCCAGCAAGTATACTAGCCAGCTGTGGGAAAAATCAATACTACTGTTAGAGGAATGCAGCCCTCATAAATCACAGGAGGAAAGTGAAATTAAGCCTCCTTATAGAGGCTTCCTGGAGAGCTCATTTACTCAGCAAGGGTAGTAGAAACTATAATAGGGTATCACATGCTCAGGCTTTATAGCAGAGGAAGGAGGAACTGCAGGGAGGGGGGGAAAGGGTCACATTTAGGGAACTTGTGGCACCATGGATAGATCACTGGCCCTGGAGTCAGAAGGATGTGAGTTCAAATCCAGCCTCAGACACTTGACACTTTACTAGCTCTGTGACCCTGGGCAAGTCACTTAACCCCAATTGCCTCAAATATCCAGGGCCATCTCCAGTTATCTTGATGTATATATTGTCCACTGGACTCAGATGGCTCTGGAGGAAGGAGTGATACTCATTACTTTGCACTCACTTAAATCCAATTCATTGCAAGTCATGACATCACCTCCCAATGTCATGGTCCTCTTCAAGGAGAACAACAACAACAAACAGAGGAAAGAGGAGGGAACGCAGAACATGGGCGCCCTTGATATGAGAATGAGCCAGAACAAGAGAGCTCCCTTCTCTCCTTTCCTATATCCCAATGCCTTGTAGGGCAAAACAGAAACTGTGAAGAGCCAGATTCTCTCAGTGGGCAAAGGAGCATTTCTCCCATGGCCTGTGAGATAACTTGTAACATCCATCCATTCATTCAACATCTCCTGATCAAGACTCCATTAGATTCTGTGGAGGACAAAAAGTTGAATCTACCTCACATGACTGTAACAAAAGCAAGTATTTGTAAACATATGCACAATATAAGAACAAGCTGTTACTACTCTTATTTTTGTTGAAACAATGGCAATGTAACATCTGGGGTATCCCTTTTTGTATGTGGAGCCCAAAGACTAGCTATCCCAGATTCAAAATACTCTATGCATCCATCCATATCTAATTAAAATTATAGCTCATGAAACCTCTCCAATGATTGGTTTGCTTTTTCTCTAGTCAGCTAGAGGAGGCAAGGATACATTAGTTCATTAGACATTTAATGAAATATCATAGATAAAAGATTGGCAATAGAACATTTCCCATCCCACCCCCTAAACTTGGGGCACACTGTCTCATATATATAGACCAGCAACAGAGAGAGTGAGTATGCATAGGGATCACTCATGAGGGGTCCATGAGGGACAACTCTCATGTCTAATCCTGCAGGATCCCTAATGTCTTTTTGTGAGTTCAATATGCCACTCTCATTGGGCTTGCTTATCACCGTGTCTGCTGATCTTGCTAAATGTCTACCAGGGATATTGTTCTTCTGCATCCTGCTGTTCCTTGCTGGTCTCACTACATGGGCTCCTCTGGTCTGTTAGTGGTTACTGTTACTTGTAGTTCCTGCTGCCACATTGCTCTTGCCAGTCTCATGGGCATTTCTGGACCCATCTTCTGCTCACTATGAGCCAAGCATTATGTAACTTCTGGGGATACAAAGAAAGACAAAAAAGAAAGAAGGAAACACTAAAAAATTCCAAAAACAAAACAAATGAAAAAATAGTCCTCATTCTTAAAGAGCATGCATTTTAATTTGGGATGCAATATGCAAAATATTTAGATACATACAAAAATATATCTATATGTGTATGTATTGAGTATGCTTTAGAATGGGCCCACAAGGTCTTTCTTGAAGATCATGCTTTGAGGGGCAGCTAGGTGACTCAGTGCATAGAGCATAAGCCCTGGAGTCAAGAAGACCTGAGTTCAAATCCAGCCTCAGACACTTAACACTTACTAGCTGTGTGACCCTGGGCAAGTCACTTAACACTTAACCCCAATTGCCTCACAAAAAAAATAAATCAGCTTCTCAGGGCATTAATGCTAGGCTTGCAACATCTGGTGTGGATTGTTGTTGCTCCATAGTTTCAGTCTTGCCCAATTCTTCATGAACCCATTTGGGGTTTTCTTGGCAAAGATACTAGAATGGTTTGCCATTTCCTTCTGCAGCCCATTTTACACATGAGGAAACTGAAGCAAACAGAGTGAAGTGATTTGTCCAGGGTCACACAGCTGGGCACTATCTATCCATCTCATCCTCTGCCATCCCTTTCTCCTTTTGCTTTCAATCTCTCCCAACATCCTGGTCTTTTCCAATGAGTCCCATCTCATCATGTGGCCAAAGTATTTAAGCTTCAGCTTCAGTATTTGACCTTCCAGTGAACAATCTGAATTAATCTCTTAAAGTATTGAGTGATTCCATCTCCTTGCTGTCCAAGGGATTCTCAGTCTTCTCCAGTACCACAATTTGAAAGCATGGATTCCACAGTGCTCAGCTTTCTTTATAGTCCAACTCTCACAGCTATACATTGATACTAGAAAAACCATATCTTTGACTGTATATTATCTTGTATGTGTCTAGTTGTTTGTGTATTGTCTCACCCACGAGGGTATGTGTTCCTTAACTACAGGGACTGTTTTTTTCTTTTGTATTGTTCTTACCTTTCTTTATATGCCTAGTGCTTAGCAAAGTGCTCAGTACATAATAAGCATTTAAAAAGTACTTGTTGACTGTCTAACTGACTAAGCAAGTCTTCACCGGTAATATACTGCAATCTACTAATGGCCACCATCCATTTCACTGTTTCCCTTTGAGTGACCTCCTTTTCCTTGCTCAAATCAGAAATCAGTCCATTTTGGTATAAGCTACAACCAGATCAAGGCCTAAAGAAGCATTTGGTTTTGCTGCCGTGAAGTCTAAAATCCTAGAAGAGTTTGTGTGTATGATTAAGGCTCAAATTTAGAAATAGTTGGCACTCTAATTTACCTGGAAAAACTCTGTGATGAAGGGGCAGCTAGGTGGTGCAGTGGATAAAGCACCGGCCCTGGATTCAGGAGTACCTGAGTTCAAATCTGGCCTCAGACACTTGACACTTACTAGCTGTGTGACCCTGGGCAAGTCACTTAACCCCCATTGCCCCACAAAAAAACAAAACAAAACAAAACAAAAAAACTCTGTGATGAGGGTGGTGAGGGAGCCATCAAGCAGGGAGATGGGAATGAGTAAAGGTAAATTCTGTCTGTCATTGTAGGTAATACCTAGGATAGGTTAGGAGAACTAGCTGCCACTCAAGAAGAATCAATCCATTCACTTCCTCTTTCTAGCAATCAGTCACATTCTAGAAACCGTGGGTGGCTAAGTAATTCTGATGGCCATGTGTAGTGGTTAATGGGAGTAGTCTCTCTCCTTCACTGCCTCCCTCCTTTCCCCCCTGTGGAATTCTGTTCTCTCTGGCTTGCTGCTGCACAAGATCACTCCCGATATCCCTTTTTGTGCTATTGGCTTTCTTAGTGTCAGTAAAGCAGGAGTTTGTTATTCAATGACTTTGCAGATGAAATTGTTCTTCCACCTGGAGCTCCATAACTTAGCCCTTACCAATTAATTAGCAGGCAAAGCTGAGGCTGGAAGAGTGGGAAGGTGTTGGGTTTTGTTTTGTTTTTGTTTTTGTCTTTTTTTTTGTCACTCTAAGTGCTAGGCAGGGAAACAAGGAATTGTTTAAACCCTTACTTAGACTGAGGAAGGGTAAACTCATTTATAGTCCAATAGTAGGTTCTATTCTTCTAATGGTAACTCACTCCCTGGACCAAAAACCTTGCTCCCTCCCTCTTGTGGCACAGGTGATATAATATATTAGTAGGAACACAGGATGGAAACAGAGGCCTGGCTTCTAATTCTTGACTCTGCCACTATGCTATTTTAGGCAAATCACTTTTCCCTCTCTAGTCCTCAGTTGCCTCATTTGTAAGATAAGAGTGGGTGATTAGGTCATTTCTACAAGGTAATAGTTACTATCTATAGTGAAATATAGGTCACCTAAACTGCAGGTAATTGGTGAAGCCACATTGTACCCCTCCTTGAACCCTACCACTGCTGGTCTTGTCTCTGTTGGGACAGTGTGTGGGAAAGAGCCCTTGAATGGGAATTAAGGAGGCCTCAGCTCACATTCCGACTCTGACACTTAAGTGACCATAGGTAAACTTTCTTAGCCTCAGTTTGCTCATCTGTAAAATAAAGATAACACCGTTAATCTCTACTTCGCAGGATTATAAGGATCAAACGACACAATATATGTAAAGTGCTTTCCAAAATTGAAAGCACTACATAATGTTAATCATTATTGTAGTCAGTAAATTGTGTATTTTTCAAAAATAGAAAGTGAGGAGAGATGGGAGATGAATTTGCCTCCCGGTAACCTCAGGGTTCAGACATGAACTGCTTGGCAGTGTAGATTTAAAAGTTCAGAATTTATAGGCTTAGCACAGCTTCTTCCTTTAACTTCTCAATGGGATTTAATTTAATCGGATTACTTCCCTCCTGGTAGCCAACTGAAATTAGCCCAGTTGAAGTGAAAGGTGGGAGGAGGAGGAGGAGGAGGAGGAGGAGGAGGAGGAGGAGGAGTGGGGAGAGGTAAGGGAGAGAGAAAAGTGAATTCTGAATTTGAGATATTTCTAGGAGAAGGCAAGCTTCTGTAAGGACATAGCACTGGCTGCTTTGGGCAAGAAACAGATAATATGAGGCTTCTGGGTACCAGAGGTAAAGGGAAGAAGTTATAACAGGAAATTGGAGGGGAACCTTATTCAGACTTTTGCCGAGTCCTGCCTCTTTCCTCTTTTCTTCTCCCAGATAGATACCCAAGGGAAATAAGTTTCTCCCTTTGAAAAAATGGGTTTCAAAAAGGAGGAGAAGTTCAAGTCCATTTGCTCCTTTGTCCATCCCTAGAAAACCTAAGGAAACAAGTAGAGTCAGTGGAGAGAGAAATGGGAAAACAATGTAAGCCATATTTCTAGTTGTCATACACTTCTATCTGACCCTGCTCTGCAGACTGAAAACAGATTTCCCCTCCAAACACACAGAACTGATTTAAACCTTCCCTTCTCCCCTTTCTCTGTGCTTTACTTGATAAAAGACTCTGCTTTGGTGATAAAGCCAAAAAGAGGCTGGAGAAATTTAATAGCTGATATTTAATTTAATAAATTTAATAATTAATAAAAATTTAATAATAAATTAATTTAATACACCTGCTCAAGTGCATGCATTATTTACATATATCAACTTTGTGCAGTGGGTCCACTTGAAGAAACTGAGTCTCAGAAAAGTTAAATAACTATCATACAGCTAAAACACTCTCTTAACTTGCACTCCAACTCACAGACTACTACAACTGCCAGGGTTTTAGGGATAATAAAAGCCTGAAGTAATTTGGGCTAAAAAGGTGTATTCCCTGTTTAGAAAACGATGGTCTGCTCTTGAGAACCACAGGGCAGAGAGAAAAATTGTTCAAGGAATTTGAGAAAAACTAAGAAAACCGCCCACAATTTCTTGCAAAAAATAAGAAACTCTAAATTACATTTCTATGGACTATTCTCTGAGCCTTAACCAGTGTGATCCTGTCAACAATCAACAACTTAGCATTTAGCAAAAACATTTACCCAAATAGTATGGTAAGAACAGTTGATACAAACCTTTCTCCCCAATTCCTGGGGTACATTCTCATATATCTACATACATGGTACCCATATAAACAATGGGTTCAAACTTAAGAGTCCAATGAAAGTGAGGTACACGTGCAGGGAATACATAACCCACAGCCCCTAGAAGTCTTTTATCCCTTCGCAGAGTCCTTACAAAGGTCTCTTGGATTCAGCTCTCTGGTTGGCAGGCTGCTCAGACAACTTCCAAGATCGGCTCCTTTCCTGAGTCTATAGCCACCATAGTCATGCTCCCCAAAAATACCTTTGCTCCAGTAACTATCTCCAGTGTCTATCCTTGGTGTGACTTCACTCCTGATGCAGATTCTTCCTCTTACTGATTCTTTCCACTGCTGTTTCAGAAATGCCATAGCAGGGGCAGCTAGGTGGCGCAGTGGATAGAGCACCGGCTCTGGAGTCAGGAGTACCTGAGTTCAAATCTGACCTCAGACGATTGACACTTACTAGCTGTGTGACCCTGGGCAGGTCACTTAACCCCAATTGCCTCACCAAAAAAAAAAAAAAAAAAGAAATGCCATAGCTACAGCCCCATTCAACTCTGACAGCTGATGAGACTTTGGGGTCTTCTGAACTTACCATCCTTGGGCCACATCTATCTCAAGATAGTCAAGAAAAGGGGCAAAAGGGGCAGCTAGGTGGTGCAGTGGATAGAGCACTGGCCCTGGAGCCAGGAGGAACTGAGTTCAAATCCAGCCTCAGACACTTGACACTTACTAGCTGTGTGACCCTGGGCAAGTCACTTAAACTCAATTGCCTCACTAAAAAAAAAAGAGAGAAAAGAGGCAGCTAGGTGGTGCAGTGGATAGAGCACTGGCCCTGGAGCCAGGAGGACCTGAGTTCAAATCCAGCTTCAGACACTTGTCACTTACTAGCTGTGTGACCTTGGGCAAGTCACTTAACCCCAATTGTCTCACCAAAAAAAAAAAAAAAAGATAGTGAAGAAAAAACAAATGCAAAAGAGACAGAAGCAACTATATACTCATGGCGTCCAAGGCAAGGTGTGGCATTGGGACTAGCTGTCCCTCACCTTTTCCGTGCTGGAGAAGCAGTGTAAATCTGTTGTGCTCCATTCTCTGCCCCCCCCACCCCCACCCCCCAACCGGAGAACAAAAAAAGGATAATATAGGGGATGGTTTCCCCTTTTGTATATTGACTAAGTGCCTGATTAACAGCCAATTAGGGAACTCTGACCCCATGTCTACCCCTTTAGCTCTTGCTCTGTGTCGCTTTGGAGCTCTCTCTCTCTCTCTCTCTCTCTCTGTGACTCTGTCTCTGTGTCTCTGTCCCTGCATCTCTGTCTCTCTGTCTTTCTATCTCTGTCTCTCTGTCTTTTTGTCTATCTGTGTCTCTGTCTATCTGTGTCTCTGTCTCCCTGTCTCTCAGTGGTCTCTCTGTCTCTGACTCTGAATCTCTCTGTTTCTCCCTGTCTCTGTCTCTCTGTATATCTCTCTGTTTTTGTCTCTCTTTGTCTTCTCTTCTCTTCTCCTCTCTTCTCTCCCCTCTTCTCTCCTCTCCTCTCTTCTCCTTTCCTTTCCTCTCTTCTCTTCTCTCCAACCATCTGGTACTTAAGGGCATCCTCTAGATTTTGCTTCAATAAAATCCCCTGAACTTTCCTGTTCTGGCTACATAACTTGCTTCTAGCTTTCACATCTGTGTTCCTTCTTCCCTTTTCTCTGTCTCTATTTTGATGTTACATTTACCTTGGTTCCTCCCTAAATATTTACTCTTGAGCTCCAATTTTCTCTGCAGCTTCATCTTCTAGCATAAAGAATTAGATCCAAGATCATTACCATCCCTTCAGGAAATACAAATAAAAATTGGTATTTATTATGTTGTAGCACTTTAAATTTTGCAAAAATGCTTTACAAGTGTAAAAAGACCAGCTGACCAAGGCTGGGGCACCTTTCCCATGAAAAGGTAACATCTCTAGACTCATTCAAACCAGATTTGGTCCTAGTGGATGGAATTTAGCCTCTGGCTTTTTATGTCCACACCCTGGAGACCAGGGGAAGTCATGCAAAGTTTAGGTTTGGTTTAAGTCCAAAGTGTTTCCCAAAGGGAAACAAGATCCTTCAAGAACAGTATTCCATGTACAAGGTACATCATATATAGGACAGCTATTTCATTCCTCCAACCAAAAGAAATACTTATAACACAAAATAACTACTAGAATGAATTATTTAATACTTGAAGTAATAGCCCATAACTCCCATTATCCTCTCCTAGGAGGCTGATACTTAAGCTCTTATCTTGAGAGGCAACTATGGCATAGTGGAAAAACTGCCAAACTTTGAGGCAGTTAGATCTCAAAATTCAACTCTGGCTTCAGACACAACTTGTATGACTCTGGACAAGTTATGTAAGCTCTCTGGGCCCAGTTACCTTCTCTGTTAAATGAGTTGATTGGACTTTATGATGTCTAAATCCTTTCCAGCTATATGCTTTCTCAAGGTTCCACTCTCCCAGCAGTCTTCCTTAGGCTCATTCTCTTGTTAATGGTCATCTTCTCTGAGAAATGTAATAGATTTAGGAAACTCCTATTGCTCATAGTTAGCATTGACTCAGGAGTACATAAACTCCTCCTCCTCACATACCCCCTCCTCCTGCTCCTCCTTCTTCCTTCTTCCTTTTTCTTCCTTCTTCTCTGTCCACATGGGGAGTCATGCCCTTACATGTGGGTGCTCTGTCCAAAAGAATATAATTTTGATCATTTATGTTTTGTAAGATATCTTGGGGTTTGAGAAGTAGATTTTTTTTATTTTAATTTCTTATTTCTTTATTTTATCTTTTTTTCTCAAAAAGCTGAGACAATTAACTCTTTCTTGTGCAGTTTTCACTTATGAAATATAGCTCTGGAAAAACAGACTTTGGAAAAACCCATTGTGATTCAAATGGAACTACTTGACTATCCTTTAAACCCAAATCACTCTGGCTTTCATTGAATGGCCAATAATAGGATCCAGCTCAGGCCTCTCACTCATTGTTTAGGTTTTAAGGACTTTAAGTAGCAATTGTTTTCTGTTCTGGCCAGAAACTCTGCGGTTTTTCCCCTCCCAGATGGATTCTTTTCTGGTGGCAAACTAGGACATCTTTTGTCTCAATTCTTACCTAGCCCTTAATCACTGAATGGAGATTGCCTCAGACAAGCTCAGAACTGGGAAAGACCTGTGTTTAAAAAGGCCAAGGTCACCCACTGCATCCTGGGTAGTCATCTTGACTTTTGTCTTGCCACTGGACTCCAATGACTCTGGAAGAGAGATTGAGGCTGATGACTTTGAGCAGCTCTGAGTTACCTAAATCCAATCTACATGCAAGTCAAGACATCACCATCATGATGTTATTGGTCCTCTTCCAGAATGAAGGACAGACAACAATAAACATGAACTCCCAGCTCTTGAGGTAATTATCAGATTCAAAAAGTCCATCACTCAGTATTCCTATGCAGTCATCTATACTCAGGGAAAGAAATACAAAGCCAGGGGCCCAAGGTCCAACCTCAAGCTCACTGCCATGTCTGATCAGCCACCTTCCTTGTGCTTGGAGGGGCAGAGGCAGGAGCAGGGAGAGAGAGGCAACATGAATCCTTCTTCTCCCTTGAAGAAAGTCTAAAGGAGAGACTCAAAGAGTTGGAACTTGCTTGGAATATGGGAAAGAACAGAATTCCTTTTAGGTGTGCTGAATGGGCCACTCTTTCCTGGTTCAGTGACCTTTTATTTGAATTATCTCTCTGAGAGGAAAATGACTCCTGCTTAATAATTCTCTGGAACTCAGCAGTGGTGATGTGTCAAAGGCTCATTTATTGTCATTCTCTCAAGAATGGTTACCCAGTGTGCAACTGGTGGGTACAAAGAATGAGGGCTCACAGGCCCCGTTTTAACCCCTAGTCCCTAATGGGAATGGACCTCCCCCTTTTTTATCACAGGTCGATTACTCAAGAGTTACAATCTACACACCATGAAGTATTCCTAACCTTAATTTCCTTAATTATTCTTTGGGTTCTTAGCCAATGGGGGAGGTAACACAGGGACATTTCTTCAATCTTCCCTTATATGGACCAGCCCAGGAAAGGACCTAATTGAGACCAACTCAGGGCTCCTTGAACCATGTGATCTTGGCCAGATCAAGAAGAGTGTAATTTGAATGGTGACTGTTATATCCTTATTGAGAGGAGACCATTCCCCATTTCCTCACACTCTCTTCCTTTGTTGTCATGATATGAACCAAAGGATTGCTATGTCATCCCAAAATCCTTCAGCACAGGACATGTGTTAGCCCAAGTGGCCATTAGTGCTCAGCTCAGTTCCACTCATATACTATGGGGCATACTCTAGCCAGAACAAATCAGGGGAACTCTTCCTAATTACCACCATTATATATAGAATATCTTGTTTGACCTTCACGACAACACTGAGGGGGGTACTATAAAATTTAAGACTTAGAGAGATTAAGTGACTAGACCAAAGTCACACAGCCTAGTCATAGATAAGTTCTAAACCAAGTCTTCCTGACTGGATTCAGGAAATCCAGGCCCCCAAAACTTATATTCCTTTTTTCTCAGATCACTTAGAACAATAGTGCAACCACAATGTACTCACACCACTTCCTTTGATCCATTCTTCTTCATCTACTCCACCCCCACCTGACCTATCTCTGGAGGATTGAATCCACACTCTGTCAGAAGGTCTTTTAAAAATGTGAACTTTCCTGTTGTTTTTTGTTTGTTTTTGTTGTTGATATTCTAAGCCTCCATCTCCCAGGCCATAGCTCTGCTGGGTTCTAGGTCCTCTTGCATACATTCAGTTGACATTAAAAGAAAATTTAAATTGGAGACACAAGCACCATCATTATGGATTACTTTAAAAATAGAAAGTGCCTTCTCCACCAGTGCTGAGTCCAGTATGATGCTGAATAATTTCATTTTGAACAAGCTGAACTTGTTAAATCAGATAGACTCCATCTGTACTATTTAGTCTGTGCTACAGATATCATATGAAAATTGCTGAACAAAAGGGAAAAAATGAAATGGCTATCCACTGAATTATCAAAGATGACAAAAGATGGAAATAGTCAATGATATGTACAGATTGTCACACTAGTATACTATTCATTGAGCTGTAAATTGGTCCATCCATTCTGGAAGACAATTTGGAAATATTCTAATAGGTACAGATGGGTAGGGGAAAGCAGCCCACAAAGGGGCATTATGTTTCTACCCCAAACTATGGAGAAAAATCTCTAAAATGAAGCTAAGATATGTCTAAAGGTTCCTTCTAAAAAATTATTCAACATACAAAGTAGTAGATATTAGGTTTAGAACAGCTAGTTATTTTCCACCATACAACAAATGATTAAAGTCTCCAAACCTCAAGTGTTCATTGATATATCCTTAAAACATAAACTATGACCTATTGTCTCTATTATACTTTGCTCAGAGATAGGAAATAGCCCCTCAGAAGCTTTCAGAGACTGACAAACAGATTTCAATTACTTTTATAGTCTGTACTCTCCAAACAGCAATTAGAGCCTCAAGTCTGTCCAGCTAGGGTTTCGGTTTTCAGAATGATCTTGTTGATGGTCATCTCTTCCACCAAGAAATGGCAGTTACTGCCAGTCAGCACCCAGAAATTCTTGGCCTCTCAGACTCACAAAGTAGCTTTCAACACTGGAATTGTCAATCACACAGGATTGCCATTCAGTAACCTGTGCTTAGGGAAAGAAACACAAAGTAGAAGAGGCAACTAGGAACTTGAGATCCAATCTCAGCCTCAACTAGGCAAGCACATGTTCTCACTGCCATGTGCTCAAAACTGTCATCAATGCTTCTAGGAAGTCGAAAGAGAGAAAAAAATTCCTCCCTCAAAGAAAGTCCAAGGGAAAGAGGGAACATTGGCTGTGTGTTAACAAAGAGGAAACCTAGAAAAAAGGAGACCAGAAGCCATTTCTCCTTTGCTTCCATAGAATGGATTGTTCTTCATGACTCAGTCATTGAATCCTCTTTGCCATAACATTTTCACCACTCCCCAATTATAGACACCAATGAAACAATCAGAAGTTTCTGGTCATGCATGCCCTTTAGTAAGGGGCCAGAGCATGTGGGGGCCAGTGTTCAGGCCCATATTCATGCACATTCTATGACTGGTTCCCCACTACACTAGAAAAGGACTAAAGTGTCCATTCTCCCTAATCCAGAGATCTTACTACTAAACATATACTACACCAAAGACAAAGAAAAGTCTAATATATTGATGAACATTGTGGTGTTGTAGATAGAACTCTGTAGACTTGCAGTGAGGAAGACCTAAGTTCAAATTATTCCTTAGGTAATTATGAGTTCTTGATCCTAGGCAAGTTGCTTAATCTCTCTCAGCCTCAGTTTCCTTATCTGCTAAATGGAAATAATCATTGTACCTACCTCCAAGGTTGTTGGAAAATTAAATGAAATAATATCTGTAAAATGTTTGGCAAACCTTAAAGCATGATATAAATGTCATTTTGTTGTTGTTGCTGTTGTTGTTACACACAAATATTTTAGCAGTACTTTTTGTAGTAGCAAAGAACTGGGAACCAAGTACATAGTCATCAGTTGGGAAATAGATAAACAAATTTTGGTCCATGAATGTGATAACTATTTAGAATAGTACAGCTTCATAAGAAACAATAAATGTGATGAATATAGGGTAGCATGGGAAGATTTATATAAAATTCATGAAATTAAGCAGAGCCAGGAATACAATATATACAATGATCACAACAGTGTAAATGGGGGAAAACAAAAAACAAAACAAAACAAAAATGAAACTGAACATTGTAATTATAATGACTAAGCAAGGAAGAGAAATGAGAATACAACTTCCTTCTTTGCAGAGGTGGTGGACTGTGGATGTGATATAACGTATATGTTATAGGACTTAATTGACATGTTAGTGTTGATAAACTTCTTTTTAAAATTCTTTGTTATAAGAGATAGCTCTCTGAGTTGTGAAGAAAGGTAGGAATATATTGGAAAAGGAAGGTGATGTTTAAAAAAAATAGATCAATAAAAACATTTTTTTAAATGCCCCAAACATATGGTTCTGCACATATGCCTAAGGGTGAAAAAAGTGCTAAATTTGACTTCAGAAAAACCTGGCTTAAAATCTTACCTGTGGCACTGACAACCTGGACAATTATTTTAACCTCTATGAGGTTAAATTTCCTTATCTGTACAATGGGGATATTAATATCTATAATACAGTTATCATGGTTCTTATCTTCAAATAAAGTAAGTGTATAAACCACTTTGAGAACCTTAAAGCAATACATGTGTCAGTTGTTATTGTTATAATCATCATTACTCTTCCTGTGCCCATCCTTCAGCATTCCCTGGGGACTACAGTTCCATTTTTCCATTCTTGACTTTAATAATCCTTATATTTGAAGATGCACATATACCCAAGGCTTACATCCTTTACATGCCTCATGGGGTCCACTGCTTGTAAAAAATCTGCTTGGGAAATGATGCCCTGAGAAGGTACAAATGGGTTCTCCCCAGGCTTATAGTTCACACTTCCTTTCTTGCTCAGGTTCTCACCAGGTGCCAAGCTGATGGAAAAGATCCAGGCCATTGCCCAGAATGTCTCTGACATTGCCGTGAAGGTGGATCAAATCTTGCGCAACAGTGTCCTGCACAGCAAGGGTAGGCCTCACTACCAGCTTCTGACCATAGATATTTACCCTCCCTTTAGCCCAACCCCTTTCCATCTCTTAAATGTGTAGTACAGTTCCAGGAAGGGTGGTGACAGATTCTGCCTCACAGGCTGAGCAAATTCCCATAAGGGCAGGTTATTGGACAAAGCTTCCCAAAGGTGGGACTTTTAGAAGGTTGGAACTTCAGGGAATTGGTAAGTAGGGCTAAGCAAGTGTTGTCTAGAGGAAGCTTGGGGTATTTTCTCCCCCTCCTCCCCCTACCACACACACACTTTTTACTTAATCCTCTCAGAATCTTTTTGAACTTGGGCCTCTCGGGCAAAACTAGAGCAGCAGGTCTCATCTCTTCTCACTAATCAGCTCTTTAAGTCAAGCCTATGTTCTTCATGCAAGGGGCCACCATTTGGTGTTAAGAGCAGCTGAATTGGTAAAGAGTCATTTAGACCCACCATCCCTAGTCCCTTGCCACCAGGACCCAAGTCCACACTTTCCCTAAAAAATTGGGTGAGTAGGTACTGCCAAACCAATGTCCACCCTGCTTCTCTGGTGACACCATTGTTTGCAGGAGTGAAATCCAGTTTCTAAGGGAGGAAGTAGAGGATGGGAAGATGCCAAAAAATGGGCAAGGCTAAACATCTGTAAGAGAGAATGCCATCTGCTAGCCTGAGCATGGTCTGGGATCATGGAGAGGAGAATCATGGCCCAATCCCTTGAGTTTACGTGCTCACAATTCTTGTTTGAGAGGTTGAGTGCTAGGAAAAACCATCTGCCCTTCACCTCCAATATTAGATTGACTCATTTCCTTCTAGCAGGGTGTGACTGGGGACCTTATCTTCCCACATTATCTGCCTTTTGCTCTAACCCTCTCCTCCCAGTGTCCGAAGGCCAGCGAGATCAATGTGAGGTGCCCAATGACCCTAAATACCCAGACTGCTCTGGAAAAGTAGAGGTAAGTATTGATGAAATCCTCCAAGGAATCATTCTGTGGGGAGGGAGGAAAGAAGAATGTGGATGATCCTTCATCCAAAGTTACTTAAAAGAGTCATATTAGAAATAAAGTGATATTGGAAGTTTCAGAAAATTTTAAATACCTATGCAAGGAGCCAGATGTGTCCTATCTTCAAAAGAGTACCCCATCTAACCTTTTTATAGAGGGTTAGCTCAAGGTGGTGTTGATGAGGCAGGGAAAGAAAGAGAATATGGAGCCCAAAGAGACCTTATAATGTAACCCTCTCATTTAATAAGTAAGAAAATCGATGAAATCATTTCCCATTCAGACAGGGAATAAATTAAATCAACATTTTGATTCCTCTTTCTAGAGCTCTAATATACTGTGGTGGAGAAAAGACACATGAGATCTTAGGTGGAGGTGGCAGATGTCAGTTCACATGAGTTATTCTTAATAATTCAGTGGGGAGCATTGTAAGCCAGCTGCCTCTGTGGGTACACTATCTGGCAGGGGGCCCTTTCCCCTCTTGAAATCATTGCTGTATATAGTAAATGCAATGGATATCAAAACCTGGACTCTTCCATTTTAAACACTTAGCTATGTGACTTTGGACAAGTCACTTAACCTCTCCACCTCTGTTTCCACACCTGTTAAAAGGAGATAGTAAGGACTATGGTACTGCCTGACTCACAGGGTTAGTGCAAAGATCACTAAATAAATGTCAATTATTGCTATTATTATTCAAGTCCTGGCTCTATCACTCATTGATTTCATGACCATGGGGGTAGATGCTTAACCTCTTTGGGCCTTGCTTCCCTTATTTGTCAAGTGAAGGGGTCAGGCTAAATGATCTCTAAGGTCCCTTCTATCTCTGGCATTTTGTTAATGTTGCTGCTCTGGTTAATCTAATGAACTCCATCCCCATCTCCTCCCCCACCCCCCTGCTCAGGCAATGCTCGGAGAAGGCAAT
Source organism: Dromiciops gliroides (assembly GCF_019393635.1). Classification (NCBI taxonomy): domain Eukaryota; kingdom Metazoa; phylum Chordata; class Mammalia; order Microbiotheria; family Microbiotheriidae; genus Dromiciops; species Dromiciops gliroides. Next base: position 222,897,719 of record NC_057864.1, on the reverse strand, counting down.
TGTATGCCCCAGGCAAAGTTTGAAAATTGCTCCCCATAAGTGTTACTGTCCAAGGGAGGCTTTGTACTTTCATATGCAACTAGACTTGTCACAAAATAATACCTATGTACCCTGGGGAATGGAATTTTCTGGCATGAAAAATATATGCATTTTTTTAAGTATCTAAAATGTCCCTTGTTGGAGCTTCTCTCTCTCTCTCTCTCTCACACACACACACACACACACACACACACACACACACACACACACACACACACACGTGTTTTGGACCTCAGCACACTTGTTTTATAGATGCAAAGTCAGAGGTACATCTCTAAGTAAGAAGAAGAACCAGAGACCACTCAAATCTCAATCCAACCTTTTGGGTTATATTTGGAACGTTGTGTCAGGCAGGTGTTACCAACACTTGAGTCTATGAGGCTTCTCTTCTACCCTTACCACCCCAGTCATACTAGCTCTCGAAGGATTCTGGAGTTGGTCAACTATGGTAACCACAATATCTAGCTACTAGAAATCCTTCAGACCTCAGGACAACAACCACCATTATTAAGAAAAATTACTTTCCTATGGCAAATTCGCAAATGCCTCAAAGATTTCAAATGGTCATTTTATTAAGGGACTATTAAGGAGGGAAGGGAAAAAAGGGAGAAAAAAAAGAAAAAAAAGAAATTTACATGATAACTTTCTTATATATATTTGTTTTTGTTTTTTTGTTTTTTAGCGAGGCAGTTGGGGTTAAGTGACTTGCCCAGGTCACACAGCTAGTAAGTGTTAAGTGTCTGAGGCCGGATTTGAACTCAGGTACTCCTGACTCCAGGGCCAGTGCTCTATCCACTGCGCCATCTAGCTGCCCCTCTTATATATTTTTAAAGAATGGCAAGTTGTATATAGTAGATTTGCAATTTCTTGTGCAATCATAATTTTAATTATACTATGCTATGGAAAGACTTGCTTTGTTCCATAGATGAAAAATAAAATAAATTTTAAAATAAAATAATGTGACCAACTAAGGACATTACAAAAGATACAATTCTGACTTGGTCTAGTATAAATACTAAGTAAAGACACTTTATTTTTAGCCCAGAATAGGTTTGGGGTGATACTGCAACTAAGTGTCATGAGATCCTCAGTCTCTGTGAGTGGGTGCTGACTCCCTGGTTTTGTCCTCCTCTTCATCTCCATTCTGTAGCTACCTTTGGCCCGCTCAGATCCTGCCCTGCTTCTTGTCCTCTGGTTATTCTGTACTGACCTTCCACCCCTATCTTGGACATTTCTATGCTGTCTTCTCAGGAAATCCTATCTTTATCCTTTTAAAAAAAATATCAATTTAATTCAACAAACATTAAAAGCCTATGTACAGGTAGGCAGCTAGGTGGCGCAGTGGATAGAGCACCAGCCCTGGAGTCAGGAGTACCTGAGTTCAAATCCGGCCTCAGACACTTGACACTTACTAGCTGTGTGACCCTGGGCAAGTCACTTAACCCCCATTGCCCTGCAAAAAAAAAAAAAAAAATTAAAAAAAAAAAGCCTATGTACAAAGCATTATGTTAGGTGCTGAGAGCACAAGGAAGAAAAATGACATGATTCCTGTCCTCAGAGAGTCTACAATCTAATGGAGTGGAGGTGACAGCAGGATATAGCGTAGACTCAAATAAGAATGGTTCATTGAGGCAGCTAGGTGGCGCAGTGGATAAAGCACTGGCCCTAGAGTCAGGAGTACCTGAGTTCAAATCCGGCCTCAGACACTTAACACTTACTAGCTGTGTGACCCTGGGCAAGTCACTTAACCCCAATTGCCTCACTAAAAAATAAAGAAAGAAAGAATGGTTCAAGGCAATAAGAGCAAAGGAGGGGTCCCAAAAAATGAACCTTCACCAAAAGGGGAAAAAATGAGGGGGAAGAGATCATTTTCAGCTCTAAAGGTCAGGGAAGGGTTCATGGAGTTAACCAATCTTGGTCTTGAAAGGGAAAAAAACTAATGGAAAGAAGTCTGTTCTAGGTATCAGAAGACAGACTGCAAATATGTAGAGAGGGCAGGAGGGGATTGAAGAATAGTTCATAGGGTTTATTGGCTAGAATGTTGGATGAGGGAATGGGAGTAGTGGGTTTCCCAGTAGGCTTCTCTGGATCATATTCACCACATGGTTGTTAAGGCTACTCTTCAATGAAACTTGACTTCTTCACCTATTGTTGAAAGCTTACATCTTGTATAGTCTTTTAGTGGCTATGTAGCCTCAGTGGAGGATACCATCTGTTACTGAAAGCCTTTCCACATGAAATTAACTTTCTTTGACTGTTAGAAACAGATTGCCCTTATTTTCATATTTCAAAGTCTTTTGAGAGTCCATTAAATTCTGGTTTCCTAAGTAAATGTCTTTAACTCTCAGCTCATTAACAGAACAGAAATAACTAACATTGGAATGTGCTCCCTTCTCATCTTTACCTCCAGGAATTCCTAGCTTCCTTCAAATCATAGTTCAGCTGCCACTTTTTTTTTTTTTTAGTTTGCAACATTTGCTTTTATAAGATTTCTAGTTTCAATTTTTTTCTCCCTCCCTCACCCCTCCCCATAGGTGAGGCCTCTCACAAGTTAAAGGGTTGTTTCCTTTTTTTTTCCTTTTCTTTCTTTTTATTTTTTTTCAGGGCAATGAGGGTTAAGTGACTTGCCCAGGGTCACACAGCTAGTAAATGTCAAGTGTCTGAGGCTGGATTTAAACTCAGGTACTCCTGACTCCAGGGCCAGTGCTCCATCCACTGCTCCATCTAGCTGCCCCTTCAGCTGCCACTTCTTAACGAGGCCTTTTCTGATCTCCTGTTATTTGTTATTCAGTTGGTTCAGTAGAGTCCAGCTCTTCATGACCCTGTTTTGGGGTTTTCTTGGCAAAGATACTGGAGTGTTTTGCCATTTCCTTCTCCAGCTAATTTTTCCAGATGAGAAAACTGAGGCAAATAGAGGTTAAGTGACTTGCCGAGGATCACACAGCCAGTAATGTCTGAAACCAGATTTGACCTCTGGAATATGAGTTTTCCTGACTTTTGGCCTGATGATCTATTTGTTGAGCCACCCAGATATCTCTCCTGATATTAGTACCCTCTTTCTTTTGAAATTATTTTTACAGGCTTTGTATTTATTTATTTCTGTGCATATACTTCTATCCCTTATAAAACATAAGCTTCTTGGGGGCAGCTAGGTGGCACAGTGGATAAAGCACCAGCCTTGGATTCAGGAGGACCTGAGTTCAAATCTGGCCTCAGACACTTGACACTTACTAGTTGTGTGACCCTGGGCAAGTCACTTAACCCTCATTGCCCTGCAAACAAAACAAAACAAAACAAAAAACCCATAAAACATAAGCTTCTTGAAAGCAGGAATTCTTGGTTTTTTACTTTTGCATCCCCACTACCTAGAACATACTAAGTGCTTTAGATGGTTTTACATTCAGTCGATTTGAATTCCTTGACTTCACTGATTGATTGAGTTTTTAAGTTTCTAGTTATGACCACTTCCCTAATTTCTTTTTGTTGGTCTCTCACTTAGGTGCTCCCAGAAGAGTCAAACTTTCTCCATTAAATTCTTATGGAATGTGGTTATTTTTTTAAAATAATAAACATTTTAATTTATAGTTTAGGGTTCTAATTTTTATCCCTCTTTCCCTCCCTCCCCTCCCCCTTCCCTGAGGTGGCAAGCAATCAGATATGGGTTATACATGCATGATTATGTAAAACATGACCATGTTTGTCATTTTGTACAAGAAAACTTGATTAAAAGAAAAAAAATGAAAGAAAGTAAAAAATAGCATTAATATCAGTTCTTTCTTTGGCGGTGGATAGTATATTTTATCAGTAGTCCTTTGGAATTGTCTTGGATCATTATATTGTTAAGAATAGTCAAGTCATTCACAGTTCTTCATCAAACAATATTGTTGTCTCTGTGTACAATGTTCTCTTGGTTCTGTTCACTTCACCATACATCATTTCATCCATGTCTTTCCAGGCCTTTCTGAAATCATCCTGCTTGCCATTTCTTATAGCACAATAGTATTCTATCACCAACATATATCGGTTTGTTTAGCCATTCCCCAAATGATGGGCATTCCTTTGATTTCCAAATCTTAGCCACCACAAAAAGAGCTGCTATAAATATTTTTGTACAAACAGGTCTTTTTCTCTTTCAGGGGATGTCTTTGGGATATAAACCTAGCAGTGGTATTGGAGGAATGTGGTTATTTTAAACACAAATTAAAATTATACACAAAATTTCCAGCAAAAAAAGACAAGAGTTTCCTCATGATCTATCTTTCATTTCTCCTCTCCTTAGTGGAATTAGTCAGTTTTCCAGAGGGAGATGAGACCTTATATTCAAGGCCCTTCCTAGCCAGTGGTCCAAGGCAAATTGTTTTTCCTGGCGGTAGTCTCTTTCAGGATTTCCCTAAGAGGATAATATTCTAGCTCCCCAGCTCTTTTCTACTCTTACCATTGTCTTTGCCCTTGCCCTCTTGCTCCAGCCCACCCTCTCTGGCAACAGGGGTTTGGTTTCTTTGTTCCAGAACTTGCCACTGAATAATGATAATTCTGCATACATCTGGGGGAGGGTGTAATATCTGTAGGGTTTCAGCCTTGTGGTAAGTAGTTCTGTTCTCAGAAGAAGTGTGGTATAGTAGAAAGAATACTGGATCTATAATCAAAAGGAATGTGTTTAATCCTGCCTCTGACACTTATTAGCTTTGTAACCATGGGAATGCCACTTAATGTCTCAGATACTCAGTTTCCTCACCTGTCAAATCAGAACTTAACTCACAGGGTTGTTGTGAAGGTCAAATGAGAAAAATAAAAGTAAAAAAAAAATGAGAAAAGTAAAAGTAAAGTGCTTTAAAAAGAAGTTAATTTTGATCCACCTGTCCATACTGGGGGATTAATAGAACCAAAGATCATAGCTCTAGGGCTGGGAGGGACCTTAGAGAGCCAATGCCCTCATTTTTTAGAAGAAGAAACTGAGGCCCATGGAGGTGAGGTAACTTCCCCAAGATCATACACATAGTAACCAGGATTGTAACCCAAGACCTCTGAAACCAGAGCTAGCACTCTTGACTATACCATGATGCCTCTGGACTTTAAGGAAGACTTTAAAGAAATTCCTACCCTTCCATGCCACTCTCAGGGTCCCTCTATGAGGACTAAGCATAATTAAAATACTAGGATTGCCCTTGTCTTGTGCCTTTCCCCACCCTACCCCCACAGTACCTTGCTCTTAGCTCACTCGCTTTTGCTACTGGAGTGTGAGCTGAAGTTATAATCAGTTACCACAGTCTCTCGGTGGCCTCCACCATAATGAAGTCAAGTGATTCTACTGTGGATGACTGGGTTGGTATTGGGAGTAAGGTGTCAGAGCTTGTTCTCTTGCCTCTGACTCCCATTCCTTTCTACAGTGGATGCATGCACGATGGACTTCTGATCCCTGTTATGCCTTCTTTGGTGTGGATGGCACTGAGTGCTCCTTCCTAATCTACCTCAGTGAAGTAGAGTGGTTCTGTCCCTTAATGCCTTGGAGGAATCAAACAGCAGCGTTGCCTGCCCCTAAGCCTCTGCCTAAAGTCCAGGTAAAGACTTTGTATGACAAAATTGCCCATGTGGTGGGACCAATGGAAGACCATTTACTTATTCCTGTACACTTTCTTCAACTAATAGACCCTTTAAGGCAGGAAGTCTTATAGATTCTGGGGCCTGATGAGTCTTTAAGGTGTAGCCTTTAGTGTGGGATATAAAAAAGTCCAGATTCCCCCCCCCATCTAGCTGAAAACTATCCTGTCTAAAACTATCAAATGTCCAAATACAGCTCCTCTCCCATCTCTGGTCAAGAGGTTCCTTGACCCATGATCAGTTTAGATCACTCACAGGCAGATTTTAGGGTGAGGGGCCCTAGAGGCCCATCCTATGGCCAACCCACATTCATTTAGCAGAGGCATAACTGATCCAATCCCTCAGCTGAAGCCTGGGAATCACCTGAGACTCGTTCTGAAAGGGACACTTTGACTCAGACCCTTAGTGCTAGGGCTGGTCATTTGTCCTATTCGTGTCCCAGAATTCATCCTCACATTAAGTCTTATGGGGCAGTGGTTCTAAATGTGTCTCCTTAACCAGGGATGGAGAAATCCTAGTGGAACCCAGGCCCCTGATGGTCTGTCAATAAGCATTTATTAAGCACTCTATAGCCTGGGGATACAAATGCAGAAATGAAACTATCCCTACCATCAAGGAGCTTCCAATCTAAAAGTCATGACTATTTGTAAGAGTTTTGGGGTAAGCCATTATAGCTATGGTGAGTGAAGCCATAAGGCTTCATAACCAGTTGCAAAGGTAGTATTGATTTATTATTTCCAGAGCCAGTGCAAGAGAACAAAAAGGGAAAATGGTTGCATAATGTAGTGGATGGGCAGGTGACAGGATGTCCACATTGTGTAGGACCTGGTGTCCTGGTGTATGGTTAGATAATGAGAGATTAATAGACACTCCCTCCCCAAAATCCACTGGGTACAACAGTTTGACCCATAGTAAGCATCAATGTCTGCACCCCTCTCCCCCATCTCATTCCCTATAGGCAGCTTTCCGGAGCAATCTCTCCCACCTCTTGGAGCTTATTGGAAGTGGGAAGGAGTCACTGATCTTCATGAAGAAGAGGATCAAGCAGTTGGCAGCCCACTGGGCTCTGGCCGCACAACGCCTGGAAGCAAAGCTAAAGGGAGCGAGGAGGGATCAGAAGCAGGTATGTGAGGAAGACTTTCCCTGGGACAATGGCAGGAGACCCACACCCTGGTGTGGGATTGTGTTCTCACCCTGTCACACCCTGACTTTTCATGAGAAAAGCTATACCCACCACTTAAGACGAGTAACACTGACCCCTTTTCTCTCATCTCACTCTGATGCCTCCTTAGCTTGAAGGACAGTTCTCACTTGCCACACTCTTTGAATGCCCCCCTAGAGATCCTTCTAAGAGCCCCTAAGCTTAGACTGAGTTTCTATTGTGGTCTTATACTGCTTGGGCTATTGCCTTGGAACTATGGGTCCTTATGAGCCAGGGGCTTCCTCTCACAGTGAGTATACAACAAAGCAATATGAAGGATGACTACTCCAGATGCCAGGCACCTACTTAAGTGTGGCTCTCTTAACTACCAGGCACAAGCAAACACTAGAAAAATGGAATTGTACTGAAGTTTGAGCCCAAGCCAAGAGGATAAGATAGTGCATGAATTAGGACAAATAACTTCCAAAGCTTAGAAGAAGAGTGGGACATGTAGTTTCTGAACTGTACTCTATATCTTCCTACTATCAGTCATAGAAGTAGCAATGATCTGGTATTTGTAGGGTTTCTGGCTTAGTCTGGATAGCTTGTTCTACCCCCCTCAGAAGGCTTCCCCATCTACTTCTTGGTAACTATCTACTTTGCTGCCACGTAAGTAGTCAATTGTAGTTTAGAGATGGTATCTGCTACTGCTCAACTTCCCCAGACCCCTGAAGTAGGGCAAATCTAGATGAAGCTTTGATTTTTTTTCTTTACACTGATTTACTCTCTTCTCTCTTGGCTTCAGATCCTCATCCATATTGGTTTCTTGACAGAGGAATCTGGGGATGTGTTCAGCCCAAGGGTACTGAAAGGGGGTCCCCTGGGAGAGATGGTACAGTGGGCAGACATCCTAGCTGTCCTCTTCGTCCTGGGCCATAACCTGAGGATCACTGTGTCCTTGAAAGAGTTGCAGAGGTGAGTGTGTGGAAGAGTCTATTGCAAAAGTAAAGGGGAAGAATCACCCTGGTTACCCTTGAAAAGAAATACTGCAAAGGCTCTCAGTTTGTTCAGCAGCCTGGGTTGGAGAACATGAACTCTGGAGGGCCCAGTCAAACCGAAATTACTTAGATCTGTGACCATTAGGAAGAATTCCTGATGTTCTGGTTAAACTCCTCAGCTTAAAACTTCCCATTGTACATTGTTCACAACATTCTTCCTCAGAACTGACATGTTGAAGATTTTGGAATGCACTGAGGCCATACATATATCCTATTATTCAAAGGGAGTTTCCTTACCAATCAAGGTCTTACTTCTAAGTGCAATGAAGTCCTATTATTTGTGTTCAATATCTGGCCAATATTAGTTTGATGGAATTGGAATGAATTGTATAAATCAACTCTGCTCTGCTTCCCTAATCCTGATGGGAACTGAAGCATCTGCAAGGATTCTTCAGGATTCCTCATATTGGGCCCCATTCTAGCACACCATGAGTTGAGCCTGAGGCCAGAACTTATCATCTAGTGTTTCCTTGCCCCTGTCCTGGCTATTATAGATAAGTCTGCAGATGGAGACAGAAGGCTGGAGAATTAGAAGTTATTACCTTGGGCTGCTGAGAAAACAGCCATTCAGGAGTAAATATAGGAACATTGAGAAGGATAGAAGAATAATATATAGATTTCTGTTCTGTGGCTTCATTCCTCTCTCAAATCTGCTCTCCATTAGTATTTTCCCAAGGGTCCACCCAGGTATACAAAATACAAAAATACACAAATCACTGGCAAATGAATTAAACATATACTCTTTCAAGCCGTTGTTGCCTCTTTTTAGTAAGCTTCCCAGTTAGCATATTATAGATGAGGTCTAAATCCCCACTGTGTATCTTGAAGGATTATCAGTTCTAGATGTATTCATGAAGTCTGCCCTTTCCTTCCCCCCTGCAAATGTTCAAAAAAGCATAGATTTAGAGCTGGAAAGAACCTTAGAAGTAATCTGATCCAACCCCATTATTTTGTAGACGAGGAAACTGAATTTCAGAGAGCAGCTTGTTCAAGGTCATACACTAATAGTAAGTCTAGGGGCAGCTAGATGGCGCAGTGGATAGAGCACCGGCCCTGGAGTCAGGAGTGCCTGAGTTCAAATCCGGCCTCAGACACTTAACACTTACTAGCTGTGTGACCCTGGGCAAGTCACTTAACCCCAATTGCCTCACTAAAAAAAAAAAAATAGTAAGTCTAGCTCAAGAAGGATTTGCATCCTTGTCCTCAACCTCCAAATGCAGCACTTCTTCTATTATACAACACCTATCTTTCTTCGAGTCTCTTTCTACAAAAAATAATAAATCCAGATCCCCCATTTCAGCAAAATGATAACAATGATAATTAGTCACATTTCTCTATTAATTCAAGGCTTGTAAAAGGAAGCTTGGCATGCATTATCTCATTTGATCCTCTCAATTCCCCCCTCAGTGAAGTATACTACAGGTATTATCCCTGTTTAGAAGTGTAGGAATATGGGACAGAGGGTGTGCACGCTGAAATAGGAACAGGTGAAACGTTGCTCAAGATAGATTTTGTCTACTTAATAATTTTACTTAGGGCCAACCCTGCATGGTATTATCAATCCTATTCCTTCTAGGTAATACAAATAAGGGGCCCAGATTTTTGGAGCTGTCCCAGAATCGTGGTGCTGAAAGAAGATAAAGGCTTCACCAGTGCAGGGAGTTAGAACCAGCCTTTTTCTAGAATCCTGCTGTTTCTATTGTGTGGAGCCTCTCTCTGCTGAGTTGTGTATATGCGTTACCTGCCAGAGAACAGAGTTGTTCATTGAGACAGAAACATAGTTGAACCCAAGTCATTCCCAACACTGTTTCCTATAATTAGAAATACCTCCCAGCTCCTGCTGAACAGAGAGCTTGAGAGATTTATTGACAGTGTCTGTGGGAATACATGTAACATAGCCACTAAATTATTGTAAAGAATGAAAGGGGAAAAATTCCCATGCTTGTGAATCTCTTGAAGGTGCTGAGAAAGAGGAATCAGAAACTGAGAGATGGAGGAGGAATGTTTAAGGGGGAGGCTGTTTGCTAAGTTGTAAAGGCTCTGTATACCATTGATTTTGCACCAAGTGATTACAACCTGGTAGATTTGTAGCACCAGTACCTATGGCTTTATAAAGGTAACTAAGCTGAATACAGGGTGCTATGGTTTGGTGGAGATAATATATTTTGAGAGTGAAAAGTGCAACACCCTAGTTTTAATTATTGTCTGGGCCCGGGCAAGTCATTTAACCTCCAGACCCCATATATGATGTAGGGACAATCCTATTCATATATTTCAGAGATGCTGTTAGAATAAGATCACAGAATCACAGAATTGGGGTTAAAACAGATGTCAGTGGTCATCTAGTCCAATCTATACATAAAAGGGATCCCATTATAGCATACCCAATAAATGGCCAGCCAGCTACTGTTTGAAGACATCTAATGATACCTTTACAGATAGCCCATTCCACTCTTGTGTAGCTTTCTTAGGAAATTGTTGTTGTTGTTGTATTCTGACACCAAGTAAAATTTCTTCTTTGCAACTTAAACCCTTTGCTCCTGGGTTAAACCCTTAAACCCTTTGCTCCTGGATTCTTCTCTCTGGGAAAAATAAAAAATTTAGCCCTCCTCAACACAACAACCTTTGGAATATCTGAAGAATATTATCACTTTTCCTTTCTCTGGGCTAAACATTACTTCAACTGATTCTCAAATAACATAGATTCAAGAACCTTCACTATATTAGTTGCCTTCCTAAATATTCTTCATTATATTAGTGTCTTTCTTACACTGTGGAATCCTGAACTGAACACAATATTCCAAATAAGGTCTGATGAGAATAGTATACTAAGGGACTATCGCCTCCCAAATCCTGGAAGCTATGACCCTATAATTAGAACCCTAGATTTAATTCATTCACTTTTTTGGCTTCAACTTCACACTGCTGATTTATGTTGAGCTTTCAATTGACTAAAACCCCAAGATCTTTTTCAGAATAATTGTCTAACCATTCCTCTCCTGTCTTATACTTGTTAAAGGGAATTTTTATATCCAAATGTAAGACTTAATGTGTATCCCTATGAAACATTAGATTATTAGAATTTAGCCCCATACTCTAACCTGTGAAGATTCTTTCAGATCCTGACTGTTATCTAGCATGCTAGGTTTCCCAACTAGCTTATTGTGATCCACACATCTGTTGAACCTATGACTTTTTAAAAATCATTGATTTAAAAAAATTTTAAAGCACAGGCCCAAGCACATCTCTGAGGTATTCTAATAGTGACTTCCTGCCATGTCAACATGGAACAATTAATACTATTTTAATCTAGCCATCCAATCAGTTCCAAATCCATCTAATTGTATTATCACTCAATCCACATCTCCCCATCTTCTCCACAACTAAGTAATATGGCCATTAATCAGCACAGGTGCTATCTCTAAATAAGTGAATATGGGGTCATTGAATTTGGGGTCATCTCAGAAAGAGATTGTTCTAAATGGAAAATTTATTTCAATTCGACAAACATTTATCATGCACCTACCACTTGTAAGACTCTATGCTAAGCACCAAACATACAAAGACAAATACAAAACAGTCCCTGGCCTCAAAGACTTTACCTCATATTGAGAAGATACAATATGTATATAGACAACTAAAAGAGTGATGAAATTTTCGAATATGTCAACCAACTCTAATACCTCAAGTCACTCCCAGAAAGATCCCAAATCTCCTTTCACCTATACTCTTGGACCTTTCAACATAACATTGATTTTTGTTTTACTTTTGCATGTTGGAAGTTTTGAGAAGAGTGTAATTCAGTGGAGAGACAACCCCCAATTCTTCACTCGTTAATTAAAAGTACTTTAGCTGCTCACTTTCATAACTGGTTTATACAAAGGCAGATCTAACACCTATCCCCTAATGCTACATGAGTGTGTATTCCAACATGATAGCTTGTTTAGGTAAAGCAAAATTTTGTAAAGAGTATATCAATCTCAGAGGATTTTCTCGAGGAGGTGTTGTCCAAATCTTACAAGGTACAGAAAAACAGTTAAAGGAAAACAAATCAAAACCCCGAAAATTGCTATGTTCCCTAAGATAGAACAAGGCAGGTCAACAAAATTAACTTAGTTCATACTATAAAGACAGGCAACATAATAAAGTAGACAGAAGACTGGCCTTGGAGTCAGGAAGACTTGTGTTCAAATCCTCCCTCTGATAATAGCTAATATATTAGCTAGGGGAACTTGGGCAAGTTGTATAATTTCCTGGTACCTTATTTATGTGTTCCAACTCTAAGACTAGAGCTTATCTATATCAGAGAAAGAGAAAAAGAAAGAGAGTATGTTCCCCACACCAGTGAAATCACAAACCCAACCAAAAAGAAGAAATAAAAATATTTAGAATTGAAAAGGGCCTTGGAAATCATCTAGTCCATTCCTCTCATTATTCTGATAGGAATACTGAGGCTCAGAAAGTATAAGTGAGTTGCACATAGTCATGTGGGTTGTAAGTGGCAGGGACAGGATTCAAACCTAGATATTTTAATTCTAAATCCAGCATTCTTGATCCTATATCTTTTTTTATTTTATTTTTAATTTATGGGATAAAACAAGAATTTCCATTCATTACTTAATATAATGAAAAGATGATTGCATTTGAAAGTATAAATCTACTATGCACAACTTGCTATTTCTTTCAAATATACAACAAAATTATCATGTAAATTTTTTCTTCCCTCTCCCCCCCACCCCGCCCCACCACCCTAGAGATGGCTATCATTACACACAAATAATTTGTGGGTGTATATATGTGTATGTGTGTATACACACGCACACATATATATGATTATTATAGACATACTTCTATTTATCAGTCCCTTCTCTAGATGTAGATAACATCTTTATTCATATGTCTTTTATAGTTAATTTGGATATTTATAATAGTCAAAATAACTTATTGGCTCAAAGTAGTTCCTAAAATAATATTGCTATTACTGTATACAATGTTCTCTTAATTCCATTCATTTCACTCTTCATTACTTCATGCAAGTCTTTCCATGTTTTCCTAAAATAATTGAGTTCATCATTTCTTATAGCACAGTAGTATTCCACCACAATCATATACCACAATTTGTTCAACCATTCCACAAATGATGAGCATCCCTGCAATTTCCACTTCTTTGCCACAAAGAGAGCTGCTATAAAGATTTTTAGAACATATAGGTCCTTTTCCTTTTTCCCTAATTCAAAAATTGACCAAACAGTGATATTGCTAGGTCAAAGGCTATAGATAGTTTAATAGCTCTTTGGGAATAATTTCAGATTGCTTTCCAAAATATTTTTCAAGGATGGTTTAACATAAGGAAAACTATTAACATAATTTATTATAGCAATCATAAAAGTTTTTTTAATCATATGATTATAAAAAGCTTTCTCAGCATCTATTGATATAAAATTCAACACTCATTTTTATTAAAAACATTTGAAAGTCTTGATATGAATGGATTTTTCCTTAAATTAATTTTAAAAGCATCTATCTAAACCCATCGGCAAGCATTATTTGTAAGAGAGATATAAACTAGAAGCCCCCAGTAAGATCAGGTGTGAAACAAGGATGCCTACTGTCACCACTATTATTGAATATTTTACTGGAAATCCTAGCAATATGAGAAGAAAAAGAAATGGAAGAAACTGGACTAAGGAATGAGGCAATAAAACTATCTCTTCTCTCTTATCTTAACTGTCTCCCAGAAGACTGTTTCTTTTGACCCCCATAAGCAAGAAGCATAGATATTCATTACTAAACCACCAACAGATGTGTTTCAGCTTTTTCTTTTTTTTTTTAAATTTTCTTGGCTCAGCTGAGTACAGATTTCTCCTGTAGGAAAGAGCATGGATCAGAGTGGTGCTTCAAGTGTCTACTTCTCAATCTATGATTATAGGTTGAATACCAGAATGTAATCATTGTACAATCACAAGCAGAGAAGCCCAATCATAGGTTCTGAGCAGGAAGGGATCTTAGAGGTTATCACTGTGGTCCAACACTCTCATTTTGTAGATGAAGAAACTAGACCCAGAGGAGTGACTCATCAGAGATCACACATGTAAGAAGTGGCAGAGCCTGAATTTGAACCCAGGTTCTTTTATTCTAGATCTAGAACAGGAGGTAGCTTTAGGGTTTTAAAAATGTGTTTAAGGGGGGCAGCTAGGTGGCGTAGTGGATAGAGTACGGGCCCTAGATTCAGGAGGACCTGAGTTCAAATCCAGCCTCAGACACTTAACACTTACTAACTGTGTGACCCTGGGCAAGTCACTTAACCCCAGTTGCCTCACCAAAAAAAAAATGTGTTTAAGGGCAGATAGTCTTTCAAAAGACTTTCCAAATGTTGTCAAGCTTTAGATTTGGTGACTAATTGGGGTGGAAAACAAGAATGTGATTGGAGAACAAAGACTTTAAAAATTTGATGTAGGGGCAGCTAGGTGGCACAGTGGATAAAGCACCGGCCCTGGATTCAGGAGGACCTGAGTTCAAATCTGGCCTCAGACACTTGACACTTACTAGCTGTGTGACCCTGAGCAAGTCACTTAACCCTCATTGCCCCACACACAAAAGTTCCTATTTGCTAAATAGAAAACAATTTTAAATATCTTCAGGTCAGTGGAGATGGTACATAACATGTTGGATAGTATGATACATGGAGGGAAATAGTATGATTGGGGGAGAAGTTAAGTGCCCAAGGGGAAGCGATGAAATGGTACTCATATAAGTACCTAGGTACAGCTCTGCCTAAGATTCCAAAGAGTCTAGTGACCTGGCATTTATTTTGTTCAATCCTTTACTTGGATTTCTCTTTGCACTGTTTTTAAGAGGAAGGAAGTTAGATGGAGTCTGAAGACAAGTGGGGTGAAGGCATGTAGTTAAATGAATGGTTCTTTGATTTCCCAAAACCATTCTTCCTATTCCAGGGTCACATGGGTGCTCAGACAAATGCTCTGCTCCCAATCTTGGATTTAAATATAGCTAATATACTTAAAAGCCAAGGGTTGCATCTCCTCTCCTCTCCTCTCCTCTTATGGTAATAGTTTCAGTCTTAAAAGGGGGCATCAGCAGAGGTATAATTAAATAGGAAGAATCACATTGCCAGGCCAGCAGGAAGAAGGTAGCATCCTCTAGGATCAATTGGAATTTGGGTTTCCCAGCCCAGAAGTTATCACACAGGAACATAGCTCAGGTTAATATAAAAATGGGTCAGTGAGATGTGAAGTTAATCTGAATTTAGAGACTCACTGTTCAGCTTCAGTGCTGGAAATGTCTCCCTTGGCCAGTGAAATGACCTGTGCAGGGAAATCAGCAGGGCAAAGACGCCACTTATAGATTTATTTGAGTTTATTCACAGATGTTCCTGGCAGATGTCTTGGCTCTTGTCTAAATAATGAGGCTGGACAGATAAGCAGGTTTCTCCCTGTTCCAGATACACATCTGGATTTGCTGTTACAAAGCATCATCTTACTACCGGTGCAGTATGACTCTAGGCACAGCATAGTAACAGCCACAGGCTCCCTGATGAGGCCATGATAAGGTGATGTAAGACATTCCCCAAGGCTAGGGGGAGGGAGGCCCATCAGAGCTGATCCATCTGCCAGTTACCTTAGGAGGTATTATTACAACTGTAGAGATCTATTGATTTGTGTTTTTTCCTCTTCCTTCTTTTATTTTTAAACCTAGGCCTTTCCCTTCTAGCTCTCTTGGCATCAATCATGCTCTTCAATTTTATTTGCATAACTGAGCTTTTAGTCCATCCATGAGTGAAATTGGTTTTAGTAGAAAATTAGTTGACTTAACTGGCAAATGATGAAAGCCTGAATAAAGAATGTTTAAAGAAGGAAGGGCTAGGAGGAAAAACCATGTTCTCTTTGGAGCATGTGGCTTGAATGGCAATCAATCTCTAGGTCCATAAAACAATGGAACATTAAGGCAATAAGAGACCTTAGAGATAATCTAGTCCAAGCCTCACATTTTTTTTTCAAGCCCCACATTTTACAAATGAGGACACTAAGACTGAGAGAGAAGAAATGACTAGCCAGAGTTCACGTAGCTAACTAAAGCAGAGCTGGGCCTAGAATCATAATTACAGGTTCAGTTCTTTTCCTCTATGGTATTTTCTCCCCCAGTGGATCCATGATCTACTGATATAGGAAGGTCTTAAAATAGGCAGATCACAGGATCTTTGGAAGGAGAAACTTAGATCATATATTTAAAGCCAGAAGGAATCTTAGAGTCATCTAGTCCAACCCCCTCGTTCTACATATGAGGAAACTGAGACCGAAATGTTACTAAGGTTACATGGGCAAGTAGCAGGGCCAGGAATCAAAGCCAAGCCCTCTGACTCCAGACCCAGTGCTCATGAGCTCCCCTTTATATTTAATACATTTTATAGCATGGTGTGATCTACAAAAAACAAACAAACAAACAAAAAAAACCAACTTGATTTATACTCAACTTTTCAAGATCGTCTCTGGGCCCCATTTCATAAAGGGAGGGGATTAGGCTAGGTCATCACTAAGGTCCCTTCTAGTTCTGATAGTCTATGGTTCTAACAGATCCGTTTGGCTAGAGTAAGATTGTTTGTTGGAGTGTCTGTCTGTTGGGAGCATCCATGGAGCCAGTACTGTTCTTGTCCTAATGCATCAGTTTAGATTTTATATATGGCACTGGATAAATGAATCTGAGGCATTACCCAGCTCTCTTAGAGAAGGGGTCTGCAGGCAGGCCTCTGTATTTACTGATAAGGAGGCATAATTGGAGAAGAGACAGTCTACTTTCATAGCTCACATTCGTTATAGCTCTTTAAAATTTATAATGGGGGCAGCTAGGTGGCGCAGTGGATAGAGCACTGGCCCTGGAGTCAGGAGTATCTGAGTTCAAATCCGGCCTCAGATACTTAACACTTACTAGCCGTGTGACCCTGGACAAGTCACTTAACCCCAATTGCCTCACTAAAAAACAAAAAACAAAAAACAACAACAAAAAAATGTATAATGTACTTTCCTCACAACGAGCTTTCGAGGTAGGTAGAAAATGGATATATCTATTTTATCTGTAGCATAGGAGTTGGTCTTGGCATGTCTGGTCTCACCTCTATCAGTTCTCCCAACCTGGCCCTGGACAATTTCTCTCTCTTGTCATTTGAAGCTGGCTCATTTTCCCCTTTCAACATATAACTATGCTGACAGTAGGTTGTGTTCCCCTGAGAATAAAGTGTCTGCCATAGCTCAGTACTATAGGGGTAACTCTGATAAGTTATTTTCCTAATAATACTGTAGCTCATGAACCCCCACTGGTATATTTCCCCTTAGCAAATAAACCAACATAACTCCATAAACTCTTTGGGGGGGCACAATGAGGGTTAAGTGACTTTTCCAGGCTCACACAGCTAGTAAGTGTCAAGTGTCTGAAGGCAGATTTGAACTCAGGTCCTCCTGAATCCAGGGCCAGTGCTTTATCCACTGCACCACCTAGCTGTCCCCAACTCTTGATAGATCAAGTGTTTACTTAATCAGAACATTTTTAAACAGAAGCCAAAGAAAGAAGGACAGTTATCTAGCAAACCACCTAAATCCTTGTGATGTTCTCACCCACCAATGCATATAGTATCCCTGAGGAAAGCGAGCACAAAACTCAAGTTACCAGTGTAATGGGGACCACATGTGGCCAAGGAAACTCAAATTCATGAACTGCAGGTCTTAATGTCATTTCTTTTTTGCAAGAACTGCTTTCTAAAGTTCACGGATAGTCATAGTGCCTGTGTTGGATGACTGGACTCCATGGATAAGCTGGGCTAACCCAGGGCTTACTAGAGAAGAAAGAATTCCTCACAGAGCATAGTGTGCCAATAGGATGAGTTGGTCCACTACACTGCTCTTTTGCTACTCCTGTACTCCTATAAGCTTTCTTTCCATTCACCTAAGCTTATTTTCACACCTCCATGGCAGCTCTAGTCTTTAGTGATGCCAGCTTCAGGCTCAACCAATGCTTTCAGCCAAGAGTGTTATGCTTTTTTCCCAAAAGGGCAGAGATCCTTAGCCTAGGCAGAAACCCCTCCAATTCTGTTTCTTTTACTGGGCTCTGAGGTTTTTCCTTCTCCACCTCTTTATTTGTTTTTTTTGTTTGTTTGTTTTGTTTTGTGGGGCAATGAGGGTTAAGTGACTTGCCCAGGGTCACACAGCTAGTGTCAAGTGTCTGAGGCTGGATTTGAACTCAGGTCCTCCTGAATCCAAGGCCAGTGCTTTATCCACTGCGCCACCTAGCTGCCCCTTCTCCACCTCTTTAACAAGTGACTGCTGAGAAATATTTTCTTTCACTTTTGTCCCCACCAGCTTAATAATAATTGCTAACATTTCCTACCATTTTATATGCTGATAATTCTCCTTTCCTGTCCCAGTCTCTCACATCTCCAATTACCTTTCAGTCATCTCACACTAGATAGCGAGTAGATGTTGAAAACTCATCGTGTCCGGGGGCAGTTAGGTGGCACAGTGGATAGAGCACCGGCCCTGGAGTCAGGAGTACCTGAGTTCAAATCCAGCCTCAGACACTTAACACTTACTAGCTGTGTAATCCTGGGCAAGTCACTTAACCCCAATTGCCTCACAAAACAAAAAAACAAAACAAAACCTCATCATGTCCAAAACAGAACTCATTATCTTTCCTCCTAAATCTTCCCTTGCCCTACCTTCCCTATTACTGTAGAGGGCAACACCATCCTCCCAGTCCCTCAGGCTGGCAACCCAGCAATCATCTTGGACTCCTCACTATCTCTCACCCTACCTCCCCTCATATCCAAACTGTTGCCAAGGCTTTTCAACTTCACCTTTGAAATATCTCTTGAATATGTCTCCTTCTCTCCTCCAACACCACCATCACTATAGTGCAGGCCATCATTACCCCATGACTGGACTATTGCAATAGTCTACTGGTAGGCCCCTCTCCACTCCAATCCATCCTCCATTCAGCTACTAGAGTGATGTCCCTAAAACATGAATCCAGTCAAGTCACCACAACCCACACATACACATATACACATGCACACACACACACACACACTTAATAAACTCCCTAACACCTTCAGGATCAAATACAAAGTGCAATGTTTGGCATTCAAGGCTCTTCATAACCTAGCCCCATTCCTATATTTCCAGTCTCCTTACACCTTACTCCCTGACATGTATTCTTTGATCCAGTGACATTGACCTGCTGACTATTCAACGAATAAGATACTCTTATCACTTGGCTCTGGGCATTTCCTCTGACTGTTCCCCATGCCTTGAATGCTCTCCCCCTACTGACCTTCCTTTATGTCCCAATCAAAATCCTACTTTCTACGAGAAGCCTTCCCTTTCAATTAATCCCTCTGTTAATTGTTTCCTATTTCTCCTATGCTTTGGATTCGTTTGTTTGCACATTGTCTCCCCCATTAGACTATAAGGTCCTTGAGGACAGGGACTGTCTTCTTCTTTTTGTATCCCCAGCATTCAGCACAGTGCCTGGCAATAGTAGGTACTTAATAATTGTCTATTGATTGATTGAATGATAACAGGTGACAGTGCAGAGTCTCTGCTCTAATTCTAGTATAGAAAGCTATAGCCTCACTTGCACTTGGCTCTGAAATGTATTCTTTTACCCTCCATTCTACCTAGTTCTTTCTGCCTCCCTTTGAGACTCTGGTTTATGATGAATACCCAAATTCTCATTTCTGTTGGCTGAACCATAAATAGGAGAAGTACCTTTGTTCGGTAATCATAAAACAGTTGTGGGGCTCATGATTCCCCCGTTATTAACACTAAAGATTTTTGGTCTATCATATGGAAATAAACAACCGAAACCGAGCATTGGAGCTGGCTTTGCCCTGGGGAAGTGTATTGTTCCTGTAGAGACTTTTGTGATGTTTTCCATTTCAATCATCCAAGTTGTCAAGGTCTGACTGGGGCTTCCTCTCATTATACAGATTGGAAAACTGAAGTTCAGAGAAATGAAGTGAGTTAGCTAAGGTCATGGGCTTTATATGACCCAAACCCAGGGGCTTTGACTCAAGGTCAGCACTCTTTCCATTATGTTATGTTACTCTGGAAATGAACTAGACCTCAAGGGAAAGGGGGAATCTATACTTGGGGAGAGAGCAGTGAGATCTGAGCCTTAGACATTCTGCATGCCCTCCCAAGGCTATACCTATCTTGCTTCCTAGCAACTTCTACATCTTGAGTATGGGGGATAGGGAAGGCCTGGGTTATAGAAATTCATTGGTATTTATAGTTCGTGTCTTATCATTTCAGCCTCATTTTTCAAGAGCTGATCATGAGAAGTCTAATTCTCTCACTTGTAAGGGAAAACTTGTTACTCTGACTTAACACTTGGAGTCATAAGACTCAAGTTCAAATCCTGCTCCAGACTCTTACTATGTGACTTTGGGACAAGTCAAATTAACCCCTCTCAGCCTCAGTTTCCATATTTGCAAAGTAGAGCTAATAATAATATACTTCACATGTTTTTGCAACAATCAGATGAGGTAATATATGTGAAGTTCTAGGGGCAGTTAGGTGGCACAGTGGATAGAGCACTGGCTCTAAAATCAGGAGGACCTGAGTTCAAATGTGACCTCAGACACTTACTTGCTGTTTGACCCTGGGTAAGTCACTTAACCTCAATTCCTTCAAAATAAAAGTAGGATATTTTGGATTGGGAACAAAGGGAATCCTGCTTTACCTCTGGCAAGGGACTGGTATTTTGCAAAGTGCATTAGTTTTGAATTCCTAAAACCTGGGTTGAACTCTCAGCTCTTCCAGTTGCTAACTGTGTGACCCTGGGCAAATTACTCTTTAGGCCTCGGTTTAATCATGTATGAAACAATGTTGGATGATGTCTGAGACTTTTTCTAGCTCTAACACTATAGGATCCTATGTCCTCTCAGGGCTTGCCTCCACCCACTTGCCCATCTCCAATTCTTGTTGTTGTTGAATTGTTTCAGTCATGTCTGACTCTTTGTGACCCCATTTTGGAGTTTTCTTGTAAGAGATACTGGAGTGGTTTGCCATTTCCTTCTCTAGCTCATTTTAAAGATGAGGCACTGAGGCAAACAGGGTTAAGTGACTTGACCAAGGTCACACAGTTAGTAAGTGTCTGAGGCTGGATTTGAACTCATGAAGATAAGTCTTCCTATTTCCAAGCCCAGTGCTCTATTCACTGTTCTACCTTTTTACCACCCCCTCCCCCAAAAGGGCTAGGGGCATATACACTTCTTCCTAATCAACCTCACTTACAAAACTTTCAAAGTAAGCCTCATCCTCCTTCTCTTTATCCTCCCAGTCAACACACATGCATACAATCAGCTCATTGCTGTAGTCAAAACTTTGGCACAATCCTGCTTGGGGACCTTAGGCACATAGGTGGGAAGGAACTATAACAGAGCTAAAATTGGTTGTCTAGGGCAAATTCAGTTGAGATTATGAGGATCCATACAATGAAGAGGACAGTTTAGAAAAGGAAGGAGGATTGCACAGTGTATGACAATCCCACTAAAAGTGCAATTATATCATGAGAGAACTAGAAAGTCTTATGGGGACAGTCAAGTCCCAGGCCTTGAGAGCAGCAGGACCATGGAATGAGAGATAGTAGTTGTCATGGAGAAGAAATGTGAAAGTGCAACCATCTGGGAAGAAGATCCTTAGGGTAGGAAGTGTGACACCTAAGGAGAAATGCATCCCCCTACCTCCCAGGTCCATGCTATGGAAAAAAGCTCCATTCACCCCATGCTAGTTACAGCTCTGAGGAGTAACCTTAGGAGTCAGAGCAGCCTGATAGATTGAATTGTTGCCCTTCTTTGGCAGTAATTGGAAAAAGGTTTTCAGAAAGAGAGACCTCTTCAATTCATGTCATTGCTCCAAACAGCCACTTAGTGTAAAATTGGCCATAAAAATGAACTTAAATTGCAAGAGATAAAACTACTGCCTGCTGATTCTCCTCACAGCTGACCCTTTTGCTTCTGTGCTTGGTGAAGGCTTAGATTCTTTATGAGGTGAGCAATGAAGCAGATTCAGACATTTCTCTTGGGTGAAGTCACAGCAAATTGAAAATTCCCTTTGTCCCTGGCTCTGGAGCATGCAGAGGACTCTTTTGGGGGGGTGGGGCGGAAATGAGGGTTAAGTGACTTGCCCAGGGTCATACAGCTAGTAAGTGTTAAGTGTCTGAGGTCAAATTTGAACTCAGGTCCTCCTAAATCCAGGGCCAGTGCTTTATACACTGCGCCACCTAGCTGCCCCTGAGTGTGATTAAGCTATACTTTTTTAAAAATTTTATTCTGAACTTAAGAAATAAAACAAGCATTTCCATAATATAGAACAGAAAAAAGATGATTGTACATGAAACTGCAAATCTATTATTACAACTTGCTATTCCTTTAAAATATATAATAAAATTATCATGTAACTTTTCCCCTTTTTTCTTCCCTCCCACCCTAGAGATGGTTACTGTTAGACACAAACGTGTGTATATATGTGTGTATGTATGAATGTATATATGTATAAAAACATCCTATACATATTTCTATGTATCAGTTCTTTCTCTGAATGCAGGTAGTATCTTCTTTCACAGGTCTTTTGTAGTTAATTTGGGTATTTATAATAGTCAAAATAACTTTGTTGCTCAAAGTTGTTCTTAAAATAATATTACTGTTACTGTGTACAACATTCTCCTGGTTCTGCTCATTTTTCTCTTCATTATTTCATGCAAGTCTATCCATTTTTTTCTAAGATTATCAAGCTCATAATTTCTTATAGCACAGTAGTATTCCATCATAATCATATACCACAACTTGTTTAGCCATTCCCCAATTGATGTGCATCCCCACAATTTCCAGTTCTTTGCCACCAGAAAGAGAGCTGCTAAAAATATTTTAGAATGTATAAGTTCTTTTCCTTGTTCCCTAATCATCTTGGAAAACAAATGGTATTGCTAGGTCAAAGGCAGTTTATAGGCAGTTCAATAATTCTTTGGACATAATTCCAGATTGCTCTCCAGAATGGTTGGATTAGTTCACAGTTCCACCAACAGTGAATTAGTGTCCCAATTTTTCCACGTACCTCCAACATTTGTTGCTTTCCCCTTCAATCATTTTAGCCAATCTGATAGGTGTAAAATGATATCTCAAGGTTGTTTTCATTTGCATTTTTCTAATCAATAATGATTTAGAGCATTTTTTCATGTGACTATAAATTGTTTTGATCTCTTCATTGGAAAACTGTTCATATCTTTTGACCATTTTTCAAGTGGGGAAATGACTCATATTCTTATAGATTTGACAACGTTCTTTATATATTTGAGATATGAGGCCTTTATACCATTTACCAAAATAAGGTCAAAATGAATACATGATCTAGGTATAAAGAGAGAGATTATAAGAAAATGTGAAAAACATGGAACATATTACCTATCAGACTTATGGATAGGCGAACGATTTATAAATAAACAAGAGATATAGAGCAGTGTGGGGTATAAAATGGATATTAGATTAAAATTAATATTAATATTAATTAATAATATTAATATTTGATTTAAAAGGTTTTATGCAAATAAAATAAATGTGGCCAGGAGCAGAAGGAAAGCAGAAAATTGGGGGGGGGCAGCAGATTTTTATAGACCCTTCCAATATTTAAATCCTATGATCTATCTCTAAGATCCCTTTTCAGGTCCGAAGTCCTGTGACTACATCTCCAATTATGCCTTTGGTTAGTGGCCAGAGACAATCTTTCTAGGATTTCTTTAAACTACTAGACAAGTATATACTTATCTTTCACTGGAAAGAACCAAATTATCACACTCCTGGAGGAGGATGCGTATACTGAATGGGTATCTCTGGACCAATTTGCTTCTCTTCATTCTTGTACTATTTGTGCCCTTTTTGGTATAGGTGATGTATTTTGATTCACACAAAAATTGGATTAAAGTGATGCAGAGTTGTACAAAGTTGTCAGTTTCACTCTCTCTTCTAGAATCATCAAAGTCCAATGGCAGGTCAAAAGCCAAGACAATTGGTGATGGCTCAGGATATAGTGGATGACCTTAGTGTCTTTGATGTCTAACCAAGGTCTAAGTGCTCCACAGCACCTGCTTCTGCTGCCTTCATGGCCACTGGGACAAACTATTTCCATCTGCCCATTCCACCAGGGGAAGTCTTCACATTTGAGGCAGATACCTCCCTAACTCAGAGAAGATTTGAGACATCTCGATTACCCGCAACATAGTTTGACCCATCCGCCAGAATAGTTTACCAGGGTGTGGCTTCTTATGGATACTTATGGACAACATGACATCCAGTAGACCTGAAAGACAAACAGATCTTGTTGCAAAAGAACTGAGCAAGTATCATATCTTCGGTGACTATACTCCCACCATGAAGGTCAAAGAAAAGATTTATGAAGACTTGGAGACCCTCATCATCAAATGTGCTAAAACAGGACAAGCTTATCATTCTGAATGACTTTAATGCACAGACTAACAGACATGGCAGAGAGTCTTTGGGAGGAATGGAGTTAGAAACAGCAACATCAATGGTCACTTACAACTAAAGACTTGTGCATTTCATGACTTTCTCATCACGAACACTATCTTCTGTTTACCTAAACAAAATAAAGCTTGGTGGATGCACCCCTGCAAGCAAACACTGGCATCTAATAGACTATGTCATTGTAAGGAGAAGAGACAGAGAGGTTGTGAGAGTGACAAAGGTAATGTGTGACACAGAATGCTGGACTGATCATAGACTTATCCTCTCCAAGCCAAATATTCCCATTCAACAAAAGCAGCTTCTCCAAGGGAAAATGACTACCAGAAGACTTAATGGCAGCAGATTAGAGCACTTCTCCAAGAAGAAACAGTTCATTGCTAACTTGAAGGGAAAGTTGAGCCAAAACACAATGGGCAACAGTGGAGCAGAAAAGAAGTGGGCAACCTTCTGAGATTTGGTATAGCACTGCATTTACTCATGTAGGCCAGAATACTTATAAACATCAAAACTGGCTTGATGAAAATTGGGGGAAATTCAGAAGTTAATGAAAGGAAATGAGAACGAATGACTCCACAGGGTTTACTAGCAGGATAGTTCATCTGTCTCTAAGAAAGTAGCATTTATCTCCACCAAAAGTAAAGTGCAAGTGGAGCTTAGAGAGATGTAGGATTCTTGGCTCAGTAAGAAGGCAGATGAAATTCAGTTTTATGCTGATAGTAACAATCCAAAGTGCTTTTATGATACCCTGAAGTCTATTTATAGGCCAGAGACCTATGGTGCATTTCAATTACTCAGTGCTGATGGAGCCACATTGATTAGTGATAAGGACATGACCCTAGAGAGATGGGCTGTAGTGTTCTCAACATACCACCATCAATCAATGCTGAAGCCATTGGCCATTTACCTTAGGTTGAATTTAATCCCTGTCTAGCCAAATTTCCAACTGAAGAAGAGGTTTTGAATGTCATTAGGCTTCTTTCCTGTAGCAAAGCACCTGGTGCTGATTCTATTCCAGGTGAGAATTACAAGATGGGGGGCATAACTCATATGAAAGCTGGCTAAAATTTTCTGGGTTATATAACAAGAGGAGATTATCCCCCAGGAGTTCAATGATGCCTCCATTGTCCATCTTTATAAAAGTAAAGGGAATAGATTATTCTGTGACAATCACAAGGGGGCTTCAATCTTAGTTATTACTGGCAAGGATCTTACCAGAGTCCCCTTTAATAAGCTGACCCTTCACCTGGAAGATGATCATCTACATGAGAGCCAGTGTAGCTTCAGAAAGAGCTGAGGAATCATCAACATGGTGTTTGCTGGCTGACAACTCCAGGAGAAATGCCAGGAGCAGAAGAGAGGTCTGTAAACAACATTCATTGAGCTGACCAAGGCCTTTGATACTGCCGATCATAAAGACTTATGGAAAATTATGTCAAAATTTGGTTGCCTGGAGAAGTTCATCAGTATTGCATGTCAATTTCATAATGGCATGTTTGCCTGGGTCCTCGATAATGGACAATGCTCTCACATTTTCCCAATAACAAGTGGAGAGAAACAATGCTGTGTGCTTATTCCCATGATTTTTAGCATAACATTTTTAGCAATGTCATTATACACCTTCAACAAGGATGAAAACAGCCTCAAGGTAAATTATTAACTTGAAAAGACTACAAGCTAAGACTAAATTGGAGGGAGAGTTGGTTCATGATTTTTGGGCACTTGATGATTCTGAAGCTGAGATGCCACAAAGTATGGATAGATTCTCTGCTGCTTGTCCTGATTTTGACCTAACAATTAACACCAAGAAAACACAGGTTCTCCACCAACCAGCATTACACCATCCATAGAACCATTTATTATAGCAAGTGGAGATATTTTGAATACTGTGGATAAGTTCACTTACCTTGACAGTATGTTCCAGGGATGTACACGTAAATTATGAGGTTGATGCATGCATTACCAGAGCTAGCTCAGTGTTGGGGAGGCTCCAAAGGAAAGGTCTACAAAGCTATTGTGCTGACTTCATTGTTCTATGCCTATGAAACTTAGACCACCTAATAGCACCATGCCAGGAAACTGAATCACTTCCAGTTGAATTGTCTTAGGAAGATTCTGAAGATAAACTTGCAAGACAAAGTACTGGACACTAAGGTCCTTTCTCAAGCTAAATTGCCAAGCATTAAAACTCAGCTGCAGAGAGCATAACTCCAATGGGCTGGCCATGTTGTATGAATGCCAAACGTACATTTGCCTAAAAGACTATTTTACAAAGAACTCAATGCAAGGCAGGTACTCACATGATGGTCAGAAGAAACAATACAAGGATTCCCTTAAGGTATCTCTGAATAACTTTGAAATCAATTGGAAACAGTGGCAAAGGACTGCCCAGCATGGCACGTCCACATCAAAGAAAGTGCTGAGTTCTATGAGCAAAGCAAAATTGCAATAGCTCCAAAAAAGGTGAGATGTAAAAATTTAGAGACATTTCTACCCAGATGTTCATTTGGACAACTTGTGGCCGACCTGTGGTAGAGCCTTCTGAGCTCATGTTGGTCTGATCAGTCACCATCAGACACACTGTACCTTGACCCCAACATAGTGGTATCATTTTGGTTCTCTTTGAGAATGAAGGACAACAACCAATCATTTGTGGCTATTTAGGCTAGTTGTGTGAATTTTTGGTACCTGAAAACTAATTATTGTGAGAAATGATTATTTGTAACCCATATCTTTGAGGTTTATTTATTGTAAGAAATGATTATTTCTAACCAATATCTTAGAGATTCAATCCTGACTTCCCCCATTCCAAAGTCCTTCTTGATAAATAAAGTAAAATTGTTCCTGGTCAGGGCTATAAACCTATTTTGACCCTGGTCATGGCTATAACCCCCTAGGAATCTTGATAAGATCAACCCTTCTAAATTCTTCTTAGGCCCATAAAAATTTGGTCTGGACACCCAAAAGGACACCATTGTGTCCTGTTAAGGAGATAGACCTTTTATTTAGATAGGAAGGCCTCTCCTCCAATAAGGGGCTATTCAGCTTATCTTTTTTCCACTTTTTCATAGTATTTTATTTTATTTTTTCCAATTACACATAAAGATAGTTTTCAACATTCATTTTTGTAAGATTTTCAGTTCCAAACTTTTCTCCCTCCCTTCCTTACCTGCTCCTGAGGCCAGAAAACAATATGATATAGGTTATATATTACAATCATGTTCAACATATTTCTTCATTAGTCATGTAGTGAAAGAAGAATCAAAACAAAAGGGGAAACCACAAGAAAGAAGAATCAAAAAACAACAACAACAAAAGTGAAAATAGTATGCTTTGATCTTCATTCAGACTCCATAGTTCTTTTTCTGGATGTGAACAGCAACTTCCATCATGATTCTTTTGAAATTGTATTGGATACAACTGGAAATTGTATTGCTGAGAAGAGCTAAGTCTATCACAGTTGATCATCGCAATATATTGTTATTACTGTGTATAATGTTCTCTTGGTTCTGATTGCTTCACTCAGCATCAGTTCATGTAAGTCTTTCCATTTTGTTCTGAAATCTGCCTGCTCATCATTTCTTTTTTTTCCTTTTTTTTTTTTTGGTGAGGCAATTGGGGTTAAGTGACTTGCCCAGGGTCACACAGCTAGGAAGTGTTAAGTGTCTGAGGCTGGATTTGAATCCTCCTGAATCCAGGACCAGTGTTCTATCCACTGTGCCACCTAGCTGCCCCCTCATCATTTCTTATAGCAATAGTATTACATTACATTCATATGCCACAACTTGTTCAGCCATTCCCCAATTGGTGGGCATCCCCTTGATTTCCAATTCTTTGCCATTAGCTTATCTTTTGAAAGAGGATATGCATTCTTTGATTAGTTAGCCCAAGTATAGGGATCTGTCATTAGCCCTTCATTTTACTAGAGTCTACCTCCAAATTAAGTTGACCAATCATAGGTGATTAGGCATCCCTCAGGAATACCTCCTCTTTGAAGGGCATATAATCTGTGACCTCACCACCATTAGGGGTCTTTGGTCTGAGAGAGATGGTCATGGACCATCCTTTTATTAATAACCTGCCATCTTATTAATAAAAATGTCACATTATGGATCAATTGGTCAACAAACATTTACTCATCTACCATGTGTCAGAACTTTTGGGGGTTATTTGAATCAGAGAAGGGGAGAAGTTGTAAAATTACATGAATGATAGGGTGTTACAAGGTAACACTGCTCTTGAAGACTGAGAATGATGGAGTAAAAGCTGAAAGGATGGGTAGTAGCAGGGAATTAGGGAGTTATGCCCATCATTTACAAAGGATCTCATATCTTTTAGAAGCATCTGGTCTAATCTCCTTATTTCAGACAAAGAAATGAGGAAATTACTAGTCCAAGCTCACATAGCCTAGTATGTGGAGACAGGATCAAAATCTAGATCTCTCTCACCAATGTTTTTTCCTTGATACTACATTATACTAAATATCAATTAACACTATCCTTCCTCTAAACCTCTCCCCTCTTAGGGGCTGAGTCTGAAAGTTCCCATGAGGCTCCTCCCACCCACCCCCACCCTCATTGAGGCCTAGGGTTGAGATGTCTAGGAAGCAGTATAAGATGATAGCAGGAACATATAGGTGTGATTCCTACTGGGGTGGAATGCATAGGATCATAGAGCTCATTTTACAGATGAGTAAACTGAGATGTACAGTAGGTATCTTTGGTGGTTTCTAAAAGCCTTTCCCTATCTCTGTTAATGTTTGTACCCAAATCCATTAATTAATGCCACATGTATTTATGATGACAATAATATAACTATAATAATAATAAATACTAACTAGCATTTATATAGGGCTTTAGGGTTTACAAAGACCCTTAGAAATATTATCTTATTTGATACTCATAACAACCCTGGTATGTAGGTGTCATTGTTACCTCATTTTACAGATGAGGAAACTGAGGCAGAAAGCAGTTAATTGACTTAACCCAGGATCACATAGCTAGTAAGTATCTGAGACTGGATTTGAACTCAGGACTTCCTGATTCCAGGTCCAGTGCTCTACCCACTGTGCCACCTAGCTACAACATACCAGGCACAACACCATGTCAGACCCTGGGCAAGTCAACAATTTGAGCCTCAACTTCTTCATCTATAAATTGGAGGTAGTAATAACACAGTTTTTGTTTAGACCAAAAGAGCTAATGCACATAAAGCACTTTTCAAAGCACTCTTTAAATATCAGCTATTAGGCGCAGGGATTCCAAAGACAAAGTGAAAAACCATCCCTGCCCTCAAGCAAATTACATTCTACTACTGAGGTATATTATATATACATATATATATTATATGTACATATATGTATTATACATACATATATATATATATATATATATATATATATATAATGACTAAATAGAAAATAAGTTAATGAAGAAGAGAGGAGATTAACCACTAGGGGAATGAAGAAAGTCTTTCCAGAGGAGATGGCATCTGATCTTGAAGAAGGCTAAGAATTCTAAAAGGCAGAGGTGAGGAGAGAGTGTATTCCAAGCATTCTGGACCCTCTGCTGCCAAAGGGTAATGGGGGAATGGAATGTGAGGTTGGGAAGAAGAGCAAGTAGGCCAATTTGGTTGGAACATGGGGTGCCTAAAGGGGAGTAATGTGTAACAAGTCTGGAAAAGCACTCTAGAGTCAAAATGTAAAGGGTTATAAATACTAAAACGGCAGGAGTTCTTCATCCCAGAGGGACTAAGGAGCCACTGGGGAGTCTTGAGCAAAGGGCAGGATGTGGTCAGATCTGAACATTAGGAAGATGATTTGTCAGTAGTGTGAATAATGAACTGGAAAAGGGAGACAATGAAAGTAAGGAGACCAACCAGGAAAGTCTTACAATAGTCCAAGTGAGAGCTAAGAAGGGCCTAAACTAGGTTGGAATTGTTTGTTTGTTGTTGTTGTTGTTTGTCCCTTGTTCTGGGAAAGGACCAATGACATCAGGAAGGTGATATCTTGATTTGCAAGTGACTTGGAATTAAGTGATACAGGGCTGTGTAAAGTCATCAGTCTCACTCTCTCCTCTACAGTCATCATAGTCCAGTGGCAAGATACAGGTCAGGATGATCAGCGATGGCCCCAGATACAGCGGGAGAACTTCGCCTTTCTAAACCAAGTTCTTTCCCACGTCTCAGTTTGTCTGAGGCAAAGCCCATTCAGCAATTAAAGGCTAGGTAAGAATTGAGGCAAAAAATTACCTAGTTTGCCTTCATAAAAGAATCAGTCTGGGAGGGGAAGTCTTTTAGACCTGCAAGTAGAGAGAAGGAGGTAAATTCTAGAGATAATAGCACTGATAGGCCTTGGTTATGGACTGGATATGGAAGATAAGAGAAAGATGACTCAGAGGCTTCAAACCTATGGGACTTAAAGGATGACAGTGACCTTAATAGACTTATGGGAAGTTTGGAAGAGTATTGGGTTTAGGGTGGAAAGAAAATTTGTTTTGTTTTGAACATGTTGAGTTTGAGAAGCCTTTGGGATATGCCGCTGAAAATGTCTTGCAGTTAGTGCGATGGGCCTGGAGTCAAAGAGAAAGATTAGGTGTTTATTTATGGATTTTATAGTCATCTGCATAGAGATGATAATTAAACCCATAGGAGCAAATGTGATTAACAAAATAGAGCATGTAGAGAAAGAAAAGAATAGTGTAGGACAGAGCTTTAGGGACACTTACATTAAAGGAGAATAATGTAGAGGATGATCTAACAAAGGGGATAGAAGGACTGGTCAGAGAGCTAAGAGGAAAACTAGGAGAAGGGAGTGTCACAGAAGCTGATGGAGGAGAGAGTATCCAAAAATGGGGGTGATCAACTGTGTCAAAAGAGGCAGCAAGGTCAAAAAGGATGAGTATTAACTAAAGGCAATCGTTAAGGGTTCTTTTCTCAGTCCTGTTTCTTCTTGACCCCTCTATATAGCCCTTTTTATTGTTTTTGTTTTGGTTCATATGTTTGTTTGGGGGTTTTTTTTGGGGGGGGGTGGCAATGAGGGTTAAATGACTTGCCCAGGGTCACACAGCTAATAAGTGTCAAGTGTCTGAGGCTGGATTTGAACTCGAGTCCTCTTGAATCCAGTGCCTGTGCTTTATTCACTGCACCACACCCAGCTGCCACCTAGCTGATCTCATCAACTCCCATGATTCAATTATCATCTCTATGCAGATCTATTTATCCAGCCTTAACCTCTCTCCTGACTTTCAGTCTCACATCTCCAACTGCCTATTAGACATCTCAAACTGGATGTCCCATAGATATCTTAAACTCAATATGCCTAAAACTGTACTTAATCTTTCTCCTGCAAACTTTCCTCTCTTCCTATTCCCCTTATTATAATCCATAGGATATTACCGCCATTTTCCCAATCACTCAGGTTCTCAATCTTTGCATCATACCCAACTCTGTTGCCAATTCCTCTCATATAGCTTCATAACATCTCTCTTTTATGTGTTTGTGTGTACCACACACACTCACTCCTCTCTCCTGGCATTCTCCCTGGTACCACCTTGGTGCAGACTCTCATGACCTCACACCTGGAATATTACAACAACATTCTGGCTGGTTTTTCTGCCTCAAACTTCTACCCACTCCAGTCCATCTTTCACTCAGATCTTCCTACAGTACAGGTCTGACTATATCACCCCTCCATTAAAAAAAAAAAATCCCAATGACTCCGTATTACCTCCAGGATCAAATATAAAATACTTTGTGTTTTAAGACCCTTTATAACCTGACCTATTCCTGTGTTTCCAGTCTTCTACCTTTCCCCTCTCCATGAACTCTAAGGTCTAGTAACGTTGGTCTCCCTGCTATGCCTCAAACAAGACACTCCATGTTCTTACTTCGTGGGTTTTCACTGATTGTCCCCCATGCCTGGAATTCTTTCCATCCTTATCTGCCTCCCCTGCCTTCTCTTTAAGTGTCAGCTAAATTCTTACCTTCTGCAAGAAATCTTTTCCTTATGAGAAATCTTTGCCTCCGAGATTATTTCCAATTTATCCTGTGTATGTCTTGTTTGTACATAGTTGTTTGCATGTTGTTTTACCCATTAGACTGAGCTCCTAGAGGACAGGGACTGGTTTTGCCTTTCTCTGTATCTCTACTGCTTAGTGCAGTGTCTGGTACATAATAGGTGCTTTATAAACATTTGTTGATGACTAGCAATTAAGCGTTTGAAGAGAGGAAAGGGAGGCCAGAGTGATTTGCTGGCAAAGCAGGTAGAGAAATTGGATATTGATACCCTTGGACAGGCAAGTTTCAGTAATAGAATGGGGTCAAAGCCTGATTGTAAGGGGTTGAAAAGTATATAGAAGGGGAGGAAATAGGAATAATGGGTGACTTTTGAAAAGCAAGTAGGGGGGACAGCTAGGTAGTGTAGTGAATAGAGCACAGGTTTTGGAGTCAGGAGGATGCTGGGCAAGTCACAACCTCAATTGCCTCAAAAAAAGTGGAAGGAATGCAAGAAGGCAGGTAGGAAGGCAGGAAGGAAAGGAAAGGAAAGGAGAGGAGAGGAGAGGAGAGGAGAGGAGAGGAGAGGAGAGGAAAGGAAAAACAGAAAAGAGGGAAAAGAGAAAAGGGAAAAAGGGGAAAGGGGAAAGGGGAAAGGGAAGGAAAAAGAAGAGAAAAACAAGTAAGCCAGTTTGGCTGAAATACAGTGTTTATGAAGAGAAGTGATGTGAATTAATTCTGGAAGGATAGACTGGAGCCAAGCTGAGTCTAGATTAGAAGTAATGACTCTTCTTCCCCACCAAAGTGATTCTATTTGTGTGCTGGGATATGGTGAGTAGAGGAGGGAAGAGGGAGGAAGAGTAGGGGAAAGCATCTAATCTGTGTGATCTCATTTCAAAGGAAATAGCTTCAGACTCCACTAACTTATACATATAGGATTGTGGATGGAGGTAGCTCATCCTATAGTGAGAAGCTAAGCTCCTGCTTCCTGAGTGTGTTTGTAAAGATGAGGTAAGGAAGCAAGCAGGAGCTAAACTGAGCTTTTGGTTTCTTCTCTCCATGTGAAAATTGGCTTTCTTCACCAGGTTGCTATTCACTGTTATGGGAGGCTGATAAGAGTCGGTTTCTGAGACTTAGAAAACCAATCCCATATTTGTAATACAGGGGTTGGAAGGGAAGAGGGGAAATGGAACTTAAGCCATCTTGGAATATTTGGAAATTTGGGACTTTCTGATATTGTCTTGTCTTTTCTTTTTTAAATTTGGGGACAGGGTTAGGTGACATGCCCAAGGGCACACAACTAGTAAATGTCTGAGGCCAGATTTTTAACTCAGGTCCTCCTGACTCCAGAGAGGTGATCTATCCACTGCAACACCTAGCTGACCCCTCCAATACTGTCACTATAATTAGTAGATATGTAAGTTCAATACCTGACCCAGTTTCCACCCCAACCCTTCAGCTTCTTCTTATGGACTTCTACTTACATGTTGACCTCCTCCCAGACATCCTCGCTTCCTAGTTCTTTCTTGGATCTCATGATTTGCACCTTCACTTCAGCAACCCATGGGAATGGTCATACTCTTGATTTCATTATTCACAAATGTGTCAACTCCACAGTATGACACAACAAAAAATATGATGGACTTGGAGCTAGAGCTCCTGGTTCTGCTACTGTCAAAGACAAAATATTAGTGCTGCACTCTGCATTTTAGTCACAAGTTTGC
This sequence comes from Dromiciops gliroides, assembly GCF_019393635.1. Classification (NCBI taxonomy): domain Eukaryota; kingdom Metazoa; phylum Chordata; class Mammalia; order Microbiotheria; family Microbiotheriidae; genus Dromiciops; species Dromiciops gliroides. The sequence continues at coordinate 222,863,627 of NC_057864.1, read as the reverse complement.
TATGAACAATTTAATCTAGTATCTAAGTCATTTCTGGCTTGTTCTTATTCATCCTTTGTTTTTCAAAGAGGACCAATGACATCAGGAGGGTGATGTCTTGACTTACTTGTCTTAAATTGGGTTTAAGTGAGGCATAGATGAGCAAAGTTACCAGCCTCACTCTCTCCTGCAGAATAATTGGAGTCCAGTGGCAAGATATTAGTCAAGACATCTGGCAATGGCCCCCATTTCTGGCTTAGGGAAGAGACAGAGACAGAGAGGGGGGAGTGGGATTAGAGAAAGAGAGATGTCCAAATTGGCATACTTTCCCTATGCCTCATACATAATTCTTTGCCCCAAGATGATTTGAAGTAGCATTTATAAGAATCTTTAATGAGGAAAAAACTCATATAGCTGTGGGGTTAATTTTCCAAAATACATGAGCAACAGTCGCCATCCTATTCCTTCCTAGACCACTCCTGTCAAGGAATCCACAGCACTCTTCCCAGAGACAAATATCAGGAATCTCTTCTGATAGGGCAGCTAGGTGGTGCAGTGGATAGAGCACCGGCCCTGGATTCAGAAGGACCTGAGTTCAAATCTGGCCTCAGACACTTAACACTTACTAGCTGTGTGACCCTGGGCAAGTCACTTAACCCCAATTGCCTCACCAAAAAAAAGAATCTCTTCCGAATAATAAAAAGGACACTTCTCTTTGGTGTGTCCAAGGCTAATACCTTCAGGGGGTGAAGTACCCTTAGATGGGGCTATAACCCAATCACTTCAGCAGTGGGAAGGCAATCTTCTTAACAAGAACTGTTAAAAGGATGGTCTTTACCCTTAATCCCTTTCCTGATAAAAGATCTTTTTGTCCTCAATCTATTCCCACTTTCAAACAAGAAAATCTGGAAAGGTGTTTTTTGTTTTGTTTTGTTTTGTTTTTTAACTAGAGAAATATAATTTCTTAACCTTCCAGGTTAACTTAAAAAAGGAGGCTTTTAATATGTTTCCACACTACTTACTATTTGCGTGACCTTGGGGAAGTCACTACTTCTCAGGGCTTCAAAGGTTCCTTCCAGCTCTAAATCTATGATCCTACGAACACTGAAATTCTTCTATCTGACCATAAATTCCTACCTTTCCATCTTTTCCTTGTGCTTGTACCATCTCCCCAAACCTATTCTCTATCTTCAAGACATGTCTAGTCTCTTTTTTACTGGGCCAACATACTTGCTCGAGTCTTACTTTCTTCCCTTCAAAATCTTTAACCTAAGTTCAACTAAATGAACAGTTAATAGACCCATGAAGTTTACTGTGGGAAGTTATTTCAATGGTAGACAAATCACTCATCTACTCCACTGGGATGGTTCCTTGCACCTCAGCACGATAAATCAAATATAATGTTTGGCATTCAAAGCCCTTCAAAGTCTGGCTCCAGGCTACCTTTCCAGGCATTATATTTTAGACCTCTTCACATACTCTAGCCAAACTGATCTACTTACTTGCTATTCCTCATATAATATTCCATTTCCCATCTCTACACCTTTGCACAAGCTATCCCCCTTGCCTGGAATGCTGACCCCCCCTCACCTCTGCCTCTTAGAATCCCTAGGTTCCTTCGAAGTTCAGTTCATGTTCAGTAATGAAAAATATCTTAATTCTCCCCAGTTACTAGTATCCACTGAAATCATCTTACATGTACTTTGAATATATTCTGTAGTTAATTTTCTGTACATAATTTCTTCTCCCTCCTTTCTCCTTCTCTGGTTGAATATAAACATTTTGGGGAGAGGGAATGGTTGTTTGGGGGTCTTTTTTGTCTTTACTATAACCTAGTACAGTTTGTGGAACATACTAGATACTTAATAAATACTTTTTGAATGAAGTTATATTAAATGAGTTTAATAAATTGGAGAACTATTCTTTTTATTGTTATTAATAAACTAGACTTGGTTGGGGCAACAGGATTGCCCTTTCTTGGGTGCCTGGTTGGCCCAAATTCTGAAGGGCTCCTTTCTCAGTAACTTAGGGGTGCCGCCAGGCCGGGGAAGCTGTCCACTCACCGTGCCCTTGCCCTTTGATCTCATCTATACTGACTACCATGGCCTGCAGCAAATGAAACAACACATGGGACTCTCCTTCAAGAAATACAGGTGAGAGGCAGATGTTGGGCCAGAGGTGGGGGGGGGGGAGGGGTGTAGAGGGCAACATGTGGATGAGATCCCTAAGGGTTCTCAAATCTAGGACTTCACTCATTACTGTAACTCTGGGTCTACAGATTTCAGAAGGAAACACCCTCTGGTTCTAGTTCCTCCTTTTAAAATTGACCTCCAGGGCAGCTAGATGGCACAGTGGATAGTGCACTGGCCCTGGAGTCAGGAGTACCTGATTTCAAATCCGGCCTCAGACACTTAACACTTACTAGCTGTGTGACCCTGGGCAAGTCACTTAACCCCAATTGCCTCACTAAAAAAAAAAAAAAAAGATTGACCTCCAACATTGTTTGGGGGAGGGGGGTGCTTGTTTTTTTTTAGCAAGTGGTTCCAGGGTGTGTTTTGCATGTTATAGGAGTACTAGGGTTATTAAATGTGGTTGGGCCCATTTAGGAAGTTATTGCTTATTTGAGAAATGAGATCAGTATCCCTTTTTCATTTTAAAATAAAAAAAGAAACTGAAAGTCATTTAAGTTTTTCAGGATGCCTCCCAAGAATTCCTTGTTCCAGTTTCATTAAAGTTGGTAGGTACCTTTGGTGCCCTTTGGCCTCTTCTAACATGACACATAACTTTTTTTCTAATGCCATGTCCTATCTGCCTGAGAATAGATCTCCTCCTTCCCTCTCCCACATTTCCCCTATTACACTGATTGTTCTGATGAGCTACTCTAGTAGGAAGAGGAAATCTGTCAGTACAGCAGGAGGTTAATGCTGGAGGGGACACAGGTGTATAAATTCAATCCAATTCAACCATCATTGGTTCTTGGATCATCAACCTCCTAACCAGACTAGAACAGAAACAGACTCTCACCACCACCACCACCACCACCACCACCACCACCACCACCACCACCACCACCACCACCACCACCACCACCACCACCACCACCACCACCACCACCACCACCACCACCACCACCACCACCACCACCACCACCACCACCACCGCTCCTTACCCCTGCCTGCCCTACCACATGAGTGCAAATGAGAGGTGTACAAAAGTTTCTCTGTTCTCTTTTCCCTCCTTTCCCAGGCTGCCTGGACAAAGCCTAGTTCTGACTATGCTCAGGTCCTTTGACAATTTATAAACTACCAAGTCAGTGTTCCTACTCTTACCTGTTTCCATTTGGAGGGCATGGCTGGGAAAATGATGTTGGACTGGCAGAGCACTGATGAGGAGGGTGGTGATGGGGGAAAGAGAATCAGGGAGGGTAGTGAGAATCTAGGACAGTCAACAGAGGCTCTCAGGCCTCTGCGGGTCTCTTTCACGCCAGCAGCTCCTTCCCTCACCCCCATCTAAGTTCCACCTTCACATCCCCCACCTCCCTTTCAGTCCTGGAAAAGACAAATGGCTTTGCTTCCTGCTATATCCACAGCCAGCAAAATATAGAATTAAATTTAGCACAGATCGTCCTGCTATTTATTACATTTTCTCTAATCCCATTGACTATCCCGCATGATTTTATTAGAGTAAAAAATGACAAGCTGCATTATTGCTTTTATTAAAAATGAATGTGCTGAGTTCATTCTGCTCTTTTGCACCCCCACCCAACCTCAATCTCTCACAGTGGGAATAATGCCAACTTCAACATTTTTTTTTTTTTTTTGGTGTGAGGAACAAGCACCTTGGAGCAGCCTGGATCTCTGAGAAGGGAGATGACACTCCTTTTGGGAAAAGTCTGAAGCTTAATGACTTTTTTTCTATTTCTGGAGGAACAAATGCTGAGTCCATCTCCTCCCTCCCTTTGGGTTTACTCGACTCAGATTAGGGAAAGGGGAGGGAACTGTCATTGTGTGCCTGTGTCTAGATGTAGCCGTGTGATATTTGGGGCTACAGTCAGAACCTTTACTATTAATGTGGGATCCTTCATAGCGAAGGTTGCTCTGGGCCATCAAGATGAGACACATCTGAATGGGCAGTCAGACAAAGATGAAGGTGGTAGAAAACTAACAAAGTTAGGTGAGATCTTGTCTAGAATGGAAGTGGCAGAGAGATTTTTGAGAGTAGATTCCGGAACTGTTCTATCTTTTGCTTTTCCAAAAACTAGACTTTTCAATTTCCCTGAATTTTCTTTTCTACCTGAGAGAACACCGCACTGAGAAGGCCAGGTACAGCTTCAGGATGTAAGAAGCTCAGGACTTTCCAAGAGGCAAAGCTCTAGAAAGATTTCCATGACACGTAGGTTCTGCTTAGACATAGAAATGAGTAGATTATTAACCTGTTACCCTTATCTTTTTCTAACAGGTGTCGATTCCGGGTCATTGACACCTTTGGGACAGAACCTGCCTACAACCACGAGGAGTATGCCACTCTGCACGGTTACCGAACCAACTGGGGTTACTGGAATTTCAACCCAAAGCAGTTCATGACGATGTTCCGTGAGTGGCCCTCCATGTGGGACTGGTGAGGGGCAGGGCCTTGTCATGAGTGCTGAGTGTTATTATGTGGTTCATCTGGAATCTCATCTCTCTTCTCTATCCCAGAAAAGAAAGGAAGAGGGTGACAGTGAGGTGGTTCTCCCCCAGGCCTCCACCTTTTCTGAAGGGGGAAGGAAAGCATTTATTAAGCACCTACTCTATACCAGGAATAAGCATTTGTTAAGTACCTTACTCTGTTTCTCTGAGAATTGCTACCCCTTATCAGAGGTCACAGGTTGCAGGGTAAGCTTCAGAAGGGAAGATATAGCCACAGAAGAAGCCCCTGTCAGAATCTAAGAAATAGGGACTAAAGAGGGGAAGCTTCTTTTGGAGACACCAAAGAATTTTAGACCTGGAAGGAACCTTGGAAATCATTTAATCCAAACTCTTGTTTCACAGAGGAGCAAACCAAAGTTCTGAGATATTTGCCCAAGATCATAAGATTTAGAATAATATGGGATCTTAAGGATTGTTTAGCCCAAATCCCTCATTTTACAGAAGAGGAAACTGAGGACCAAAGGACTTTCCCAACAACTCGTAGTAACTAGTCACACCTAAATTAGTATCTGTTTGTCTTGACTTCCGAACTCCCTCCTTTTACTACATTGTTTCATAAAACAACATACAGAAATACCTCATTCATCTACTATCTCTGGAGGAGGAAGCCATTCCATAGAAGATAATTTTCCAAATAACTGCAGTAAATCTCTTCAAAACTCAAAGCTGAAGGGGCAACTAGGTGGTACAGTGGATAGAGCACCACTCTGGAATCAGGAGGACCTGAGTTCAAATCTGGCCTCAGACACTTAGTAGCTATGTGACCTTGGGCAAGTCACTTAACCCCAACTGCCTCAAAAAAACACACCAAAAAAAAAAAAAAAAACCCCAAAAGCTGGAAGATTCCTATTTGATAACAATCTTTCTAAACTAGGCTCTAGACTATTCTGCCTTCTTAAACAGAGGCTGTGGAAGGTTGACCTATGAATTTGTTGATATCTGTAATTCCTGGATTGAGGAAAACTATTATAACTATTGTAGGTTGTACATTTCCTGCAATTTCTAGCCCTAGCTATTTGCATAAAGCAATGAGTGATGTGGCTATGTTGCAGTGGATAGAAAGCTGGCTGTTGACCAGGGTTCAAATGCCACCTCTCCTTCCTCCTGGCTGGTTATTTCATTCTGGGCAACTTTCTAAACATAGGATATTGACTCCTTGATAACTCACAGGCATTATTACAGACATTAGGGTTTTGTTTGTTTGTTTGTTTTTGTTTTTGGAGACAATCAAGGTTAAATGACTTGCCCAGGGTCACATGGCTAGTAAGTATCTGAATCCAGATTTGAAATCATGTCTTCCTGACTCCAGAGCTGGTACTCTATCCATTGCACTATATAGCTACGCCATTAGTTTTTATATTATTTTGTAATAATGCCTGACATTTATGTAGCATTTTAATAAGTGGAAAACATCCTCAAAACAGACCCACAAGATAGAAAGGGCAACTATTTTATGATCATCTTACAGTGGATAAAGAAATTGAAGTTCAGAGAAAGGAAATGATTTGTGTTTAGAAATATGAATAGAAGAATTCTATCTAATTAACTTCACATGTGTGTGTCTAGTTAGCTTCTGATTCGAAATTCGGGCTCTGCAGTGATACTCTCAGGTGCCTCTGTATAAAATGGCTCAATAAGCCAAGTTTTTATAATTCTTTAAGTAGCTTTTCTGGGGCAGCTAGGTGATACAGTGGATAGAGTGCCAGGCCTAGAGTCAGGAAGACCTGAGTTAAAATCTGGATTCAGATACTTACTAGCCATATGACACTTGCTAGCTGAGTGACCCTGGGCAAGTCATTTCACCCTGTTTGACTCAGTTTCCTCATCTATAAAATGAGCTGGAGAAATAAATGGCAAACTATTCTAGTATCTTTGCCAACCCCCACCCCTCCAAAAAAAAGGGGGTCTTGAACAGTTAGATGCAACTGAACAACAAGTAGTGTTTCTGGGTTTTTCCTTCCATGAGCTATCTGTTATCACTTCTATTGACAAAGTGCTTACCTTAATTTCAATCCACTTCAACAAAGCCTTTATTAAATAGCTATTATGCATCAAGTGAGCTGCCGCATGGAATCTTCAGATAGCTGACCCCAGGAAGATCCAGGTTCAAATCTTGTCTCTAACATATGCCAGTTGTGGGACTCTGGCCTAGTCACTTAATGCCCCAGACAACTGTTCTGTACTGATATAGGGAGTTTCTTCACTGGGACTTCCCCACTCGAATGAAATCATAGATCTGTTCCACCCTATCCCTCCCAAATATACCAAGTACTATGTCAAAAATAAAGACATCCCTGTCCTCAAGGAACCCACATTCTAATTTGTTAAGGGGCTAAAATTCTAGCTAAACTGTCTAAAATATCTAATGAGTGGTCGCCAATAAATTATAAGCTTTAGCAAGAGTTAGACTTTTAAGCATTTATTAAGGAGAATAAGAATTTGGTAAAGAGAGAGAGAAAGGCCTAGATTCCTATCTATTAAAGGGAGAGCACATTTCTAGCTCCCTTCTCCGCCAGCGTCCTCAGGAAAGAGCCCGAGACTGAGCGCCAGTCTCTTCCTTCCTCCTCCCACTAGTCTGCGTCACTTCCTGATGCCTGGTCTTGCCCTCAAAGACCTTCGCTTCATGGGCAGAACTCTTCTACAGTAAGTATCCAGCAGGTGGCGTCATTCCAATCGTTACAAATTGGAAGGAGTAGTCAAGCAATTATCCCACTTCCTACCTAGCCCTTCTATTGTACCTACCTTAATTCAGGTAACCAAGCTTGTTAGAATTGTATCTAAAAAGGGGTAGCTAGGTGGCGCAGTGGATAGAGCACTGGCCCTGGATTCAGGAGTACCTAAGTTCAAATCCAGCCTCAGACTCTTAATACTTACTAGCTGTGTGACCCTGGGCAAGTCACTTAACCGCAATTGCCCTGCCCCCCCAAAAAAAATTGTATCTAAAAGAAGAGTAAATAGGTTCAGAATGAAGGCCTAACTAAAGTACATATACTTGAGACTGATATTTTGTATGTTCAGATGTGTGGATTCTTGGCCAGGTAAGGTTATCTGATAAAGAAGCTCCAAATAAACAGCTACTGTATAAACAAGTACAAAATTAGCATAATGCAAACTCCAGTACTCAAAGTAAAGAGGTAAAAGAAGGGGTAGGAATAAATTAGGGAAGATTTCTTTGGAAGAAGAGAATTTTGAGCAGGACTTTAAAGGAGAGAAAGAAGGAGAACAAGCAGAAAGGATGGATAAAGGTCATATGTGAGGGGCAGGCATGGGGGGAGTAGGTATAAATCAACCACTTTGAGATGGAAAATTGCTTAGTTTGGCTAAAGCTAAGATGAATAAGGAAGGAGGTTAGTGAGAGAAGGGTGGAGGGCGGAGGATAGGAGTGAAGGGAGGATAAGACTCAGTGTAAAACCTTAAAGATTAAATAAAGTAGTTGGCATTTGACCAAATAAATCAGGAGATTTGAGACTTTTGAGAGGAGGAAAATGAAGAAAGAGGCATTTAAGAAAGATGATCCTGGTAGTGTTCAGGGTGAGCCAGACAGGGAAGATTATAGAGGCAGCAATCTCAGCTAGGGAAGCATTGCAATACTTCAGGTTTCAAATCCTACAAACAGAAAACCCCCTTTAGGGAAATGCCTTTTGGAGAGCCTGTGTGGCTCTAGACACACAATCCTATGAACCTCAGAGATTCCTTCTGGCTCTTAATCTTTGATTATTGTATCCTCTTTGAGATCTTCGAGGTCATTTTGTTCAACCCTCCCATTCTACAGATGAGGAAAATGAGTTCGCCCAAGATGATTGTGCTTCTGATTTTCCCCCAAGAGTAGTAAATGACACTGGCAGCTAGCTGGCACAGTGGACAGAGTGCTGGGCTTGAAGTCAGGAATCTGATCTCAGATACTTACTAGTTTTGTGACCCCAGACAAGTCACTTAACCCTGTTTGCCTCAGTTTCCTCATCTGTAAAATGAGCTGGAGAAGGCAATGGCGAACTGCTCCAGAAAACCCCTCATGGAGTCCTGAAGAGTCAGACACAACTGGAACGATTGAACAAGAAGAAGCCTGGAATGACAGAGCCTGGATTTTCATTCATATTCTTTGACTCTAAATCTAGCCCAGTACACTTTCTAACCAGTCATGCTGAGGCTCAAGGTCTAAAAAGAAAATCCTGAGCAGCTCCCAGCCCCTTTCAAACTAATAACTATTGATTTATTTTCCCAGTGGAAGCTGAATACTTTTTTCCTGATCTAACCCTTCTGGCCTTGCCTCCAGGGGCCCTTTTAATTAACTGTAGTACCTCCACATCTCACTCTTTCTGGCTAATTCAGTTTCATATCCCTCCAGACAATTCCCTCCTGCTGGAGTCTGGGAAGGGAAGGGGCTGTAATAACAATAATTATAATAATAACTAATATTTATATACCACTGACTATGTGCTAGGTACTATGCTAAATGCATTACAATTATTATCTCATTTGATCCGCACAACAACTCTGGGAGGTAGGTGCCATTATTATCCCCATTTTACAGATGAAGAAACTGAGGCAAACAGAGGGTAAGTGATTCGCCCAAGGTCACACAACTAGAAATTATCTGAGACCAGATTTGAACTCAGATCTTCCTTACTCCAGGTCCAGTGCTCTATCCATTGCTCAACCCAGCTACAGGATGTGACATGGAGATGTCTCTTCTTTGTCATTGTTCAGTTGTGTCTGATCTTTGTGACCCCATGGACCACACTGTCCATGGGGTTTTCTTGGGAAAGATGCTAGATATTTGCCAGTTTCTTTTCCAGTGGATTAAGGCAAAGATTAAATGACTTGCCCAGGGTCATACAGCTAGTAAGTGTCTAATGCAAGATTTGAACTCAGGTTTTCCTGATTCCAGGTCAAGCACTCTATCCACTGAACCACCTAGCTGCCTCCTAGGCAAACAGGGTTAAGTGACTTGCCTAAGATCAGTGTGTGCTAATAAGTGTGTGAGGCCAGGAATATATACAGTTTAGATAAGATGTCAAAGAGTTTATAACGTAATACTTGTAATACACAATATTATAAGTTTAAGTATCTTAGAGGGTTAGAAGACAAATTATCAGAAAAATGTTCAGGTCCCTACTGATAAAGGAGGGATGGGGAGATTTCATTTGAGTCCAATACAACAAACACATTTTTAAACAACTGATGAAATTGAGTCTGGCCCTCCCAAAATATGTTCAAGTCACTATGCTGGCCTGGAGAGGTATAGATAAAATCAACAGTTCTTGCCACCAAGGAACTTCCATGCTTGTGAGGAGACACAACATAAATATAAATTAATATAAGCATAGTACTAGGAAAATTAAGGAAATAAATTAACCACCAGGAGAAAGCTCAGGCAAAGCTTTATAGAAGTGGTAGCAGGAGTTGAGGTTTGAAGGAAGAAAAGGTTTCTATGAGGCAGAGATAAGAAATTAATTCTAGGCTTGGGGGACAACTGGTGCAAATGCATGGAGGTGGGAAATAGAAATTTAGGAGTCTCATTTGACTGGAACATAAGAGTGATTGATAGGTGGTATTATAAAATAAATCCAGCAACATAGCAGAGAGGTAGTTCTTAAATACCAAGCAGAGGCAATGGGGAGCCACTGAAGTTTTGGGTTTTTTTTTAAATCAACAAGTACCATGATCAGACCTGTGCCTTAGGAAGATTATTTTGTAAGCTGTGTAGGAGACGCATGGTGGGGAGAAGGAAGGAGACCAGTTAGGAATCTAATATGGTACCTCAGGCAACTGGACTCAAAGCAGGTCGTTGGACAATGAACAAAAAGAATGACAAATAAGGTGAGGAAATCACAGGAGCAAAAAGCTACAAGGTTAAGTAGGGTTTGGCTCAGCTGTGTGTGGAAGGGAATAAGATCATAGAGTCAAAACTAGAAAGGAACTTCGCAGTCATCTAGTCTACAAATGAAGACACTGAGGCCCAAGGAGTTATTTGATTTATCTAAAGACATATAGGTAGCAAGCTGTAGTGCCAGGATTTGAACTACAGGCTTTTCTTGGAAAATTCATCACACAAATTCTCTCATATGAGAATTAAAGCTGAAAAAGTAGTGTGATGCTAGATTGTGGAGGGCTTTGAATTTGAATGTCAGGCAATGGAGTTGTTGGGGGTTTTTACTTTTTTTCTTTTCTTTTTTCTTTTTCTTTTTCTTTCTTTTTCCTTTTTTTCTTTTTCCTTCCTTCCTTCCTTCCTTCCTTCCTTCCTTCCTTCCTTCCTTCCTTCCTTCCTTCCTTCCTTCCTTTCTTTCTTTCTTTCTTTCTTTCTTTCTTTCTTTCTTTCTTTCTTTCTTTCTTTCTTTCTTTCTTTCTTTCTTTCTTTTTTTTGAGGCACTCGGGGTTGTGACTTGCCCAGTCACAAAGCTAGTAAATGTCTGAGGCCAAATTTGAACTCTGGTCCTCCTGACTCCAGAGCCACTGCTCTATCCACTGTGCCCCCTAGCTTCCCTATTCTTAATCTATAAAATGAAAACATTGGACTAGATGGCCACCAGGATCTCTTTCAAGTTTAAATCTATTATCCTATAATAAGCAAATAATTTCAGGAAGACAAAGCACTCACCTGAGGAGATCAGGAAAGGCTTTGCTTGGGAAGTACCAACTGAGCTATGCTTTGGGAGCTATGTTAAGGAAGATCAGTTTCTAAGATGAAGAGATGAAGAGGGACTGCATTTCAAACATGGAGGACAGTCTGTGCAGAGGTGCCAAAGCGGGAGACAATGTCACGAAAATAGAACTAGTTTGGCAGGATTGGAGAAGGGATAGAGAGATATATAAAAGGAAAGTAACCTGAAATAGGACTGGGAGGGAACCTGATTATAGAGGCATTTAAATACCAGGTTGAGAATTTTGTATTTTATCCTAGGGACAATAAATGACCGCTGGACTGGGCTTTAAGGACAGTCAAATCTGTGTTTTAGGAAGATCAAAATCCAGCTGCATGAAGATGGATTAAAGAAGAAAAAGTGGGAGCAGGGAGAATATTTAGGAGACTATTATGGTGGTCCAGCTGAGAGTTGGAGAGGGACTAAACTCTGAGAGAGTCTGTCTAAGTGGAGAGACAAGTGTGGGTGGAAGAGCTGCTTTGAAAGTAGAATCAGCTAACCTTAGCAACTGTTTGAATATGGAGTGGGAAGGAGAAGGAAGAAGCAAAGAAAACTCCAAGATGATGAAACTGTATGACTGGGAGGGTAGGGGTGCACTCAATAGACAAGGAGAAGTCTGGAGGAAGGGTGGATCAGGGAGAAAGTATAATGAGTTCTGTTTTGAACATCTTGAGTTTGAGATGCCCACAAGGCATTCAAGTGGAGTTGTCCAGCAGGCAGCTGGAGATTTGGGACTGGAGCTCAGGACAGAGATGAGGATTCCATATATAGACATGTAAATATAGGACAAGAGGAAGCAGAATTGGAGGAGAAAGCATGGTGGTGGGAGGAGGCTTATTGAATTAAAGGTAAAGGCTGTAGAGGACGCTCAAGTCTGGGGGTGGGAGTTGGGCTGAGTTTAGGCAGGTGGAACAATCTGAGCCCAGAGGGAAAGTTCTTTCTTTGAGCACTAATGTTTCCAGGGCTAATAATTTATTTGAGTTTTGTCAGCACCCTGGTAACAGAACTGTTTCCCTTTGGCTAAAAGAGTTACAGGTATGTGGAGGGGGAAGGAGAGGGTGAGGAGGCAGTGGTGTGGAGAGGGAAGAATTGGTAATCATATACCAGTCTGAACCAGATAATCTTTAAATTTCCTTCCAACTCTAAAAGTCTATGAAAATGAGCTCCCTGAGGCAGGAACTGAGTACCTTGGAGTTCTATTACCACTCCCTCCCTAGGCCTGCTCCCTCCTTGCCACCCCTACTCCTATTACTGCATGACCAAGCTCCCTACATGGGGGGAATGAATAAGGCCCTGGATGTGTGGGTGACCTTTCCTTCCTTCCTATCCTTCCTGCATCTCCTGGCATGCAGCTCACACACCGGACAACTCTTTCATGGGCTTTGTGTCAGAGGAACTGAACTCGACAGAGAAGCAACTTATAAAGAACAACAAAGCCAGCAATATGGCCGTGGTATACGGCAAGGAAGCCAGCATCTGGAAGGTGAGAGCCAGGGCTGAGCCCTGCAAGCTTTTCTGAAGCCAAGACTACACTTCTCTTCTACCATGCCCTGCTCATCAAAACTCCCAACATTTTTTACAGACATGGATTCAAACTCAAAGCACAGGGAATTGGGAAGCTTTTCATTAAAAGGTCTCCTTTAACACATATGGCCAAAGTCTCTTGTGGGCAATGTGTATCATGGGGCTGTGGGAGAGGGAGAGATTCAGGACAGCAAAAAATCTGCTATTAAAAACACTCTTTCATCATTTGATTGAACAAACATTTATTAAAATGCCTGCTATGTATAGGGTACTCAAGAACATATTAATGATGTTTAGTGAACATCTAGAAAAGAAAATGATGATTACAAAGAATTAGCATAACCCCATCAAGAACAGGTGATACCAAATTAACCTTGTTTCTTTTTTTTTTTTTTCCTTTTTTTTGGATTGGGTTGCTAGACTGATAGGTCAGGGGAATGCTATAGATATAGATGACAAAGATTTTAGTGAAGTATTTGACAAGTTCTTCATAATATTCCTGTGGACAAACATGACAGAGAGATATGAGTTAGATGACAGTATAGTTAGATCAATCCTTTGCCCTGATCAGACCACCTAGACAATTGTATTAAATTCTAGGCAATACATCTGCAGAAGGAGAACATTGAGAGGAGGGCATCAGTAGTGGGAAAGGGTCCCTAGATCATGCTGCAGGAAGATTGGATGAAACAACTAAATGTGCAGCTTGGAGATGAAAAGACTTCTAGGGATGTGTCTTGGAGTAGTCTAAGATCTGGAACATGGATACAGGAATACACTTGTTTTACTTGACCCCAGAGGCCAGATTTAGAAGCCATGGTTGAAAGTTACAAAGAGGCAAGAAAAATATCAAGAAAAAATGTCCTGACATTTAGAGTGTTCCAAAAGTAGGGTGGACTGCCCTGAGTGGTAATGGGTTCCCTGCTCACTTGAGGTCTACAAGCAAAGTGAAGTAGAGAATGCAATACTCTAGTGTGCAGTAGAGATGATTCCCTTTAGGGTATGGATTAGAGTAGATAACCACTGAGGTCCCTTCCAACACTGAGGTAGAATAGGAGCTTCCACATAAACATAGGTTCACAGAACATTGTAGTTGGAAAGGACCTTGGGAACTTAGCACATCCATTTCTAGAACTCAGCCCTCACTCTCAGACCAAGAGACATTTGAGATGAACCTCAGAAGAAATCCTTGCTTTCAATTTAAAAAGCACCTCTCCTTGAATCCTATTCCACCTGCCATTCTTAAAAGTCATTTGATGGGGGGGGGGGCGGCTAGGTGGCACAGTGGATAAAGCACTGGCCTTGGATTCAGGAGTACCTGAGTTCAAATCCAGCCTCAGACACTTGACACTTACTAGCTGTGTGACCCTGGGCAAGTCACTTAACCCCAATTGCCCTCCCCCAAATAAAAGTAATTTGATGGAGGAATATGCCCAGCTATTCTTCCCTCCCTTGTAGGGACAGAACAAGGGGATTTAGGTTAACCACCAGAAAGAAATTTGGCTGTGGGGTGAGACACTAAACTGGCCACTGAGGGGAAGCTGCAAATTCTCCTTCTCTGGGGATCTTTAGGATAAACATGTCAACTAGTTTGGTTACCCAGATGAGGAGAAAAAAATGGCCCCTGTCCCAAGAGCTACTTCCAATGAACCCAAGGAATTAATCCTGTTCTTGGAGTTTGAATTGATGAGTGAGATGCTAATTTATTCCCTCTTTCCCTTCTTTTCTTCTGCCAACCTCTTGGGGATGCTGCAGATGCAGGTATGGTACAAGTGGGGTGCCCCAATTTCTGATTGCTCTTTTTCCTCATTTCTGTTGTGTCTTGAACAATGAAACTTGGTGTCTGAACTACCTAGATTGGGTTTAACTGATATGGAAAGTAGTTTTGTGAGAAGAGCAGAAGGGCAAGAAGGATGGCTGGATAGAAAAGTCTGTCTATGATCCCTTTTCTTCCTTTTTATGAAAGGATCAAGACCCTGAAACTGTTTGACACTGTCCTAAACCCAGAGAGTGAAAGAAGTGCCACAGAATAAGCTATATTAGTGACATACAAGAGGCCAAGGGAGTATTAGAGGAAAGAGCAAAGCTTCAGTAGAGAACCTCAATGACCCTCATGGAATTGAAAGGGGAGGGATTGGGTCTGGGAAAAGCTTTGACTGTGTCTCACATCCGATAGTTGCTTCTCTAAACGAAATGATGTTTGCTGAAGAACAAAGAATGATTTGGGCACTAGAGGCTACAAAAGAAGGTGGAGAGGATAATAAAGCAAGCAAGCCCAGTTTTACAAAACATTGTGAAGACACTGCCCTGGGAAAAATGAAATTATGAAGTCGAGAAAGTGAAGGGTCTCTTCACCAGCTTTAAATACCCAGAGGACTGTTGGTTAGCAAATGACCTTATGAGAAGTTGCTACAGTATTGGTAACTACAGGAGGACAAGAGTTCTTTCTGCAAAAAGAAAGACAGAGAAGTAAATTGAATCATGTGATAGATTCATGACTAAGGGTGAGAGAGGGGCATAAGAGGCTGAGAAGGGGAGGAGAAGGTTATTAAGTACCTGAAGGGAAGCACAAGTCCAGCTCCAGTCCAGTGGTAGCTTAATGGGGCTAGTAATGAAGAATGCAGTTTTCAATGATTTTCTGCCTTGCAGGGAGTGCAGTACTAATGAGACTAGGACCACAGTTCCATCTAAATGTGTGAGCCAGTTAGTTTCTCTCTGTTCCACAGTCTCATTTCTATCCCTGGAATCAGCTAGTCAGCTTATAAGGAAAGCAGGGAGAATAAGGAAAATGTCTCCCCACTACTGAAAAAATACCTGGCCTGCTAATGGTCAGTCACAGCAACATAAGATTCCAAGCTGGAAGAGACTTGAGCGGTCAGAGAGTCTGACCTCCTCCTTTTACAGATGAATAAATAAAAGGTAATTTAGGGAGAGAGAAAGCATTGATTTAGGGGACCAAGGAAGGCTTCAAGGAGGAGGAGGAGGCACCTGAGCTGACCCTTAAATTAAGGAAGATTCTGAGAGACAGAAAAGAGGAGGCCGTACATTCTAGGCATGGAAGACAGTCTGTGCAATTGTACCAAAATGGGAGGTGAAAAAAGCTAGGAAACAGGAAGTAGCCCAATTTGACTGGAATATAGGATCAAAGAAAGGGCATAGAAAGGCATACGACTGGAAAAGTGTGTGGAAATTGTTATATTATGGAAAGTGTTAATTGTCAGACTAAAGAGTCTGCATTTTGTCCTAATAACAAGAGAGAGCTGCTGAAGACTTTGACTGGGGGAGTGACAAGGTCCACCCTGTGCCTCGTGAAGATTATCTTGACAGTTGTCCCGGGCACAAATTCCCTCCCACTCTAGGTCTATAATTTCTGAAATGAAAATGGATAGATAAGCAATGAGATCCTTGGCATGCCTTCTTAAGATATCCCAAATACCAAAACCTCACCCACGGAAATTGCCTTTCCCTGATGTGAGCACTTGCACCCCAGCCACAGCTGATGGATAGAATGAACTCGTCAGAACTCCCCTCCCCACTCGGGGCCTAGTAACATGAAAGGCTTAGGGCCTGTATCTGTCCTTAACTGCTGTTCTTCCTTCTCTTTTGCTCTCCCTTCTCAGTAACACTTCCCTAGGTAAATACAAGGTAAGCAGAGCCAAGGGCCACAGGAATATAGAGCTGAGAGTCAACTTAATCCAACTGTCTCATTTTGATAGATGAGGGAGTTGTTGCCCAAGGTCACACTAACAAGCTAATGACAGAGTCTGAACTAGAGCCCAAGCCCCCTGACTCCCAGTTCAGAGTTCTTCTCATTTTTCCATGTATTCCTGACTCCTAATCCAGTGTTATGCCATAAAACCTCATGGGTGGTTCTGCATTATCTGATAATTCCTTCCCTTCCTCTCCCAGGGCAAGGAGAAGTTTCTGGGCATCTTGAACAAATACATGGAGATCCATGGCACTGTGTACTATGAGACCCAACGGCCACCAGAGGTCCCTGCCTTTGTGAAGAACCATGGCCTTCTACCACAACAGGAATTCCAACAGCTGTTGCGAAAAGCCAAGGTAAGGGGCACAGAATTACTTCTAAGGCCGAGCTGGGGGCAGTGGATGGTCCTGAGCAGCAAAGGTGAAAGCTATTCCAGACTGTTCTTCAATAGCTGCCCTTGCTTTTCTAGTAGTTCTTTCTGTGTCATAGTCCCTTGGGCCTGGCAGAAGGCAGGAGAGCAGGGATTGCAAAGAAGGGAAGGGAAGGGAAGGAAAGGGACAAGGGAAGGCAAGGCACAAGGGAAGGCAAGGGAAGGGAAGGGACAAGGGAAGGGACAAGGGAAGGCAAGGCAAGGCACAAGGGAAGGGAAGGGAAGGGAAGTTTACAGAGTGGAGTGTCGGAGAGGGTTGGCCTCCAGACTCTTTAAGGCAGAGATTCTTATCCTTTTTTTGGGTCAAGGACCCTTTTGGCAGTCTAGTAAAGCCTATGGATGTCTTTTCAGAATAATGAATGAAATAAATGAATAAAATAAATACATAGGAATGAAATAAAATATATAGGACCACAAAGGAAACCAACTGCAGGGTGGGCCAAAAGTCACAAAGTTCTAATAACTTTTTTTAAATTATTTTTTCCTTTATTTTTCATTATTTACAAAATTTGATTTTTCACACATAATGTCAATTTTCTATATATACTGTATATGATGTTATGGAATTGTACATTAAAAACAAAAACTAAAGGAGTCATTAAATACGGAAACCTCTTTGTGACTTTTGGCCCACCCTGTCTATTGATTTCCAACTGTATTGGTACTATTATCAAAAATGATATTGGTAGAGTTTCAGAATATATTGGTATATTTATGAAAAAAAAATTTAGTTAATTCATATACCTCCCCTACCCTTAAAGGCCAATGGACCCCCAGGTTAAGAACTCCTGCTTTAAGGGGGGAAGAGAAAGACTGTGACAGAAAAGTAGCTAAAGTGTTATTTCCTTCCCTGTTTGGTTCAAGTCTTGCCTAGCTGCTATTCACTAACAGGATTCCACAAAGAATTGATCCTGGTTCTAGCTTCTAGATATTTTCCATTTAATTCCATTTAAGAAACATTCATTAAGCACCTACTGTGTGAAAAACCCAATATTAGGGGCTGGAGGATCTACAAAGTTTCTATAAGCTACTATTTCTCCCCAAATAGAGTCTAATTGGAAGAAGTCTGTCCATACTTCCTTTGGTTCTTCTCTTTTTATGAAGGGAGAATCAGGAACCAGGACATACACATATTAACTGTAATTCAGTATATAGTGCTTGCATCCAAGAGTTCTAAAACGAAGTGCTTTAGAAGGTTTAGGTATGAGAGGACAAAGTCTTATTGAGATGAAGGAATGGTAGGTATGAGACCTACTGCTCTTGGAGGGGCAGTAGCTCTTGGTTTCCTGGCTCCCGACATCCTCAGGTATGCAGAGAGTTAGCATTTACTGCTTTGGGAACTATACCAAGGAAATCTGGGTTTCCAGATGGACAAATCTGTGCCATGGGGAGACCCAGAAGGGGATTCCTTTATGATTTTAACCTAACTAAGGCTGAAGCTTGACAGAAGAATGAACACATTTCTTTACAGAAATAATTGCTTCTTGGAACTATCTGATAGCCTCTGGGAGAGAAATTTTAGATTCCTTTCCCGGTTCCTACTTTTTCCCCAGCTTCCCCTGCAAGCCTCCCACACCTGCTCCTTTATCTCAAAGTCTTGTTTCTCTAACATGTGTCACCTATTAGTCAATTTCTGCCCTGACAGTCCTGTTACCTGTTCCCCTAGCTCTTCATAGGGTTTGGCTTCCCTTATGAAGGCCCTGCTCCTCTAGAGGCCATTGCCAATGGCTGCATCTTCCTGCAATCCCGCTTCAGTCCACCTCATAGTTCCCTCAACCATGAATTCTTTCGAGGAAAACCCACTTCAAGAGAGGTAAGTGATGAGAAAATTCTGGCCCCCATGGAAGAGAATCCAGGTAGAGTTATAATTAGAAGACAGACACTGATATCTAACAGTGCCAATGTTGGTCTTATTCATTGACCTGCCCTTTCCCAATATCCTTAGAATCCAATCACAGTTGTACTCCTTCCACAGAGTACCTTTTCCCACCTCCATGTACCCTTCCTGCTACTTCCCACTTCTGTCTCCTTTCAATGGTAGAAGAGGCCTGGGATAATTACCTCCTAGCCCCCAACAACTGAATTTACCTTGGGTAGCAGAATCCTACTTACAGTTTGGAATCTAGGGATTCCAAGGACCATTTTCTTACAATTATTACATTGGGTCTCCAGAATAAAAAAAAAAAGAGACTAAGGCGTGGGAAGTGAGTTTAAAGAGAAAATCTATGAGTCTAGGGTATATGAATAAGGAGCCTAAAAGCTATGGGATTAGAACACAGTCATTTACAAAGGAGGGAAGCTGGGAAATATGAAGAAATGGAACAGGATCAAAAAGTTTGGGGCTGCATTCCTTTGGCACACTTGGGTTGGAGGGTGTCTGGCTTTCTATACCTGGGCTACCTCAGCAGTACACAGAGAAGCTCAAGACACCTTATGTCCCGGCTAGGTGTTTTCTCAACACCCCTATGCTGAGAACTTCATTGGCAAACCACACGTGTGGACAGTTGACTACAACAATTCAGAAGAGTTTGAGGCTGCCATCAAGGCCATCATGAGGATTCAGGTGAGGGGGCTGTGATAAGCTCCTTTCCCCCTACAGAAACAAGTTGATAAAGTAGGTCAAATCCTGGACTATGGGCTATTCTGTGTACCAGTTTGCTTGGTCTACCATGTGAACTCTGTTACTTCACCATTCTACTTTAGCCAGCCCTTCCATTCACTACCATCATTTTCTGTTGGAGACAGTTTCATAGAAGTTGAGGCTTATGAAATACATGGGCCAGAAGATTCAAAGAGGGAAGCAGTTGAGGTGGATCAAGTGATTGATCAATTTACACTTACTAAGCACCTGCTGTGTACCAGTTACTATGCTAAGCACTGAGGATACAAAAAGAGGCAAAACATAGTACTTGACCTCCAGGAGATTACAATCTAATGGGGGAGACAACATGCAAATAAATATATACAAAGCAACCTATATACAGGATAAATAGAATAATTAACAGAGAAAAGGCACTAGAATTAAGAGAAATTGGGAAAGGCTTCCAGGAAAGATGGGACTTAAGTCAGGAAGGTCAGTGGTGGAAACAAAGGAGGGAAAACATTCCAGGAATGGGGAACAGTCAGAGAAAAGGCCAAGAGCCAAGAGATAGAGTGTCTCATTCATGGAATAGCCAAGAAGCCAGTGTACATGTCATGGTATATCAAAGAGTTCCTGTCAGGGAATAAGGTATAAGGAGACTGGAAATGTAAGAGGGGGGCTAGATTATAAAGGACTTTGAATGCCAAACATAGTATTTTGTCTTTGATCCTGGGGGAAACAGAGCCACTGGGAATTATTGAGTTGGGGGGAATGGAGTAGAGTAGAACATGATACAACTTGGACTTTAGGAAAATAATTTTAGTAGCCAAATAGAGGATTGTGTTAAGGCTAAAATTCTAGCTAGTCTGTCTAAATATCTAATGAGTGGTCACCAATAAATTATAAGCTTTAGCAAGAGTTAGACTTTTAAGCATTTATTAAGGAGAATAAAAATTTGGTAAAGAGAGAAAGGCATAGATTCCTCTATCTATTAAAGGGAGAGAGCATTCCTAGCTCCGCTCTCCGCCAGAGTCCATAGGAAAAGAGCCAGTCAGAGCACCAGCCTCCCCCTTCTTCCTCCCACTAGCAAAGGTCACTTCCTGATGCCAAAGAAAAGATGCATGGTCTTGCCCTCAGAGACCTTCACCTCATGGCAGAGCTTTTCTACAGTAAGTCTCCAGCAGGTGGCATCATTCCAATCGTTACAATGGATTAGAGTGGAAAGGGACTTAAGGCCAGTAGATTCACCCAAAAGCTACTATAATAATCCAGGCATAAAGTGAGAGGGCCTGCACCAGAAGAGTGGCAGTATCAAAGGAGAGAAGGTGATGTATTTAAGAGATGTTGCAGAAGCAAAATCAACAGGTCTTAGCAACAGCTTGTATATAGGAAGTGAGAGATAATGAGGAGTGGAAAATCACATCCAGGTTGTGAGCCTGAGGAACTTCCCTCTATAGTAAGAGGGAAGGTAGGCAGAAGAGGTGGGAGGGATGGAAATGAGTTCCACTTTGGACATTTTGAGTTAAGATGTCTAATGGATCCAGCAAAGGAGATGGAAAAAGAATGGTCAGATAGGTAGGAGGAGAACCCAGAGAAAGTGTTGACCCAAAAACCCAGAGAGAAGAAAATATTAAGGAAGAGAGAGTGATCAACAATGTCAAAGGCTGCAGAGAGGTCAAGGAGAATGAGGATTGATAAAAGGCCATTGGATATGGCAACTAAAGAGATCATTAGTAACTTCGGAGAGTATTGGTGGAATGATGAGGTCAAAAGTCTTATAAGAAAAGAAAGAAGAAAGTGAAGGCATTTATAGTAGACAGCCTTTTCAAGGAGTTTAGCTACAAAGAGCAGAAAAGATATAGGATGATAGTGGGAATGGAAGGATCAAGAGAGGATTTTTTTTTTCAGGATGGGGGAGACACAGGCATGTTTGTAGGAAGTAGGAGATGAGCCAGTAGACAGGGGGAGATTAAAAATAAGTGAAAAAGTAGCAATGACAGAAGGAGCAATCTTTTGGAGGAGACAGGTTGGAACAGGATTACTTGAACAAGTGGGATAGTTTATGAAACTGGTAATTAACATATTAAGAAAGAGAGGGGGGGGCAGCTAGATGGCGCAGTGGTTAAAGCACCGGCCCTGGATTCAGGAGTATACCTGAGTTCAAATCCGGCCTCAGACACTTAACACTTACTAGCTGTGTGACCCTGGGCAAGTCACTTAACCCCCATTGCCCCGCAAAAAAAAAAAAAAAAAAAGAGAGGGGCAGCTAGGTGGCACACTGGATAGAGCACTGGTCCTGGATTTAGGGGGACCTGAATTCAAATCCAGCCTCAGATACTTGACACTTACTAGCTGTGTGACCCTGGGCAAGTCATTTAACCCCAATTGCCTCACTAAAAAAAAAAAAAAAAAAAGAACATTAGTTGCTGAGTGATGATATCAGAGCAGAGAAGGTCTGAAAGTGGCAGGACTGTGTCTGGGAGTGTACAAGAAACAGCAGCTAACCTCAGAGAGGATGTTAAGAGATGTGCCTTCAGGAAATAGCTATGTTTTAGTGCCTGCCTCAAGTTGAAAGGAATGTGACAGCAGGCATTCTAGGATGAAAGGAAGTTAGTTAACAAAAGAAGAGGCTTCCAGTGAACCAAGGAGGATAGAGACTGGGGAAGACTAGGATTGTAGGTGATAGAACTGGAAAGGGCCTCAGCAGCCATCAAGTTCAACACCTTCCTTTCACCAATGAGGAAACTGAGGGTCAAGGAAATTAAGTGACTTCGCCCAAGGGCACACACCTAGGAAGAGTCTGAAGTACAGCTCCTACCCAGATGTTGGGACCTAGAGGCAATGTACCAGCTGTCCTTCCCTAATTACCACCGTGCCCAAGTTTTCTTATGGCTGGGATAAAGTTGTATTTCTAAACTCCTCTACTTTCTAACCTCCTTCTCTACTTCACCCTACCCTCAGCCTTCCCATTCACTTTTCCTAAAACCTAGTCCCTCCTACCAAGAAAGAGCCATTTAAAATACTTTCAACATAATTCTCAGTATAAAAACCTCACACATTTTGAAGAAACCTCAGCTCTTGGCCAAATTTTTTAGTAAGTAACCCATGGCTAAGACTACATTGGCCACACTGGGCTCCTTGTCCACTTTAGACATCAGACTAACCTAGACTTTTAGGGAATGGAAAGACATCTTCCTGGGGCAGCTAGGTGGAGCAGTGGATAAAGCACTGGCCCTGGAGTCAGGAGGATCTAAGTTCAAATCCAGCCTCAGAAACTTACCAACTGTGTGACTCTGGTCAAGTCATTTAACCCTGATTGCCTCCCCCAAAAGAGAGAGAGAGAGAGAGAGGACATCTCCCACCAAGCTCCAACTACCCTTTGTCCTGCCAGTGACAGTGCCCATGACATAACTAACCAATCCCAGATGCTAAAAACCCTAGCAGAGCCATTTCTGAACTGTTCTTCCTCACTGAAAACCTTTCCCATTATCAGCAGCATGAGACTTTGCCTAATATGGTGATGGGAGTAACCATCAGGAGTGATTTCTCTCTGGAAGTTGGGTGGTGCTGGTCCCTGGAAGTTAGTAGCCGTGAACCTCTAAGAATAATTTCTAGAAAGAGTTTGTTGATAGCAAAAGAAATTGTCGGTCCTCCTACCTAATATTTATATCTATAAAGGGAGAATTAGCTAGTAGGGTTTTTTCTTTGCTCTCTTTCTTCCCTACTCTGACTCTGTTCTGTCATACTTTACCTTTGGGACTTCGCTCCAAAGACCAAAGCCATGTGAAGAATTAGCACTTAGCAAATCCAGTGATTTACCAGTATGAATGCAGAAAGGTCAGATGGCTTTGCTTGGGATGGGGCGGGGGGGGGGGGGGGGGTTGTTTTGTCCCTACAAGAGGGAGTGGCTGAAATATGGTTCAAGTTCAATTGTCCAACATGCTTCCCAAGGTTAATATGAGGATCGATAGCATCTAGAGTTACAAAAGATATCAAAGATCATCTAAGCCAAACTTCCTCATTTTGCAAATGAAGAAACTGAGGCCCAGGGAAGTAAAGCAACCTGGCCAAGGTTACATAGTTAGTAAATAAAAGAACCAGGAATCAGGAAGAGAAGAAGCCTTTACTAGCTGCTAAGATTAGCACATTTGATCCTCATAACATTTCAAGGTATTATTACTAATAATAGTACTGGGTACTGTTTTACATTTTACAGTTTATTTACCATTTTACAACTGAGGAAACTGAAGCCAACAGTGATGAAGTGATTTGCCTAGGGTCACAAAGCCGGTAAGGGTCTAAGGCAAGATTTGGACTCTGGTGTTCCTGATTCCAGTCCTGTTCTCTGTCCATTGAGCCACCTAGCTACATCTCTAAATCCTGTGCTTTTTCTACTAAGTTATGCTATCACCTAACCAATGAGATAATGTATGTAAGGTACCTTGTAACTGTAAAACAGTATAAAAATGAAAACTACTATTATTTTATTCGATCAAAGGTGTCACCAAAACCAAAATTTCAAAGATCAGAGCCAAGATTCTAAGTCAAGGAGCCCAGCCCCATTCCTTCTTTCTTCCCCCTCCACTATTCATGGATAGCTGAGCATAACTCTGACTTCTGGTTCCTTATACTTCAATAAGTCTCAGATCTCCCTTCACTGACTCTGTTTCCATTTACAGTGTGGAGCTGGGGCAGGGACATTGAGGACATTGGGCCTTGTGCATTTCTCTTCTTGCTGGGAAATTTGGAGAGAAAATGCAGAATGGAAGAAGATGAGGACACTGAACATAAATGTCCTGGAGAGTCCAAAGAAAATAAACTTAACTCTTTCCTTTCTATAATGACAGAAAGGGAGTAATCTGTGATCTATTTCAGTGCCTCCACAATATATGTGCTAGGTGGGGTCTAGAAGCAAAATGGGGTATAGACAATCTCACACCATAAAATTTGGGGCCTCATACTTCTTGGCCCACTACTACATAGTTACATTCAAACTCTTTCAGGATCCTTCAACTCTATCGAGAGGAAATACACTTCCCCTACTCACCACTCTAGGTCTTAAGCCCCCAACCAAAGTGTTTGCTATCTACACAACCAGCTACTCACAATAATGCATCCATGCCGTGCTTGTTAATTACATGACCATTGACAACGACAATACTTTCAGATCTTAACTAACAATTTGCTAAATAGGGCAAAAAAAAAACCAATATTGTAGATTTTTGTTGTTCAGTCATGTCCAACTCTTCATAAACCCATTTGGGGGTTTTCTTGGCAAGACACTGGAATGGTTTACCATTTCTTTCTCCTGATTCCTGTCTCCTGATAGATGGAGAAACTGAGGCAAACAGGGTTAAGTGACTTGCCTAGAGTCACACAGCTGTAAGTTTCTGAAGTCAGATTTGAACTCAGGGAAATTAATCTTCCTGATTTCAGGCCCAGCACTTCACCACCTATATTAAAGCAAATACATAAATAAAATATGCAATATAAATGTGATCTTGGGTTGAGAGAGAGAGAGATAAAGAGAGATAGATAGATAGATAGATGATAGATAAAACAAGATCACACTTTCCCACCAATGCATTCATGGTGAAGAGCAGCTACACATATAGGAATTTAGGTTGGAAATTCATGAGATAGGAAAATTTATGTGCTAAAGGTAACTCACGATTCTAGACTGCAGGCTTCAATGTCACTGAGCCACACAAAATGGTTTTCTGCTCACTGCTTGACTTTTGATCCTTACCACTTCATCTAGGGAAATCGTCTTCTCCAATCTATTAGAACAAAGCCTTTAAAGCTCTTTCAATTAGCCATTACACTTAAAAGGGTGAAGTCGTTAGCTCTTAAGGGGAATAGCAGTGCTCTTTAGATAAACTAACTTCTTAAACTGTGGGTTTCCATATTGGGTCAAGTAATTGAATGAGGGGGTCGCAAAAAATTCAGCAACAGTAAAAGGTTATGTATACTTATTTTATATGCCTATATACCCAGCGTCAGGTAAAAATTTCTCAGGTGAGAAGGAGTTGCAAGTGGGAAAAGTTTAAGAAACCCTGAGCTAGACAACTACCAAGTTCATCCAACTAGCTATCTCTAAGCTATATGGACCAGTCCAACCAGTTATTCACTCAGATGGATGCTGCAATGTCCAATCAGAACACAGCTCATAGCAACACTGTTCAGTTTCCATCTTTAAGCCATATTACCACAAGAGTTGCAAAACCTTTCATAAGTCAGATGTGGCAATGGAGAGCAAAAAGCCATAGCTGTTGTCACTGGAGCTCTTGACCAATGATGTTCATTCTTGCCAACCAATCAGGAATAAGTCTGCTGGAGCATCCTCTCCAACCCCATCCTGTGCCTTCACCTCTTATGAGGTCCTTCTTTCTTTGCTATTGCTGTCTTCTCTAGCCTTTTTCCTTCTTGCTCTGTTGAGTGGCTTAAATGAAAGCCTCCAGATTCTAGGTGACTCACCTTTTACTTAAAAAGTCTCAACTCCTTAGATTTCTTCTACCAAATTAACAGTCCTTTTTCAACCACACTTTAGTCTCCAAACCTTTATTTGATCCAGTGCTTAGTACAGTACCTGGCACATATTAAGCACTTAAATGTTTATTGACTGACTTCTCATTTTCTTAGTTTTACCCTCTTTCATCATAAAACTTATATATGCAAGTTAAAAGGGATGCACTTCAAGCCTCTGCTTTGATATCCCCAACAATGTCATTGATCTCTTTGGTGTCCTTGAAATTGTGTTTCTTTCCAATCACATTTCTATAGTTTTTAATACATAAGAGATCTTTCTTTGCCTCTTTATAACATTAAACTGTTCCCATACAAGCAAGGCATTATTTCCATATTGTTAACAAAGAGATCTAAATCCTCAGATCTACAACACAGATCATTTTCTTGTCCAAACTGTCTAAAATCCCATCTGAAAGCTACATTTCTTCATGCTCATTTTTGGGCAGTATACATTAAAGTTCTTTTTCTAGTGCTATTAGATATCAAAATGTTTATCCAAAACAGGGTCAATATCCCACACTCTTTGACAGCATAAAGCTCATCCTTTACACAAAATCATTTTTCATGTCATTTTCATCATTAACTTCTCTTGTGAAAAGAGCCTTCAAGAGACAGCGTACCTTGCATTTCCAAAATGAATTAGCAAATTTGGCATTCTTTCTAATGGTAGAAAGGCCTTTCAAGGTGATTAAAAGAAGATGATGTTCTTCTGGTCAGATCTTGTTACAAATCTGGAACCCAACATTCATAAGCAGGATCAGCACTCAACATTCTGTTGAAACTGATTATGACACTCACCTGTAATTAGACCTAATGGGTGTAATTTCTAGTCTGGCTGACTTCTCTGGCAGGATATTTATGGCAGGAAGTATCTGGCTGGGATCTTTGCCTGCCAGCTGAGACTTTGAATCTAGGTTTGACAAGGACTTCAAACGACTGAGGAGGAATAATTCTGCTGTCAGCAAGCATAGGGAACAACATTTTTAGAAGAAAATCTGTTCCCTTGGTGTGTTTATTTATAACCTAGGCCTGGAGCTTTGTACATAAGATACTTCCAGATGGTAGCAGATGCTGCCTTCAGGAACGTGGCTGTCTGAAACAGATTTCAGAAAGGGCTTCAGTCCCTGCTGGGATGGTAGCACCCATATTGTAAATCTTTGAGTCACTAGTTCAAGAAAGAGTGGAGTATGGCAGGATAGTGTAAAGGACATGGCCAGTATGATGGTTTGGTCCTAAATGGTAGGTGCCCTGAAAGGCTAGCTATGGAATATAAGTAAACCATAGACATAGGAATATCTGGGGCAGTTAGGTGGTACAATGGCTAGAGCACTGGGTCTGGAATTAGGAAAATTTGAATTCAAACCCGGGCTCAGACACTTATTAGCAGTCTTATTCTGGACAAGTCACTTAACCCCTATTTGCCTCAGTTCCTTATCTGTGAAATGGGGACACAAAAGGGTAGGAAATGGCAACCCACTCTAGTA